>NC_061130.1:2717500-3917500 GCF_905220365.1 Vanessa cardui | reverse complement strand
GAAGAAAATGAGACTTCAATAAAACTTTTATGCAGATGACAATTTATATATGAAAATATTACTATATATTCACATGTGGTGGCATTTATTGTTAGCATGAAAACTTTTTAAATACATTTTAACTAAAGTTTTAATATTTATCTATTTTTTTTTGTTTTCAGAATATTTTATGCATAAATTATTCAATACATAGGTAGAAGGTGATAATCACCATCTATCGCCATATTAAACATTCCATACAGAATGTGCCACTTACCTAGGAAGCTAAGATGTTATGTAACTTGCATTTGTTACACTAATTGACTCGCCCTACACACAGGAATATGATACTAAGTATTGCTGTTTTGCACTAGAAAATTGGTAAAGTGGTACCTACCATAGTTGTAGATAATATTCACATGACCTTTTTTCTTTTGTCTATAGTTAATACATTGTATGGATAATTTAATAAAAAGATGCTTATTGGCATCAAAGCTTGATTGAAAACTCATGCATTTTCTTTAAAGCTCACATTTCTAGTTGAGATGACAGCATGTAGTGAAAACAATTAAGAAACTAATATTGTTTTTTGTAGCAACAATATTTTTTTCATAATAATTTATTCTCTGCCACATCACAGACAATTTTAATTACAATTTAAATGCATCTTAATATGTTGAGATGTGGAGAAATTGACCTTCAAGTTAGCAATATGAGGCAGCTAAAGCCCTCTTTCACAATCTTGACATTCGGTAGATTCACAGTACTATAGATGATTAAACAATGACGAATCCAAAATATTGTTATTTGATGTGGAAGTTATTTGCATACTGTAAATACTAGAGTTAACAAAGTTAATCCATACTATGTCCACACATTATTTTAATGCAAGCAGGAATCAGGAGAAAAATGTCTATAAACTAGGGAAAGAGACAGACCTTGGGTTTTTTAAAGAAAAACTTGTGTATTATGGCAATTATTTTATTAAAAACTTAATTTTCCATCAGTGCTACAGTAATTTCATTAGCAAATCCTTTGAACTCTTTCTGAAAATAAAATAATATGTTGTGGAGTACTTGTTTTGTGAAGAATTGAATAAATAGTAAATAATTTCAATTTTTTTTTCTTATCTAGTTACTATAAATATTACTTAAAAATTTATGAGCAATAGTGTTGCTATTAACATAAATTACATAAATTTATCAAGATACAACAACACAGTCATGTAAAGTTATACAATATTTCTTCTTTTTATTATATAATGATGAAGAAAATACAATATCGATAAGTCTATGTAAGATTTTACTTAATATAATACTATGTCAAGGGTTAAAAACTTTCCAAAAGTTTCCGAAGAAATGGTTGTGTGTAATAGTCACTTACTAAAATAATTATCTACTCTCCCATTCTTACTCGTTTTAAATATTTAATATAAAAAACCTATCGTAATAAATATCATATTTTACGAGATTGGTTAGCGTTTTTGGTTATTGTTTCGTTTTTTAGATTAAAATAAAAATGATCCTTACTAAATAAAAAGGTTATCTAAATTTACAATGCGGTAACATAAAATTATTTTTTTAATTACATACACTACACTACATTTTAATTCTAATTTAAAAATCGAATAGAATTCATAATCTAGTAACATCCTAAACTACAGTCTTTTTATAAGTATCTACCTAGTTTTTTTTTCTGCTAGATTAATACTAAAAAATCATCAAAGGACTCACAATTTTATTCTTATACTTGTATATGACATAACCAATTATTTCATATATGAAAACAATGGATACCCCATACAGTGCTAGGGATATAATTTTCTCATCCATATCAAGGATATCGGATGGAAGAATTTTGTAAATCAAATATGTACATAACGGTCCGCGTAGTGTCAAAAACAGAATAAGATATGTTAATTCTATCAGAAAGTAAAATTTTGTCTGTCCATAGCCGGAATCACGAAGCAACCTGAAAAATCTCTAATGTAATTAATACGTTTTACTTGGTGGTAGGGCTTTGTGCAAGCCCGTCTGGGTAGGTACCAACCACACATCAGTTATTTTTCCGTCAAATAACAGTACTCAGTATTGTTGTGTTTCGATTTGAAGGGAGAGTGAGGCAGTGTAACTAAAGGCACAAGGGGCATAACATCTTAGTTCCCAAGGTTGGTGGCACAGAATATTTAATATTTCTTACAGCGTCATTGTCTATGGGTGATGGTGACCACTTACCATCAGGTGGCCCATATGCTTGTCCGCCAACCTATACCATAAAAAATACAATTATTAAGAAAAATTTTCGTGACAGATAAAATACCTAATAACTGATTTAAAAATAAAGGTTAAATGACTTTTTTAAATTTTTGTTTAAGCTTAAACGTCAATTAATTTCAGAGGCAACAGAGTTTACCTCTCTTACCAAAAGTCCTAGTACCTTTATACTTGAATTTACGTGATAATTTAAAAAAAAGAAACCTAAGTGTTTTCTCTAGTAATAACAAAATTTTAATATTATCACATTTACAAAGACAAAAATTGTCTAGAAATCAACACAACATTTATTTTCATATATTTAGAACTAGGCACGCTATCGCCGCAGAAGCTATCGTGTCCCTCTAAATGTGTTTCGCGTATGAACCTAATTCATACTCAACAATTAGCACAAGATTTTTTTAAATTTATTCTTACCAAAGAGTCTATATTAAACTCATAAAATATATTTTTACCGAGATTAACTTTCAGCCGCCATAATAACAGCTTAATAATACGTTAAAAAAAACCTTTGAAAACCGTATAAATATGTGATCTATTATGTGATGCGAATCTGTGCTTGCGATTTTAATGGATGCTTACGTGAATAGAACTTTAAAATTGAATATGTTTCCTTGTCTCCATTAAAATAAAAATATTAGAAATAAATATGCAAAGTACCGTCAGAATTTGTTATTGAAATATTAAGTAACACAATACTAAGAGCGCATTTAGATTATTTTGCAGAATATACATATTTACGTAATAAACACGCGCAAATCGTAACTCTTTATTCTTAAACGAGGACCAAGGACGAGATATTGTGTTATATGGACCTGTGCGACTTTCCTCCAGAGTGGTCTCCGCGTTGCACATTTTCAGTAACGCCAAACCGAGTATCAATGATGTATACCCAAGTCTCAATAAGTGTTACTAAACTTTTTTTATATTGTAACTTGCGTACTCATGACGCCTCTGGTATGTTTAATACTTAAAGACAAGATTAGACAAACACATGTCACTAAATAAATATATAATAATAAATAAATATTGGACAACATCACATACATTACTCTGATCCCAAATGTAAGTAGCTAACGCACTTGTGTTATGCAAAATCAGAAGTAACGACGTTACCACAAACACCCAGACCCAAGGTAACATAGAAGACTAATGAATTTTCTACATTGGCTCGGCCGGGAATCGAACTCGTACCCTCGGAGAGGCGTATTTACCCATGGAAACCGGTGTACGCACTAGCCGACCACGGAGGTCATCAATCAGAATGTGTTATTTATCTTTAAAAGATGTTTATAGGACACAAAAACATCGCAAATATTCATTTAAAAAAAAAGTACTTACCATCTGGTTTGAAGGAAAGGATTTGTGATTTCCATAAGTGCAAGGGTACAAGCGAAGGTGCATCCAGAGTAAGTTTTGTTCATATAAATACCCACAGCTATCAGAGCACTTACGTGGTGCCAGAGAATGACGTAGCTGTTACTCCAGTATATAAGGCACCATATCAAATCGAAGGCGAAGTAGCCCCACGACCATAGCATTAAGGCGTAATTCGCCGGTGTTATTTTGGCTACAAATTGAAACGAAAATTTTAATAAAATTTCTAAAATCACTATATAGTATAAAACAAAGTCGCTTTCTCTGTCCATATATCCCTGTATGCTTAGATCTTTAAAACTACGCAACGGTTTTTGATGCGGTTTTTTTTAATCTATAGAGTGATTCGAGAAGAAGGTTTTTATATATAATACACGGACATGAAACACTGATAAGTTTAGAAGTTTCCATTAGAATTATCTATCAAATTAAGTTATTATTGTATCACCAGTAAGTTAATTACAAGCCGAACTTTTCTCATTAGACAAGTTTATTGATAAAAATAATTTAATGCTTACCATTGAGTCTACATCGGTTGATATCAGTCACTCCACATTGCCACAGACCAGCAACAGTGGCGACACTACCGTGGAGCAAAGTTACTACCCTCGAATGCCATTCTGGGCTGTGGTCCGGCGTTTTGTGCGTGCACCATATGTATGTCCAACCCCAAAAGATGAAAGAACACAGCTTCAGCAACGATGGGGTTGAGAGATCATTTTGTAACGCCATACAGTTATTTATGAGAAAAATGGGATTTGTATTTATTCATATTGTTAAATGTTTCAGTGCCATTGTGTATTTTTTGTTATATTTGTTAAAAGTGCTGTCAAAATATTGTCAATGTCACTTTATGTTTTTTTTTTTTTACAAAACTAGTAGGTTTTACTTTGCACGTTTGTAATTTTATAAAATAACATTTTTATAAGCCACTTTATTTATAAATTATTATGATTATACAAAGTAACAATCTAAAATGTCTAATGCGTCTTTTCCAAGCTAGGCGACGTTTTTATAATTTTTCAAGGCTATTTCAATGCTTGTTAGTGGATGCACCTAGATCACCATAGATAGATACAATGTTTTCCGTTTTTTATGTTCACCACCGAGCATGAGATGAATTATAAATACAAATTATGATTATGTTAACTTTTAAAAATAAATTTTATATTAATATTTATAATTTTTTTAATATTTTTAATTTTATATAAATCATAGTATTGTTTTAATGCACCCAGATCATCTTAATAAAATAGGAAAGTGCTAGACATTTATATAAATAAAAGCAGAATAATTATATACATGTTTATTAAAAGTAAAATAATAAAGTACAAACAATACCTACAATAATTTTAACAATAACAAAATATAATGAGTCACTCCGTAGAGGATAACAATAGACATTACTTCAAAGAATGTCAGATTACCGACCATACATAACATTAATTTTTTTTTATTAATATATACTTAGATATTTACCAAAACAAGGTAAAACAATGTTTTGATTCGAAATATCATCAAAAAACCTGAATTAAGCGTTCCATAACTTTAATTGCAGTCTCGTCTGCAGAAACAAAAGCAAATTGATGAAAACTTACATATAAGGAGCTATACGTATATATATTTTTCGTAGAAAGGATTTATCCAAGGTTATAGTTATACAAAATTCAGTTCTCATACAAGTTACCTACTTACAAAAATATCCTTTGTTCAAATCAGTCACATCGCAATGTCATTCAATTCGATTGGAAACGAAATTGAAAATATACGTACAATGCAATGGGGTATCTTATACCTATATACATACACAGAATAGCCAGTTAATGTAATTGTCAAGTCAAGATTCTGATGTCGTTTTGATAGGTATTATTTTCCTTTATGAGTCATCAAGCTATTATTAAAAACCCTTCAAGGATTTGTATAAAATCGATAACCTACGCTCTTAACGATGTAATTCTTGAATGTCAATAAAATATATTTCTATCGACAACGCAGTTTATCTACGTACTTTTCAATTGCACGATATCGACTAAGAGGCATAGCGTCTTTGAGCATCTGTCTAAAGCGCGAATCTTCGGAGAGCGCAAAGAAAAGGTGTCTTGCATGCATTCGCGCCTCTGGACTTGCGTCTGCTAATAATTCCCCGGCTGCACGCAGCATTACTGTGCGCGGCTCACTAGGGAGTTCAAGTACTCGTGATGCACCGTGCTGTCGTACCAATCTTGCCAACGTTTGCGCTGCGGCAGCACGGACCGGACCCGCGCGATGTGTCGCTCCCCGACGGGCAAGTGCCACACCAACTCGCGCACAACCGCCTCCACAAGCCACTCGTCCCAGTGCTGTAATAGCATCCGCACGTAGAAAACGATTCACGTCAGCACATCGTTCCAAGAGCGCGCTTATAGCTTCTTCCAATTCAGGGTCAAGGGCACGACCCCTGTGCTCAAACAAAGTTCCAAGTGTGGAGCAAGCAGTTCTGGCGACCCGGGACCGAAGCGAACGCACGTGCACAGAGACAGATCGCGTAGCTGCCCGCCAGCTCGCTGCAGGTGCCCGGGCTGCTTGATCTTTGGCAAGGCGTTCGGTTTCTATTAATTTATTGACAATAGCCTCCCAGTCCTCGTTTCTGGAAGGAACCATACATTCTGCGAGAGCCGTACGAACGTCACGATCACACCGAGTCTCGAGAGGTTCACTCGTAGGTTCAGGTGAAGTATTTGCACTTCTCACAGAACTAAATGACTTGCTAGCACTTTTAGAACGGTTTATCAATGGAGATGACTTTTCACTAGGTTGTTTATCTTCCGAAGCTTCGATGTTTTCCGGAGTTGTTGAAGGTTGTTCGACGTCATTTGTTGTTAATGTTGGTTCATCATCTTCCATTGGCGGTGGAGTTGATTCATCTTCTCTTGTCGCTTTTGTTACGTCCTCTTGAACGTTCTCACTTTTAACTGAACAATGATCACCGGCTGTTTCAGAACTAACTATAGATGGATACGATTTTTCGGAGAGATCTTCGACATGGATAGACGGAGTGCGTGACACTGAAACAGGATGTGTCTGCTCCGGGTTATTCTCGTCGTCCGTCGCATCATTGACAGTAATATGACCCTCGACATTCTTTTCGTTTTTAATTGATTTATTTTCTTCACTTTCATCGGCAGAAGCAGTAACGGCGCTCGAGTCTCTGCAAATAACAAAAACAAAACACAATCGTAATGTACAAAATGAATTCGTGAGGGAAACCCGGGAGAAATGAGTTACCGCGTGTGCGGGGGCAGATCGGCGACGAGATCTGGGGCTCGCGCGAGCGTCGGCCGCACGGCGCTTATAGACCCGCAACAACACAAACGCCGCATGCCAGCGCCTACCGCGGCCGCGTTGCCGCGACTGCCGCCTCGCCACTCGACACCCTCGACTATTATCTACCGTCAGCAATCAATTCCCACGCACGTTCGTGTTGATGAACTCACCCCTATCTGCATATTATGTAAAACACTCACGAAATCGCTACTTATTGTAATAATGCGGTAAATTTGAAACTATACAGTGTGCTTCTGAAAAATTACTGCTGTATAATCAAATTACCTACACAGCACCGCTACAAATATTCTAGAAGATTATGAGAAATATGCAATCAAAAGTAATTAGAACGTAATAAGGAAAGTGGAGCGATTTTGAGATAGCATAAACGGGTCGCCTATTGGTGCCTTGAATGGACTTCGAATGGATAATTGTTTTAAAATGTAGGTTACAAATGGCACGCAACTATATGTGTTTGAATTTGGGCAAGTAGAAACGCGCGTTGGGCGCTACGAAACATTTCGAGTCTACTGTAATTTGAATGGGCAATTGATTCGATATCAGGCCAATTTCTATCGACGCTGAAGGAACGAACGCCGTCTAATCGACCCATTGACCTAATTATGAAACATGTGAATACACTATTGTGCTAAGGCAATATATTCTTAAATCGTGTATTATTCCCTAGCTGACTAACATCCGTTGTTCTATCCGTTGCTAAGTAACGGTTTTATAAACGTTTACTTAATAAAATGGAAGCAATGTTTTACGATCCCCTCGAAATAAGTACTGACGTGTTGGGAATTACACATTTTACATGATATATGACCGGCCGAAATTTGGTTACGCGATTTCTTTGTGGTAAATAATTGTTTTGTAATTGTTTTATTCAAAGAATATCAGATTTGACGCATTTTTATAAATCGATACTACTTTTAACCTCATTGTCAGTGGCGTGATAATTTGATTGACTTAATAATTGTTTAAAAGCTTAAAACAACTAAAATTGTCTATGTTTTAATTTTTGAATTTTTTTCTTTTACACGCGATTTAAAGTGTTACCTTAAATATTTTTTATCAAAACTCAAATATTTCATGGAGTTTAATTGTATGACAGCATTATTTTCTTAATACTTCGAAAATACATAATACGCCGCCAATATGTCATAAATAGAATCATTTTTTGAAAATGTCCTCAATTTTTTTTAAATAAATTTCTTCCTGTAAGAACCATTTACAAATAATTATACAAGTAAAAAAAAAAAGAAATGAAACAGCGTAAGTAATTGCGTAACCAAGGGAAATAGGGATTCACCTACAACAACAACAGCCTGTAAATTCCCACTGCTGGGCTAAAGGCCTCCTCTCCCTTTTAGGAGAAGGTTTGGAACATATTCCACCACGCTGTTCCAATGCGGGTTGGTGGAATACACATGTGGCAGAATTTCTATGAAATTTGTCACATGCAGGTTTCCTCACGATGTTTTCCTTCACGAGATGAATTATAAAGACAAATTAAGCACATGAAACAGCGCTGCTTGCCTGGGCTTGAACCCGCAATCATCGGTTAAGATGCACGCGTTCTAACCACTGGGCCATCTCGACTCAATTCACCTATAATAATATTATATATGCGAAAACCAATTGTCTGTTATAGAAGTTTATAAATTTACTGCGGGTAAAGCCGCAGGTGCAACTAGCCTTTTTGTAGTAAGTATTATAGATTTAATACCTTACTTAGATTATTTGTTAATCTTTAATTGATAGCCCGTGGTTAACCAAATATGCAATATGTTCGTTAAGATAATTTATCTAGAAAACACACAGCGTAGATAAAATCGTATTTACATTTATAAACTAGGAAGGGAAACCGTTTTTCCTTATCACAGATTGCACATCAATCCAGTTAGCTAACTCAAATTTGCCTTGGTTTGTTCTATATTTATCACCAAACCTAAAAATGTGATGCACTAGATACAATTACCCTTGTTAATAAATAAAATTATTATTATTGTTATTTATAATTATTTTTTAAAATGTAAAAAATAATAAATTTTAAATTATCAATGACTTTGTGCGAAGAGTAGCATTAATAAATTAGTTGCAAGCTTTACTGTAGACGTCACAAAATCCTATACCATATATTGTGTACAAAGTCTTTATACACGAAATAATAATACATGAAGTAATATATGTATGCAATTTTAGTTATAAATGAACTCTTATTTCCTTTATATATCTCGTAATTTTATCTAACAATTTATTTAACACAGGAATCCTCGTGCAGGAGGAGAAACTGGATTTACAGTCTTATATGCTACTATTACATCTGTAAACGAAAGAAGAATAAATATACAGTATTAAAATTACATAATTTAACTGAAATTTACTTCGATAGAATGTAAACTACAGAATAATGACGGTGACATATGATAGGTCCAAATTTAAAAAAATTACATATATCTCGGCGCGAAACCGTATTTTAAGAAAAAAACTTGTCCAGAAATGATTATTTTAATAATTTGAAACTGTTTCATTGTTAAATTAATATTTTTTAGTGAAATGTTAAATTAGTCTGACCTATTGTGTTTGTACACAATATGTCAGACTAATTTAACAGGTGTTATGTTGGGTGATTAGTCTACCCACATATTTTTGTTATAATAATTAGTTCTCCGATATATATATTGAGGTTTTATGGGATTTCATGGTGTCCCCACCATAAATTTACATGGAACAACATGCGGTAATGATAAAAAATATAAAAAAAAATTTGGACTACTTTTGGGCTGCAGTCCTTCGCCTTTACCTCAGTTTTAACCGTAAAAAGAAATAAACAAATCTGACATTTAATTGACATGATATCATGGCCGTTTGGCGAATCTTGAATAATCTATGGCATTCCAAATACGCTTTGAATGTCAACGAAATCGTTATCGTAACTTAGAAGCGAATATAAAGTGGTTGTAAGTAGTTAACTGGAATTGTATTGTAGTTTTATTATAGCCATATTAATCACGTGCTGTTTGTAGTTAATAAAATGGCAGGCTAAGGCTTCTGCTTCTACAAGAAAGGATTATGAACTAATTCCACGACGCTGATCCAGTACATATTAGTGGACACAAATATGGAATTTTTTTATTTAATAAATGCAGATTTCTTAACGACATTTTTTTAAATAACGAGCACGAGATTTGTAAACACAAAGTATGCACTTGGATATTAATCAATTTGTCGATCGGTGTTTGGAAATCTACGTATCGTATCGAAATATACGGTTTTGAGCATGGATGTGGATGGTTATAGGGGTAGAGGACGACCAAGGAAACAATGGATGGATTGTGTGAAAGACAATATAGTTAGAAAGAATGTTACATGTGAGATGACGTCTGATAGAGAAGAATGGAAGGAGAAGACATGCTGTGCCGACCCTAAATAAAATTGGGATAAGAGCAGGAGGATGATGATATGTTTGGAAATCTACGTGTTCTGAGCTATATCGGTTAAATTATTGTCTTAAATATTAAATAAATAAATTTAACAAATACTTAACTTACCCGTCAAGTAGAATCACTGATGATAGAGGTTTTAAGAATAAATCAGGTCTGCCGGGTTGCGATATACCTGGGAAAATAAGACAAGAACATGTAATAATGTAATTAAACTCCAGACACTAAAATTGGGTATACTAGAAAGTTATATTGTTACGAGCTGAAGCTAATGGGTTAGAATATATTTAAACTAGTAGTCGCCCGCGGTTTCTCCCGCGTTTTAGGTTGTTGGTTGTCATGTGTTAGGCAAAAAAGTAGCCTATGCCCTTTCTTGGAGTTTGAATTTGCTTCATGCCAAATTTCATCAAATACGATTCAGCGGTTTGGTCGTGAAAGAGCGTCAGACAGATAGACAGAGTTACTTTCACATTTATAATATTAATATAGATTTAATAAATAATCAAAATATTTTTTTTAAATATGATTTATTTCATTGGCAACACCGGGATGTAAATTCTACAAGAAATATGAATATAATAACAGTTATTAATTTTATAAATAAACAAAATATATATTTAGTCACTACCGGGTAGAGGTGCAGAGTCCGGTAGAGGTCGCAACCTCCGAGGTCGTGGAGGTGGCGCTGCTGGAGGAGTAGATCTTGCTCGTCGACGTGCAGGTACTGGCAGCTGAGATATTCTACCGAATGTGTTAATGCTGTAAAAAAAAAAAGAAAAAATACACGTGTTAGGAGTATATCGAGGTCTAGTTCAAAGATGTTGGTGTTATGAATAAAAAATGAAACGTAACCAAAATTGAAGTAAATTGTTATCGATAAACACAAATTCTAACTGAAGCAATGTATACTATACTATTTATCATTAAAAATTTCATTCAAAAAGTTTTTATCATTTTGAAGTTAAATTTAGGTGAACAGGTGATAAATTTAGTTTGATTTTATTCAATTTCATTCTAAACTTACTGCTTACAATGAAATGAAATAAAAATAAGATCTGTCATAAGTTTCGAAATTCGTAAAAAATCTTTTGAATAATCGCGAAGTTACGCGGCAGACCCACTTGTTTTTCGTAATTATACAAGATACTTTTTTAATTTAACATGAGAAAACTATGAACGATATATTATGTATCAAATTTTCAGCATTTAATTAACAAAAATGTATGAGTATATATAATACTAATACAAACTCAAAACTAAACAGTTTGGCAAGTTACTATGTCTTTCGACAAATTTCCAATTTTTTATGAAAAACAAATGATGAACAAAATAAGTAAAGTTGTAGGTACCTCGCGATATGAGTTGGCTTCATATTGTCGACAGGTCGGTTAAGACGTTCTCGAAGCTGTAATATTGCATTAGTTAAGATTTGCTGCATTATTACATATACCGTACCGTATGTGGTACCGTCTTTACTTCTGATTTCCATAACACAAGTGCTTCAGCTACATACATTGGGATCAGAGTAATGTATGTGATGTTGTCTCATATTAAAAAAAAAAAAATTAGTGCAATCAGTTCGCATAGAATCAGATATAGTAAAGTATTTGCCTGTATGTCCTATGGTGGGTTCAGGCCTAACCCATTTCACCACTTTTATGCGAGTCGGACACAAGTCGGTAGAAATCGTCTTGAGTTACCTACATAAATGAATATGGAGGGATATAGAGGTAGGGGACGACCAATGAAACGATGGATGGATTGTGTGAAAGATGATATGGCTGGAAAGAATGTTACTTGTGAAATGACGTCAGATAGGGAGGTATGGAAGAAGAAGATCCACGATAAGACTCCTACCCTTATCCCAAGTAAATTGGGATAACGGTAGGAGGATGTTGACCTACTCAAATACAAAGATTATAGAAAAGTATAAAGAAGAATAAAATACTAAACTAATAGTTCTTAATTTAATTAACATTGCAGGAACTTGTGTACATTTAAATGAAACATTTTGAGGATCTGGTTTAAAATTGACTAACTAAAGTAAAAAGGTCAAATTAAAGTAGATTGTAAATACTGTGTGAGCTAATTGTTGATATAATCTGTTGTAAGTGTACAAATGTTTTGTTTAACCTCGTTACAAAAAGTGTCCGCTCGCGGGCTTCCGGACAGTCTCCTTCGGACAGCCGATAGCACAGCAGCGGGGCCTGCCGCTCTAGCTAAGCAAAGGGCAGCCCTGAGCTGCCCGTTTTCAGAATCCTGTGACAATATAAGAATATTTTATGCTTAAGAAAGACCTATACAAATTAATAACATTAAATGCTTATACACAAATATGAACTTAAACTAGTTACTGTATAAATCGTGACCGCGTGGAATGGTGGCAAGAATGTTAAATAAGAAAGACCTAAATTATAAACTTCAAAAATAGGTCTGATTTTATCACTTAATTTACCTACTTCTATCGATTTTTTTTAAACATAAAATTTTAAGTATTTTTTTTAAATATTTATCAACACTGCGAATACTATCTATTGTATAATATTAAGTAGTGAGTTGTTAGATATTTTGTTTTAGTATTGATGTTATAATAAATCTCACTGTAAAAAGGCTAATCATAATTCCAAAACCATAATTCCAATCATAATTCCAATCCGAAATTATTTAGGCAATTAAACAAATTACCGCTGACAAATTAAAAAAAAAATTCAATTCAATTGTTTCGCTTTCCTTATAGTCTTTATACCGTTTGTAATTTAACAATGAAAGGTTTTTGTTGTTATCATTGTACTACAAAGTTAATCCATCTCAAGGTTAAACCCTTTTAGGGCAACACTGCTGATAATACTATTACTAGGAAAATTCTTTGCTCATTTTTATTATGGATACACATATGTAGATTAATTACGAAATGTGTTATAGATAGAAAAATCGTTTAGAAACAAGTTTTTAGTGACGACCTTTTTTAAAAAAATTAAAATATTTAGTTAAACACTAAAATATAGATTTATTATAATCGGTTAAGTAGAAACTGAATCCGAAAATTATTGTTGAGTTATGGTTTGCATAGTGAGTGAGTCAGTGTAATTACTGGCACAAAGAACATAAATAACATCTTAGTTCCCAAGGTTAATGGCTTATTGGCTATGTAAGGAATGGTTTTTATTATTTACAACGGAGTTGTGCCACCTGATGGTAAGTGGTCGTCCACCAACCTACACCATAAATAAATACCACAAGCCAATTTCCAGGTGGTAGAAACTCAGGCCCACCCAGTCATGTATAAAGTAGAAAAAAATCTATATATTGGACCAAGGAGTTTTTATATATAACAGTATAATAATGTATTGAATAATGATGCATATACCCGTATCATATCAGGTTCAAATATGAGTTCAACGAGATGATGTAAAGCCATTCGTTGTAGCAGAGCGTGGGGTAAGGCCGCTGGTGGCGGATCTCTTGCTATCCTTGCTATCAATACGGGTAGAAGTTGTCTGACACAGGTAGAACTACCGCTGCGCACTACCGCGCACACCGCACCTTCTGCCGGTGCTCTGGCAGCCGATACCTGTGCGTAAATTAATAAAGTCAAAAATACTGTCTAGCATAATTTAAAAGAATCATTAAAGAACGTTTGTGTGCTTAAGGATATTGCAACACTACTTTTTAGTTGATTGCACACCTTGGGAATGAAATGATCGCCTAAAAATGATGCCACAAATGTTTTTACATATAATATCCCGCTGAGTTTCTTTTGCGGTTCTTCTCAGGTCCGAGGTGGTATATTCCGAACCGGTGGTAGATTTTTGACTATCAATAAGCAAGTTCTATATTGAATAAAGATTTTCGACTTTAATTTTGAATACATAACTTATATGCCGTATAAAATTAATTTACGAATAGTATAAATATAAAGAATAGCATAGTAAACATATCGTACATGTCAATAAGAAAATATGGAAACGTGTAGAAATATAGCACTGCTTTGAGATCAACTTAATCTTCAGACTGTTGGTTGTATGCCGTTGAACTATTAATCTTTACTTTGACCTAAAATTGGGGCAGATAATTAAAAAGTGTCATCTGGTCTAAATCAAATGGTAAGGAATATTAAAGATTGTTGTGACTCTATGAATGATCCTGAATCTGCCAAAATCGGCCCGACGTACATAATCACTCAGACTAAGCTAATACATATAAAAAGGTATTGTACCGCATCGCTTATTGCCCACATGTGCTGCACGAAGGACAGCACAGCTGGTTCGAGTTTCTTCACATTTTCGGGATCTAAAAGCTTACTATGAAGGTGATCTGCTGCCTTCACTGCCGCTATCCAATTTTCCTGCGTTACAAATACAAACCTTATAGCAAATATACTGTAAAGTAAAGTAACAGCCTGTAAATTTCCCACTGCTGAGGCCTCCTCTTCCATAAAGGAGAGGGCTTGGAACATATTCCACCACGCTGTTCCAATGCGGGTTGGTGGAATGCACATGTGTCAGAATTTCGATGAAATTAGACACATGCAGGTTTCCTCGCGATGTTTTCCTTCACCGCCGAGCACGAGATGAATTATAACACAAATTAAGCACATATATAAAGTGGTGCTTGCCTGGGTTTGAGCCCGCAATCATCGGTTAAGATGCACGTGTTCTAATCACTGGGACATCTCAGCTCTTTCAAATCATATATACAAAATATACTGAACATCATACAAATTTAAATATCTGTGCAGACATTGAGAGTAAGATCGACAATGGCTTCTAACTCTGCCAAAATATGATTGAGTATGGACTACAATATCAGAAGCGTGATTAAATTTATTTATCTTGATTCATATATTAATCAAGAACTGTAAATGGTGCACAAAATACCTGAGTCAATCAAGTCTGTTTATATTTTTCCAACTTATATTGGAAATTGGAATAGGTTATAATGATTATTGGAAGATTATCTAGCAAGGATAAATTTATAAATGGTAACGCATAACTTCACAAACGATTGTACACGAATAAAGTGGAATAAAAACCATAAACTTTTAATTAGTAAGTAGGACAGCAGACAGTGTCAAGTTTTGTCCTTGTGAACTAAATATATTAACAAAAATACAGCCAAGGACGCATATATTAAGATGTTGTGCAAGAGTTATTCGTATTGAGGTGCCAAGGTAAAACAGTAATTAAGAAAGAAAGCCAAATTCATTTTATTTGACGTTTTATTAGCGACCTAAATACGCTTTTCTTTTGCGTCCACTATTTTTTTTAACATTATTTTATATATAAAGAAAGTTACATTACTTGTTATTACATTACTACAGTTATTTTAATAAATTTCACTAACAGATTTTTTTTATACAGTGAACAAATACCTACCTATTTTCCTAAGATTCCCTAAAACTAGGAACGTAAGATTTTTTTTTTATTTTTTTATGTCAGACAAAATATGTCTTTATTACCAAGAGCTAGGCACCATATCTAAATTTAAGTATAATTATTTATTTTTATCGAGAAATAAAAATTATTAACATTATGTCCTTAAATTCCGGACATATCCCATCAAAAAGTTTTAGGTTTCTTATGAAAAATTAATTCTTCCAATTTTGATTAGTGTGGAACTTTTGAAGATTATATCACTGGTTGATAGAATATGACAAGGCTCATAATCGGAGAAAGTTACTCTCAACTAATTTAAAAGCATGTTTGTTCGTTGCTTAATCTGTTCAAAGTACCATAAGTTCTATAAAATCCTTTATCACAATCTGCTACGATCCTCCTGGAGTTCTATCTAATAATATGTATACATATAAATTGAAAAAAGTAATGGTAGCAAGAATACTAGCAACAAGTAACTTTAGTTCTAATTATTCTAGAATAAATATAATGCTTAATAGATAATGATTCTAAATTATCCTGTCAGTTCTACCAATATAATTATAATAATTACTAAACTATGTGTAGGTACACACAGCACCATTTAATTTTCTTTACCCTCGGTCTATATATCCAAGCCTTGTAGTGATAGTAATTTGTATAATAATTACCGTGTTATGCAATTGAACAGCTATGTGCTGTGGAACGATGTTAAGATCCTCCCAATCGTAGTGACCTCGCAGCGGCGAGGGCGGCCTGGGAGAGAGGAGACTGCTGTCATGACGAGATGACGCCACCAGATTCAAGATGAATCTAAACAAAAATTGTGTTGTCCACAAAGGTATACTCAATGAGCAGTGACGGATTTACAAATCTGCCGCTAGTAGGCTATTCAATTTATTAGGCTATAGGCTATATATATAGCTAGGCTATTACTCATTACATCGGGTTTTTCCCGTTATTAGTATGATTATAAACTAGGTGATATTTCAGTCAGTTATTAAATTAGTTTTCCAACCCGCTATGTAGTGACGAGTATACGGATTACGGACGTAATGTGTATACTCGTATGTATGTATTATAAGCTTTTTTGTTAAATTTCTGTAAGATAATAACATTTTTGGGCTAAATTTGCCGCCCTCCTAAATCTGTCGCCCTAGGCTCAAGCATACTTAGCCTATTGGTAAATCCGCCACTGTCAATGAGCTATCTTAACCGTTGGTTGCCTGTAAAAGACCACTATGTAGCCATAAGGTAACCAAAATTGTAAGACTCTTATTTAGGCTGGATCCATGTTGAATTAATATATTTTCGCCATGTGGTGTATAATGAAGTGTAAAGAAAAGATACACATTATCAATATGTTTCCGCCATTCGTTTGTATCTTATATTATTAACAGCGTAAGCCGATTCGTGTCCCAGAAGACATGCAGAAAATCTTAAAAAAAAATTTTAGAGATCGGAAAAAACTGGCCGGTTATAGAGAACTCATATATTTGACAATAAATATATAATTTAAAAAGGATTCATAATTTTACAATGAAATTAAATCAAAACAAAAGAAAACCTGTCATAGGTTTCGAAATACCTAGAAATTATTTTGAGTAACGCGTTTATTTTCGCTGGCGATCCACTAATACAAATTGGATATAAAATTTAACAGATTTGATATCTTTTGATCCTAAAGTAACTCTGTGTTTCAAGGTCAAACCAATGATCCGAATTGAATTAAATTTGTTATGAAGTTAGGTTTAACTCCAAGGAAGGACCTAGGATGCTTTTATAATTAACACCTGACGACTAGCCCCTAAAAGACTAGTGAAACCGCGGGCGACGACTAGTTTACCTAAACATATTTTGTTAATTTTAACTATTATTGGACCTGTGTTTTGAATTCATTACAATTAATTTGACTTCTTAAGGCCACGTGATGCGTATGGTAAAGTAAAAAATAATTAAATAAATCTATTTGGAATCTTTATTGTTAGTGATTTTAGCAATTTTAGCAACATTTTTTTAAATGAATGATCTACTACAACAGTCTGTATATTGTTGTAACAAATAGTTTTTTATACTTATCAAATAGTTTTTGTTTGTAAATGTAATTAATAATAATTATTATAATTTGTTTATTAAGAAATAATATCATCAATCATGAATATGGTTATTAAATACTCCCCTCGTATAATGTACTTTCTTATCTTGCTATTAACTGAGGATTAAAGTCATCATTATTTTTAGTAAATATCTTATAAAGTTAAGATAAATTTTTGGTGGAGTAGTTTTTTTTTATTTACTTCCTAATACATATTATATCACGTCCCGAATTATTGTCTAACTGATTATATATTTGGTATAGTTTTAGTCATTATATATACCTACTTTGGGTTGTTTATTGAACGTAACGCCGTCACGAGGAAAACCCCAGATAATTCTGTTTACTATTATTTTTACTACTTTGTATCATAAAGATGTTTGCTTAAGATAAATTATTCAAACTGAGTATAAACCCGTTAGGGCTATAATTAAATATTTCGTAACATATATTTAGATGTATTATTAAAACAAAAAAAATACACACCGGTCGTGATCTACACTTAATCGCGTTTGCTGTCTTCGAGGAGACAGTGTAGGGCTTCTTTGAAGGTTATGCAAAACTTCTACTTCTCTATGTAGTTCAACTGGACTGGGCACTTTGTCAGGGGATGTCACTTCTGTAAGGGTCAACGCAAATCCTGTATTTTCTTTCGATTTACCGTCTACGTCACTCTTTTTGTTAAAGTAGTCGTACAGTTCGCTTAGAGACTTTGATTTCATTTTCACTTTATTTGGTTTGAGGACCCCTTTCAGTCCTCTATTTGATATTATGGGTAATGGAATACCGCTTTTCTTCGATGTGTTATTACTTTCTCTTTCATGGTTCTCTCGTTTTAATTCTTGGACTTTATTTGCGTTTGACGGCGTTTCTGTTAATTTATCTTCACTTTCTGGTTTATCTAGTAATGCTGGACGATTGTGATTCGTGTCTTCTTCACTTGTTATTAAGTTATCACTGTCTGGTGTCCGAATTTTTACACTTTCACCACCGAACCGAACTTTCTTTACAACGACATCAGTGTCCTCTTCTGATTCGACGTCACTGTACTTTAACATAAAACGGTCTGAACTATCACATTCATCGTCGCTTGCTGTATTTTTGTCAGATTCAGTGTCATTTTGTTCTAAAACGGTCATCGTTATAGCTGTATCGGAATCGAATTTAATTTCTGTTTCTATTATAACTTTAGCGTAATTTGCATTATGAAACGGCACCCTATAAGAATCATCCGAAGATGAATCTGTAGATAAATATATAGGATTCATAGAAGGACTATTGTAAACGCGGTTTATATGCACTACAGGTGGGCGTGATTTCCTCGGAGCGTAAAAAACATCCTGCGAGTCTTCGTCGTACATTTCACACAAAACACGAAACTTATCTTGAGTTCTCGAATCCAAACGCGAGAAATATATCATATATTGCCGTGGACCACACAATCTACGTAATTTCATTAGAGATCGGAGGGCGACGTCCTTGTGCATATTATCAAAAAGTTTCTCTCCTAATATTTGAAAAACAGGAAACAAATCGAGGTTAGAATTTCTACGTTTCAAAATACTTATCAAAGACGGTATGGAGAGTATCAATCCAGTTAAAATATTTATTTTCATATCCACATCACTCGTGTGTGCTCTAATGTTATTGTAAGAAAATTTGTCTATAATCGCACGAGCTGCACAATCGGGATCCTCGCAGTGAGTACAGAAGACCTTCAGAGCATCCAATGCGGCTTTACGAACGTTTGGCGAGTTATGTCCGAGATTGTCGATGACTTGATCGAACGGAAAGGACAGCGCGTTGCCGGATATCGGAAGTAAGTCGGCGAGAACTCTGAGAGCGTGCAACCGTACTTCCCACTCGGGGTGAGAGAGGCGGTCTTTGATAGCTATGTAAAGGAGCTGCACGTCAAGATCGGGTGGTAGAGCACGGGCTCGGAGCACGCGGTCCCAGAGAGGAGCGAGCGGCGGTGGCGGCGGCTCGGGCAGTTGCATGGCGGTGGACTGGATCGGCGGCGGTCGCGTGCCCGGCCGCGCCGCCGACTCACAACTGGGTTAATGATCGGACAAGGCGCGCCACGCCACCCCTGACCAATCGATGAGAGCCTATACGAGCGCTTCGTGCAAGAAAACTATATTTGAACTTTTGTGAAACAAAAAATGGAAATCCCGGCATTTCTATTGTACGTATTAAATGCGTATTATGTAATCAATAGCTTGGTTTGGCTGGGTTTGTTGGTTAATTATGTTATTCTGAGTTTGACCAAATATTTTGTACATGTTTATTTTTCGTAAAAATTAGCTACAATGCTCAATTGAAATTTGTATAAATAAATCTAGTTATATTATTTATGCTGTATTATGTATAATGTTGTATAAATTCAAATAAGTAAACGAGTTCACATTTGATAAAAAATATTTATTAAATCGTAACATACATTACATTCTAAGTACAGAATTTAATAGTATTAAAATTATTCTTTATCTGAATAATTTTACTAAAGTATTTTGTCATATGTTATTTATAATTATTATATAGTTATATTACATAGTAGTTTTTATCCATTATCACTAAATTATTGTTATACTATTTAAATACATTTAATTATTTGTAACATCAGTACTTTTTATAGTAACATTTATTTTAAAAATAATGATATAGGAATAGAAATAGGACTATAAATTTATTTCTGACTGTCATAAGCAAGATTTTCTTCTCCCTGTTTTTTATTTTTAACATTTGTAGCGCTTGAAGCAATTTGTTCTATCGTATCCGCTAATGGTAGGTCTCTTGTTTCCGGAGTCAGGATTAAGAGAGCGCTTGCTGTTATCGCTGTAAAGCCGAAGCAAATTGCTGCTAATACTGACGAAATAGAAGCCTGTAAACAATAAAGAATTTCTTTGAAAGTAAAACTAAAGTAAACGCCCCTCCGGCTAAGGCCTGCTCTCCTTTAGAGTGTGAATTTTGAGTGAATTTCACCACATTGCTCAAACTCATATTTTTCTTATGCAATTTAATGTGACCTTATAGACATTGTTTTTTATACATCAGTTAAGGCTACTATAATTTTGTGATCGGCAATTATCGATAAAATTGTATAATGTGTTTTTTTGCAATTTAAAATTAATTGAGTATAAACTTTCGACGGTTTAATCTCTAAAAGTAAAGGTTCGATTTAATAAATAAGATTTTGTCAAATATTATTTAATTTAAGCTGAAATAAAATAGCTCATTTGTTCGAAAGAAAAAACTTCGCGTGTGAAATTATACGGTATAACAACGAAGCATAACTTGTTTTTTAAGCGTATGTATTTATTCTATTACAGAGAATAGGTAATTTATAATTTATCACTCCCATTCCTGGCCAAAAGGCTCTTCTTGTGCAGGTTTGGAGTTTATTCCATCACTCTGCTTTAATACGGCTTATTTGATACACGTGTGGCAGATTTACATCTGACACATGCTAGCTTCCTCACGATTGTCTTTCATCTCCGAACACTATGAATTATAAACACACACACAACATAAATACAGTAGGGATAAGTTGAGTTGGAACAATGTATTAGTTGATGACGAAATGTAAAGTGTTCTAGCAACTGGGATATCTTTAGGCACTAAATTTGGTAGTTATAGGGTTTTCATGTCATTTACCAGCAGCGGTGTTAAAAGGCCCAGCATATTTCCCGAGCAGGAGGCAAGAGTACACAAACCGAGCAAAGAACCCCGTACACTTGTTGGGAAGAGTTCCATCGTGTACGTTACGATACCCGTGTAACAAGCGGAGGCTAACAGCTTTCCGAGGAGGAAAAATGAAATCTTCAACCCTGTATATGCTGAAAACGAAAAGTAATCTTGAAATTTCATTATATATCATTAAAATAACTAAAGTTGAATTTAATGAAAGTTAACTAGCGCTTATGTGTTGTCGATTTAGTTTATAATGTAATTCATTACTCAGATAGATGTTTAAAGGATCACGGATGTTCACCTACGTTTATTATGAGGGACATAACTGTTCTAAATTTTTAATAAGTAATATGTAAATAATATTTAAGCTTACATTGAGGCACATATCCGTACGCCACACAGGCTATCCCACAAAACAAATAGCCATATATCAATGGCAATCGCCTTCCAAATTTGTTCATCATGTACATAGATATTAATTCTCCTGGAAACGACATAATCGCTCCCAGCAGGAAATTGATATATTTATCACCTGGTAACCCAACGGAGTTCACAATGAGACCATAGTAAATGAATGAAACTGTGAATCTACATTCAAATGCGACGAGAAATCTCTTCAGGATTTCCTTACACTTATATACCTCTTTGAAACCCTCTTTCTTCTTATCAGTTCCAATATTATATGCCCTCTTTAGCTCGTCCTCGTCCATAGCATCTAATTCTTCAGAATTAACTTTAATATTGTTCATTTTTATCATTTCTTTAAGCGTGTACTTCGCTTCAGCCAATTTTCCATTTAAAATAAGCCACCGTGGACTTTCTCGTACGATTATTATATATATGAGGAACAATATTGTGGGAGAACAAATTATGTTGATGAGAGATTTCCAGTATGGTACGAACATTGCGATAATGGCGAACAGAGCTTCACCCATATAAATTGCATACGCGAATAATACTCCTGCTAGCATTCGGTTCTCTTTGTTACCGATTTCAATCACTGCAAAAAATAAAAGTAATTTAGACCAAAACTATCAAAATATTGGGAACATTTTGTTTATATTATTATACTAACTTAAAACATTTCCAGCTGCATAGGCTCCTCCAGAAATTGATGCTTCTAGAAATTCAAGGAATATGTACACTGGATAAGACGTTGCTAGAGTCTTCAAGTTTCCTATAAAACATCCCACGGAGCTGATGATGAGGGCTGGCTTTCGACCAATGCTAGGAAAGAAAATTACTATAATGAGTAAATGAAGTTATCATAAACTTACATTAATATATTTACTTAACTAAAATACATGACAATTTATATTGTTAACCAATTAACTCTATGCATTATTAGCCAATTTATCTGAATGGGATTTGCACAGATTGCAAGCTGAAAAAGAAAATTTCTTAAGATATTTCCTTACACATCAGACATCCACCCCGCAATGAGCATGGCAAAAGCCATTCCAATGCTGTGAACTGCTCCAATCGAGGTACGTTTCCAAGGTTGACAGGCAAGGTCAAGCTGTTGACAAAGGATTATTATTTTAATAAAAAAGAAACCAAATCGTATTGTCCGTTTGCTAACAACCTCATAATCTCACTAATTTATCATAGCTACTTATGACTGCGATGGATTGCTTGATGGACTGAGGTTGATTATGATATTTACTAGAATAGATGCCCATAAATATCGCACTGATTGATAGTCCTCTTATCTCTTTAACGAGAATATTTGAATCCTCCTCCTTCTCAATGTTACAGTACGAATGTATGCCAGTTTCCTATAAATGGACATAAATGACCCTAATCACAAAGGTGACTCAAAAATAAGCTCCATAATATATTAAAACGCTAAAGTCGATTGATACGCTAAGGTCGATCTAGATCTTAGCGTATCAATCGGAGTGAATAATATCAAATTCATTTTTGTTATCGTCAAATATATGCCCAATTTGTTAACAAACTTAATAATTGGCTATGGGATCATCTTAAGGCCGATTGATAGGACAATAATTATTTAGCATATCAAAATTTAGATTAAAATCTCTCTGACTCAAGAAAAATTCATCCAATCCCTATGTCCTACAGCTGAGATGGCCGCGTGGTTAGAACGCGTGCATCTTAACCGATGTTTGCGGCTTCAAACCCAGGCAAGTACCACTATATATATGTGCTTAATTTGTGTTTATAATTCATCTCGTGCTCGATGTAGCTCGATGAAGGAAAACTGTGTCTAATTTCATCGAAATTCTGCTACATGTGCATTCCACCAACAGCAACAGCATGGTGGAGTATATTCCAAACCCTCTCCTTAATGGAAGAGGAGGCCTTATCCCAGCAGTGGGAAATTTACAGGCTGTTATTTTACTTTTTTTACTATGTACTACAGAAATATTGCGTTCGATTCGAATTATCGCGCCCAAAGAGATCACACTCAAATAATTACTTCATAATTAAGTAACTTATAATTTAATTCGAATTTCTGAAGAAATACGTTTGTAACAGGCCAAAACTGAAATTGTTTTCGAACTGATCAATAACGTTCAAATTGAAACAATAACTCAATGATAGTAACCAATTATTGAAGCCATCGTTAAGTCACTAAAATATTAAGGGAGCCCAATAACGATTACATAAGTAGGTCATACGTTTATGTGTGTCAGCAGATCGATTCTCTAAGAACACCTTTAACGCTTGTCAATTATGAAAAAACTACTGCTTAGATGGTGATACAATATAAGAATAAAAAGAACAACAAAATTTTGATTTGCTCATATGCTCGTCCGCCAACCTATACCATAAAATAAATATTAACTCCTAAGACTGACGGCCTGATTGATTCAGAATTTCTGGTTTTGAAATTCGAATAAATAAATTTTACAGAATTTTATCGGTCACCCTTTTTTAATAATCTTAGTTTAGAAATTCGTTCGGCAAGCATTAGAAGTCATTGCTGTTATGCTCGATTTATTTGAAGACGTTTCGAATTTGCTCATCTTCATCTTGTTTGCTCAGGGGTGAGCAATTATGTTTGCGCACGCAGTTAAGCATTTTAATTACGTCCTGTGTTATTGCTAGCCTCATTTGCGAATGGATGCTGTTACTAAAGTTAGTCAGAAGGACATATTTAACATACGTCATACAAACCTGCAAAACGCCTGTCTTATATTTTTAATTATTTGTAGTAGTATATTTAGTTTATAATATGTAATGTATTAATATAGGTAAACTCGTTTCGTATTTTGTAGACATTTGTATCCATGTTATATTATTTGTATTCGTAATTAAATATGTCTCTTGAGGTAGTCTGTATCAACTAATATAAGCTTACTACACTATCTAAGATAAATATATAATTGTCGCTTGCAATTGCATCAAATTACTGGAAGTAACTGATAAGACCGCTTAGATGTTCATCTATATATTACCTGTATTGGTTATGAGGATAATGACGAACAACTACATCTCGAATCATTTATCATCTGCTGTTGAAAGTCTACCTTCCTATTTTATATAATTAATGAATTCAAATAAAAAATCTCTAAATCTTAAATGGTTTTCAAATCCTTAGGATCTAGTTTCGAACCCCAGAACAATCCAATAAAACGTTTTTGAGTTTAAAATAAAACTAGTTTTTACGGATTTGAATCGCGTATATTAATTATTTTTAACATCCCGACGTTTCAAGCACTTTACAGCGTTTTTGAGTTTGTCAATTAAAAAGTCTTCAGTAACAGCCCTTAACACCGTTAGGGATTAGACGAGTAAATACTCCCTTCTAGAAAGGACGTAAAGTCTTTGGTACTGCATCTGAACGTTTACTCGTTGTATCAGATTTGCCGTTAACAGATTATCAGATTGAGAGAATAGTTATTAAGGATTATTTTGAGTTTTTCCATCTCCTTTGGAATCGAAATAGGTCAGGATGATAATAATATTTGCTTAGATTGTTCTAAATAATAAACAATAAATTTTAACCTCTGAAATGATTGTGTCGCTATTTTCGTAAATCCAATCGGTACATTCCTCTGTTGCGGATGTGAAACTGTCGTTAGTACATCCGTAATCCGTTGTATTTAATATCGGTTTGGAGCACTCATCGAAATGGCTGTTCGGCCACCATGGCGCTGTATATGTGAAATTTGTCTCGCATTCTGGTATTCTACATCTAAAACAAGAATTAAAAATTGAAGAGGTGATACAAACGTATGTAGATTAATTATTTGACGTCCAGGACTTCGCACAAGTTTATGAGAAAAAGTTTTTGTAATGCTTACAGGATCAGACAGATTTATTGTAAAAATGTTTAAAATTAATCACCTTTCATAACAAATTGACTCGATTGGACCATGTATGTATGTATCTCTATAATTATACGGCAAGTTCAAGTTTTTAATACATTATGGATAGCTAGTGTGATTAAAGATACAAATTGGTGGTCCATTGGCGATGTAAGGGATGGTTAATATTTCTTAAAGTACGAACGGATGTGACCTCTTACCATCAGATGTCCATACCATAACGATACCATTAGTATATCTAACTTACTTTATTTTTATAGATATAAATCTACATCTAGATATTCGAGAATACTGTAAGACACCGATTTTGGATTTGATTTATTTGATTTGAAGAAATCAAACAAAATTATTGGTCATTTAATCATAGTTTCATGGATTCACAATTTTCATACAAATTCAAAGTATTGACCAAATAATAAAAGTACATTTTGAAAAAAATGGATAATGGTAATATGGATGGTCTAGGTAGGTACCACCCACTGGTCAGATATATTATGGACACACGGTAATATTGTTGTGTTCTAGTTTGAAGGAGTGTCCCATTGTCCAGAACGAAAAAGGGACAAAAACAATAAGTTTTTATGAATAATTTTGTTTAGTGTAAAACAATAATTTATATTCATAATTTTATTCAAATATAAAACCTACCTATAATTAACTTCCCCTGCGACGAATATGTAATTAACGTTGATCATCGAAACGAAAACCGCAGGCAGACACAGATACAAATATTGAAGGATTTGATATTTACCGGACGTCTCCAAAATATCAGACACACGCACTGTTTCAGAATTATCCTCACACGTATTAATATCCTTAGACATTTTTAAAAATATTTTTTTAAGTTCACTAAACACTATTTAATATTTATTTAATTTCACTAAAAACGTTTATGAGAAAGGACTGTGTTCTTGATACATCTAAATTCAAATAGTCTTTCTCGACATCACACAATATCTTATATAATTATTTAATTATCATGTCGTCTGTAGTAAATCTTTGATTAGAATTATTTACAAAAGCTTAAATTTGCGATCGTAATCGTTATAAAATATTATCATCATATGAAAACAATAATCTTGAGAGTTGACGCCTTTATTGAACCACGTGATTCTAATTATAGTTCAGGTAAAGTGTTTAGGTTACAGCCTGGCATACAACAATGCTAATTTTTATTCGAAACATCAGCTAACGGTGCTTTGGTGATTTGTGAGTGATTTAGACCACGCACTCGCTATGGGTTTACAGCAGACACATAGAAAAAGTGACAATACAAACAGAAAAAAAAAATTGATAAGATTTTGACCATTATAATTGGCCCTATGTCTATGTACATATAATAAAATTGGAGTCTCTGTTTGTAATATTAAAATAGCCTATTTTTTTTACTCAATGCATATGCATGTATACACGGTGCGGTACATATACCAAAAAAATATTTTTATAATTTTTGTCTGTCTGTTTGATCTCTGAATTGGCTGGACCGATTTTGACGGGTCTTTTACTGGCAGATAACTGATATAATAAGGAGTAACTTAGGCTACGAAATTATTATTTTTTTTTTGTTAAATTCAAACGCGTACAAGGTCGCGGCCACAGCTAGTTCAAAATATATTTTTTATTCCTTTTTTCTTTGTCACTTGTTTCTTATAATCTGTGGGAGTAATTATGTAAAAAGGAACGAAATTGTGTAACAGTAAGCAGCCCGGGCTATTCGATTTGATTAATGATCGCGCGCGGTGCTTATTTTGACCGTTCGTTCTGGTAAGCGGAAATAGACTGATCAATTTTTCGAGACATTTTCTTTTTGTTAATTTCGTTTATTGTCAGGGGGTAGGACGTGAATTATTATTTATTACAGATCATAATATAAGTCTACTGTATTTTTTTATTTATTTATGAACATTCACAGTAATCACTACATATAATAAAACACAGTATCTCTGCTGCGTCTGTCTCTATTCTCTCGATAAACTCCAAATTACTAAACGGTTTTTCATACGGTTTTCACATGTTACATTGTTAAATATTTCGTAAAACAGTAACAAATAAAAAATATAAAATTCAAAATATAGTATAAATATAAATACTGTAAGCAAAACGTAAGTAGTCCCGTTTCGTCAAAATCTTAACATACAAATCAATTTAGTTATGAAATAAGTATAATGTATATATTTTGATACTTATCTCAACTTTCATGGTTATTTAAATGAACGTAATACCTTTTATAATATTGTTTGATTGTCAATTGTTTTACGACTACGCATTAACATACAACACAGATATAATTACTGTTGCTATAACGTTATTGTCGTTAAATTATTAAGTACTTGTAATTCAATTATGATTGAATTTTACATAGTAT
This sequence comes from Vanessa cardui, assembly GCF_905220365.1. Taxonomy (NCBI): domain Eukaryota; kingdom Metazoa; phylum Arthropoda; class Insecta; order Lepidoptera; family Nymphalidae; genus Vanessa; species Vanessa cardui. The sequence goes on along the minus strand of NC_061130.1, from coordinate 3,889,299 downwards.
GAAGAAAACCAGTTTACCTAAATCCCGAAACTAAGGCCTCCATGGTGTGAAACTTTTCTAAATTGATGATGTTTTGATGTCGGTCTGATCGATTTATGTCACGGCGTTCTCAAGAAAGACCATAGACGACACGACACAACTTAGATATAGCATCGGCAATATTCGTAAAACCGATCACATCAGAATTGAGTACGCTCTCCCAAACTATCAATATTTATTTCTCATGCGAATATGATCTTTGCACAAATGTAATAACTTGTAATATATGACTTAATATATTCGTCAATTTGACGCGTCCATTTACATGCACTTGCTTTCTCTGACGAATAGCGTCGAATGGCGCGATATGGAGCTATTTCAATTCGTTGTATTAATCGGCAGTAATCAATTTTATTATCATTTCATTGCATTTTCCGATGCTACATCTGAGTCTTACAATACGTAGGTCATATTTTAGTGCAAAAGTCTAAGTTCAAACACCGGTATACGGTCTATTGCCTCACTTTCATTATGTTAAACGGCTAATCCGTTATAACCAGAAAGAGTTCAAACCCAGGACCAAAGTCTTTTCGTACTTTTCAGACCACAGGAATATACACACTTCCAAATTCCTGACCTCGGACTATTAATAATTTTTTTTTTGAATTGTTATTAGCGTTTTCGATCAATAATTTCTCAGAAGTAGCCCTAAATTTGGAGCTTGGCATTGTTTGCTGTCCTACCCCTTTGAGAGCACGTAACGCTTTTTATCTTGCTCTTGAAGTCCTGGTCGTTCGTTCTTAACTCTTCGGTCGTTTGGGGATCGAGGAAAGATCCTATCGTATTACATATATGTCGTCGATTACGAATAATTATTAACTCAGATGCTTTTGTTGTATCTATGAGGTGTGAACGCCGTGACATGAAGAGTCACGTGATCGGAATCGTTTTGAAGGGGCAACTGTCACATTCTATTAATTCTTTTCGAGAGCGACGAGTAGGAAGCTAAATATTATAAGAAGGAGAGATACAGTTCAGGCCTTTCAAACGGGGTTTTTGTTCACGCAACTGTGATAATTACTGCTAAAATGATATACCTACTTTATAATTTGTTACTGAATATAATACAGGAATTGTCATAATTGTCATACTGTATCGTTGTACTAAATTGCTTGAGACCTATGCCCTGAATCCTGTACCAGAATATCCTACTGATGACGAGCCTGCCACTGATCTGTCGCAGCCGCCGTCATATATATTACATCGTATACACTGATACGCTATGTTATCACCTATATTGTTGTTTATGAAATCAATCTAGATTACACTCAGAGTAAGAAAACCTTCGTCACTTTTCAAATTCATTCCTTTATCAAAACTTAAACTATTAGTACCTTTTCAAAGTAAAGCACTAAACTGACAACTGCATATAAAATTAAACTTACTATGATAACTTGGTTCAAAATAGTGCAAAATTTATTTATTTATTTATAATGCCACACTGCACACATATCATTACAGGATTGTATCCCATTTCGATATTACAGCACTTCAATAAAAAAGAAACAAATTCAAAATATCTATCCATGTTATAATTTAATACTAAATTGTATATGATATCGTATATGAGAATCGAGATGGCCCAGTGGTTAGAACGCGTGCATCTTAACCGATGATTGCGGGTTCAAACCCAGGCAGGCACCGCTGATTCATGTGCTTAATTTGTCTTTATAATTCATCTCGTGCTCAACGGTGAAGGAAAACATCGTGAGGAAACCTGCATGTGACAAATTTCATAGAAATTCTGCCACATGTGTATTCCACCAACCCGCATTGGAACAGCGTGGTGGAATATGTTCCAAACCTTCTCCTCAAAGGGAGAGGAGGCCTTTAGCCCAGCAGTGGGAATTTACAGGCAGCAATTATTTCACTTCCCTGAGTTCACTCAGGCTGCAACAAAACAAATGCACTCTGCCTGCTATCGCATTGAGAGTACTTACGTAACGTGCGCGTCAGTGGTCCATCTTTGGACTACGTCTAGTTTTATATCAACATAAAATCTTTTTGTGAAATGAATTGTCAAAACATGTCTGTCAGTGTCATATATGTTCGATCGGTAAAGCATATTATCGCTCATACTGAGCACACGAAAATAGATCTTAAGGTGACGAACCTTTACTTATCCCGACTGTACATCATAATAATGTTATTGCTATTCTTTAATTTGGTAGGTATTTCATTGAAAATTAAATTTGTGTTGAGTAATATATTTTTTTTATCATTAAACACAGTACACGTAATATAACCATAAAAAATTGAAAACACAATGCCATTAAAAACATTAATTATTAACCTTTAACTGAGCTAAATTTAGTGTATTGTATATTACGAAACATTACGTGTTTAAAACGAATATTAGTTACGTTGGTCTAATAAACTATTTCAAATAAACACGCATTAAAATATCAAAAAATAAATTTATTAAGCCGAGCCTCGACTTTCGTCTAAAAAAAAATCTTTGACAAATATTCGTTATAAATATTATAAAAAAGTAGTTTTCTCTTACTTTTCAAGTACGCGTCAAAATGGCGTAAACGGGGTAAGTATTGTACGACACAACTTAGATGTAGCATCGGAAAATTCAATAAAACCGATTACTGCTGATTTATACAACCAATAGAAATAACTCACTATCGCGCCATTCGACGCCATTCGTCGGTATAGATTCTCGCGTCAGTCAAATTGACTAATATATTAGGTCGTGCGATATTACAAGTTATTACGTTTGTGCAAAGATCATATTCGCATGAGAAATAAATATTGATAAATTGGGAAAGCCAACTCAATTCGGATGTGATCGGTTTTACGAATTTTGCCGATGCTACATCTAAGTTGTGTCGTAGTATAACTATTACTGATTCAAAAAAGTAAAAAAGAAAAGGTATTGTGCTCGAATCGTCTGTGTCAGGATATTATGTTACGTTCGAAATACATAATACATAACATTTATAAAATCAACATTATAAAAATCACATAAATAAATTAAGAAACGATTAAATAATGTCGTTTTAAATTAAATTGTAAGGATTGAAATTAAATAAAACAAAATTTGAAAGTTTAAAAGAAAGTTTGAAAAAAAAAATCTTTCAAAAAATAATTTATTTCTTAAATTTTACAAATATTAATTTATTGGATTATGTTAAAATAAGCTAATTGTTTAGAAATAACCTATAATATTTGTTTAGTATCAATAATATTCAACATAATATTCTATGTTTATGTATAATCTTATTTTTTTATTAATTTTGTCATTATTATAACATACTCTCACATATATTTTATTCACATATTTATTTATTTACAAACGAACACTATACACGTTTTTTTCTTCATAACCAAGGTTTTCCTCTCCTGAACTAATATTAATATTCTTAGCAGTTACAGAACTTTTTGTTATATCCTTGATTGTTCCAGGTAATGGCTGATCCTTCGTTTCGGGAGCAAATAATATGAGAACGCTGGAAGCGACTGCAGAGCAAGCGAAGATCATTGAAGCTAGTATTGGAGAATATGTATCCTACAAGTGAGAAATTGAATCAGATGCAGATTTATATATACAACAACAACAGTAAATTACTCTCTGCTGAGCTAAGGCATACTCTCCCTTTGAGGAGAAGGTTTGCAACATATTCCATCACGCTATGCCAATACGGTTTGGTGGGATACACGTGCGGCAGAATTTCTATAAAATTAAACACATGTAGAGATTGTGATGTCTGTGTTTTCCTTCACCGTCGAGCACGAGATGAAATATAAACACAAATAAGCACATGAAATTTTCAGTAGTGCTTTCCTGGATTTGAACCCACAATCATCGGTTAAAATCACGTGTTCTAACTACTGGGCCATCTCGGCTTTACAGAAATATATAAGTTGAACTAACATATAAGGTCATATTTGTATAGATGCCGGATGATGTTGAGGCATATTATCGAATAATCTTACCATCGCTGGTGTTAAAGGAGCAAGCATGAAACCAGCGCTGGCCGTAAATGTACACAGCCCAAACATCGAACCCCGAACGCTTGTTGGGAATAGCTCCATCGTGAAAGTCCAAATTCCCGTATAACACGCAGCGACCGTTAGTTTTCCAATCATGAAAAGTATTATCTTCGGCCAGAGGTACGCTACAAAAAAAATAGTTTTGTTTATATTATAGGTTTGCTAACGAGCATATGGGCCACCTGATGGTAAGTGGTCACCACTGTCCATAACTATTGGCGCTGTTAGAAATATTAAACATACCTTACGTCGCCAATACGTCACCAAACTTAAGAACTAATGTTACGTAACTTGTGCCTATAGTTAGTGCCTGACTCACTCTTCAAACCGGAACACAACAATACCAAATACTGTTGTTTTGGCGGTAGAATATCTGATGAGTGGATGGTACCTACCCAGACGGGCTTACACAAAGCTCGTAAAGTCAAAAGTTCGTAAAGTGATGGAAATGCTTAAAGAATTTGAATTATCCTGTGATTATGATTTTGATTCAGTGGTTTCGAGAAAACAACACACTGACGAACGGAATTGCCTACGCCTTTATAATATTAGTAGATATTTTTATACATACATTCAGGTACACAAGAAGAAGCAATACAAGCGAGACCGCATACGAAATATCCATAAAACAACGGCCACCTCCTTCCAAATCTGTTCATGAAGTACAACGCCAATACGTCGCCAGGGAACGACATCAGTGCCGTAAGAGCGTAATTCACATACTTATTCCCGGGTAGCCAAACCGAATTCGCAACTAGACCGTAGTAAATGAACGTCACGGTAAATCTCGACACTGTCACGATCAGCACTCTCTTCAAAATATCCATCGACGCTAACGCTTCTCTAAACCCTTCCCTCTTTGATTCTTTCTCGACGTTACAGATTTGTCGAAGTTTCACATCGTCCAATTCATCCAAATCATTATCAACTATATTAATTTTATTAGATTTATTTATCAATTTCAGTAAACGTCTTGCCTTATCTAACTTATTATTTAAGACAACCCAACGTGGACTCTCCTCTAGCAGTAAGATATAGGATGTAAATAATATCGGAGGAGTACATATAGTGTAAATAATCCATTGCCAATCAGGCACAACCATCGCTATGCCAGCGATCAATGCTTCGCCTACATAAATTGCATAAGCGAACAATACACCTGAAAGTACTCTTTGATTGTTTCCGCTAATCTCAATTACTGAAAGTAAACATAATTTTTTAAGAACATATATTGAATAAGAGGCAAGAGTATTATTATTTTGGGGGATATTTGGGAGCCTTCACGGATTTAGTGTTTATGACACGGTGAATTTGTCAAATGATAGCTTTCTATTTTTATGGTACCAATATTATAGAGATGTTGTAGAATAAGAACTAAGAATCTAGGAAATCCATGAAAGGGTATATGGTCTCGAGAAGTTGAAGGGAGCTTTAATCTGCCTTATTATAAAATTAATAATAATATTTAATTTGAAACTCACTTAAAACCATGCCAGCGCCTAACGCGCTACCTGATATAATGGATTCTATTAATTCAACGACTAAATAACCGTAATACGACTTAATAAATGTTTTTATGTTTCCAATGATAATTCCAATAGATGTCACGATATATGTAGACTTTCGCCCAAAACTGAAAAAAAACCTTATAATTAATACGGTATAAAAGTAATGTGTACGCCAAAGTATTATGGATACGAAATGTCGGATCTGAATACTTAAAATTTAATAATTGTAAAAGAAGAAACTATAAAATATGCACAACAACAACAACAGCCTGTAAATTTCCCACTGTTGTTCTAAAGCGAGAAGGCCTTTGAAGAGAAGGTTTTGGAACATATTCCACCGCTGTGCAATGCGGGTTGATGGAATACACATGTGGCAGAATTTCTATGAAATTAGACGCATGCAAAATTCGTCAAAATATTTGATGACTCCAATAAGCCAAAAAGGTATTATGTAGGAAATAAGAAAATGAGTGTTAATCAAAGTGTTTAAAAACCCTCTACATGTATTTAAAAGAAAGCTAAATAGATTAAGATGGTCCTTACACCTACCGATCTGCAGCCCAACCTCCAAACATCATTCCGATAACTGATCCTATGCTGTGTATTGTGCCAACCAAATTTGTTTTCCATGGACTGCAAGCCAGGTCTAGCTAAAATTAAAAGAGCGAGGTCACGGTATTGTGTTGCTATTCGCTAAATTAGCTAAATAGTTCTTAATTGGAGCTCTATGATTGGAGCAGCTTTATGAACGAATAATTTAAGAATAGATTAATTAAGAAACCGACGTGTTCGATAAATCAGCCCGCGATTAGCGTCACGAGCATTGTGTAATGTACTTCGACCCCTCAGTTTTGCAAGACAGGTAATAAATGACTTTGGTTTTAAATTTTAAATTGGGAAGTATGTATAGGTCTAAATCAGACTTTAAGTTGTTTTTTATTTTAGTGTAACGAAACGCGTGTTTTAAGGAACACGCATTATTTTGTTCTTGTATTTTATCTTTGCCAAACGTAATCATGATTAAACTTTTTTTTATGAAGTATTCACCAACAACGTCCCTTGATTAAAAAAATGTATCTTTGAAATAATAATTAAAGTTCAATTATCTGTTTTAAATTGGATTTAAATTACGAGGAAAATTGCATAATGTCTAAAAAGATTGCTAAGAAAACATTTAGTGGAAGGTCTTTACTATTATTATTTAACAACTACAACGACAGCCTGTAAATTTCTCAGTGCTGGGCTAAGGCATCCTCTCCCTTTGAGGAGAAATTTTGAAACATATCCCACCACGCTGCTCCAGTGCGGATTAAATTTATTTAACAATACATAGAAAATAAACTATGCCCCTATAACCTCCTAACGGATATACGTCGAATTACCAATCACCCTGTACATTGGGAATTGTTGATCTTCGTGAAACGTTTATCGTTTTAAATGTCTTTTTCTTTATTTGGCGACCAGTCTAAAACTAAACGGTTTTTAATTTAATTTATTGAGGTATTATTAAATTCAAAGTTGTAAAAAACTTATTATCTCTAATGGAGAGAGAATGACCCGCTCATTTCACTCAGATGAGCAGAATTGTTCGCGTTCTTGCCACCATACCATGTGGTCATAATTTGTGTAGTAGGTAGCTCTTTTAATTTTTATTTGTAAAAATTGCCAGTCGTAAATGTAACCTTGTAATTCATTACAAGGTTAAACGTTGCACGAAATATTTTATAGACTTGATAGATAAGAAATGAGTCCTAATAGAATAAGTAATATAATAAATAAACTTTATTGACTTAAGAATTACAATACAAACAAGTTGCAAGGGCCCCTGTACTAGGTGCAAACCCGTATTACTGGGTAATGCTTAATTATAATTTTAGCTACCTACTTGGTAGGCGAAAGAGCAAATAAACCAGCTGATAGTAAGACACAAATGGTCATAGATGGTCACCACCATCTATAGTCATTAGCGCTGTAAAAAAACTGTAGTGTTTCTTTCCTTAAAGGCCGGCCATGCGCTTGCAAGCCCACCGTTATTGCAGGTGGTAGTCACTTCAGATGAGACTCCAGCTCTTTTGCACCTACCACAAAAAACGTGCTGCTTCGTGGTAGAATATATGATGAACATAGTACCTACCCAGAAGGGTAACATACACGAATATCAGTCATATTCTTAGTATAAATTTAAAATGAAATACCCAAGCGACGATGGTCTTGTTACTGCCGTAGATCCATTCTTTACATGCAGTGGTTTCTGATGTGAAGCTGTTGTTATCGCACTGGTTTTCATTTATATATGTTACATTTAATAGTGGCCTCTTACAACGATTTGATTTCGAACTCAATGGATCTGAATCGTGCCACCATGATGGTGAAAAAGAATTGTCAATTGCATCACACTCCGGTACTACGCAACTGAAATTAATATGGATTATTTTAAATAAATATGTATCGCAATTAATTAAGTCACTTTAGACATATTATGGTATGGTACGACATAACTTAGATGTAGCGTCGGAAAATTCAATAAAACGGATTACCGCCGATTACCAATAAAAATAGTTTCCTATCGCGCCATTCGACGCTATTCGTCGCTATAGATTCTTGCATCAGCTCAACCCGAGATTACAAGTGCATCTCAATCGACGTGTCAAATTGACGAATATATTAAGTCATATAACATTACAAGTTATTACGTTTGCGTAAAGATGAAATTCACATATGAAATAAATATTTCAATTTGGGATAGCGTACTCAATTCGGATGTGATCGGTTTTACGAATTTTGCCGATGAAGTTGTGTCGTACTATAATCATTTCACTTTACTAGATAATTCGGGTACTAAAAATTTATTATAAGAATATATATATATATATATATATATATATATATATATATATATATATATATTAGGTTCCATCACCGAATGTGCCACTGCATGATCTTTTTTTTTTCTTTTAGTAAATACTCTGCATGACTTTTTACGATATTTTCAACAATTGACGTCATAAAATTAAATTATGCACCTACATTTAAAAAATCAACAATACAATAAAACAAACAGTACAATTACAAGTACATTTGAGTCGTCATCTTACAATTAAGTGAAGCAACCACCGGTTCGGAAAGTAGATTCTACCGGCAAGAAACTCAGTAGTTACTCTTTTTCAAAATCAAAAAAATACAAAGTCAAGTTAGTTAAATACAATTATTTAAATTAATATATCCTACTTGGAAGTAAACAGGTATTAACTCCACGCTTTTTTATCATCTATAAAATCTTGTATCGAATAATATGCCTTTTTTACCAATGTATTTTTTATAAACGATTTGAATATACGAAACGTCATGTCATGAATAAATTGGTTTTGAGTTAAGTGCATTCAGATAGCGATGGAATTTATAATTATTATATATTATAATGATAAATAGGTAAATGCCATAAACATATGCAAAGCTGCTTCATATACATAGATAAACGTTTAAAAGCGGTTTTACTATAAATATGTATGTATATTTTTTGATTATATATCAATTCATAATAACTTGCTGTAGGGCTTTGACATTCAGTCAAAACCAGATTAGATAGTGTATATACTGCCTAATGTGTAATCTTAACCTAGACCGGTAAAAAATGGCTTTAGATTTCATTGCCAACAAAATTGCCGGAGGCAAATATTTCTTCTATTTTTTATGTCATATAGAAGGCTGGCAAATGGGCCATCTGATGGGAAGTGAATACCATTGCTTGTAATCATTGGTGCTGTAATCGTTTTAACTAAGTGTTCCTTATTTTACAAATGCGCTACCAATTTTAGGAACTAAAATGTTACACTGGCTCACTCTACTTTAAGGGGAAACACAACCATTCTGATAATTATAGCTAGGTGATATTTGAATAGGATTCCTTTGTAATATTGCAAAATTATCGAAATTATATTCATAATATTACACTGTAGTAGAAAAGGCGCCTTATAGGAAGTTAGAAAAAGGCCCTAAGACTTGCGTAAAAGCGCCAATACTTTTTTTAATTCATATATTTGTAAAACTAAACCAAAAAAATATACTGAAAGATGTATTTAGTGCATTTATGAATGGAATTTTTGGATTCATCTGATTTTTATGTTCCAGACCACTTTTAATGACGTTTCAGTATACATGGGCTTTGAATAAAATTTTTGGTAATGCCTTCTTGCTCGCAATTGTTTGCCACAAAACTCCATTCGTACACAAGATTTAACTAGCAATATTATTTTTTTTGAGTGTAAAGGAATGGAAGGATACTAGCAAAATTTGAGAGACGACGGCAAGAAAATGTTTAAATCTCAACTATCAGCATACGCAGCAACCACATTTCGCATTATTCATTTCTATATTAATTCATTGACAAATTTCTAAATATTGTAAATATACTTTAGGCGGATTTACAGAGTGGCGCGAAGGTATAATGAGGTCATTTGGTCTAAAATGGCTCTTTTTTTCGATGACCAATGATGACGAAATTCCGTAGCGAATGATCGTTATTATTATATATTAGATACGTTGATATTTTTGTAAGAATAGTATAAGTAATAGGATAAATCTTCTTTCAAATCAAATCAAATCGAATCGAAATAACTTTTGAATCGTCATTTAACAATTAAGTGAAGCTACCACCGGTTCGGAAAGTAGATTCTACCAAGAAGAACCGGCAAGAAACATAGTAGTTACGCTTTTTCAACATTTAAAATCTACAAAATCTTGTATCGAATAATATGCCTTTTTTACCAATGATTTTTTTACAAAGGATTTAAATTTACGAAACGGCAAAGTTAAAAATGTTTGTGGAATTTTATTATAGAAACGGATACCCTGCCCTAAGAAAGATTTATTTACTTTACAAACATAGAGTCAGTACTTTTTTTAACAAACAATCATGCAGTCTTAAATACAAATTCAAACTTACCGATAGTCTATGTCCCCAGCGACAAAAACGTAGTTAACGTTACCCATAGCTATGAATACAGTCGGCAGTAAAATATAGAAATACTGAACTATTTGATATTTGCCGAACCTTTGCAATATGTTCATTACATCGTCACTTTCGCGATTCATATTAGATTCTTTTGCCATGATGATAATAATTCGTTTAGTTATATTATATGCCTTTTAAATACTTCAAATATAATACATAATCGCGGATTTTTTAAATTGATTCTAGTAATTGCAGTGCTATTTGTGACAATACCTAACAAAACAATGTGCAACGATCAAATGACAAGGATTCAGTTTTAATTTCAAGTAATTTTTACCCCTTCGCATAGATATAATTAATTAAGGAAAATAATCAAGAAAATGTAAATATGCTATATGCTATAATATTCAAAAAAATTTAATGTATATGAAACAGATAGGAAATTAATTTCTTTGCAACAGAAACGTAATGGAAAATAAATATTAGGGCAATTCTAAATAGCAACGATAAATAAATTTAGAATTTTTAAATTTCTATCAGAGATTTTATTTTGTGTTTGTTTACTTTTAAACGTATATACAGCTGGTATAATGTCATATTTCCTTAAACAAACAGTTGAATTACTTTCAATACACGTCCGTAATAAAATAGATTATTGTAATATTTTATAAAACAGACGTAGAAGTCATATTAAAGCATAAATAATCCTTTAATTCCTATATGAGACCAGCGTAAACAAGCATTAATCAATTATATCGATTAAGTAACAGATTTAATGACATAAGTACATGAATTAATTGCATGTGTCTAACCTAAAAATAATATTTTGTCACACTAATTCTCATGCTAAACGTTTTTTTTTTTTAACCAAACGTCACAAAATGTACATGATCTAGCACGAGAAGTCCAACACTAAGCAATTACCGATATTTTAGAAACCTCACTTTTAATGTTTAACTTAAAAATGTCTAATTTTCCCCGTTTAATATAACCACTCGTAACTACGTGGACAAAAATGATCGAACGTTCTTTGTTTTGTCATTTAGTTTGACCGTTTGTTGGCTAATGTTGGCATTATAATATTTTTTTTTATTACAATTCGTTTAATTTTAGAAATCCGTTACAGAGAAGAGTAACAGATGTGGGTAAAACCAGGACATGCATTCATTAATTTAAATTGAACTAACAATATTTGAGTATCCTTATATATCTTTTTACAATTAAAAAAACAGAGTAAATTAAAAAAATATATATTTTGAAGTTTCAACGTAATAGTTTTGTTAATATATTTTATAGAATCAGAAGTAGGAAGTAGGCTGCACTCTAAAACAATTATCTTTAATTTAGAATAACAATCAACCTACCACAAAAGAAAATCATTTAGTAAACACAGTAACACAACCATCAATAATACATATTACACAGTAATAATCATAATGGCGATCCCAATATGTAAGCTGCAAATTTCCCGCCTTTTTTTTTCAAGGGAAGTTGTGTGACTTGACGCAGATGTTGCTTGTTTATTCCAACGATATATTTTATAGAATTAACACCAAGTATGTGAACGTTGATTACTTTTAGGAAACAGGATTTGAGCAATGCCAGTTTTATCTTTTTTAATATACATTATTTAATTTTAACATATGTTATTTAGCACAAATAAGCATATAATAAGTTAAATATTTCAAAAATGCCAATTGAGTCTTAATATAATGAAAATGTGTGTGTGAAACGATGTTGGACATACTAAAATAACATTTTTTTTTAATATGACCAGTATAATACTCAAAAATTTGCAATAATTTATTTCGATTAGATTATTTTGGAAAGCTAGTCTTTTGGTAATAATTTTATTTAATATTTTCTAAGTAAATAGAAACGCTCAACCAAGTATGTACTTATGATGTCATAAAGTTAAAAGATTTTTTCTTTCGCGTGAAGTTGCATCCAAATTTTTATAATGTATTGGTACGTATATAATCATTATACATGTAATTTAAATGGTATTATGTCATTAACCAAGTAACTACTGATTTAATTAAATGCTTGTGCTATGAATGATACGACAATAAATTAGATCTCTTATAAATATTATTTTATTTGTAATTAATGACAGCGCAATAGATACTTTTTTTGGGAAAACTTTTTTAAAATTAAATCATTAGAGAACTGATAAAGACAGAACATTATGTATTAACAGTACAAAACCTTTTTAACTTATATATAAAACATATTATCTTCTATCATTCTTCCTTTATCGCTGTTTTGTTTATTTTAAGTTTTGATATGTACCTGCGTTTTGTTTATTTTATAGTTATTTTATTATTATTGTATAAGTGTTGACAACGAATACCGATGTACGGATAAATCCAGTGGGGTTTTTGTTACATCGTTGTCTGTATAAACAAAGCATGTATAATGATATTCAATAAATAAATAAAATAAAATAAATATATGTACAAGTATGTACGTAAAAACGTGGAGGTTTTAAACATTCCGTAACTATTCTTAGGGCAAGGTATCCGTTTCTATAATAAAATTTCGGAGACATTTTTAACTTTGCCGTTTCGTAAATTCAAATCGTTTAGAGAAATACATTGGTAGAAAGGGCGTATTACTCGATACAAGATTTTGTAGATAATAAAAAAGCGTGGAATTAATACCTGTTGACTTCCACGCACGCACATATATTAATTTAAATAATTGTATTAACTAACATGACTTTGTATTTTTAAATGTTGAAAAGAGTAACTACTGAATTTCTTGCCGGTTCTTCTCGGTAGAATCTACTTTTCGAACCGATTCGATTCAAAAGTGCTTGTAAAAGCCCACTTTAATAAAGTTTATATTGATTTTAATTGAGTTTCTTGAAAAAAAAAATTTATTAAACTAAACAATATTAACTTTTTTATTAAAACAAATAACTTAGCACAGGAACGATGTACCCATAGGCCCCAATTCAAAAGAACGACTCAAAATCAAAATAAACTAAAGTGCTTGTAAATGTCTACTTGATTAAAATGAAGTAGACATTTATTGAATCGCCATTTAACAATTCCATAACATATAAAGAAGAAATAATTATTCTACTCAATTCAATTCCATGTCGCTTAACTATACATATATAATATGTTTGTATAAAATATAATCATTTATAATCCGTTTTCTACTCCACTTTAATTTCACTTCCAAAATTCCGATATTAGCTTCGTTGAAGCTTAGCTTCGTCTGAAATCCCAGATGTTATAAATTTATAGTTAGTCCTCGTATTTTTGCAATCTTTCAAAATGCTGTCTATTGTGAACATACACAACATCGTTGGTAATATGTTTGGCACAACTGTATGTATACCTTTGTTAAAAACATTCAAAAAGTAGTCTTGTATTCCTAAATTATAAATAGACTTCTAGTTTGGTTCCCCATCAACAAGCAGGGATAGGACTAGCCAGTTTCAATCATCACATAACACGTTGATAACGAATTTGATAGTGAAAATACTCATCAGATGCATTTTCGAGGAGAAAGCAAGACAAAAAAAAGGATTTTTTTTTTTCATGTTTATTCTAATAAATACTATTTTTAGAGGAAAAAGTTTCCTACGAAAGTTGTTTGTCTGGCGATAACATATTTTCTTTGTTCAATACAATTTTCGTCTTGATCCAGTATCCATCCACATGTATCATCAGATCAATCACAAAAACAAAAGGATCACAAAATAAAACCATCATAAAACACCAAACCATTTCAAAATGGTACAATATATCTAAATAGTTATTTATTGAATGTTTACCAACACGGATGGTTTTGAGTACCTTATAGGTTCATTTACTTTCATAAAGCGATGGCCCGTAAGGTATTCTTAATTAGGTTATATCCTATTCTATTGGAGCATTTAGTCGGTAGTGACCATCATGATTCACACATAACAAATAATCTGATCACAGGTCTCGTAAGTAACATTTACACATAATTCCAGGCAGCAAGCAGCTTTTAATTTGTGCTCATTGCCAAGTCAATATAATTATAATATAAAGAAAACTATTTATACAATTATTGTTGTTGATTTCCAACTACATAATAATTTGAATAGGACTTGGCTATTATGAGATCTCAAAACTTTTTACAATGGAAAGACTGCAGCGAGAGGCTTGGCATTTTTTTTACATTTAGTGTTTTTGATGGGATTACTTATTTTCAATTGTAGCTGCATTTGTTCATTAGAGCAATATGTCAATAACCGTGAATACTGTTTTCATCTATGCTGTTAGGGTATGTATTTACTAATAACGTCACTGGATATACTTAAGGCCAGAGGACTGTGGAGGTTAAATCTATAAGAAAATAATGAGAAAGACAGTGTTACTAAGAGTTATTAAATTACAAATATTTGTTGTCTTACGATTTCACCTTAGCAAACTAATTCTCCCGCTTTATTTACTCCTAAATACTTGTGATTTATTAAAAATATAGAAACTATAGTTTTTCTTTTCGAGACAAATAGACTGTGCTCAAAGTGAACGTATGTGACGTTATGGGATTTATTGTTTGAGGGGCAAATATTGATAAGAATATTATGTTTTTTCCATTACACAGTTATAATTATTATTAGTGCCATTTAATCCTATTTAGGTATTGTTGAATTTTATTTATTTATGAGTCCCCAACAAAGGATACACACTAATTACACATTCAAAATAAAACGGTATAAAGGTTACACAACTTATGTGCTCCTTCAATAGGCTATTTGACCGATTTTTTAAATCCATTTTATATTATTAGTAGAGGTTAAGGGACCCAGTAAAAGTTGTTTTTTTTTATTTCTAGTACATATTCGCCGAAAAATATTAACAATATTATCATCATTTATTATTATCATATTAAAAAATCCATATTTAAATAACGCGCGAAAATGATACCTGGACAATACGGCGCTGCAATGATGTCGGTGACGTCACTTTGCTGTATTTTAATCTGTGGTACATATAGTAGAAAAGCAAGGTTTACAAGAAAGTGACTTCATCATAAGCCCGGCCAATCAAGAGCGTTTTGTGTCACGTGACAAACGTTTGAAAAAAATCATTTTTATTTATTGATTTTTGAATAAATTAAGTATTATTTTCAAGTTTCATTAGTAAATAACTATTTTTAAACTCATAATATACACTGATTACAATAATTCACGGTTTATTTTTCGCATTGTCTAATAGCCTATTATTGGAGACCACAGTGTTCACAGCAAAAACAAAAAATATATTTACGTGTACACGTAAAATAACTTTAGTACTCAAAATTATCATCGAAAGTGAATTGTTATCAATCTAATGTCATAAAATTTTAATATTTTCCGTTCAATCAAGCATTAACCTTTAGCTCTACCGAAAACGTTTATCAAAATATAATATGTAAATTTAACTAGTAGCATGATCCTAACGATGATGTCTTGTGTGCAATTAATTTACAGTTTTTAAAACAATTAATGTCTATTGTAAGTATAAATAATTGATAATTATTATTTCGGGCGCAATCGTAGTCGGTAAATAGTCGGCAATTATTCAGCTTGGCTTCCTTTATTATAAATATTTCTTGATAAAATGGACATAGGAGGAATTACATTATTTAATTACAATTTACATTATTACAGGCTTTTGACTGGTTTTTAAAGTCCAATGTATATTATTTAGTAGAGGTTAAGAAATCCAGAAAAAGTTTATATGGCCGAAAAGGCCAATATTTGCCGAAAAAATTCATATTAAAAATTCCATATTTAAATAGCGCGCGAAAACGGTACTGGGACCATATGGCTCTAAGGTTAACAAGCAAGTGACTACATTATAAGCCCGGCCAATCAGGAGCGTTTTGTGTCACGTGACAGACGTTTAAAATAATGCAATTTTATTTAGGGATTTTTAAATAAATTAAGGATTATTTTCAGCATTCGTTAATAAATAACCATTTTTAAACTCACAATATAATATACTGATTACAATAATTGACACTTTGTTTTTCGGATTGTCAATTGATTAAATGTATTCCAGATTAATTATCATTTGTCACTTTCCAGATTAGTTATCTTTGAGTTTGAATAAATCATTATCCAATTGGTCAATAAAACAAATGCATGAGATTTATGACACGATTAAATTTTAATTATCTTAAGATCTTAAGCTTTATTTTAACTATCCTAAACTCTTGCACTTTAATGAACATAACACTATCAATTTTTTACGTAAGAACACCTGTGCAAAGCAAAAATCAAGAAGCCAATTAGAAATCAAAACGACTACTTAGTCTGCTACGCTAGTTGGCCAAAGTTATAAACATCTCTACTATTTTTTCTCTTTTTAATAAGCATTTTTCTGCATAACCTGCATTTATGATAACTTTATGAAATATATTTATATACGTTATAAAATAAATAAAAATAATTTTACCTTTTTTTAAATTGCATTTTAATAGCTAAATACGATCGATAAAATATTTCCTAAGAAAAATCAATCTTACAAAAATATATGTAATTCATGCCTTTGAATTTCTGGACGTTAAGACGTCCATATGTAATTTATAAATGTCAAACATTTTGATCATTGGCCATAATTGTCACTTGTAAGTTGTAGCTACAAGAGTGTTTTTAAATCAATTTTATTTGATTATAATTGTTTTGTTACTGAGTTAAGCATATGTATCGAAAATGGTTATAGAATTGTTGAAATCAATCAAAAATGGAGAACGTTCATGATTATACGTTAAACTTCATACATTATACGAGGTTTTATCGAATGTGACGCGCAAGGATAATGACGATAAGATGAAATTGATATTTCTGTTTACTATTTTGGCAAATGTATGTTCCTCAATATTTGCACAAAATGAAGAATGTACGAAAACAAACAACAGCCGGTGTGACTACAAATGGAACGTGCGGAAATTATCGGAAACTTTAGCGAGCAAATTTAGCGAAATAGTGGTCAAAGAGCTTGGAAGTAATTATACATCACATCTAGAAGTACGTACAGCTTATAAAGTCAGTAGATATCATACCACAGATAGTAATACATTAACTAGTATAGTGGATAAGTTGAACTACAAAATATCCTCCGCTATTAGCATTCTGCTCGAAATGAGCAATGCAATTAATAAAACCGACACTCCGTCCTTCACTCACCCCTGTCCATTTACATCTATCGGTAAATCAGTGTTCATAAAAAGTTCCAGTGTGTTTGATGATATATCATCGTTGGACATGAAACCCCATATGAAGGGTAGGTTTAAAGATTTGAAAGTTAAACGATCATATTTTCTATCTAACATGGATTATGCTACGGACAAGGATTGTACGTCAATGCCTCACTCCAATCTAAGATACTTGTATCATAAAGTTATGCATCCAGATCCAAAACTTGTCATATTTTTAATAGATAATAATATGAAAATAGAATCGCTACAGCATGTTATAAGCATAGTTAAAGAAATAGCTTATGCTCTTCAGAATACTGACTTATTCGCCCTGAAAATAACGAACATGACAAATTTTATGAAGTTTGAAGATACTTGCAGCAATGATGGAATATCAAATCTAGGGAATGCAACTGATAATAATAAACTACTATTACGGGAATACCTATCATCTATAGATATAGCAGCAAATAGTTTGACACCATTAGCTATAAATAGAGAGATAAAGAGTTTGTTGAGTGAGAAGAAACTTCCTGATAACAAATTGCTTATATTTCTGACGGGTAAAAAACAAAAAATCTTAAAAGATGACGACTGGTTAAAAATGTTTCCACATCCAGAAACAGTTGATAATAGAGTGAAATATTCTATCGGGTTAATATATGAGGGTAAAACAGCAAGAAATAGTTCGATAGAAATTTTACATTTCGACAAATTGCACAATCATTCCAAAAACAATTCTGTCATGAAGCTACATCTTAACAACAGTGCAGTCATCGGGCAAATTGCCTCGGCATTTATTTCATTATTACCTAGTAGGTATGAGACTAAATTGCAAACAGAAGGTCCTGTTTGGGAAGCTACGGAACGAGACTTCATGATTTCACTTGTAAATCCCATTGCGAATGGTATAATGGGGTTGGATTTGTATTGGTCGGATTTAGCTGAAGATATTATTTATTTCAAAGAGAAAAACCACAAAAAGAGAGCATTTGTTATGGATTTCTCAGGTAAGATCCTCATGCATACATATTTTCCAAGGATTGAATCTACTTCCGATAAAATAAAATTTACAACTCTAGAAGCAGTGGAAACTTGTAATTGTACTAATATTATTAAGCAAAAGCTATTGACTATTGATTCAGGGAATTTTACAGTAAGTGATAGCAACTCGTCTAAAACAATAACATATTCTTGGAAATGGGTACAAAAGTTATACATAGTTTGTATAGTATCAGAAATATCTAATAATAGTTTTGCAAATAAAACAAATATATTTTTTACAAGAACTAGTAAGGAGATATTGTTTCACAGATTAGATCTTTTTCCACCTAAAACTGGTAAAGTTTGCCGTCATTTTAAACAAATATCAACCATTGATCAAGGAACTGTGTATTTGAGTCCTTCTAGTTTTCAATCTCCTTTTACATATCTATATGATATGGGTGACGGTCAAGAAGCAATTACATACATGCAGAATTACTTAGCTTATCTTAAAAGTGTGGCTCATGGTCTATTATCAAATCCCGGATTGAAGAATGAGATACAACAAGATGTTGGATTTCTAAATTCAATATTATCGTTTTATAAGAGACAGCATTTACATGGGCCCTATTCGAAATATATTGTTAGGAGGTATGCCGTTACAGAGAACGGAGTTCTAGTCATGTTTCCTGGAACTGTGTTGGAGTATGATTATGAGCCAGTACGGAGACCGTGGTACATATATGCAGTTGAAAATCCTGGTAAAATAATTTTGACCCCTCCGAATTTAGATGTTGGTGGAGCTGGATATATTGTATCCATTTCATATGCTGTAAAGAGCCCTATTTACCCATCGATGGTTGTTTCAATGGATGTAACAATGGGTTTCCTTTATAAACTCATTATAGATAGTTTGCCAATGTGCGCCGATTCATACTATGTTAAATGTTTTATAATGAACAATCGGGGGTACTTGGTGTCTCATCCCGGTTTAATGGATCCAAACAGTTCAGGTCCCATTGAACAACAACACATAACCCACAAAGAATCAATGATTGCGATTGACATGTTGAATCACAAAGGATTTGTCACGAAGAGACTGTGTAGTAACTTCTACGACAAAACTATTCAGAGATTTTACGAATTTAACACATCTTTGCCAAATGTTCTTTCCAATGTAGTTTCGGGTGACCATTGTATTCATTATTACATTGCTTCCATTCCCGGAACGAATGCTTTCATAGGTCTTGTTAATGCGTCCTGCAATGTCGGCGCCTTTTGCCCGTGCAGCATGGTTGACCGCCTGTGTCTGAATTGTAATCGCATGGAACAAACTGAGTGTGAATGTCCATGCGAGTGCAGTTCCGAGTTATATGAATGCCCTAAAGCCAATCTTTCACGGTTCGATCAAAATATTCCCTTGTGTGGTATAACGCCTGAGAATAATAACCATAAATCGCATTATTTTCATAATTTTGCCGAAAATTTAAAATCTTGTTTTGATTTTCAATGCGAGACGTATATCACGCATACGTCCTGTTTAGGAGTTTTGGGTTGTGAATGGTGCCAAATAGATACAGATGGACGAACGCGACTGGCAACTCCGTTCTGTACATCTCAATCGACTTGCTTTAGCGGCGTTCTCGGCGCTGTAACTCCGTATGGGGAGGGAACTTTTGGTCATGTAAATAGGGATGCATTTGCTAGTTATTCCGCAATAGGCCCGATAGCCGGGTGTATAGTTACTGTAAGCCTATTCATAGCGGTCGCAATATATTGCTACAGGCAGAATACCTCCTCAGATAGTTGCCACAATTTGTATGTTGATGGACCTGCTGAAACCTGGCACGATGCTGATGTGCAAATGAGTCACTTGCCATCAGATGACATGCCAGATATGTCGGGGCAGGATAAACTGTTACCGGCAAAGGAAATTGAGGCGCCCATATCTCCATACCGCGTGGTCACGGGATATAGACGTCCTCATACTGCTGGTGGCTCCGACCACGGTTATTCTACAATGACGCCCCATGAAGATTCAGAAACGACCGGTTTCTCAGTGAATGATCCCACAATTTTATCAGATGATACTAAGTCTGATGCCAGTTTTCCAGCTCCAAGTAAAATAAAACCGCGAAGTAAAACCTCAGAGCTCACAATGACCGTCCTACCTTGTGGCAAAAACAGTGTGTTAGCTCCTGTTACTGTTCACAGACATATGGAAGCATCCTAAAATATTGCTTATCATTTGGTAATCTACCTCCTTTGTACATAATGTGACTATTTTTTAAACATTATAATTAATTATTGTGATATTGTAACTCGTATAACTTAAGTCATGTTTTTTTTTGTTTTGGTGCTTAATAAGTATAATTGTTGCCATGATAAGAAATAAAAATGTAATCATTACAATTATATTATAAATGCAGCTAACAATTTGTAAAAACAGTATTGTTAGTTAAATAATAATAAACATACTTCTATTTTATCATTTAAGTATTTTTATACAAACAATTATAAATAATAATTATGTAGCTGATATCACATTATAAAACTGTTTGCTGTGTACTTATAATGTTTACTATTTAAAAACGCTTTACATATATATTTTTAATAACTTCTGACAATTATTTAAGCCTTTTCACATATGCTAAAATTAATCCGTGTTGACAGAAATACAAAGAAATATGTTGATAACGTAAACTTGAATACAATAGTTCCTTGCTGTGTAATTATAAAAAAAAAAAAACTTCAGAATGCTTTACTATGACCGTATCTTATAATCAAATTATCTGATATTTTTTTTCATATGGATGTACTTAAACTAGCTTAAGAACTTATTTTCAATTGAAAAGTAAAAATAACAATAATATATATCCTATTCCTATTACAGAAGGAGTAAAGATAGAGAGATCTTAGATTTATATAATCTGTGCAATTGACTAACAGCTCTGCTTTATTATAGATTAAAAAACGTTATTGAAAACTTGTCGAATAAATTTATATTTAAATCCGCCATTTTGAACCATAGAGAACAAGAAATCGACCAATAATAACACGACAATTGAATGTCAAATTTGTCTTTACTCCTTTGAATACTCTAGGTATTATGATTAAAAGTATCTATACGCCGATCAAACTGTATTTATTGATGTAATGATGATTTACTATGAGTTTATGAATAGGTTACTGCAAAATGATTTATGATCATTCGATTTTGATATGTTTTTTATATATAATTTATTCTTAAGGTTATATTATACGTGCCAGTGCCTCCCGTAACGCTAAGTTGTAATTGTACGTAATTTAAGACTGACTTTGATGTTGCATTTACTTATTGTATGATGTAATAAATTTTTTAATTAAGAATCTTTAGTTTGTTTTTTTTTTAACTATACAACCTTTAAAATCATGCTACTGATGTAAATTGGATGGCCGACTACAGGTCTTAAGTAAAACATAGATAATTAATTTAAAGGCTAAGTGCGTAGCAGATATTATAGTATCTACGCAATTGTATGCACTCCCGAACAGTTAACTGTTTGTGCGACTATCTCTCTTTCTCCGGTCGTGTCATTATCTTTTCTTCGGATTATGAAACTGCACCTTTGTTTACTCACACGCTTATGAATTATAATCATTACCACAAGCTTTGCCCGCGACTTCGTGCGCTTTTGAATTTTACATAAAAGTTATGTTATAGCCTAAGTTACTCATTACATAAGCTATCTGCCAGTGAAAGCCTCGTTAAAATCGGTCCAGCCGGTCCAGAGCCAAAACAAACGGACAGTCAGATATTTTAATGTTACAAACAGACACTCCAATGTCATATAGGAAACCTATAGATATATTGATTGTTTTTCTAGTATTTGCTAATATTCCTTCGAGGTTCAAAAAGATGATATTTTTGTATGTTATCATGATTTCAAATATTAAAAACCTTAAAAAAAATAGTTGAAAATAATAAATTCCATCACACACGCAAGAGTACGAGAATGATAAAATTAAGTTCTCCGATAAAAAAGGCAGTTCGTATGTTTTTATTCTGTGCTATGACCGGATACATTGCATTACCAAAACAGGTACCTTTAATGTAGTCTACATTAAAAGAAGAAATGGTTGTGAAATGTTTTTGGTTTCATGGTCAGTTCAAAAATGAACTCAAAAGGCATTCAGTAGATAGATATCGGTAAGAGATCGGTTTTACGAATTTTGCCGATACATCTAAGTTGTGTCGTACATATTGAAGACAGTTCGGGAAAAAGATTTGAATGTCATTTTTCATCTCTTTGTAGATATAATTTTCAATAATTTACATTAAATTGTTTTACACAAAAAGTATATAATAAAAATAACAATAATGTGTTTATTTTTATTTATCGGTATTTTAACTCAATCTTAAATTTATAACTAACGTAAAATAATTACATCGTTGCTAATATGATATTTAAAAATAAAATTTATTAAATAATTATAATAATCCCAACCTACATAACCTTAAAAAAATACCAACAAATTTAATTCGATAACTTAGCATCACAGTTTTCTTGGACAAAATCGTACATAAATAGGACGGTCTGCTCGGAGCACGAAATCTACATAGAACTTGAGATCGGCAGATTTCGTAACTGCCTCCAAACGGTATTTTCTTATCAAACTCGACATTAATGTTTTCATCTGCAACATAGCGAATTTTTGACCTGTAACAAAAAGAAATGTCAAAGCTACTAATATTATAAATGTGAAAGTAACTTTGTATTTCACTCTTTCACTACCAAACCGCTGAACCGAATTTGATTTTATTTACAAATTTTAACACCTAGAAAGAATAAAGGGCAACGGCTACTTTTTTGCATAACACATGACAACTAAACTTTTTTACAGAAATAGTTGATTTTTTACATGCTCGAATATCTTGGAGAGCTTACCTACCGTAAGCTCTCCAAGATATTCGTTAGCTGTGTCAACTCTTATCTTTTCTAGATTCAATAAAGCTGAAAAATCGTCTAAGAGTCATAAGTCGAAAATTGTTTATAGGGTTTCGTGTCGCCTTCTACCCAGAACGGTTATGCCTATCAGAAGGATCAATAAATAAATTATTAGATATACTCACCAATACAGTTTCTAGAGCCAGCGCTAAAAGGTAGGTAGGCGAAGAGATGACGATCGATGGAGTTCTCTGGAAGAAACCTTTCAGGAATGAAGCGTTCAGCATCCGGATACAGGTCCGCTCGGCGATGTAAATCATATATGTGAATTTGGCACATTGTATCCGCCGGTATAACGTAACCTCCTGAGGAAATTAAAAATAATACTCAGGTATCGGTTAGTAATATCCGTTTAAACCCATTTATTATTTGGAAGACCTAGTTTTGGTTACTGCGTGTTCTTTGATTTACATACCGCAACGATCCGGGTATACGCGTGCCAGACCTCATTATAAGCACGCAAAAAAGCTACTTTTTTATGGTATAGGTTGGCGGACGAGCATATGGGCCACCTGATGTTAAGTGGTCACCATCGCCCATAGACAATGACGCTGTACGGAATATTAACTATTCCTTACATCGTCAATGTGCCACTAACCTTGAGAACTAAGATGTTATGTCCCTTGTGCCTGTGGTTACACTGGCTCATTCACCGGAACACAACAATACTGAGTATTGTTATTTGGCGGTAGAATAACTGATGAGTGGGTGGTACCTACCCAGACTGGCTTGCACAAAGGCCTACCACCAAGAACTATTCTTATTGGCTATAGCCGAATATGCCACATTTGGAATGGGCTAGGCGAAAAAAAATTGGTCGGGTTTTTTTTTATCAAAAAGGTAAGTAAGTAATAACACCGTAAGTACATATATGTAACTGTGCCTCGAAAAGCGTCCTGCACGATATCCTACCGATCATATCAGACACTGAGAGAATACATAGAGCCTCATTCAGTGTATTGCCTCACTCTTACTGGAAATAAAAAAGCCTCACAATATTGCCTTACTCTTACTCAGCTGCCCTAACCAAAACTAGGTCAAAAGGACTTTAATACGTGTGCTATAAATTTATTTGTCATGTGAGTTTCCACACGTAACTTTTCTTAACCAAGTCACGCCATCACGGACACATCACGGGTGGTTGATTCTGCCGTGAGAAACGAGAACCAATACAAAAAATTACAAACCTACCTAGTACAATCTCTTCAGTGATACTTCTAACAATATAAGGTACGGCAGGGTAGAGCCGTAATGTTTCCTTGATACAACAGTCCAAATACTTCATCTCTTTCAAATCGCCGATTGTTGCCGGACGGGAGGAATCACCGAAAATACTTTTCATTTCTTCGTAAAGTTTAATCTGAAATAAAGGTATTCAATGTACCTGTGACGTCATCTGAATGATACTACTAATGATATATGGAGTTAAACAACCAACCAAAAACAAAAGAAAAATAATCAAATACATTAACTTAGCCACAGGACTTTTTTTTATTACCGTTTTTACAGATTATTGAATTAATTTTGCAAATGGTATTTAACTTTGTTTTAATTTCCATGAGAAATATTCGAAAATACCATTTTTTATTTATTTGTCAATTGTTTTCCATAATTTTAAGAGTCTTACATTAACAATTATTAATCGTCATTTAATTTAATGTGATGACGTCGGCGCTATTCTGTATAAATATATATATTCTTCGTTGTAATAAAAAAGTATATATCTTATAGAAACCGACTTCACTTACCTGTATATCTAGATTATTCGCTATTAACATAATCAAGTATGCCATTGTCACAGATGTCGTATCGAATCCCTGAAATAATAATACCAGTAAACAACTTAGCAGATAATTAACTAAAGTCTAAATATATACTTTTTTATATTTCCTTTCAATATAGAGTAAACTAGCGGGAGGCTCATCTGATGGAAAGTGACCGCTACCTGCTCATAGACATCAGAAACACTGCAGAATATGCAGGTGCGTTGCCGGGCTTTCGAATGGCATAATTTAATAAAAGTATAGATTCAGGAGGTACAGTGCCTGAATTTGCAATACATACATTTACAGAATAAATAAGACAGTATAACTTTTTTTGAAGGCAAAATATTACGCGAGCATATACGAAAATAGTGTAATCGTTTAATAAACTAAAAAACACATGCATATGCTGATACTAGGAGAACGGAACGTAGGCAACCTGTAATACCAGTTTTTTTGTTATCCCGGCCAGGATAAAAGGCCAAAGTTATTATGTACGAATTGTCACCGGTCATTTGTACGTATTACATGGTACGTGTGAAAATTTTTAAGAACATAAAAGGTATTTCACTTTTTTTTGTTCCAGTATTTTATGGGGCCTATATGTCGGTCCCTTCGTTACACGCTTAATTCAACCACAAATATTTCACAGAGTAAATACATTTTAATTGCTTGAAATACCCAAAGGTTTATTAAGAATGATATTAAAGGCACCAATATTAAACAAATTTAAATTAAGTTATTATTTTAGTGTTCTGAAATTGTAGTTACAATCAAATGCCAATAACAATAGTGAAACATCTTCTGGTATACATATACATACTAACCTGAGAACACAATCGTGTAGTGTGGGAAAGTTATTATAGTATTGCTATAAATATTATGAAATTTCAAGACACGCATCAAAACAAAGTAAATACGATAAAATGGCTACAAAATTGCACGAATGATACATTCATATAAACAGAGTGAGCTCTTACCGAAGTCATGTATATTGTTATTATGAATGCGAATATTCCTCTGTATTTTTATCTGTTTCCTTTTTGCTCTGTTTTTCACAGCCTAACTACTGAATTGGATTTGATGAAATTTGGTTTGAAGCGGTGTATTCAAAATCTCTCTCTATTAAAATGGTGTAAGTAGTAAGTACATGTAGGTTCACGAAAGGAAAAATATATATATTGATAATAATAATGAAAGTTTAACAATTTAAAAAAACCGTCAATGTGAACCAGGTCTTTAAAGATATCTAGTGAAGATCTGCTGTTGTTTAGTGAAGAAGAAAATTGTTATAATGCAAACTAGCGTCCCGCCCCGGTTTCGCACGGATGAAATAATATGACATCACAGTAGAAACTGTCAAAATTATAAGTGCTTCTTTACGAATTTGTTCATGTATTATATATGAAAACCTT
The DNA here is from genome assembly GCF_905220365.1 of Vanessa cardui. Classification (NCBI taxonomy): domain Eukaryota; kingdom Metazoa; phylum Arthropoda; class Insecta; order Lepidoptera; family Nymphalidae; genus Vanessa; species Vanessa cardui. The sequence continues at coordinate 3,862,476 of NC_061130.1, read as the reverse complement.
CTCGATTCACTTACAAAGGGATATAGGGACAGAAAAAGTGATTTTGTTTTATAGTATGTAATGATTTTGAATGTCTGCGACGGACATAGGCTTATTACAATTTTTTTTATACTTAAAGCCTAAACGGAATCGAAACAGTGCAGTATAAAACTTGGGAATTTCGAATGCACGTATATTTAATATGAGGAATCATTAGTTTTTATTTATATAAATAATACGTACTCTGAACATAAAAGTGTCCACTTCCTCTCGGATGCCGTCAACGTCAATTTTACCTTCCCTTTCGTTTTCAATTAACAAATCCAACATTGCAAGGCGACCTTTCTTATTCAATTTCACAGTTTCATTTTGTTTGTAAACATCACTATTTACGTACGTTTTACGTTCTTTGATAATACTTTTAGTGATCTGGTGCAATTCCTTTATTGCCGCTCTCTCTTCCCATCCGTGTTTTGACATTTGGAACGTAAGGTCTAAATAAAGTAAGAAGTTCAACATTCTCGGAAGTAATGCTGCAGCGATTCTGTGTATCGCTTCTAAATATTTCGTTGTTAATGAATCTATGTCTTCCTTCATCGATGTTCCCATTACTGTTTCTAAAATAACATTATGAGTTAAAAAAAAACCCCAAAGTACAGTAACAGCATGTAAATTTCCTACTGCTGGTATAAGGCCATCTCTGCCTATGAGGAGAAATTATGTGCATATATACACCATGCAGCACCGATGCTTGGTGGATTCAGATGTGGTACAATTTCGTTGAAACCCACATGCAGGTTTTCTCACGATGTTTTCCTTAACCCCCGAGCTTAAGATTTTGAACACAAATTAAGCACATGAAATTTCAGTGGTTAGAACCAGCAATTATCGGTTAAAATGTACGGGTTCTTATGACTGCGTCATCTGGGCTCTTCAGAAAATCACACAGAGGCATCACATCATGATGCATGAATCAGAGAAACAGGAAAGAGCGCAACGTCCGTTGAGTTAAAATGGTCACCGCTGCCAAAATAGGTTAACATAATCATCATATTACTTTTTTTCTAAACTTTTAGATTACAGAGAGTTTGATCAAAGTTCGTTCAACTGTCATTAGATCATATAGCGTCTTATCTATGCTTAATGGTTCAAATAAAAAGATTATACAATATTTTGGTCTCCTCCGCTTCAAGATATAACGTGCGAACTTAGGCAGACTAGGGGTTTGTCAATCCGGTATAACCAAAAACTATCCGGTATGACCAAAACCAAAAACTAAACCAAAAACTACTAACTATTTAAATGAAAACGAATAGCCTAAAGCTCCCTTTGTTCTGGCAATCTCTAAAACGGCAGGATCGATTTTGACGGGACTTTCATGTGCAGAAAGCTAATATAATAAGGAGTAACTTAGGCTAAAATATTATTTACAGACACGCTCGAAGTGACGAGCACAGCTTGTATCTTATATTAAGTCACTACAAACAATTTAGTGTTAGGTCTGTGAGCAATCATGTTTGGGTATCAATATGGTCCATGGTAATGGTTCCACACATCATATATTCTACCGCTAAAGAACTAAAGTGTAGTAAGCATGTGTATCAAAAAGCATAATAGAGGTAACATCTTCGTTTTCGAGGTTCTTGGCGTAAGGAGGATTTATTGAAAAGTTAAAATATCTTACAAAACAAGTGTCTTTGGGTATAAGTGACCATCTAGTACCTAAAGGTGATCCATTTGTCCATCGTCAGACAGATGGACAAAGTTATCAAAAAATAAATATAGAAAGTTCCTGTAATCATGATGTATGAAAAACAAATATCAACATACTACATATAATACGAAGAGTGGTTTTGTTAATGAGTCGATTAACGTCAGCCTGTTCCTTTACAGCTTCCTTCTCGACAGCTGCCATGAATACTTCAGCCTCGTCAGCGAATGTTCGCGCATATTTCCTAAGGACGTCGAAATGGAAGGCGTGAGTCAGCAACTTTCTCCTCTCTTGCCATTTGCTACCTGGAAGTATTTTAATTTTATGTGAGAAATATATTTGCCAAAAATAGAATAATACCCAGCTCAGATCGTAAGTATCCATATCGAAATTATATTGTCATTGATGAGATTGATTGAGCCAATAAATTTCTCATTGCTGGGCTAAGGCCACCTTTCCCTTTGAGAAGAATGTTTGGAACATGAGTATTCAATGGTGCTTGCCTGGGTTTGAAGCCGCAATCATCGGTTAAGATGAATATATTCTAACCACTCGTTCATCTCTATTATGAGATAATTAGTTCATATAATATTGGACAGAACCTCAGGATACCTAGACCTCTCTATACTATGTAGTAGTAATCAATGCTTATTGTAAGTAATAAATGAACAAGCCTGTAAAATAAATAATGATAAATCGACGCTAAATTACAAGATCCAACAAGAAACAGTAGTTACCCTTTTCCAAGATTTCAAATACAATATCAATAAAATACGACAACATAATCAAGCTAAACTTAATAAAACAGGTTGTGATTTGTAAAATTTTATTGAATATAAATATACAGATATTTTCGCAAGAGCGTGTACCGTTTACCGTGTACTATAAATAATAATTAGAGAGACAAGACATCTAGTTGATAGTAGGTCCACTGGCCAATTTTGGGCATACACCTGCAGATCAAATGACATATTAATATGGGACCCTGTTTTATAAACATATAGTACTTTTTATTTACAAACATTTGCATTGAAACCTAGCTTTTGCATGTACATTGTACAGGTTTGGTATAATTATTTTTCCCTATTGGATATAAATAAACTACTTACCATTGCTAATGAGTAATCCATCGCCGAGCCATCGTCTCAAAAATGTGTACGGCTTATATTTTTTGGTGCATTTCGTAACTACAGTCTGAAATGTGTTTTTTCGACGTGTTAATAATAATAGCAAACTTCAACGCTGATTAAATGTTTTAATGTAACATAATCAATTGTCTGATTTAAGTATAGGTAAAATTATATTTATTAAATAATTACTTATTTTAGTATATATCTCTTTGCTTGTATTTTTTATCGTCGTTATTCTTACACACATACACTTACATACACACACATACATAATATAAGTACGAGCTTAACTGACACTTGCACGGCGATAATTTATCTTGAACGGGCGCGCCTTTAAAAGCGAATGGATCTAAGGTGCACATTATACACCCAGAGAGCTTATATATACTTGAATTCAAAGTCACATATCTTTTTTATTGAGGAAGATTTGAAACTATAATGCCTAATAAAAAAAAATTATAATAATATAAATCTAATCCAAATTAACTAGACATTCTGTTAAATGAATATCTGTTTAATTCTCAATTATTATCAAGAAATGTTAATAATCGTTATATAAATAAAAAAAAGTGTTATCTGACGTCACAATATTTATAATGTAGGCTTTATTTGGCTATTAAAATTAATTTTGTAATAAACAACGATTAATAGAATTAATCTAATATACCTACACAGAACACATTTACCTCAATGTCGTTGGGATTATAAATATGAATAGCTGTTACATCCAAAGTACCCGACGCAATCACATCACCGTAGGTCTTGTTTAGAGTTCTCAAATAATCAAACAGCTTATCTGTAACAAGAGAATCAATACATTATATAAAAATTAAAATTTGATTTAAACTTATAACGAAATAACATAAAAATTTCGAACTATATTATATATTTAGGAGTTACCTTTATCCACATAAATGTCTGGAACAAATTAAAAAAACAAAAACAAAAGCGCGCGAAGCAATGATATTCTAATAAACAGATATTATGTTATATCCATATTAAACAACAGAAAAAAGTGTGCCGCGCCGGGGACCGTTTATTTTAGTTTATTTTTACATTTCGTTAAAAGTAAAAAGGATAGCTTGATAAAAACAATAAGTAAAAGGGATAACTAGATGTTTTAATTACGCAAAACGTATTACTACGTAATTATGATGTATTATAACGTATTACTACGTCAAACAACTAAAGGCAAACGTCACAATTAGGACGTTTTCTAGTCTTCACTTTTTGCGCGTTGATAACATATCTGTTTATTTCAACATCATTGGCGCGAAGTGAATTAAACCACCATTAATTTTTCTTTTTGGGCGCGGACTGTAATGTCGATATTGGCGCTACTTGCTACTTGTGATTTGCTAAAAGTGTTATATGTGTTTTATTTGGATTTGTAAGTAATTTACTAAATACTTTTAATTTAATTTACTAATTACTTTTATTTATGATTTGGCGTTGTTGTTGTTGTATGATTTGGCGATTTATTTATATTAAGATAAATTCGAAATAAATTAGAACTATTCTGTTTATTATGATATTGTTTAAAGTAATTTATACTCTTTTTTTTTTACTTCCCTAAATTTTAACAGCACTAAGAACAGCGATTTCACAAGAATAGAAAAATATTATGTTAGGTCGTTTAATAAGACTAGTCAGATGTATGCGGAGCCGATTAGAATCTCTAATATAACAATATTTGCATCCTTCTCTATAAAAGCAAATGGATGCAGTACAAATTTCAATTTACAATTTATGAAAAATAAATTTCTATAGAAAGTTTGTATCCTATAACTTGATTAATATGTTTACTTCAAAAGCGTCTTGAACATTTTTGTATTTTTTAATTTTTATTTGTTGCTTTTATTTGTGCCAAGGGAGATAATTTCGCCAATGTCATGTACGATGGACAATACACGATGGAGATTGAACGGTCGATATGTCTTGATCATTGCAGTTTATGACTTCGACAGTATATTTGATGGTTTATACCAATGATTTTTTCACTCGTTAGATGCTTTTTAATAATTATTTATTTTTTTGTGTCTAATAGAGGCATAGAAATAACGGTCGTTAAAGAAAACAATTCAAAAGGAATATAAATTTGAATTCGAAAATAGACAAACTCGTTGGAGAAATGATTGCACTATAAAATATATTTTGTTCAACTTTGTTGAAGGCCTGTTTTCACAGATTGATAAAAGAATTTGCACCAAGATACAATTTAAGGGTTGTTACACATTATGTGTGAGGAACTAGTTGTCAAAGTTGCTGAAAAGTGAAAGAGAACTTAAAAGAAAACTTTAAAAGACCATAAATTTTATTGAAATGTGAAACAATCTACGACCGCCACTGTAGAGAAATAGCTATCGAAATAATTAACGCTAGTAACTTAACTTGCTACCTGGAAAGCATGACCTTAAATTTTTAATAATTGCCTAATTCTAGACAAAAAACACGAATATGAAAAGTGCTGTACGGCTAACTCCATTGACATTCAATGATTAATTATCTTCATTAATCTTGTTTGTACAATCTTTGTCATTGACATAGATTGCATACAAGATGCAACAAGATATTCGAAGCTGTTTTAATTCATGCATGATACTCGACTACTTCACTTTTTCTAAACTTGATCAACTTAATACACGTTTTCGCAAAAATTGAGAAATTAGTGATCATGACAAATAATCAATCAGTGCTTTACCAACAACAACTTACAATCATATCACTAAATATAAGATCAGATTAAGAAGTAGGTCTACCCATAAATATGTCCCGAAGAAACCATACAAGCCTGTGCTTGTGTGGGTGAACAAAATGGCCAGATCCGTGACACAGAAACACCTTAATATTCCGAGTATTCCCTCTTTATTATGATACTAATATCATTGTATCATGTATGAAACTAAAAAAAAACTTATCTCATTTTAATTCGAAATTGAAATTCTTCAAGATTTCTACATGCAGTCATAGATAGTAAAATTTCTAGTACAATGGCATAAAATTAAAGGCGAGTATAATTGCTAGCATGCTATGTATCGTTTACATTTCCAAGGCTTGAAGTAATTTCAAATAAACAATACATCTCGAACAGATATCATGGTTCTTAATGGAGCTAAATCGGTATATTATACAATCAGTATTATTTGATTACAACTCATACGAACGGTAAAATGAAATTATAGAACAGCAATTTACTTTACGGGTATTTATTTTATAATTGGTGTAAGTGTATAGTTTGTCAGAACTTGCTTTGTCTGGGTTCGCAAAATAGCAATTGTGTCAAAAATCAATGACTATTTTCCAATCGAAGGAATGAAGAAACCTTAAAGATGTATACCACGCGGTTTCCTAATACCTTCAGGCTCAGAAGGACCTATTTAATTTAGGACCTATTTTAAATTGGAGAATCAAAAATGAGTATGTAAAAATTAAGGTTGAAAAATAAAATAGTTTTATCTTTAAAACAGTTTTAGTAAGGAAGAGGAGCACACCCAAGATCAGTCAGGTTGTGTCATCATCTCGAACTTATCAAATCATTTATTATTTCATGTTCAATAAAATTGTCGGAATGGATGTTGCGTATCCCTACCATCCGACCGATGTAACATTGTACAAGCGTTTATTATTTTCAGTGTTTCTGTTTAAATTTTACTTTGAAACAATAAAAAGGCCTATCAATTTTTCGGATAATGCTTAGATCTTTAGGGACTTTTGTGTTATATATATCGTTGGAATAGACAAGCAACATCTGCGTTATGTAATACAACTTCCCTTTAAAAAACGCCGGGAGTTTTGCGACTGACACATTTGAATCGCCATTATGATTATAACTGTGTAATATGAATTATTATTGATGGTTATTTGCAATGATGTTTTAGTAAATAGATATGTTATTAACAAAAAAAAGTGAAGACTAGAAAACGTCCTAATGGGGACGTTTGCCTTTAGTCGTTTTACGTAGTAATACGTTATAATACATCATAATTACGTAGTAATACGTTTTGCGTAGGTAATTAAAACATCTAGTTATTTCTTTTACTTATTGTTTTTATCAAATTTTCTTTTATACTTTTAACGAAATGTAAAAATAAACTAACATAAACGGTCCCCGGCGCGGCACACTTTTATCTGTTGTTTAGTATGGATATAACATATCTGTTTATTAGAATATTAGGTTATTTGTGTTATAGACTAAATGGTTTTCTTTTGTGGTAGTTTGATTATTATTATAAATTAAAGATAATTGTTTTAGAGGTTAGCCTACTTTTCTTGTTCTTTAAATATTTAAATTAAGAAAATAACATGTTGTCGTTGCAAAGTTATGTCGATCAGAAAAATTTACACCCGTCAAAAATATCAAGCTAACTTGTACAGGGTATAATTATAGGTATCAGGAGACGTAACATAAATTACGCGAGTAGGACATTGACGACGTAAATATGTGAGTCGATTTGCAAAGGTTAAAATACTTATCATGGCCCATTACTTCCTTTGCTTTTCTAAAATGATATATAATAAACCTTTTACAGAGTATTTGCAACATTTTGAAATGTACAAGACAGATTGTAAATCTCCTGGAATACTGCTTTGGTGCACCCGATCCCTAAAAAGGGCAACCGCTCAACAACAACAACAACAGCCTTTAAATTTCCTACTGCTACGCTAAGGTCTCTATTCCCTTTGAGGAGAAGGTTCGAAACATATTCCCCCACGCTGTTCCAATGCGAATTGGTGGAATACAAATGTGGCAGAATTTCTATAAATTTAGACACATGCTGGTTTCCTCACGACGTTTTCCTTCACCGCCGAGCACGAGGTGATATATATATAATTTGAACCCCCAAACATCGGTTAAGATGCACGCGTTCTAACCACTGGGCCATCTCGGCTCTTATAAGAGCAACAGCTCAGACCCGTCCAATAATAGGCCTGTAGCCATCACCTGCTTTTTTTCAAAGGTAATGGAGTCAATTGTAAGCTGCCAGTTCCAGCGGTACCAAGAGGAGTACGAGCCTGATCTTTTAGTTTACCTTACTCATAGATAGGCGGAAGCATTTGAGAGCAATGGGAGGCATTGGCGGCCAGTTTGGACATAGCGAAGGCCTTCTATCGCGTTTGGCACAAAGCGCTTCTTTGTACCAAACGAAATTGCATAATTTCCTACGGCAGTCCGTAGGAAATTATGCAATTGGATCACCAGTTTTTTGGCATATTGGGGTATTAAAGTCGTATTCTATGGTGCATGCTCTGATATAAAGTTCGTCAATGCTAGTGTTCCACAAAGCTGCGTTCTATAATCCACTTTGTTTGTTCTGCATATCAATGACTTGTTGCAAATCTGTAACATTCACTGTTATGCAGACGACAGTAGACACCTCATACACCGGCTGTGTTAAAAGTTCTCGGGAAAACGTCGAAGAAAACCGCGGAACAATCTTGTGTCTGAAATCGAATCTTCATTTATAGTTTGCGCGGTAACTGCTTTAAAAGGATCATTTGTCGTATCTCCACGATTTCAGCCACCACAGCTAGTATCGGAATATTTGGCGTGGATATTAGGAGCCTCGTTAAGTTTCGCGGTCAATTGGAATACAAAGCCAATTTGGCATCAAAATAGTTGGGTGTGCAACGCAGACCAGCTCGAAATGTCAACGATCAAGCCCTTTCCGACCTGCTTGATCCTTTAGCTTTGCATATAAATGATGGATCACTCTGCATCTTCTACGGAATTTTTCACGGGGAATGTTCTGAGTAATTGTTGTCTTTGTCGGATATGTCATACTTATATATTAATCATAGTTTATATTTAATAAATATGAATACTTTAATTTCATATTTTATTAAATAGGCTTAATATATTTTATTTCCTAGCGAGATACAAGTTCACTGCTTTATTTACATTACATTATATTTTTAATAACTTAAAGTTACATTTTCTACTGCAAATAACTGTTAAAAGTATTTATTGTAAATATTAAAGTAAAGTAACAGCCTATACATTTCCCACTGAGGTAAGGCCTCCTCTTCCATTAAGGAGAGGATTTGGAACATATTCCACCACGCTGTTCCAATGCGGGTTGGTGGAATGCACTTGTGTCAGAATTTCGATGAAATTAGACCTATGCAGGTTTCCTCACGATGTTTTCCTTCACCGCCAAGCACGAGATGAATTTTAATCACAAATTAAGCACATATATATGGTGGTGCTTGCTTGGATTTGAACGCGCAATCATCGGTTAAGATGCACGCGTTCTAACCACTGGGCCATCTCGGCTCTTATAAGAGCAACAGCTCAGACCCGTCCAATAATAGGCCTGTAGCCATCACCTGCTTTTTTTCAAAGGTAATGGAGTCAATTGTAAGCTGCCAGTTCCAGCGGTACCAAGAGGAGTACGAGCCTGATCTTTTAGTTTACCTTACTCATAGATAGGCGGAAGCATTTGAGAGCAATGGGAGGCATTGGCGGCCAGTTTGGACATAGCGAAGGCCTTCTATCGCGTTTGGCACAAAGCGCTTCTTTGTACCAAACGAAATTGCATAATTTCCTACGGCAGTCCGTAGGAAATTATGCAATTGGATCACCAGTTTTTTGGCATATTGGGGTATTAAAGTCGTATTCTATGGTGCATGCTCTGATATAAAGTTCGTCAATGCTAGTGTTCCACAAAGCTGCGTTCTATAATCCACTTTGTTTGTTCTGCATATCAATGACTTGTTGCAAATCTGTAACATTCACTGTTATGCAGACGACAGTAGACACCTCATACACCGGCTGTGTTAAAAGTTCTCGGGAAAACGTCGAAGAAAACCGCGGAACAATCTTGTGTCTGAAATCGAATCTTCATTTATAGTTTGCGCGGTAACTGCTTTAAAAGGATCATTTGTCGTATCTCCACGATTTCAGCCACCACAGCTAGTATCGGAATATTTGGCGTGGATATTAGGAGCCTCGTTAAGTTTCGCGGTCAATTGGAATACAAAGCCAATTTGGCATCAAAATAGTTGGGTGTGCAACGCAGACCAGCTCGAAATGTCAACGATCAAGCCCTTTCCGACCTGCTTGATCCTTTAGCTTTGCATATAAATGATGGATCACTCTGCATCTTCTACGGAATTTTTCACGGGGAATGTTCTGAGTAATTGTTGTCTTTGTCGGATATGTCATACTTATATATTAATCATAGTTTATATTTAATAAATATGAATACTTTAATTTCATATTTTATTAAATAGGCTTAATATATTTTATTTCCTAGCGAGATACAAGTTCACTGCTTTATTTACATTACATTATATTTTTAATAACTTAAAGTTACATTTTCTACTGCAAATAACTGTTAAAAGTATTTATTGTAAATATTAAAGTAAAGTAACAGCCTATACATTTCCCACTGAGGTAAGGCCTCCTCTTCCATTAAGGAGAGGATTTGGAACATATTCCACCACGCTGTTCCAATGCGGGTTGGTGGAATGCACTTGTGTCAGAATTTCGATGAAATTAGACCTATGCAGGTTTCCTCACGATGTTTTCCTTCACCGCCAAGCACGAGATGAATTTTAATCACAAATTAAGCACATATATATGGTGGTGCTTGCTTGGATTTGAACGCGCAATCATCGGTTAAGATGCACGCGTTCTAACCACTGGGCCATCTCTCTGTATAATTAGCACTAAGCAAATTTATTAATGGGTTAAATAAATATATATTAATTTACTATGACGCATGACCTGTTGTAAATCTTTTTTTTATTATTTATTAAAAAGACGGTGCGTGTAAAGTGACATGATAAGTTGGAACGTTTTCCGTAGATAATAAGTTCCGTTGAACTTCATAATTACGAGCACTTATGACAATGTTAACTCGTTAAAATCTACTCGCTTGTTAAACATTGATTTGATCTCTATATAATAATCTCAATTAAAAATAAATATTAGTTAATGCTTTTAGTTAATTATTTGCGTGACGTTATATATATTTGATGGTAAGTATGAAGAATTTTATGTTAAACCGAAGGCCCAAAATGAAATCAAAAAAAAATTATCGAGTTGATAGTTTAAAGATGATTTGAAACGTTTAAATTTACTTAAAAATAAAAGCGTATTTTATGGACGTATTGGAAATATAGGTAACTAAATACTGTAGTATTTCATTATCTTAAATTAATGCAGAGATCAGTCTGAAGCTTTTAGAGACTGCATGTAGTTTGGGTACTTAAATATGTTTTAAATCATTTTAAAAATCGAATAATTTATTACAAAAGCAAATATTTATAGTAAAATGTAGCGTTTTAAATACATAAAAATATATAGTTACCTCGAGGCAAATTAAAATTGTGAACATTTCCAATAAGTGGCCACCGAGGAGGTCCGGGGATCTTAGCAAACAATCGACCTCTTCTCGAAAATCGACAATACAAATATAAAACCACAACAATTACAAATAACGCTATAAAAATCACTTTCATGACATTACTCGGTATTAGACAGCCCACGAAGTTGATCATTTCTGATCAGCGGTCTAAATCTTACTGTGGAATTATGGTCATCGTTGTTGATATATACTGCGACGAATGGTTAATTCTTCCAGATGCATTAATACGAACTTAAGGTAAAATACGAACTTATGATTTATGATACCGATAAATTTCTTAGAGTACTATGCTAGTAAAAATTTGCCGTTAATATTTATTTTGATATGAATATATCGTGATGACACTAATGTATACTGATGTATACGATACAAATTAGATGTAGCATCGGAAAATGCAATGTAATGAAAATAAATCCGATTACTGCCGATTTACACAACCAATAGAAATAGCTCCCTATCGCGCCATTCGACGCTATTCGTCGCTATAGATTCTCGCGTCAGAGAAAGCAAGTGCATATAAATCGACGTGTCAAATTGACGAATATATTAGATCATATGATATTACAAGTTATTACGTTTGTGCAAAGATCATATTCGCATGAGAAATAAATATTGATAATTTGGGATAGCGTACTCAATTCGGATGTGATCGGTTTTACGAATTTTGCCGATGCTACATCTAAGTTGTGTCGTACTATATGCCTGTGTACATATATGTTTGAACGTGTTTGTTAATACTTTTATGTTGTGTGTATGCGTTGCGACGTCTTAGAATGCGCTTATTCGGGTATCGAGAGAATTCGGGTGACCTCTGTGGTCGAGTTGTATGTACACCAGTTTTCATGGGTACGCCACTCGTCTCGGCTTCGATTCCCGGCTGAGTCGATGTAGAAAAAATTCATTAGTTTTCTATATTGTCTTGGGTCTGGATATTTGTGGTACCGTCATTACTTCTGATTTTCCATAACACAAGTGCTTCAGCTACTTACATTGGGATCAGAGTAATGTATGTGATGTTGTCCAATATCTAATGCCATTTACTTTTAAGTCGAAATAAAATAATTGTGAATTAACAAATTTTTATATTAGATAGCTTTTTTGACAGTCCGTCCGACACATTACACATTTTACCGCCCATCAACAATTCTTGGTATTGTTGTGTTTCGTTTTTAAAGGTGAGTGAGACAATGTAACTACAGGTACTAGAGACTTACGGTCTTAGGTAGCTAGATCTTAGTATGCGGTGCATGTGTGATATATGGTATGGTTAGTAGTTAGTTCCAATATCTGTAGCGTTGGTGACTGGGGCAAGAGCCGCATAGCTTCAGTGCCAATATCTGTGGCGCGACTATGTGTGTGGCCGCTGTTTAAAAAAGAAATACTTAAGTAAGGTTGTCTTAAATTTTCGCGAGTATTACACATTTAAATAAAACTAGTTATAACGGATTTAAATAGCGTATATTTACAGCGTTCGTGGTCACGGGTAGTGTCAGTCTACCCGTGACCACAAACGCTGTAAAGTGCTCGAAACGGCGGGATGCCAAAAATAATTAATATACGCGATTCAAATCCGTTATTAACTAGTTTTATTTAAATACTTAAGTAAGTAGAAAAACAAAGAACTAAATATTCGTGCATTATATCAAATTATTTTTTTGTTCCATTTGCTGTAGAAACGCTTGGCCCTTGGAATAGTGGTGCAAAAAGCTTATCAAAAGTATAACACCTCGTCTCATTGCCTCCATTGGTGACATAAGGCTGGTTCGTTTATAGCCCAGAGAATCGGAATTGCGATTCAACGGGGAAATGCTGCTAGCATTCTTGCCATCGTTACACGCGGTCAAGAGTTATACAGTCACTAGTTTCAGTTCATATTTGTATATATTTAATCATTTAATGTTATTAATTATTATGTTAATAAATCTACTGTAGTAGAACATAATCTAAAACTAAAGTAAATATTACGCCTACATCAATATCACCTATGACAACGTAAAAAATTGTATTCGGACTTGAGTACGTCGCATTAGATAAATATAATTACTATCTTTCTCATCTTATCTGGCGGTTATTATACGGTTATTTAAACACAAATTACGTTCGTATATTTTGTTGCAACATAGACAAACAGCAAGAATTAAATTACAAAAATTAACATTCTCGTTCGGAGTGCGAGAATGTTAATTTTGTAACATTTCTCGTATTCGCGTTGAGTTTGAGGGTTAAATAAATTATGATGTCGGCTGGTGATATATTTAATTATAATAATTGCGAATTAGATATTTCTAACCATAAAATGCAGTCATAACGTGTGATAGGAAATTACTACGCAGTCCCAACTTCGATCGATCCCACAATTTTAATGTATCCAATAAATAAGCTACTTCTTTAAACTAGCTCTTGTCCTGACTACGCCTGGGTCAAATAAAGGTTGATGTTATGTAGCGACTACTTGAAAGTTTTTAATGTTCATTACTTTAATGCAGATTGTACACTGCACATATCAAATAAACAATTATGTTTTGGACAAATCATCACAAGCAACATGATAGATTTTAACTATATATAAGTAGGTACAATACTTTTTCTATAAGAGAGTAAATTCTAATATATGCATGTGTGTGTTTAAAATGGGTCGTGAGCAATGATATTCTAATAAACAGATATGTTATACCCATACTAAACAACAGAAAAAAGTGTGCCGCCCCGGGGACCGTTTATTTTACATTTCGTTACAAGTAAAAAGGATAACTAGATGTTTTAATTACGCAATACGTATTACTACATAATTATTATGTATTGTAACGTATTACTGGCATAATTATGATGAAAACGACTAAAGGCAAACGTCCCAATTGGGACGTTTTCTAGTCTTCACTTTTTGCGCGTCAATGACATATCTGTTTACTAGAACATTGTTCGTGAGAGAGACACTAGGGTTTAAAATAAAAAGGAGGAACAATTTTAATTTTTTTTATTAAAGTCATTCGTCTTCGAATCGTATGTGCGTGTGCGTGGGCTGCGGCGAGGCGGGCGCGAGCGCGGCGGGCGCGCCGAGCGCGGCGGCGCGCGCCCACACGCGCGCGCGCCCGCGGACGCGCTTGCCCGCGCGCGCGCCCTCCGCCTGGCGCCACTGCTCCTCCTCCTCCGCGCCGCACAGCACGCGCGCGCACCCGCTCGAACTCGCGCTGTACTAATGATCGAATTACGAGGTAAACATTAGACACGGTACTATTGTGAATATTTGATGAAATAAAAGTAAAGGCGATTAATTAATTTTAATTATTTATTTTATGTGTAAGTAATGACAGTGCACAATATATATATATATACGTCAGACGAGAGAACATAGGTAGTTGACAAGTATTCGATAAATAAAAAGGTTAAATATTTAATTTGTATATGCGTCCTCCATACTCCTAATAAAATTTAAGCAACTCCTCAATGATTGGTTAATGTCAGAAATGCAAACACCATAAAGTTGATAAAAGATTTTATTCTTGTGTCAACAAGTTCAAAATCATTCCAGACGCAAGCAAGCAAAAAAAATCTTTACTGCCAACGACCATTTTTTAAGACCGAATTATTACGCATTGACAGAGCGTATATTAAATTACAATACACATTTTGTGAGACCTAATAAATAATTTATTTGCCTTATGACAATGTGTTTATACAGTCAGCTCTAAGACATTTTTGTACCGCGCTAGATATTTTTTTTTTGAGTTGGCTAAACATACCTTTACTTTTATAATTAGTCTTAAAGATCACAAATTGAGTTATCTCAAATAACCCCGCTACCATACTTTTATGAAACGCCTAAAGCTACTAACAACTTTACATTTTAATTTATTTTCACGCTCAATATATGTATTATATTCAAAATCAGCTTATCCGATTAACATGAAACATACAAATTATTTTAAGTGGGACGTAATATAGCCAAGGTCATAAGTTTCAGTAGGTACATAATATGTACATCTCAATACAATGTACATCTCCATTTCAGAAGTTCAATTTCCTAACGAATATCCAGTAATATATATTTTATTTCGTTCTCATAACTGGATACTGTTGTTAAGATGGACCAAACATGAACAGAAAATATATAACTTAGGCATTAAATATTTCCATCATTTGTGAATTTTTACAATACAAGAATAAAATTGTAATCTTGTTTGGGAAAGTCATATACACCACTCTCTAAAATCCATTCCATACAAAAAAGTTAATAAATACTTTCAAGCCAGATCCGAAACAGGACCCCCCCCCCCTTAAACAAATTATCCAGAAACATTCGAATGAAGGTTATTGGCTGACTTTTTTATTCCTACACACCCATATATGAGAAATAGGTAATTGTTTTGTATTTCAATGATATCTAAGCAATCTTTCAGTGAGAGATTACAGATTACATTGTTTTTAATTAAACGATTACTCAGTCTACCCTATTATTATATTTTTATACCTGTAATTATATCTGTGTATCTTTAATACTTTGCTAAACGATCTATTGGACCAGATACATTAATTTAGATTTTTAAGAGTAGTTTCTGAATTTCCTACAACTGAGTTAAGGCCTCCTCTCCTGTTGTGGGGGGGATCAGGAGAGAATCCACCACACTGTTCCAATGAGGATGGAATCATATGTGGCCAAAATTCGTTGATATTAGGCAGGTTTTCTCAAGAGCCCTTCACCGCTGAGCTCGAAATAAGCCGTGAGTTGTAACTCACAATCATATGTTAAAATGTACTCCTTCTAACCACTGGACCATCACGATATAAGAATATATTATTTTGTTGAACTCCGCTATAAGACTCTATGGGAGTTCTTCGAGAGGTATCACCCACTAAGCGTGTATTCCACCACCCAAAATTAATACTTATTGCTGTATTTCGATTTGGAGGATAAGTGAGTCAGTGTACTTACTTATGCCCGACAAGTGATATAACATCTTAGTTCCCAAGCTAAGTGACGCATGGAGATATGATTAATACTTATTTAGGTATCATTGTCTATGTAGTGGTGACCATTTACCGTCATATGACCCATTTGCAAGATCGCCAAATTGACATAAAAAATCTTATGGTGCAATCTATTCTTTGCAAATTGGTATTAATGGTTCCCTTCTCACAATGCTTATCAATTTTTATTGTATAAGGTAGGGACAGCTAGTAGCTTTTTTATCTAGAAAAACACTTCTGTTACTAAACGATGGATTACAGTAATTAAAACACAATAAATTATAAACGGTGTATAATTACAGTAATTGCAAATCATTTAAATGATTTATTATAATTGTTTACTGTAAATGTCAAATAATATCTTAATATTATATACGAGTTACATTATATACCAACATCGTATTGCCTCCCGGAATAGTCTATTTGACAATGCGAAAAAAAAAATTGTGAATTATTGTAATCTGTGTATATTATAAGTTTAAAAATGGTTATTTACTAACGAAAGATTAAAAATTATACTTAATATATTCAAAAATCTACAAATAAAAATGCATTTTTTCAAACGTTTGTCAGGTGACACAAAGCGCTCCTTATTGGCCGAGCTTATGATGAAGTCACTTTCTTGTTAACCTTGCTGTTCTACAATATGTACCACAGTTTAAAATACAGGAAAGTAACGTCACCGACCCCAGAGTTAGAGTTTTGGCGCGCTATTTAAAATATGGAATTAATACTTAAAATATGGAATTTTTAATAGAATGATATTTTTCGGCAAATATGTACTAGGAATAAAAAAACAACTTTTACTGGGTCCCTTAACCTCTACTAAATAATATAAAATGGATTTTAAAAACCAGTCAAATAGCCTATTATACGTGCGCCAAGCAAGTTTTTTTTTTACTTTCTTTTTTGTCATAGGTAGACAGACGATCATAAGGACCGCCTGATTGTAAGTGGTCACCACCGCCCATAAACAATGGCGTTTCATTCCTTACATCACCAATGAGACAACAACCTTGGGAACTAAGATGTTTTCCCTCGTGCATGTATGTAGTAGTACACTGGCTCACGGTTTGAAGGGTCAAACCGAAATACAAAAATACTGAGTACTGTTGTTTGTGAAATAACTGTTCTACCATACTAAGGAAGAATATAATATTGAAAAATCATTGTATTTTGCATAAAAGTTTAGGATACCTAACGCGTGGTATGCTCTACCCCTAATATTACCCTCTTGTTTCTTGGAGATAACAAGAATAATGTAATTTATAATTAATATATTATTATGTAATATATTATGTAATTTATAATTAATAATAATATAATGTATTTTATAATATTTTTGATATCTTATCAAAAATATTATAAAATAAAAAATAAAGCGTTTTAATTGGCCCATCCATTTAAACCCAATGCTCATGAGAGCTTTCGATAATCTATCGATAGTATCGACAATATGACGTGACGATAATATCGATAGACTATGCAACACTATTGCTAACACTTAAATTATCGATAGACATCGTTTGTCTCTTGACAATTATCGACTTTACTTGGTGGTAGGGCTTTGTGCAAGCCCGTCTAGGTAGGTACTCATCAGTTATTCTTCCGTCAAATAACAGTACTCAGTATTGTTGTGTTCCCGTTTGAAGAGTGAGTGAGCCAGTGTAACTACAAGAACAAGCGACATAGCATCCTAGTTCCCAAGGTTGGTGGCACATTGACGATGAAAGGAAGAGTTAATATTTCTTACAGCGTCAAGGTGACCACTTACCATCGGGTGCACTATATGGTGGACGACCACCAAGCTATACCATAAAAAAAATTGCAACACTACAACATTGTGTATGTACAATATGACGTCCCATTAGATTTGACAGATTCTATGTTTACGTTGTTTTAATATGTATTATTTTTCTATATTGATATTAAAATATATATTAATTATTTCAACTTATCGAGGGCTCAGAGGCTAGAAGGAACGAAAACCAGTTTCTCGACTGCCCTAATCGAGACCGTATAATATTCATAAGAATGTTAAGTTAACCTACAAACCGTATTTTAAAGTCGAAGGACTAGCTTTATATATTATACTAGCTGTGCCAGCGACCTTGTACGAGTTTGAATTTAATAAAAAAAGAAAAAATATTGTAGCCTAAGTTACTCCTTATTATATCAGTTATCTGTCAGTGAAAGTCTCATCAAAATCAGTCTAACCGAAACAAACAGACAGACAAAAACTGTAAAAAATATTATTTTGGTGTATGTACCGTGTATGTATATATATGCATTGTGTAAAACAGGCCTATTTTAATATTACAAACAGACACTTCAATTTTATTATATGTATAGAAGATAGAAGATTAGGTACATGAATTCATTACTCACTTTATCAGCAGCTTTCGAGGAATCAAAGCGAATAAATACTTCTGTTTGTCCCTCTTTAACATCAACGTGTAACACATGAATGTTACTTTTTATCTGAAACAAAAAATATTGATGTAAGTAGATGAGTCGAGATGGCCCAGTGGTTAGAACGCGTGCATCTTAACCGATGATTGCGGGTTCAAACCCAGGCAAGCACCGCTGAATCATGTGCTTAATTTGTGTTTATAATTCATCTCGTGCTCAGCGGTGAATGAAAACATCGTGAGGAAACCTGCATGTGACAAATTTCATAGAAATTCTGCTTCATGTGTATTCCACCAACCCGCATTGGAACAGCGTGGTGGAATAAGTTCCACACCTTCTCCTCAAAGGGAGAGGAGGCCTTTAGCCCAGCAGTGGGAATTTACAGGCGGTTGTTGTTGTTGAAGTAGAAACAAAAAAGTTTTGATAAGACAAATTTTACAAAAAATTATATAATGTTACTCAAATATTAGGGTTGCCATGTGTAAAAAAAAAGGATCCTCATTATCCATACCACTGAAAATGAATTTATAATATCTGTAATGGCAATTTGGATTTTTTTTTTAATTAATTTAAAATTAAAGTTGTCGTCATATATAAGCTCGTGCACATCACAAGCACATCTAATTAAAGATTTAGACAGAGACAAATTTTATTTACAATTTTTTACCAATATTATCTTTAAATTATTATTAGTATTTCCCCCCAACAGCTAGCGAAAAATTAAACACATTGACATAGACAAGAAATGACTTTCAGTAAAGTAAAAAAGTAGAGTTAATACTTTAAAGTCGCTTCGTCCATTCAATGACAGACCTCTCAGAAACGCTTTATCTCAGCAGGCATTACTAAAATTGTACTATAAATAAAAATTTTAACAAAATGAAAAACCGACTTCAAACAAAACACTATTTTAAAATAAATCAATATGCACTAAAAAGTAATAAAAATAATTGCGTATTCAACATATGTTTTAGAGTCCTCCTAAGTAAAATGAAATGAAAAATATTAGACTACTTAAAAGTCTATTTCCGTTTATATAATGTAGTTATAGTTATTGTTATATTTGGAGCCCGTGTCAAAAAAAATACAGACGAATTGAGAACCTCCTCCTTTTTGAAGTCGGTTGCAAATATAATGACAATTTTATACATACTGTTCTCTTTGTGAGCCTCACATCCAAGCAAGGCTCTGGAAGCACTTCTTTCACGAACACTCCAGGGATCTTCTGCAATGGTTCCACTTGTTTGGGGGCTATATCTCGTGTACTATTAACTAAAAAGAAAGTTTATGTATTATATATAACATGCAAACCTTTTAATGAATATAACAAACTCTTCATAGTGACATGCAAGAAAGATAGATTGAGGAGTATTTAATGTTATAAAGAAATGAACATAAAAAACTCAATTAGTTTTTTTTTTTAATTTGGACAGATCCTCGGACTGAATACAGCAAATCATTTTTTAATTTTATCCTGTTCAACTATGAAAACTTGTTTGCGGAGATCGCGGTTTATGCATTAAATAAATAAATATCTCATGATTACTTGAGATATAATATAAAGAATTTAATAATAATCAGACATGAGGAAGCAAAATTAAAGTGCGTATAAGTAGTTAAGTGGAATATTATTGTTTTATTACACAATATACACAAAACCATAAATCATTTTGGGTTTGTCAGATCAGATAAAAAAATATTTTTATCTGATCAGTTTTTTTTTTGTTAACACTCCTTCACTAAAAAACTGACATTTTACATACTTTGACAAAGTGCCATAATTTGAATAATGTGTGGATTACACATTAGCTAAAACCATTGTCACTTAAAATGGCAGTTATTAAAACAATTAAAGAATATATTATAACCTGGTTCAACTTCCACAGGGGGAGCTGCCGGTGCCGGTATCCCTGAATAAGCATGCCTTTTATTCCTCAAATTCGTTTTAATATCCCTCATATATTTTCTTTGAAGGTTTAAATATTTGTTCCTTAAAGATTTCCACTCAGATTTTGATAACACCTGTAAGCCCCAAAGAGCGCCCTTCGGAGCTTCTCCTTTTGAAAGACCTTTTGCTTTGCCCTTCTCTTTGGAAGACCTCTTTTTTAGTTTTTTCTTTCGAGGGGTATCATCTGTATCTTTAATTTCATCATGACTTGTCATTTCTTCTTTAGATTCTATATCAATATCTATAGTTTTATCTTCCTAAAAGAAAATACAGACAAATTGATTTTACAATGAAACAATTAATTTCCAAAAAAATCATATTGTATGTCCTTAGGCCAGTTACTATATAAAAAAAAAAACAATCCTTTTAGCCTGCAGACATTTGAAGTTTCTGGTATAAAATTTAATTTTTTTTTATTGTCACAACTATGCATTATGCCACACTGTAGTTTTTTAAACTATAGTTATTTGGGCATAGTAAGTTAACTTGTAACAAATAAAATTTCACATTCTTACCTCACTTGGTGTTGTTATACTTTTGTTTTCTTCCTGAAACAGAGAAATAGATATATATAAAAAAAAATTACCAACAATTTGAATTTAGAATGCACCCTAAAATATTTTATAATATAGATACAGTTTTCAAACTATTTGAGTATTTAAAAATATTACTTACAGTTGGTGTATCAATCATTTTTTCACTATCCGATTCCATATCCTGTTTCAATTCTAAATTCTTCAACGGTTTCTTTTCTTTAACCTTCTTGGTCTTTTTCTTTGGTGGTTCATATTCGTCTTTAACATCTGGATTATTCTCAGGAGTTTCCTTGATTGTATCAACATTGAACATTTTTATAGACGACAGTTCCTCTGGGGGCATGCAGGATGGCAGCTTACAGCCCATTTTTGTGAAAGCATTGATGCACTTCTGCGCATCTTGTGGTGTAGAGAATTCTATAAAGGCAAAACCCTAAAGAATTTATATTAATTAATTATCATATATTACCGAGTAAAGCACAATAGCTGATTCCAATTGGGCAAATTAACAACAAAAAACTTTGATTTGACATGATCTAGATCTGAAATAATCTCTTTTATTCATTTTGGATTTCATGAAAAAATTGTAATTTGAAACAAATCTATTGAAACTTTAAATATAAAATATACAGCAATTACATAATTATATTCTAACTAAGAACTGTATATCTATGTAATATGTTAACTTAGGGTATGTTTATTCTGGATTCTTATGTTATTATAATATCATATACAGCAAGACTCAATTAGGTATAATAGCAGTATTCTCTTGATCAAATTTGAACAAAAACAACACAGCAAAAAATATAAGGACAAATATACATTGGAGTATGAATCTTTAAGAAAGCAAAAAATTAATATGGCTTATAAGTACAAATAAATGTAGAAATGTTTTTGCTTACCTTAATATTTTGTGAATTCTTAAACTTTGGTAATGATATATAGGCAACATCACCATAATCAGAGAAGACCCGTTCTAACCATTCTCTACTAGCTGAAACAGGTATTGACTCTACATATATAGTTCGTAGGTCTGCATCATAAGGCATCATTTGGGTTTTTCTTCGTACCTTTAAAAATAAGAAATTGTAATTTGTATAAAATCTACTTAATATGATGTTGTATCAACCAAAATGCATTGAAGCAACATGGTGGGATAACTTCCAAACTTGGTTATTAAAACCTATAAGATGCTCAATAATACAGTTAAAAATAAAAGTCACTATAATCTTACTCATATATTTTTTTGTTTTTATAAAGCCAGGCATCACACTTGTGTTCTTCAGTCAATGATTCCAAAAAAGGTATGTATATAGATGACATCAACTTTCAAGGTAAACGTTGATTTAAAAACAGGTGCTTTTATTATTTACATTATTTTATGAACTACCTTCCATCCATTCCATTAATATTTTCTTAATTATCATCTTTATGGATCATGATCTACTTTAATGGAATAACATCTATTTAAGGTGATTTGAGCTAAATAGCTAAGCTAGGGATAGTTAAATTTGGTTTTGTCATCAATATGTCAAATTATTTACGTTTGGATACATAAAGTTAATGCTCAAGGGGTCATTTCTACAGTACTTACTTTTAACTTATCTTCAGATAATTCTAAAAATGTCGAGTTTTTCATAGCTTTTACAATATCTCCAATATCTTGGGTTAGAGTACGAATCTTGTTGAATTTTAGAAATTCGGTCAGTGGTACGAAAGGATCACTCTTTACCAAATCTCCTAGGAATCTATCCTTACTGAGGTTCGCATCGCTGAAGTAAAACTCCATTTGTTTCATTATATTTTCATATAGTTGCTTTTTACGATGCCGAATTCGTTTTCTTGGATTATTTTCATGTTTGGTTTCCTGATCCACAGGATCGGTATTTTCTGACTCTGACATTTTACAATCGTAAAATTACAAATTTTACACGACTGAAAAAAATACTGCAAATAAATACAGTTATTTTAAAAGTAATTAAAAAATCGGACTATTAATTCCGCCAATTCAATTCTTAACTTTTGACATTTCTCAACTGTCATTTTGACGTCAACAAAAATATATTATACAGATAAATAAAATTATTTAAACGTTGAATACCTCCAATTTCCTTTTTTTTTAGTGTATTGGTAAGCAGACGAACCAATGATCATCACTACTATTAGATTTCTTTGTCATTATATATTATACTTGACATTATTGCTCTTAGATTAATTCCGAAATTCATCAATCTGAGATTAAAAAAATTAATTGTGTATTTCTTCTTATTAACATAGTAATACTATATAAATATTTTTAAATATTTATTTAACAAATTTCAGTAATTCTATAGGTTAATCAGTCTAAAGTTATGATATGATACTTACATTATATATGTACATATATATATATATATATATCATGTACATGCTTACATTTTATTTAGTGGTATAATATTATATCCGACTGTCTAATTATTCTTCGTACTTTATTGCGTATACATCTTATTTTACATATCAAATGATTCCAAAATATAAATTTCTTCTTGGGTCTAATTGAAAATAAAAATAATATCAAAAGCAAAATTATGCGTGTTATATGATTTATCTTTTTATTTAACCCCTTATATATTTTCTCTGTAAATAAAACAAAATTACAGATATTAAAAAAGTTTTAAATACTTACTTTTTTACTGGATTTGAGATTGTATAGCGTACAAAATTTATATTTATTATTTAATATCTCAAATCTATTTTGGTTTATCCTAGTGATAAACCAAAATAAATAAATAAATTAAGCTTTTCAATTTCACAAATACACATATTTTTTATTCTATTCTAATGTATAGAATGCACTAAAAAAATGACACTAACATATTTTTAATCTTTCCTTTTATTTAGGCACCTATAACAAAACAACAAAACAAACAACTCTTACTATTGGTTCCCCAACTAATGGTTGTCATTTTACAATTTGCTATCGAATAAATGATTGTGAAAATAAATATTTTCATCAAATATAACTACATGAAGATCATAGATTGTAAATTATTGCAATATTCAACTTTATTTACTAAATGAAATGTAAAAAAAAATGACGGACAGAGCGATAGCAGTAAGTAGCAACGACTAGAATAAGTATTTTTTTTAATAAAATATTTCGGACTTCTCGAGAGTCACCAAGATTAAACTCGATTAAAAGTCTATGCGTGAGAAAATTACTACTTGAATTCTAATTATTCTAATAGACATTGTTATTGTTATAAATTATTTATAAAATATGAACATTTTTCTTTATAAAAGTACTTAATATCAAATTCTAGTTTGGGTTTACCCGACGGGTTAGCTAGAATTTAAACTTATTTTTCATAATTTTAAAAACGCTTTGTATACATTTTCATATTGAATTGTATGTGATTTAAACAGTAAACTACTATTCGGCATCGTATAAAAATGCCTACAAAATGCATGAAATAAGTTTACATTCTCTATAACTACTTTTGTTTAAACATTTTAGTCCCGCCCTAGTCTTGAACAGGTCGTTGCCATAGTAGATTTTATGGAAAAACATCCAGCATTAGCACTTGGACAATTGAGAGGATTGGAAGGACGAGATGAGAGCAAAAAGCTCTGGTTTAAGTTGACAAGAATTGTAAATAACATCACTGGACCAACCAGACCTATGAAGTCATGGATTAAAGTAAGAAAAAAATAAATATACTTGTTAATTACACTTAGATACAGCCAATATGCCAGAAGAGAAATGCACAGTGTACTTATGCCATACAAATGGTAAACACTTTATTTCTCAAAGTTTGTGGGTGACCGATCAGCCACTGCAATGGATCGGATTCACAGACATAAGCATTTCTATGGACATCTGACATTGATTTCTAATTTCTCTACAATTAAGTACGGAGCAAACATGTATGTGAGATGTGTTCTTTAAAATAATATGTAAAATAATCTCGTCTACAGAACTGACTTGGACAATAATAATATATTTCTATATATACCAGTACATTTACAGTGTCAGAAGTGATAAAGTTATAAATAATTGGATATCATTTGTTTTGTCTCTTGTGCCCTAATGATGATGAAGTACTAAGCTTTATAAATTTAACTACAAATTACCTTAAACCTAATAATTAAAATTTTAAATATGGAATTTCAGTATTGGGCTGATAAAAAATCAACGGTACGATCCAAAGTACAGTCTGGTGGAGGCGATCCCAATACTCTGTGTTCTAATATAGAAAAGAAAATATGGGATTTGTTCTTAGCAAACGATGGAGGAAATAGTAAGTCTTCTTCAATTAAATTTAATTAAAAATCAACTTTTAATTATTATTTTCTTTTTAAATAAATAATTTTAAATGTTTGTGTATTTATGATACATTAATTTTTTGCTGTAATATTGCCAACAAATTATGATGTTGATATGAAGTCCTTGGTCAATGTTGGTCATGATTGCCATTCTGAGTAGAAAACATGAGATAAAGTATTTAAGTGTGTGTAATACACAGATGCTCTCTTGTTTCTTGATTCGTATAATCCAATGGAACAGCAATTTTATAAGTCTGAAGATAGTTAAAGTGTAGGATATCTGGTTTTATGTTCTATGTAAGACTCCTAGTGGTTTGTTTTTACTCAATTTGGGATTAAAGATAGGTCTATAGATGCTATCTGTCTATAGAAAATGGTCTTGGCCAATCAAACACAGTATATGGAGATAATTTAACTCATATAAGACATAAAAAGTGATTTATACTGATATATATTTTGTAGAAAATCGTAGTTCAGTGAAGCTGGAATCTCACTATATGGAAGAGGCGTTTTATAATGACGATGATAATATGGACCAGAATCATGAAAGTGACCCAGTTATTAATTTCGAAGAACCAACTGTCGACCTTGAGGAGAGAACCATGGTTGTAATGGAGAAACTGGTAAATATGACAAGCATAAATTTAGTTTTTTGACGTGACTAATGTTCCTATAGCTATTATGGTATATAAGTATAGCTATACTCTGTAACTATAGGCATAAGGGATGTTACATTTAAGTTTCCAAGATTATGATTTAGCAATGTATTAAATCATTCATTTCTTATATTGTCAATGTCAGTGGGCAATGGTGACCCCATAGTGTGTACATGGCCTAAACAAACATTCGCCTATCTATCTGTAAAATAATAATTATTTACAAAAATAGAAAAAAATAAAAAAAAATAAAAAACACGCTAATTGCATTGTCATTGGAATTTATAAAAATTTCGAATTAATTCGACATCTGGGTATAGCTGAAAACCGCGGTCAAAGATTCCGTTACATAGTTACATACATACAGCCTAAGCTTATAAAAGCGTGTTAAATATAATACCCAAATAGGCTTTGTGCAAGCCCGTCTGGGTAGGTACCACCCACTCATCAGTTATTCTACCACCAAATAACAGTACTCAGTATTGTTGTGTTCCGGTTTGAAGGGTGAGTGAGCCAGTGTAACTACAGGCACAAGGGACATAACATCTTAGTTCCCAAGGTTGGTGGCACATTGACGATGTAAGGAATAGTTAATATTTCTCACAGCGTCATTGTCTATGAGTGATGGTGACCACTTACCATCAGGTGGCCCATATGCTCGTCCGCCTACCTATAACATAAAAAAAAGTTCAAAAATCTTTTGTATTGCAGAGTTAAGACGGGGATATGATATCTATTTCGTTTGGGTAGTTAACTTCCTTTAATGAAGTTAAAACTGTATTTATTTTAGGTTAAATCAATGGGCGAACAAGCGTCAGCGATGTCTCAGCTCGCACAAGCGTCACAGGCGCACGCGCAGGCGATGGAGCGACTGGCTGAGGCTTCGCAAATACAAGTAAGATCAGGGTTGCCAATGCCTATTCACCTAATTCCCCAAATTCCCCAAAAATCTTAGCGAAATTCCCCTAATTAGGAAAAAAAAGTCCCAATTCCCCACAAATTCCCCACACAGAAATAAAGGAAAAAATCATGTTGTTGTATGTTTGTTTTTCATTTCCTAACAATAAATCAAATTTTCGAGGCAAATTTCGTGAAATCGGACTGTCATAGTTACTGACGACCTGATTTTTTTTTCCGTTGAATCAGACTAGTCGTGTAATGTTGTCTTAAATTTTTGCGACTATTACACATTTAAATAAAACTAATTATAACGGATGAATCGCGTATATTAATTATTTTTAAACATCCCGACGTTTCGACAGTCTACCCGTGACCACGAACACTGCAAAGTGCTATACTGTGCTAATATACGCGATTCATCAGTTATAATTAGTTTTATTCAGACTAGTCATGGTTAATTTCGGTAAATCGTCTTACCGAAATTCCCCCCATATTCCCGATCGCCTTGCGATTCGCCGCAATTTAAGGAAATCCCCACACATTGGCAACGCTGAATAACATCCTCATAATATTGGATTAGTGTGACCTTATTAAATCTACCAAAACCCAAATCTGTAATTACAGGCATAAGGAACATAGCACGTTGGTGTCGCATTGGTATTATGTAAGGAATAGTTCTTATATCTTACAGCGCCAAGTCTTGAGAATTTATGATAGTATGATTATTTTAAATGTAGAATTTTCTTTAAGTTAAAAACTTACAAATATTCTAACATACATACGTGTATGAATAAATAAATTACGCAACGTTTTTGGTTGTGGTTTTTCTTAATAGATAGATTGATTCGAGAGGAAGGTTTTTGTATATAATACATGGACAATATAGTAAAGAAACTCTGATAATTTTAGAAGTTTGTAATGTGATGTCGTAAAGAAATAAATTCTGTAGTATATTTAGTATCAGTATTGCACCCGTGCGAAACAGAGTGGGTCGTAGTTATTTATTACTTCAAAGTTTCATCCCTGAATCTAGTCTAAATATTTTATATTGGCTAGTAATCGAAGAGTGTTAGGAATATAAATTATACAACAACAACAGCCTGTAAATTCCCACTGCTGGGCTAAAGGCCTCCTCTCCCTTTGAGGAGAAGGTTTGCAACATATTCCACCGTGCTGTTCCAATGCGGGTTGGTGGAATACACATGTGGCAGAATTTCTATGAAATTTGTCACATGCAGGTTTCCTCACGATGCTTTCCTTCACCGCTGAGCACGAGATGAATTATAAAGACAAATTAGGCACATGTGATTCATGAATCAGCGGTGCTCGCCTGGGTTTGAACCCGCAATCATCGGTTAAGATGCACGCGTTCTAACCACTGGGCCATCTCGACTCTATATAAATTATACGATGGCAATTTTCAGGCTCGTGCGATAGAACGCCTCGCAAACACATTCGAGACCATAAGTGCGGCGACACACGACGTACGCAACGCAATAGTCGACATAGACTCAACTATGAAGCGGTTCTACACAACATCGCCCACCTAGCACAGGTATATTCAGTGAAGTTGAAGCGTTTCGTGAATGGGTGACTTTATATACCAGAAGAATATTGTACCTTATCGTGAATGGGTGACTTTATATCCGAGAAGAATGTTTACCTTACGTGTACACACGTCCGAAGAAATTTCATGAAGGTACAACTGGTGAACTTCCAACAATAATTTTAGTTATGGACTTGAAATTTTCGCTAGTTTGACCCCCGTATTATTAGAAAAAATAAAAAAATGTCGATCCCTTATTTGAATATTTATAACGTAAGAATCTAAATGAAACATTGATTACACGTTTTGTTTATTTTAATGTTTTTTTTATTTTTATAAGTAACAATTTTACGCATCCAAGTGAACCTCTTTTTTTTTGAATTTTG
The DNA here is from genome assembly GCF_905220365.1 of Vanessa cardui. Taxonomy (NCBI): domain Eukaryota; kingdom Metazoa; phylum Arthropoda; class Insecta; order Lepidoptera; family Nymphalidae; genus Vanessa; species Vanessa cardui. The sequence goes on along the minus strand of NC_061130.1, from coordinate 3,833,630 downwards.
GTTTTCTGAATTTTTACAAATAATTTTAAAATTGCGCATTTTTTTGATTTGTAAAAACTATCGAAACTTCTTCCCACCCAAATTGTAAGAAAACATATGACATAGTCGATACCCCCCACCCCATTATCTTACGTAATAAATGAATGACCCCTATCTTGCATGGGTTTCGACTTAATATATTTATATATTATTTACGACCGTTACGTCACATATACATATTCGATGTTCGCGTTCTTTCGTGATTACTCAGCCAATACTCTCAAGCTGTATTATATTAGTATAGAATTAAAGATATTATTAACAATTTATATGTTTGTGGTTGTATCTCTTATTTATATTCAGTTTAATTTACTAAAATAAACGTGATTATAAAGTTGACAAAGGACTGATTTTTCATGTATTTAAAATATCGTTATACTCTGTGGACTTAGCATCTACGATAACAAAAGAGGTACAAATCAATGACACATTTATTGATTGTATATAATGTAAATAAAATGTATGACACTTATACAAATTGGATAATTTTGTATTGAACTTTGTCTATGGACTATGAGTCTATAAAGATGGCGGCCAAAAAATATGATCGTGGTTAAAACCTGAGAAAATGAATATCGTAAATATAACTATAGTAATTTTAGTGTATATTAATTTTTGAGATTTATTGTGATTTGTAAGCAGTATTAATTGCATAAAAGCAAGAATAATTATGTTTTTTTTATAATATGAATATGTATTTGTAAATAATTAATTTGTAAATAAATAAATTTATTTACTATACTCTGTGTATTATTCGATGAAATGTCGATAAGGCTTAAGGTTAAATAATGACTTTTCTAGTGTCATCATTTTTTTTTAATATAATTTTAATTGAAATAACATTTATTAGTGTAATTATTGATTCGGTTATCGACACCGTATTGTGGGACTCCCGCCAATTCTTCTCGTAGCGCGGTGCGGCGAATGGTGCTGGCACGAGAAAAACAAAAGGCGGTGGATTTTGAGCGGGCAAGGCAGAAGACTGTTTCGTCACTCTTGTCAAGTCCGTGAATATGTATGGAGTTGCGCGCACGTTACGACGTGATAATTGGGTGACATTTGTGTACGCTGACCGGGACGAAACCGTCAGTGTTTTTAAAATTTTTCATAGCAATGCGCACACTTGTGACAAATTTGTCACTCTCGTCGTCAGTCTTTCGCCATTTGCACTTTGACTGCCGACTTTGGCGCGCGCAAAATCACCATCTATGAAATGACACTTTGATTTCGAAAATGTTTTGTCACTGTCTCTATTAATGAGCGCACTCCACTTTGGAAACGTGACGTGACAATGACAAACACTTTAAAGTCACCGTGACAAAAATCACCGGTGCGCGCTAGCTCTTAGAGTCATGGATGGGCGGTAAAAGGACATAATTATATACAATAAGCGGATAAATAATATATGTATCGATTGGTAAATTAATATAGTGACATAAATTAATGTTATGTTAGTAGTTTTGTTACACTAGACTAGGCTTTAGAATAACCGCCTATGACATGCCTGTCGAAATGACAATAACAGTAAAGACAAATAAACAACTGGCGTTTTATTGGCTAGATTATGTATTAAAAAATATTTACGGTCATAATATTAATTTTAACGATACCTACGTACTTTATAAAAATACGACTTACATAAATAACCTCTTAAACAATAAGTGTTTCTTTACTATATTATGCAGTATTATACCCATAAACTATTCTCTTGAATCAATCTATATATTGAAAAAACCGCATCAAAATCCGTTGTGTAATTTTAAAGATCCAAGCATTTTAACGGACATCGGTAAGCGACTTTGATTTATACTATGTAATGATGATGCTGATATTTATCTCAAGTATATATTTTTAGTTGCTCACGATATGTGGCATCCCCACATATCTATTCCTAGAACAAAACCATTGTTATGAATCAATGATTTATGTTGTGTATTTATTGTACGGATGCGAAACGAGGACAAACATCATGTTATCATACAAATTATGGTAGAATTTAAAATTATAAGTTAATAATTTCCGCAAACTAATATAGATAAATTATTAATTGTTCCAAAATATTCATTTTTTTAAGAATCACCGGTGCTACAAATTTTAAATGTACGTCAATGTCAAACACTTACAAAAAGATAAACAGACAAAATTTGAAAAAAAAAAAACTTTTGGTATGTGTACCGTGTATTATACATACAAACAGACACTCTAATTTTATTGTATGTGTAGATATTTACATCGTTATCATTTTCAATATAGCGTTTATCATATCAATATTTTTAAGTAAAACGATTTAATCATTTTTTTTATTTCATTTTAAAAAAGTAAATGTATTGTAAAATAAAAATGAGGACAGGAAGTCCAAGTATTTAATGCATTGAAAATACACTACATAACAGTAGTTTTGGAAATATTATTAATCAATAACAAATAATATGTCGGAATTCAGAATTGCTAATGTAACATTATAATATATTAAAATCTCTTTACTTCCGTCAAAATTATATTTACATAGAAAATATTAGCGAAATTAATTATTTCAAATTCCATACGTCAAATGCTAACTTTTTAATTTGAAAATGAAAACATTTTAGCGTATTCATGTCTTTTATTATCTGTCTGATTTAAAACTGGCAAACGTTTTGTCTATTTTTAACTTATTAAACAAATTAATGTTAACAAAGTAGTTTTATGCAGGAATGTTTTAATACAACATTATACTTAAATAACTAAATTATACTATTCTAATTTATAAATGCAAGATACAGTGCTTTAAAAGCACATTAGTTACAAGTTCAACTGACTTTATTTACAATGTATGTTTTTTTAATCTATCCAAAATATTATACTATTGTATTTTTAATAATGACATTCATATTGAATTTTTTTATTATTAAGACCATTTTTTTATACAATTTGTACGACACAACTTAGATGTCACATCGGCAAGATTCGTAAAACCGATCACATCCGAATTGAGTCCGCTATCCCGAATTATCAACATTTATTTCTCATGTGAATATGATCTTTGCACAAACGTAATAGCTTGTAATATCATATGACCTAATATGTTTGTCAATTTGACGCGTGGATTTACATGCACTTGCTTTCTCTGACGTGTGAATTTATAGACACGAATAGCCTCGAATGGCGCGATAGGGAGCGATAGATATTTCTATTGGTTGCGTCGGCAGTGATCGGTTTTAATTTAATTACATTGCATTTTCCGATGCTACATCTAATTTGTGTCCTACTATACGTCCATAATAGAGATATCTATAATCATTTAATGATCAAAATTGCATAAGTATACCATCAATCATTGACGTATACGTACATCTTTGATTTTTAAAATTTTTGTGACATTTTGCAAGTATTCCTTATTAAAAAATATTTAATGATTTTTTTTTATCATCTGAAGAATTTTATAATAATGGAAAGCGGAGAATTCCCTAAGTTGCGTCGTCTTCTCGACTGGTCTGGCATCATCCCCGACGATCCTTTGCTGAACGGAGTTTGTCCATTCGTTGAGAGAAAGTAGTTTCCACGGGCTCTGAAGACATGTTTAAATAACTATTACGCATTTATCCTTAAAAACATATAATAAACTATTACGCATTTATACAGATAAATAAAAGCCAGATTTTTGAGACCATTCTTATTTATTTGTATCGAAAGAGGTTGGAATACCATTTATTTTAGCACAAAATCGACTCATTATTACATCATTTGCGTTAGAGTATTTTTGAAAAAAAAAAAAAAGGTTTAAGTTTTTTTAGTTTCAATAAAATCTCTCTTAGTGCTATATTTCAGTATATATGTATTATCTATGGTCCTATATGGGCTGAGCAGAAAAGTTTATAACGGATTTGAATCGCGTATGTTAATTATTTTTGGCATCCCGCCGTTTCGAGCACTTTACAGCGTTCGTGGTCACGGGTAGACTGTTATAACTAGTTTTATTTCAATGTGTAATCGCGAAAATTTAAGACAACATTAAGAAACGTTTATCTTGAGTCTTGACCCGCGAGTAAACGCGCGAGGAGCAGCTTATATAGATTTACATATTAAAAATATAAACAATATTTTTGTTGCCAATTTTTGAAAGTTTCTCTGATTTATTGGGCTTACTTATACATATTGTATTCTGATTTATTAGGAAGGTTGTATAACATTGACATCATTCCACGCGAACATGATTTGTGCAGATGATATCGAGTTATCTTCAATTTGATTTGCATAAACTTATTGTGAAAAATGTATGTATGTAAATTACGATAATGACGTAGTATTTGTTTATTATTTATATAATTATCTAGATAGACTGTAAAAGCTGGGTAAAGCTGGGTACGTTGGCGGCGAGCATATGGGCCACCTGATGGTAAGTAGTCACCCATAGACAATGACGCTGTAAGAAATGTTAAATATTCCTTACATCGTCAATGCGCCACCAACCTTGGGAACTAAGATGCTATGTCCCTTGTGCCTGTAGGAACACTGGCTCACTCACCCTTCAAACCGGAACACAACAATACTGCGTACTGTTAATTAGCTGTAGAATATCTGATGACTGGGTGGTACCTACCCAGTCGGGCTTGCACAAAGCCCTGCCACCAAGTAAATTACGTATATAACTGCTGCGTCCATGTTCAAACACATTTATTCGAAAACCCGTAATGAAGATCAAGAAAAGTGTTTATTTGGCTGTTGTACTCCTATGGTTAGAATAAACTATGGATATATAAGTAATCTGAATTTAAATTTAAAATAAACCGTATATGACGTATAAATATTTAATTCAATTCAAAACAAAATCACTAATTAAAAATATTATACCTTTAAAATGGGGGCATATTAACTCCGGTTTTTTTGTTCGGAGTACGTAGAAGTCTATTTGATTGAAATTCGAGCAAGGTGATTTTTTAGCAATTAGCTAACTTATGCGGGATAAATTATAGTTTACTAGTGTGTGTATAACACACACTTATATTTATAATCAAATCGCATGGCCACGCACACACTGACATATTACGTGCTTTCCGTCGTAATGGCATTTAACATTAAACATTTTGACCACTCTCATAAAAAAACTTGCTTAACTTAGAAAACGATATTTTTTGTGTTTTCTTCTAGTATTTTATAATAATTAAAGTTAATGTTTTACACGACACCCAATTACATGATTTATTTTTACAATCAATTTTCCCGCCATGACGAATATCTGTCAATGTTTATGTTGATTAAAAAGACAATACTTTAATGATTTATACAAAGTGACAGACACTCGCCTGTAGTTTTTACATGATAATAATTCATATCAAATTTAATATTATATTATTATTAATGAAGTCTTACAACCAGGAATATGTCAAATTATTATTAAAAAATCGATAAAATTGTCTAAAACTGAATAATGATAATATTAAAAGTTGTTTTGAGCTGATGTTGAATATTTTTAAAATTGACTAAAATATTTTACCTATAACTGTTCATTGACCGGCCAGGATTTAGGGCCAGGGCAATAAGATCTAATAGCAAAGCAACTAGGAGCATCATATTATTATCTAACTTTTTTGATCATATGTATATAATTGTAGGTTATAAAAATATTTGTAACCTACAATGTATATCAATATATACCTACATAAATTTGTAACAATAAATAATCAGACGTTCTTTTTAATAATTCCTGTCTGAAAAAACGACTGTATTCTAAAAAAATATACACAAATCTTATACCTCTCAGTTTCAATTGTTTTTTAGATTTTTTAGAATTTATGACTCAAGGCGTCCTTCATTTACTTACTTGGTATTGGTTAAATCTCCCATGTAATTAGTGACGGCGGGAGGAGTTTCCATCGCAAGCCACGTGTTGTAGTTCTCAGCCGCCGCTGCTGGGAATGCTGTCCCGTAACGGATGGACTCTACGAGGTAACGCCACGCGCGATCGTGGCTGCAGAGATCTAGAAACGTTATTCCATGACACTAATTGATAAACGAAATATTTTGGAACAACAACAACAGCCTGTAAATTGCCCACTGCTAAGGCCTCCTCTTCCTTTGAAGAGAAGGTTTGAACCACTTTCCACTATGCTGTGCCAATGCGGGTTGGTGGAATACACATATGGCAGAATTTCTATGAAATTAGACACATGCAGGTTTCCTTACCATGTTTTCCTTCAGCACCGAGCACGAGATGAATTATAAACACAAATTAAGGACATGAATATTCAGGTGGTATTCATTGGTACTTGCCTGGGTTTCAACCCGATATCAACAGTTAAGGTGCAGGCGTTCTAACTATTGGGCCATCTCGGATCCTATTTTGGAATTTTCTTATAATATTTATTAATATGTAACAGCTTACCTTCCGGTGTGAACATGTCGAAATTTCCACTGGGACATCCGGGTTGCACGCCGTCATCGGGAGAATAGTTCGGCCACAAGTCCACGGTGCCAGTTGACTTACTGGTCCCGTACGATCCAGGGTTTGTGTGGATAATATCCACAAATTTGGCACATGTGCGGTCCAAGCCGGTCTGTATCGAGAATGTACCCTCAAATAAAGCACGGGCCGGATCAAGACCTGTGATCCTGAAAATATAATATAATATATAAAAGTTTTTAATAAAACGCATTTATGATAAGTTTTGTCATTAAAAACAAATGTTAAAACATTTTTCTATAATAGGGACTTTTATTTATTCAAAGATCGCCAGGATTTGATCCAATTTTGCAATCGGAACCAAAATTATCAATGTTTTCTAAAATGTGTTGATTAGTTAAAAATAACATTAATTTCGTTTCACGGTCGAGTCCTTTATGCTTTTGCATTCTCACTGCTATTAAGTTTATGCTGTTAAAATAAAAGTGTATATTTTCACAAATGTCATATAATTATATGTACAACACACTTTTAATTGTATCTATCTCACGGCAAGACGGAAGATAATGATTATTTAATTAACCTTTTTGGGTATGTTTTATTGACTGTCATAAAATTAAGTAAATAAAAGAAGAAAATATAAACGAATACACGTGAGGCTCAATTACGATAAATTTTATAATAATATCTTAAATTCTTAGTACTTTAGTACCTGGCTATAACTTTTCCCCTTTTTCTCGTCCATCTGCCAGCAAATGCCATGACATGGGCCCCCAAGGAATGTCCCACAAGATGCACCTCAGTCATATTCAGACCTACTTGGGAAAGAGTTACTAAGGCGTCGCCGAGCTCGTGCCCGACCTGGAAATATGAAAAATAATACTTCAAGCGACAAAAAGGGACAAAAAGTGACTCGTTTTTCGTTCTTTCTCTTTTATTTATTTGATAATCGTATCTCATTACGCAAACTTATAAACAAAATTGCAAAATACTAACGATAAGCAATAAGTGTAATAAAATATGCGCAAATGTTCGTTTATTTATAATAGGTTGGGGAAAAAGTCTTTTCGCATATTGTATGTATGAACTTGTAATAAAATCTCTTTGGCTATACCATTTGTATCTGGTTGGTTTTGGTATCATAAAAAAGTTTTAATTTTAAAAAAGGCACTTCCAAATTCAAATTAGGAATTTGTGTGATTTTCATTTGTTTTTGTTGTTGTTAAAATGAGTGAATCTAAAGAAGAAATTCGATATATTTTAAAATTTTACTATAAAAAAGGTAAAAATGCAACTCAAGCCGCGAAAAAAAATTTGTGATGTTTATGGACCTAATGCAGTATCTATGAGAGTAGCGCAAGTTTGGTTTAAGCGTTTTCAAGCCGGAAATTTTGATATCAAAGATGCATCTCGCTTTGGTCGCCGGTATTACGGACAAAATTGATGCCATTTTTAGAAAAAATGGAGCAAGAGGCATATTAGTAGTTACGATGTAGCTGAAGAACTGGCAATTGACCACAAAACGGTTTTGACTCATTTGAATAAAGCTGGGTACACAAAAAAGCTCGATATATGGGTGCCTCATGAACTCACTGAAAGAAACCTAATGAACCGTGTACTCATTTGTGATTCTTTATTACGACGTAATGAAACCGAACCATTTTTGAAGATGCTGATAACTGGTGATGAAAAGTGGATCACATACGACAAGAACGTGTGAAAAAGATCGTGGTCAAAGGCCGGTCAAGCTTCACAGGCTGTGGCAAAACCCGGATTAACTCGCAACAAGGTAATGCTGTGTGTATGGTGGGATTGGAAGGGCATCATTCATTATGAGCTGTTACCGTCCGGCAGGACCATCGATTCAGAACTGTATTGCGAACAATTGATGAGATTGAAGCAAGAAATTGAGAGAAAGCGGCCAGAATTGATCAACATAAAAGGTGTGGTTTTTCACCATGACAACGCTAGACCTCACACATCTTTAGCCACTCAACAAAAATTACGAGAGTTTGGCTGGGAGGTATTAATGCATCCGCCGTATAGTCCTGACCTTTCACCTTCAGATTTTCATCTGTTTCGGTCTCTGCAGAATTCCTGAGGCAGTGTCAGGTTAACATCACGAGAGGACTGCCAAAACCACTTGTCGCAGTTTTTCGATCAGAAGCCCCAAAATTTTTACAGCAATGGGATCATGTCACTACCAACAAGATGGCAAAAAGTTATGGAACAAAATGGCACCTACATACTTTAGTCAAATGTAAATAAACTATAAAAACAACTTTTTGAATTTTCATATAAAATACGAAGAAACTTTTTCCCCAACCTATTATAAATGGTTTTTTATTTTACTGCTATTAAAATAAATTGACACTGGAGAGACTCCAGTGGTTAGAACGCGTACACATTAACCGATGATTGCGTATTCACACCCAGGCATGCACCACTCAATTTTCATGTGCTTAATTTGTATTGAGATGGCCCAGTGGTTATAACGCGTGCATCTTAACCGATGATTGCGGATTCAAACCCAGGCAAGCACCGCTGTTTCATGTGCTTAATTTGTCTTTATAATTCATCTCGTGCTCAGCGGTGAAGGAAAACATCGTGAGGAAACCTGCATGTGGCAAATTTCATAGAAATTCTGCCACATGTGCATTCCACCAACCCGCATTGGAACAGCGTGGTGGAATATGTTCCAAACCCTCTCCTTAATGGAGGAGGAGGCTTTATCTCAGCAGTGGGAAATGTACAGGCTGTTACTTACTTACTTACTTACTGATTTGTATTTATAGTTGATCTTGATTTCGCCGGTGAAGGAAAACATCCTGGGGAAACCTGCATGTGTCTAATTTAAACGAAATACCGCATGTGAATCCAACAATCCGTATTGGAACTACCCCGTATATCTCAAAGGAAGAGGAGGCCTTAGCTCTTAAATTACAGGCTATAACTAAATAAATTGCATTCAATAACTCATTGTAAAAACTATCAAGATTAAACTTGTTAATTATCATAATTTTTATTAAATTTCCTTATGTTCTAAGTTTGAATTAGAGAACCGACTTTTTAGTGACGAATGACACTATTTTTATTTAGTATCGCATGCTAGTTTCGAACGGTCATAAGACATTTAAATGAATTTACAAGTTATTCTTATACGCAAGTCGTACTTGACCTGCTTATTTATATAACATGGAAAACAAACTCACTCGCTTAGCATTCGGTACAGCGTACAGCGCATATCCAAGGGGTATACCCAAAACTCCGCTCTGAGCCTCTTCCTGCCAGTCCAAAAGTATCACATTTCGTTTCTTGGTTTCCAAGTAAGTGTTGAGTACTGCCATTGTGGCTGGACCGTCGGTCTTCCCTCTATACCCAAATGTATAGATGACAGTTCGGAGGTTTGGGTCTAGGCATGGATCTCTCATCAACGGTGTTGGGTCACTCAGTGACGTCACTGCGTATTCGTTAAGAGAGCTGGAAGTATTGTTACGTGTTAATTATGTATAAGTAATTTTAATGATATAATTGCAATGTTTATTATCAATTAGTAACTTGGTTTACTTAGCTACTTTTCTCAATTTACTATTTAATTATTTGATGTACTCCTAACAGTAAAAAATCTTTTAACAAAGGTATTTTAAACTCTGTATAATTATGTAATGTTATGTAATCATATAGGTACAAACAGAAAACCAAAATAGAAAAATATAACAATATTAAAAATGTCCTTAACGTTTACGTAGCTGAGGCTATTAGTTGTTAATCATATAATATTATTAACTAGTTATAGCCTGCAGATTCGCGTCGCGTCGCGTGCGTTTTAGGGTTTGGGCGTCAAATGTAAGTAGCCTTTGCCTTTCATTGGAGTTCCTTGGACTTCACACCAAATTTAATTTCATTGTCCTTGAATAGTAAACGTCAGACGGAGGTATATTCGCGTTTGTAATATTTGTATAAAAGTATAAAATTATAATATATGTATAACGCGTGCATCTTAACCGATGATTGCGAGTTCAAACTCAGGCAAGCACCATTATATATATATGTGCTTAATTTGTGTTTATAATTCATCTCGTGCTCGGCGGTGAAGGAAAACATCGTGAGGAAACCTGCATGTGTCTAATTTCATCGAAATTCTGCCACAAGTGCATTCCACCAACCCGCATTGGATCCGCGTGGTGGAATATGTTCCAAACCCTCTCCTTAATGGAAGAGGGAGCCTTATTCCAACAGTGGGAAATTTACAGGCTGTTACTTTGCTTACTTAAATACTGTTTTGTGATTGTAATCTATCAAGCATTGTTTAGCCGTAAATTGGTTGTAAAATTTATACAATTGTCAATGCGGGCGTGAAGGTTTATGACAGTGCCGTGAACGGATAATTATTAGGTGACGTGTGAGTCGTTATAGATAATTGAAACGCCAGCAATGTCAATACTAATTGCTAATTAAAATTGTAAAATGAAATACAATTCTATTGAGATAAGTATAGCGATAATCTATACTAATATTATAAAGAGGTAAAATTTTTAAGTTTGTAAATTTGTATGTAGAGGGTAATCTCTGGAAGTCATAATCCAATTCTAAAATTTTTTTAATTGGAAAAAAGCTACATTATTCCTGAATGCTAGGCTATAAATTGTTTCTATAAGATGTATATTAACCGAGCTATCACAACTTTTGTTCTAGCAAGTTGGAAAAAATAGCTCATAAAACAGAATTATTTGCGTGCGCTGTCTAAACAGTTGCTTAAAATTAAAAACAATGTATGGCTACCTGGTTCGTCTGTAATAGGCGAGGGAAGCGGCCGCTAGTATATTAATAAAGAATTCATTTTGTTAAACTTTCTGAAGAAATATATGCGTTAGTTTTCTGTCTTTGATTTTTTTTATTTCGATTTTAGTGAATGATGCACATGATGTGTTTGCCTCAATTAAACAATATTATTAAAAAAAAAAACAATACGCAAGAGGATGGTTAGTAACACCAATGTCTATTCATTGCGAAAAAGATTTTCCTTTACTATTTCATTAGAGCTTGTAATTGTAGATTGCATTTATAAATTATTTCTTTATTTAATGATATAGGTATATTTTTATAATGATTAGATATAACTAATTACTTCTGGATTTATATATGTACCTATGCGCAAAATCGAAAATTTTGCATATTTTTTTTCTATCGCTTGAACCAGGACCAGTGGCGATTCCAAAGAATCCTTTAATGCTAAGTTTTGTTATTAAGGAATTCGATATGTATTATTTTTTATTATTTAAATTCATAGTAAATATGTTTTTATTTAAATTCATAGTAAACAATAATTAAATAATCATCAGAATATAAATCTCGATCCAAGGCTAGTTGCGAATGCAATCTTCTTTAACGTCTTGATTACGAATTTATAATCAGCACTTTAGAACATAAAATAAAAAAAAAACAGAATACATTTAAATTTAGAAAAAAAAAACAACAGGAACAGGAACAGGAACAGGAACTTATATATTTCAATAAAGAATACTCGTTGTTTAAAATTAGTTCGTCGTATTAACATAATTGTTTTAGTAATAGTTTTATATTGAATAATCTCATTTAATTTTTATTCATAGAACAAAAATCAAAATATATTGCATATTTAGTGAATGTAACCTGAAAATAAAAATGCAAATAACCAAGACATACTAAAAAAAATACAGTCAAAATAATCTATAGTAGTTTATAAATGCAAAATTAACTCTGTATTTTAAGCCTCTGAATCGATTTTGATGATATTTTACACGCATTAAATTAAAACCATAAGAAAATACTAGTTCGGCTAGTAGAATATAAGTTAAACCATTTTTTATTACTAGAAGTAAAGTTACTACTGATTTGTACTGACGATTCTACCAAAAAGTACCCAAAAAAAAAGTTTCTAGTGATTGTTAAGGCACAACAAGAGTGTGAGTTTATTCTTTATTAAAAAAAAAAAAACTCAATTTACGTTGCAATCATTATCAAGTGCTATCTTAATATGTATTTGATAAAAGTGAAATGGTTCAAAAACATTTTGCTGTCTTTAATTAAAGGGACCTTGTATAAAGACATTGTCAAGTCTGAAGTGCCCAATAACCATCGAGGAAATTAATTTATCAAGGTCTTATCATAATGTCCCCGTTACGAACGTGAAATTGAACGCATAACTTGTCTGTTATGCGTGGAGACGAAAAACCGGTAACTTACGTGATACGCTAACAATTTGGAGTCAATAGATCGAAAAGAAAGCAGTCATGTTTATTTTGATGAGTATGTTATGCAATACGTTTGGATAATATATAATATGAATGGAAATATTAATCCACTTTGAAGACCTTGATTATGAAATCGTCGGGCTGTTCTGATGTCAGATTTAACTGCTTGGGTCATTGGAGTTTGAGGAAAATTAAAATAGATGTCATTGAATATGTTTGGAACAAAAATAATTTGGGATTCTGTTAGATATATGAATATATTGTCTCCAAAACAGGGCAACAGGTCAACTATAATGCAATTAGAAAAAAAAAGTTTAATTGCGCTATTTTTTTTAAAAAAAACATCCGTCAGATGGATTCTGTTGGATTAATCCTTAATCCTAAAGGCAATTTAAAAAATTACTTTATAAAATAACATAACAACCCTAGGGAAAGGCTTATTTATAATTCATAGATGTGTGATATACATGCATATATGTCAATGTTATACATTTTGCCGCAAATATATATGTATATTCTCCTAAACGCATCAGTATGAGATTATGACCAATAGCAAAATCGTCCCTGGATATCTAGGAGTAAATCTGACTCTGATATAAAGGAGAGGACACACCTCCCAATCGTATTACACGAAAATTACATTTTTACCATGAAACATTAAGCAATTGATTCCGTAAGAACATTATATATTGTCTATTTTCAATAGTTAAATACGTTATAGATATTAATCTATATTAATGTTATAAATATGACAGTAACTCTGTATTTGTCTGCTCTTTCAAGGCCAAACCGCCGAACCGAATTCGATGAGATTTGGTATGAAGCAAATTAACTCCAAGAATGGACGTAGGCTAATTTTATGGTTAACACATGACTGAATAAAACTGTTTAAAACTGTGTTTTTTAATTATGATAACTTGTTCAATTGATTTTTCAGGTAGTTAAAAAAATATGTGTCATCTTTGGGCGCCCGACAGAAGTAATAAAATAAAAGTGTCTGTCTGGGCAGTAACGCGTTACGTAACGAAATTCCTATAAGAAGTTATCAATTCAAATACTAAAATTGTTTTGCGTTTTTTATAACTCTAAGGATATACCATCACTGAATTGCATGTAATTAATTGTTGCGCAATTAATTAAACCATAATTGATTAATAACTGTCTGTTTACATTATTAGAATTATTCATGAATATAAACCAATATTTTTTAATTATATAGAAAAATGATTCGATAGATTTTAATGACGATCGTAAAATAATATGCAAATGAACGAGATAAATATTTATAACGAAATGATAAGTATAGAAAGTAGAAATATTACGGAAATTAATCATTCGATAAATATCATTTTTATAAGTAAACTTTCGGCGGTGCTCAAGCTTCCTCTGCATTCAATTTATTAATAAGGAAAATCAGAAGTAAAGCAAGAAAATATTTTTTTCTTTACATATTTGAAGTAGAAGATAATTTTTTCTAACGCATTGTAACTCGAATATTATAGTACGTAAATTAATTTATATCAGCACCCAAAACGAATTGGACTTTGGCTTTACAAATAACTCATTTTTTTACTACCTTGTATCTACCAAATACAAAAGTTTTTATTTGTGTCCGCGGTAGCATATGTGTATCTAAGAAGATACACATATGCTCCCGCGGATTTATCTTTATAAAAACCTTTTTAAAGAATTTTCTAGTACATTCTTAGTTGTATCTTAGATATATGAATATACATAGTTACTGCGCGCGTTACACGTTACTGCTCCAAACACATGGATCGTAGTGTGATGTTATAGTCTATAGCCCAAAAATTATAGACTACATGCACATTAATACCATAGGAACAACAAAAAATACCTGAAACTAAAATTGTAATACTGTCGGGAAGTGTATTTATGCAGGCACACTAAAATAACAAATACAATTGAATGATTACAACAAAAATGGCCGAGATGGCTCAGTGGTTAGAACGCATACATTTTTAATTTCATAGATATTCTGCCACATGTGTATTCGACCAACCCGCATTGGGTCAGCGTGGAGGCCTTAGCCCAGCTGTGGGAAACTTACAGGCTATTGTTGTTTTTGTTGATTACAACAAAACTACTGACAACATATCTATGGAGTTACAATTTGTGTATATAGAAAATAATACACCGCAAAGTATTCAACACAATAATATATACGTACATACGTCAGAGTCATGACTGGTCATTTGTATTTAAATGTGTTTCTTCTATAAGATTGCACGGTTTTTTACTGACCTGGCCTATTAATAAATATAAATCTCAACAACACAACGTTGTTTAATTTGGGTTTATTACTCATGTAAAAAGCGAGCATTTAAATAAAAGATAATTAATGAATGTGACTCTATTTAATTACGATATATATAAGTTAGATACTACTTATAACTCATTATTAAACAATTTATGGAAACATAAGAGAAGTTCTTATTCTCACATTGGTGGTGATTTCATTGTCTTGGTGGTGGTCTTTGTGCAAGCCCGTCTGGATAGGTACCACCCATCAGATACTCTACCGCCAATCAACATAATTTAGTATTGCTGTTTCGGTTTGAAGGGTGAGTGAGTTATAACATCTTAGTTCTCAAGGTTAGTGGCGCATCGGTAATGCATAGAATGGTTAATATTTCTAACAGCACCATTGTCTATGGGCCGTGGTGACCACTTACCATCAGTTGGCCCATATGGTCGTCCTTCAACGTATAACATAAAAAAACACTCAGTTTTTTTGGCAGTTCTTTTCGCTACAATTTACATTCGCAACCGGTGATAGCTTAACGATTCAAAACTGTTCTAATAAGCTTGAATGAATAAAACATTTGATTTTATAAGATACAATTGATTTAATTATAATATCCTAAATTATAAAATTAAAAAAAACAATTGCGTAACAGTTATAGCACACAATTAAAAACTATTTGAACGAGACCTTTTTTCTCTGAACGGCCATGACGTAGGTTCGACGATGTAGTTCATGATTTTTTCCATCCTTTTTTTTCAAATATCATTCAAGAATTAGATGGTAAATTTCCATATAAAAAACTGGTTTTGAAGCAATTACTTATATCAAAATCAATTAACCGTAAACTTATGATAGAAGCGAATAAAACAATGGTCCAAGGCTTTAGGTTCGGAATGAATGAAGAATATAAATTCTATTAGTGGCTTAACTTCTGATCTCTCTAAAGGTTATAATGAAGTGTAGTATATATACGACTAGTAGATATATATGATAGGGTGAAGATCCTGATGTTCTGGGTTTATACCCCAAGTCAAGACCTTTGAGTTGGGTTTTTCTATCGAATAATTTACAACAGCGAAAGTAACTACTTTCGCCTGTGTTTCTAGTGTCAGGTTTTTTTCAGAATCATCAGAATTAGTGTTTAATTTTACTTTTTAATTTACTTTATTTAATTTTACTATTTATTAGTTGTTCTAAGCAGTCGTTGTTGTTGTTAATTTCTTGTTTAGTTAATATCTCCTATTTTATTATATATATTTTATGTATTTATTTATGTATGTATGTATGAAATATAGTATATATGTATAATATATATATTTATTGTAATTTGTGTATTGTGTACATTTACGTCAATATTATGATCCTTTACCCAAAAAATGCCTGGAAGAGATCGCTGATTAGCGATTAGGTCGCCTGTTGCACCTCATGCAACTCTTGTGTAACAAAAATGTTATTTTTTATATTTAAAATTGGGTGCAATAAAGAATAAATAAATAAATAATTCAACCATCAGTAACTTTATAGTAACTTTATGAGGTAAAAGAATTTCATCTGATTTGAATTGGTAGTGTGTTCTTTTTCGTGCCTCAAAATTTTGTACAATCTTTGGTCTTGTACCTGTACTCTATCCGATCGAGTCAAATTTGCCATCTCATCATATCATGACAGTGAGGGTAAAGTGCAACTGTGCATTATAATATGTTCTATGTAATGTAGCTTGACTAATTTCAGCGTCGTGACCGAAAGGGTGGGTCAGTTCTGAACTATATTTCATAATTTTGATTTACTTTATTCTACAGGATTTTTTTTCCTTTGTGGCTTTTATTTGTGACATAAAGACACAGATTATTTCACCAATGTGATGTGCAATGGAGAAGACACGATAGAGATTGATCGGTACGATACAGGCTTAAATTAATTTTGAAGGATTACAGGATATAGTCCTAATGATGATTATCTTCAACAATGTAGCTGATCACGAAAGATAGCTGTCAGTTTTATTTCTTTCGTCAAATCTGACTAATAAATATTCATAAAATTAAATACATTTCCCGTGTTGCAGTTAAGAATACAATTATGTTATAAAATTATATAATATTGTGGTTAATGTTTTATACATGATAGTTATGTATATAAGTATCCAAAGGTAAATAATATCTGCTGAAAATTAATATACAAATGATTATATGCAGTAAGGGTTATTGTTTTATTAATATTACTCAAGTGACGACATTATGATTATCATAACGAAATTTTCGAATGAAAACGGACTAAATTGCTGAAAAATTTTCAAGTTATGGTCTTTTTACGATCGATTGACCAATAAATGTTTTGGCTCATTGTAAAGTTTTATTTATGTTTACGTTTAAATCAAGTATTGAAAAATACATAATTAAATTATGCTTACAACGCTATGCAACCTATTTATTCTTCTGCTAATTAACACTAGTAAATAATGAAAGCATAAGACTTGCCGAAATGATGCGTTTTCTTTTTTCAATTCAATATATTATGGAAAAGCATATATGATAGGGACGTCATATTATATAAGAAGAGTATTTGAAACAGTATATAATATACATTAGCTATTAGATGGTTTCCGAAACTCGATTTCTAGGGGAACGCTTGTATGGCATTTACTAATAGTTTTATGGTGGGAATTTAAGAATCTTAAACAAACATTTCACTTGTTATTTAGTATATATGTGCCGTGCCTTACCCCTATGGTATTTTATCATTAGATATATCTATTGAAATATTGTAATATACAAACATTATGTTAACTTTAAACGTTGTATGCGATAACACACCCAAATTTCTTTCGAGTATTGCTTAAACACTAAACCGTAATATTTTCAAATATATTTTTTTAAATAAATAATAATACTCGATTTTAAATAGTCGGTACTAAAATTTTATGAATGTTTACTGGGTTATATACAAATTATGTGTATGTAATTTAAATACATAGGAAAGTACTCGCTATACTTTTACCATCGTATGAAAATTCTCCTACACATATAAATGTTTGTTTAAAAACTGTAAGCCTCTGTACTAAGATTATATGTTTTTATGCTATAGTTTGGACGAGTGTATGGGCCATCTGATGGTGGTTACTACCGTCCATAAACAATCGAACTGTAAGAAATAGTAACCATTCCTTACATCCCCAATGCGCCACTACCTATACTAAGATGTTAAGGCTTACTCAGCTTTCAAACAGGAACACAAAAATAGTAGTGTACTAAAAGTACTGTTGTTTCGCGAAAGAATATCTGATAAGAAGGTGTTATCTACCCAAATGAGCTTGCACAAAGCCCTACCACTACCTAGCACATATGTTATTGTTATATAAAATTTAGTGCATTATTTATTGCTTTAATCCACAGAGATGAGAAAAATATTTTTCTTTCACAGATTACTATAACAGAGTGTTTATTTTAGCTGATCGTTTATATTTTACCAAAATCTGTACCTGTCAAATCTATACTATTATAATATAATTAAATATTTATTGTATGTACTGGTTAATCTCGGGAACTGATATATTAAAAATAACACTGTACAAGTGTTTTTACTATTACTACGTTAATTCTTGGGATATAAAATTAAATATGTAATACTAAGTCATAGTCCATATAGTTAGTATTATATAATTTATTTTATTCATCAAATTCCCTAGTGTAAAGCTGACGTCGCTAGTGAATTATAATCAAGATTCAAATACAGTCTCATAGGCCATTTTCCTCTCAAGCTATAATCGTTAGTGTAATAATTATGCCAATCATTTTTAGTCGAATAATTAATATAGTATTGTAATATGTACACAAATATACTTGTTACTGAATTATAAGTTGTTTGTGTAAAAAAAAAAAACCATTGAGTTGAAAAAAAAACAAACACTTACCTTCTATAACACCTTAGCCAGGCTGTTTGCGTATTGTCTAGAAAAAAAGCTGAAAAAGTTATTTATTATATTAAGGCACTTCGACATAGTTCCATCGTTCGAATTTTGAAAATTGACAGATTAAAAACAAATGAATGTGAATTTCGATTAACTACAATAACAAGTTTATATTTTGTTGTTTATTATATTAATTAGAATAATAAATTCGTAAATTTTTACCAATAATTACAGCGAATATCCAAACATATGATTGTATATAATACATTTTCACAAAATCGTGCGAACGCGATATTATGTATACAAATAGGATTGCGCGACCGCTGATACCAGCGTCTTCACAACCGCACTACGCTTCGAAAACTATACGATAAAGCAGTCACGATCTATCTTACCCCATAACCGTCTTCAATGTTATATACGGAAAAAAACCTTAACACATGCCAGGAATTTCAATGAAAAACATTTCGAAGAGAATCGAATCGAATTTGAATTTCAAAATTATTTGTTTTTTTTTTAACATTGCGTTTGAATTACACTTTCTTAAAAGAATTCAAATATTGAACGCGTTCTTAATTACGATCGTGTTACGTCCGCCTTTATTGAGGTTGATAGATATTTTTATTAAATACAGACGAATTATATTCTTATGACATGCTGTATAAGTTATAACTTATAGCTTAAGATGATGATCTTGTCATTTTAAAAATCGAATTTGATGAAAGTTCGTCTGTTATATAATACGGTAAATTATTTTCGTTTGCTATATTAGAAATATATTTAAAATATTATTTCAAAATAATATATGATCCAACGGCTATGTAAATAACACGCAATTTCAAATTTAAATGTTTATAATACATTACATACCTACTTATTTTTTTTTATAAATTAGTCAAACGATCATACACATTAAAGTTAATTCGTTAATTCATAATAGTGGCCAGTATGGATTGCATCATTACTTTTGTTTCGTAAACACTAAAATTTTATATGAAGAATAATAACTGCTTACATTTAACATTGAAAATATTATTTGTTAATTCTTGATTACGTTAGAATAAATAAAAATAAAATACGTTTTACGAGAGAAATCTAATGAATAATTATGCATGTACAAGAAATTTTAGAAGAATGAATAATTTTTACAACAACAAACAGTAATATGTCAAATAAAAATTTAAAATTTGACACATACTAGAGAGTGTGGGCAACATTGACAATAGGATTTTTTTATGTAATAGCTTGGCGGATTAGCTTATGGGCCACCTGAAGGTAAATGGTCACCGTCACCCATAGAAAATGATGCTGTAGGAAATATTAACTGTTCCTTATATCGTAAATGTACCACCAACCTTGGGAACTAAGATGGCATGTCCCTTGTGCCTGTAGTTATACTGGATCACTCACCCTTGAAACCGGAACACAACAATACTGCGTACTGTTGTTTAGCGGTAGAATATCTGATGAGTGGGTGGTACCTACCCAATCGGGCTTGCACAAAACCCTACCACCAAGTAAATAGATAAAGGATAATATAATATTGACTACAAACAGTATATATATTTATTTTTAATAATAAATATATATTGGACAACATCACATACATTGCTCTGATCACAATGTAAGTAGCTAAAGCACTTGTGTTATGGAAATCAGAAGTAACGACGGTACCACGAACACCCAGACTCAAGACAACATAGACAACTAAAGAACTTCTTCTACATAAACTCAGGAGTGTATCCATGAAAACCGGTGCACACACTGAACCACGGAGGTCGTCTTTATAGGTATTATTCCTTAGTAAATAGGATCGGTTTTATTAGCTTGCATTGGCTGGTTACAAAATTCATGAAATAGCAAGAATTAGTTGTAAATTCGATCGGTACGATCTTGCCCAGTGATTATATCCTAGCACAACAACAACAATAACCACAACAGCCTGTAAATTCCCACTGCTGGGCTAAAGGCCTCCTCTCCCTTTGAGGAGAAGGTTTGGAACATATTCCACCACGCTGTTCCAATGCGGATTGGTGGAATGCACATGTGGCAGAATTTCAATGAAATTTGTCACATGCAGGTTTCCTCACGATGTTTTCCTTCACCGCTAAGTACGAGATGAATTATAAAGACAAATTAAGCACATGAAACAGAGGGGTGCTTGCCTGGTTTGAAACCCGCAATCATCGGTTAAGATGCACGCGTTCTAACCACTGGGCCATCTCAACTCAATCCTAACACACTTGTATTTAAATATTTCAATATGCTTCTGGAACGATTTGGGAATTGTATATTAAACATAAGTAACGAATAAGGTTACATTAATTCATTGTCATTCATTGTGTTCGCTCACAATGAATTAATATAACCTAATTAATTGTGAGATTAAATATGTCGCCACTTTATTATTATTAACAAAAATTGTATTTAAAATTTGTATTCGCTTATAATTTTGAATTCTTTATTTCTTCAATATAATGTTTCGCGTGTTCCGTTTGCCTTTTTTTATAAGCTGCGTTTAAAGTTATGTAAAACTAAGTGTGGCCTTAGATTTCGCAAGTGTAGAGTGGATTAAAACAACTTAGATTATTTATACATATCTAGATAGTGTCTACACAATCATGTATAGTACGACGCAACTTAGATTTAGCATCGGCAAAATTCGTAAAACCGATCACATCCGAATTGAATACGCTATCCCAAATTATCAATATTTATTTCTTATGTGAATATGATCTTTACAAAAACGCAATAACTTTTAATATCAAATGACCTAATATATAAGATTTTAAATTAACATGGTTATTTTTACTACTAAAGTTATTAATTTCGGGACATTTAGCATGCTTTTATCTACGAATGTCTTGTTCACGAGTCTCGTGTCGAAATATCGAGCTCCACCCAATAAAAATGAAAAACATGGTAAATATGACGAAATTAATAACTTTAGTGACCTAATATATTCGACAATTTGACACGTCGATTTACATGCACTTGCTTTCTCGGGTTGAACTGACGCGAGAATCTATAGCGACGAATAGCGTCGGATAGCGCGATGGTGAGCTATTTCTATTAGTTATGTAAATCAGCAGTAATTGGTTTTATTGAATTTTCCGATGCTACTTCTAAGTTGTGTTAGCGTACTAAACGCTATACAATAACAGCTTTTAAATTCCCACTGCTGGGCTAAAAGCCTCCTCTCCCTTTGAGGAGAAGGTGTGGAACATATTCCACAACGCTGTTCCAATGCGGGTTGGTGGAATGCACATGTGGCAGAATTTCTACGAAATTTGTCACATGCAGGTTTCCTCACGATGTTTTCCTTCACCGCTGAGCACGAAATGAATTATAAAGAGAAATTAAGTACATGAAACAGCGGTGCTTGTCTGGGTTTGAACCCGCAATCATCGGTTAAGATGCACGCGTTCTAACCACTGGGCCATCTCGACTCCTAAATGCTATACAATAACTAAAACAAAAGAAACAACTTTGTTATCTTAGTGTGATAGTTACTGTAGATACTCGCCGAATGTAATACTTTACTAGTATGCGTGTACTAAGTGGCCAAATGTTGGCTTCTACATTTTGACGCATTTTCAACTTTGATCGCCTATAATAATATTCATAAGAATAAATAATAGTCTGGCAACCAACGAATACGTCAACATGAAAAAAAATGGGCTGTCATAAAATTATATCAATAAATTAATTTAAAAATATCTATAATAATCTAAAAGAGTGTAAACATATATTTTTAGACCATTAATAATAAAATACAACAACAAAATCCTACAAAAATGAACAAATATACATATAATAATAATTCCACCGAAAATGAAAGTGACACTGTCAAACTAAAATAAATAATGTATAAAACCCAAGAAAAATGTTGACAAGAGCCAGAAAACGAGCGCACAATTATCCATCCCCGGACCCGCCGCTCAGCTCCGCCTCGCAGGCACAGGAATCCGCACAAGGAAGTAGTCTGGTGTCTGCAGCTGCGTCGAGCTCGAGCGACGAGTACTTCTCACCGCCGACGTCGCCAACACCTGTACGTCGAGCGGGGAGACGCCGGCCACCGACGGGCTTGGGAGCCAGAGGCCAACCGGTCTCGAACAGGGTCCCCGCTTCCGGTGGTGGTGTGCAGCGCATGCGATGGACACAATCCATTAATGAAAATGTCATGCGCGCATACTATGGGGCTACAGAGGGGGGAACTAACCTCACGGCGTACCGTGTTAGGATGCTCTCTCTGTTTCAGGCGCTTGAACCAGCTATCAACGTCTCGGCTCAACGACTGTCGGATCAGGTGCGAGTCATTCTGCGTAACAACAGGCTGAGTGCCGTAAGTGCCGAGTATCGTAACACTCCCGCTGAGCTTAGGCCACGATTGCCACGTTTGCCCATGTCTAAACGGAATAGGGACCTAGTGTGCACTTTGGATTCACTGCTCGCAGATTATTTTGAGAGCAGTGAAAATCTCGAGGATACGCACTCAATTCTGTTTTGTGCGGCTGTTGCAGCATGTCGTGTAGCCGGTGTTACATTTGAAGACACCGAACGAGCTACACGACCATAGGCTGCTGCACCGGCCTGGCAGAGCAGGATTGAGAAGCGAATTAGTGAGACCAGGGTGAGCATTGGAAAACTATATTGTTTTAAGGAAGGGAATACGCGTCCACGTGTAATGCGTTTCGTGGGGCGGGCATTCTTGGGGACTGGTATCGGTCCGCAAGAGTATCCATCCCATGTGGTGGAGCGTATTGACTTCCTTAAACAAAAAGTGTATGCATGGGCAAGCCGCATTCGTCGGTACAGGCGGCGATTGGACCGTTATTACTTGAATCGCAAATTCCAGAGCGATCAAAGGTGGGTGTACAGAACATGGGAGCGACTCGACCAGGATGTGAGCGATGGGTGTCGCCCAGATGATGATGCCACGAATACATTTTGGCGCAACATCTGGTCGGTACCCGTCGACCACATTGAAGGTGATTGGATGCTGGAGGCCAGGCAAGCGTGCGAGCCTTTGGAAGTGATGGGAAAAATTTCCATCGCTTCTGAAGATGTAGCCGCCGCAGTTCGCTCTGTTCCCAACTGGAAGTCTCCGGGACCGGATGGACTGCATAGCTTCTGGCTAAAATGGCTGCGCAGCTCGCATGAATGCTTGGCATTTCAGTTCCAGTCAGCTCTAGAGTCTGGGTCGCTACCACAGTTCCTTACCACCGGAGTCACCCACCTGCTCCATAAGTCAGGTAGTGCAACGGATCCTAAAAATTATAGACCGATTACTTGTTTACCGACGGTCTATAAGCTCCTTACCTCCATTCTGAGAGATAAGATTAATAGTCACATACAGAATAATAGTATTTTGTCTGTCTCTCAGAATGGATGTAGGGGTGGATCACGAGGCACTAAGGAGCTACTCCTCATTGATATGACCATTAGCCAACAGGTTCGTCGTTTTCGAAAGAGTCTGTCGACATGCTGGATAGATTACAAGAAGGCCTATGATTCCGTGCCGCATACATGGCTCTTGAGGGTGCTGGAGTTGTATAAATTAGATACAACTCTATGCAGTTTCTTGAGATCATGTATGAGTCAATGGCGGACAGTTCTTCGCTATCCAGGATGCCGAACGATTCATGGTGATGACGAACCAATAAGGATTAAGCGGGGAATATTCCAGGGCGATAGTTTGAGTCCATTGTGGTTTTGTTTAGCCTTGAACGCTCTAAGTACTCTGTTGGAGGGTTCAAGGCTAGGCTATCGTTTGCGGAGAGCAGGTAAAGTAATATCCCACCTACTTTACATGGATGACTTAAAGCTCTTTGCACCTTCAGGTTCACAACTAGTGGAGTTACTAAAGGTAACAGAAACTTTTAGTAATTCTATTAGAATGGAATTTGGAGTTGACAAATGCGCGGTTATGCATGTAAAACGAGGAGAGATTATGGAATCTGACGGATTACAACTTTCAGATTCCATAAACTTTAAATCACTGTCCGCAAACGAATCATACAAATACTTGGGTATGTCGGAAGCGTTAGGCATCAATGTGACCGACATGAAACAATCATTGCAGGAGCGTTTCTTTGGTCGCCTGAAAAAAGTACTCAAAAATCTTTTATCAGGTGGCAATAAGGTTCGCGCCTTCAATGGTTGGGTCATGCCGGTCTTGATGTACTCTTTCGGCATACTCAAGTGGACTCAAAAAGAACTAGACGCCTTGGATAGGAGAGTCCGTGTCCTGCTGACTGCATATCGAATGCATCATCCTCGGTCTTCGGTGATGAGATTGTATATCCCACGGAGATATGGTGGCCGTGGCTTTTTAAATGCCAAGACCCTACATAACCGTGAGGTATACAAACTCAGGGAGTATTTCCTCCACACTGACTTGGATATGCACCGAGATGGAGTTATAATGGACAAGGGGCTAACTCCGCTCTCCTTAGGCAAAGAGAACTGGCGCAAGCCTGTAGTACTAAGTACTGAGAACCGCAAGGAGGTATGGAAGAGCAAGGAGTTACACGGAAGCTTCTATCGGGCCCTTCATGGACCCGATGTGGACTTTATGGCGTCCGTATCTTGGCTACGGTTCGGTAACCTATTTGGTGAAATCGAAGGTTTTGTCTGTGCGATTATGGACGAAGTTATCATGACGAACAATTACCGGAAGTATATTGTGAGGGATGGCACGGTGGACATATGTCGGGCGTGTCACACTCCGGGCGAATCCCTTAGACATATTATTTCCGGTTGTTCTCGTCTTGCTAACGGAGAGTATTTGTACAGACATAATCAAGTGGCCAAGATTATCCATCAACAACTTGCACTTCGATACGGTCTTGTGGTATCAGAGGTACCATACTACAGGTATGTGCCCGACCCAGTTCTCGAGAATGGTCATATCACACTGTACTGGGACCGATCTATAATCACTGACAGGACTGTTGTCGCCAACAAGCCTGATATAGTGGTGATAGGTCGGTCAGAGCGCCGCACGATAATTGTTGACATCACCATCCCTCATGACGAGAATCTCGTGAAGGCTGAGAAAGATAAACAAATAAATATCATGATTTAGCTCACGAGGTTGTCGACATGTGGGATGTGGATACAGCAGTTATTGTGCCGATAGTTGTTTCAGCGAATGGCCTAATGGCCAAGAGCCTCGACCAACACCTTAAGAGGCTCTCGTTGGGTAGCTGGGTAAAAGGCCTGATGCAGAAGGCAGTACTCCTCGGCACGGCTCGTATTGTGAGGAAGTTCCTCTCTCTGGAGCCCTGACCACCGGTGGCTTGGACCCTGTTCCCGCCACTGGTTGGCCTCTGTATTTTATATTTTTATATATATTTTATATGTTTGTATTTTATATTTAAAAATATAATATTATATGAGTGAAAATAAATAAATAAATTCATAAGAATACATACCTTATTTATATTATTGTACAAAATTTAAATAGTAATTATTTTATTTTTATACAGAAAAATAATACATATATAGAAAAAAATGGATATTAATTAAAGAAAATGTTGTTAGGTTTATAAGTTAGTTAAGTAGGAGCGTTTTGGTAGCATGTCAACCGAAGAAATGAAGTGGGTCCGATATACCTTCCCAACTTTATGTGTGTGTGTGCGTGTTTGTTCATGTGTGTGTTTTTTTAGATAAAAAAGGTTGTCGAAATGAATAGACATGTATACTAACATATCGTATAATAAACAACTCATTGTAGAAATAACAACATCTGTTTGTCGTGTCCGCATGTTGGTACGATTTCAGTCGGGCGAATAGATTTTCTAGCAACAACTGTTCAACGAGATTGGAACAGATTTTAGACTGTGTTATATCAATATTTCTAAAATAAATTATCGACTTATATTTGTATTTCACCTTCACTTGTTCACGGGTCCAGGCTGTGAACCCACTGCGCCTAATCCATATGGCGATGAGGAGTTGGTCCGTAAATAATAGTTGCCACGCGCCCTAAAAACAAATATTACTTTAGTGCAATCGACTGAAATTGTTAATAATAATCACTATATTATTTCCAATTCTGCTAAATAAATAATAGGACACTTGTTACCTCCTTAAAAAAGGTAAGTGTGTGTCTATGTTTCAATGTTCCAAAGACTAATTTTTATTTTTCGAATGGATTCAAAACTCTATATGTCAAATTATATTATAAACAAAATATTTGTGTATGCTTTATTATTAATGAAGTTGCTTATATGCTGAGGTAATTCTATAAATATTAAAATGTACAATATTTTCATATAAAAATAAATAACTTGCGGCACTTATT
The DNA here is from genome assembly GCF_905220365.1 of Vanessa cardui. NCBI lineage: Eukaryota > Metazoa > Arthropoda > Insecta > Lepidoptera > Nymphalidae > Vanessa > Vanessa cardui. The sequence goes on along the minus strand of NC_061130.1, from coordinate 3,806,495 downwards.
TTGGAAGTATTTACAGTTATTATTTATAATTTCCTTATCAATGCTCAAATACGGGACTAAAAAATAAAAATAAAAAAATAAATATTATTAGATACAAACTCTGTGTCAATATTGTCTCCCAAATATATTGTTTGATTCCTGCCTTCTCCCTGCTTCCAAGCGTCGCAGTCACTGGCAGACCGCGCTAGGAAGGCGGTCGGTCGCTCCAAAGCTTCCGCGAAGTACTTCCACGAGAGATCGTGACTGCACAGATCTATAAATGTTTACATATGGACCACATAAGTAATACCAACATGATAAAATTAATATTTATACGTATATATTTAATTATCTATATCTAAATCAAATTTTGGAAGTTGCATTTTTGACAAATTTTGAACAAATCTAAAAAACGTGATAACTCAAAAACGGTTCACTTTTGGATTATGCATATGGGCGTTAAAATTATTGGAAATAGTCACCCCAATCCCCTCCTAACGGATATACGTCGATATACCAATAACCCTGTATATAACATAGAAAGGTGGACGGCTAATGTCACCTGATAGTAAGTGGTTACCACTCCTCACATGTATTAATGCTTTAAGGAATACTTATCATTATTTACATGGCCAATAAGTCTTGGGAAGTTTGATCGTTCTGATGCGTGGGTGGTTAGGAGAGTGAATCTTAGATAGTGTATTTTGCACTCTATTTAAATTTTAATATTTATTTTTATGTTTAGAATTTATTATCTAGAGAAATCTCTTATCAGAATTCGTGTTAACGCTAAATATCCATAAAACCTTCTTTTCCGTAATCGTGTCCCAACCCATTCGCAACTAACATCCATAAAAATCTCCGATTATAAAATAAGGCGGACGAAGTGTGCAGAACGTTTAAGGGAAGCCATAAAAGTGAGTAAGTACGAAATCAAAACTGAATGTATATTCCCAGTAATTTTTGCAGTTAATCATCTTTTAATATGTCAATAATTAATAATTGAACTACTACTTTTGAAGTATTAACAAAGAGATTCTCACAACCCGGAAATTAAATTCCACTGTTGATTTTTATTTACTATAATGTTCAACGCGTTTCGTCTGTCTTCTGTTTTAAAAAGTTGTGATGTGAATATTATTATATGAACGCTAATGAACAGTTTTTATTTAATTATAATTTAACATTAAGTCCTTAAGTATCTATATTTAATATTGTTTTTGTATAAATTTTGACCGCGTAGAATGTTCTCAGTAATGCTAATAAATAATAGGCTATTTGACTGGTTTTAAAATCCATTTTATATTATTTAGTAGAAATTAAGGAACCCAGTAAAAGTTGAGTTTTTTATTTCTCGTACATATTTGCCGAAAAATATCATATTAAAAATTCCATATTTAAATAGCGCGCAAAAACGCTCCTTGGACAATATGGGGTCGGTGAAGTCACTTTCCTGTATTTTAATATGTGGTACATATAGTAGAAAAGCAAAGTTTACAAGAAAGTGACTTCATCATAAGCCCGGTCAATCAGGAGCGTTTTGTGTCACGTGACAAACGTTTGAAAATTTGCATTTTTATTTATGGATTTTTGACTAAATTAAGTACTTATTATTTTTAATTTTCGTTAGTAAATAACCATTTTTAAACTCATAATATACGCTGATTACAATGATTCATACTTTATTTTTCGCGTTGTCAAATAGCCTATTGTAAAAAAGTTATTATAAATCTGCTAAAGTGTACAAATTTAAACCAGTGTCATATAAGTATAAAAAAAGTGAGCATGCAGTGTAAAAATGTTATGCCATTAATATTTATAATTAATATATTTATATATTATTAATATTTTATGCCAGATTTATTTCGATAGAGTTAATTCTCCAGTTTTTTGATAATGTGTATACCGTGTGTTCTCTAAAATATGATCTATATATTTTAAATAGTTTGAAAAACATAAGGTACGGTCTCATGAAGCTTTTCAGTTCCCATCAGATTTGGTCTCCCATAAGATTATAGAGTTCATAGAATATAACTTGCACGTGTTTTCATAGGGCAGTATAACATGTCATACTTAGATGGTAGAGAGCACAGCGGTTGATTTAATTATCATTCTAAAAAATTTATCAACAACAACAACAACAGCCTGTAAATTCTCACTGCTGGGCTAAACGCCTTCTCTCCCTTTGAGGAGATGGTTTGGAACATATTCCACCACGCTGTTCCAATGCGAGTGGGTGGAATAGAGATGTGGCAGAATTTCTATGAAATTTGACACATGCAGGTTTCCTCACGATGTTTTCCTTCACCGCTGAGCACGAGATGAATTATAAAGACAAATTAAGCACATGAATCAGCAGCGTTTGCCTGGGTTTGAACTCGTAATCATCGGTTAAGATGCACGCGTTCTAAAGACTGGGCCATCTCGACTCTTTTTAAAAAAAATTCAATATGGTAAAAAATATAATTACTTTCATTCGAGAACAATCCCAAAATACCAGACTCCTCGCAGCCTGGTTGCACGCTATTCCCACAGTTCACCCATATATCGACGGTGGCTACAGCTTCATTTGTGCCCAGCCGACCAGGGTTAGTGTGTATCGCGTATACATACTCTGCAACGGATGCGTCAACTCCAGGCAGCGATATTATACCATCATACAAAGGGCCTGCTGGTTCCAAACAAGTAATCCTGTGGAGAAATATAGTATGTTAATTTAAAAGTAAATATTTAAGTAAAAAATAATATATTATTATTAATCTATTCATAGAATAAAATTGGAGTGTCTGTTTGTAATATTAATAGCCCGTTTTTTACTCAATGCATATGTATGTATGCACTGTACACATACACACATAACTTTTTATTTATTTTTGTCTGTCTGTCTGTTTGTTCCGGTTAATCTCTGGAACGGCTGGACCGATTTTGACGGTACTGTCACTAGCAGATAACTGATATAATACGGAGTAACTTAGACACAATAATATTTTTTTTCGGTCGCGGGCATAGGTAGTGTAATATATTAGTAATATGTAGATATTCTACTGCCAATACAATACAATACTTGGTATAGTCGTGTGCCGGTTTGAAGGGTGAGTGAGCCAGTGTAACTACAGGCACAAGAGACATAACATCTTAGTTCCCAAGATTGGTGGCGCATTGGCTATGATGGGAATGGTTAACGTTTCTTACAGCGCCATTGTTACTGACAGTGGTGTCCAGTTACCATCAGGTGGTCCATAGGTGGTCAGTGGTGTCCAGTTACCATCATCCATCCGTCTTTGTGTTTTTTTATTATTTGAATTTTTTTCTCATCTTTTCGTTTCAATTTTTTTTATACTGAGTAATTATAATTACAGAGAATTATAGTTAACAATGTAGTAGAGTTAACGAAGAATTTGAACGTCTGTTTACAAGGTTTAGTTTTTACGGTCAAGTTATTTTTATTTTATGTTTTTTACATTATTACATCACTGAATGTTCAAATACATAATTAAGGAATTTAATAATAGCTTAGTAGCTAATAAAAGTAATATATGTAATATGACATTGAAAGATGCAGTTTTTTTTCTCGTCGGAAAAACGTATTACACGTTTCCCCCACGCGCAGTGGGGGGGAGGGAGATATGTGGGATTCGCCATTGCCCTGGACTATTATATTATTTTTATCGAGATATTTTGTATTTATTTTTAATTATGACTTTTGCTGTTGTAATATTATTGATGAAATAAAAACTTTTTCATTCAAAACTCTATCCTCACTCAAGTTACCGAGGCGTGTTTGAACAGTTGACTTATCATTAATTGTGTTAGTTTATCAGTTAGTACATTTTAATGAGTGACGTAATCCTTTCGAAGGTTTCTTTTATTACTTATAATGTATATGCTTTCTTATTTTGCTGTAGTTCAGTTTTTGATAGCCTCATTGGTCTAGTGACTAGCTATGCTCAGCAGTGGTGACGAGGCATGCCCCTGCGAAAACGTCATATCAAAGAAGGAGGCAGCGGAACGAGAGCTGGAGTTTAACCCTGCTGCAGACCCGTTGCGCCGAAGAAGACCATGGAGGCGGGCAAACCTTTTTGGCGCTATGGAAGCATGCGAAATTATCCCGCCGAAAAGAGGAAGAGCGTACCGCTGGTGTTTAGTGGGTATTTCGGTCTAGTGGCTAGAAAAAAATCTGCAGATCCCCAAATGCTGGGTACAAACCGCAAGACAAGCCGATAAAAAGTTAATAAATAAATAAATATGAGACAACATCACATACATTACTCTGATACCAATGTAAGTAGCTAAAGCACTTGTATTATTGAAAATCAGAAGTAACGACGGTACTACAAACACCCAGACCCAAGAAAAACATAGAAAACTAATAAAATCTACATTGACTCGGCCGGGAATCGAACCCGGAACTTCGGAGTGGCGTACCCATGAAAACCGGTGTACACATCACTCGACCACGGAGGTCGTCTAAGTTTTTCGTCTGAGTTTAAAACCCTGCTGCAGACCTGTTGCGCCGAAGAAGACCGTGGAGGATCAATCGTTTTGGCGCTACGGGAGCATGCGAAAGTGATCCCGCCGAAAAGAGGAAGAGGGTACCGCTGGTGTTTAGTGGGTATTCTGGTCTAGTAGCTAGAAAAAATTCTGCAGATCCCGAAATGCTGGGTACAAACTGCAAGACAAACCGATAAAAAGTTATTGGATTTGTCTATCGAAAATTTTTCAATAACTGACCTGGTTTTGGAAATCGGAAGGGTACTTTTCCGTTCCTCGGAAAGCAGGTAAAGTTATCGGTCTTGCATCTGAATTCTTTCCACTTGTCAAAGTATTATGAAAGAGGGGGGGGGGTGTAATAGGGAGTAGGCCTGTGTTTGGTCACTTCGAGATTCGACGCAGAAGCCAAAATCGGCCTGGATTACGTCATCATCGTAATCATTATATTTTTTTTTTTGTTTAAGTGAATGCTGAATTTATTTAACTAGTTCTGGGATATCACTATCCGAATTGGTGGGGGATTTTTGAAGGGGATGGTAAGTAATTGAGTGTATGCTTTATTATTGTTTGAAATCCTTTGCTCGATAATCTTTAATCTTAAGAAACTTACTTTTTGATTATCTTTCCTTGTTTTATGACCTCCTCTCCGGTGTATCCAACGAGTTGACCTCCAAGCGAGAATCCAATCAAATGTACATCTGACAGACTTAAGCCATTATTCGAGAGTATTATCAATGCATTGGCAAATTGTACACCAATCTAAAAAAAAAATCACATCACATCACACATCAACAGCCTGTAAATTATCCATTGCTGGGCTAAGACTTCCTCTCCTTTTGACGAGAAGGATTACAGCATATTTCACCACGAACGCAAATAAGTCACATGCAGGTTTCCTCATGATGTTTTCCTTCATCGTCGAAGAATTACAGACACAAATAGAGCACATGAAAAGTCTGTTGTGCTTGCCTGGGTTCGAACCTGTAATCATCGGTTAATATGTACGCTATCTAGCCACTAAAAAAATAAGAATATTTAAAATAAAATAGCTTTTCTTTATGCAGAGCAACTTCATTAAAAAATACAGACCCTTTTCGCATTGGGGATAGCCGTCACAGCGTACGATATGGGACCAAGTATGCCGACCGCAGCTTCTTGTTGCCAGTTTAAAAGTAAAATATTAACTTTATTCAGGTATACGGTTATCATTCTCTCTACAGACGGCCCGGTAGCTTGGCCATTATACCCAAATACGTAGAAAACTGTGATTCTGTCGGATTGGAAGCAGGATGAATTTAAAAGGGGGGTAGGGTCGTCCAGTGAATACTCTTGGTAATTCTCGAATGACCTGAAACATTGGTTAAGCTTCTTAAATAATTATTTTTTTTTTTTAAAACTAGATTTGTATTAGCGGTATTTATATTGGCAACTTTTGATAGCCCTTTTTTGTACCAATGCTCAGTAACGTTCAAAGATAATTATTCGTGATCCTTGGTGGTAGGGCTTTGGATAAACTCGTCCGGGTTACCGACTCCTTACGTATTCTACCGTATGAAACATTACTTGGTATTGTTTTGAAGGGTGAGTAAGCCAGTGTAAGTTCAGACACAAGGATTCGTCTTAGTTTCCTAGCCAGTTCGCTGGTTATATTCATAATGGTTAATATGTATAGTTTACCAAATTATTATATAAATATAATGGATTTCAGAGAAATATTAGTTACAAGTTTTACCCGTCATAGCAGCGTAGGTCAGCACAGCTTGCAACCGCAATGTAACCTGTAAAATAAATGAAAGTAATATTAGAAAAGGATAAACCGAAGTCAATAATCTCTTGGCCGTTTTTTGGTGCGTGAATGGAATGGCGATGGTGGAATAGCGTATTTTTTTTAATAATGATTTATTTCTATTTTACTTCTATTAATTATTTTAATTACAAAATCTAGCTAGTAAAACAAACTTTACTTTTACAACAAATAACTTATAAATTATGAAAGAAATTTTAGATGGTCGTCATATTAGTCTGGTCATCATAGATAGATTATAAGAATAATCTATGTTAAAGATGGCCGGTCATCCAAGTGCGAATAATTGGTTTATACCAAGTAACGTTTGTATCACTCATAGCAACCAACGAAGTTGTAGTAAACAGATATGTTATTAACGCGTAAAAAGTGAAGACTAGATAACGTCCTAATTGAGACGTTTGCCTTTAGTTGCTTTACGTAGTAATACGTTACAATACATCATAATTACGTAGTAATACGTTTTGCGTAATTAAAACATCTAGTTATCCCTTTTACTTATTGTTTTTATCAAGCTATCCTTTTTACTTTTAACGAAATGTAAAAATAAATTAAAATAAACGGTCCCCGGCGCGGCACACTTTTTTCTGTTGTTTAGTATGGATATAACATATCTGTTTATTAGAATATCATTGATAGCAACAGTAACAATGTTTACAAAAAGCTTTCGAAATATATCTTCAAAAATGACGTGCAATTTTGTTTGTGTTGAATGTGTAGTATATTTGCATGTATGTGTGCGTTTCTTTAATGTAAAGACTATATAAGCAAATAGGAATACACAACATACAACAGATAATAAAAATTCTTATGTATCGTAAACGATAAGATATGGAGTTATTGTCTGTACAAATACTTAGAAATATTTTTTTTGCAGATAATTAAAACAAAAAGATGCCACTTTTGTTTTGCAAAAAAGGGCCAAGGTAGAAACATTTTCGGCTTAAATAAGTTGCACAGTTTTTTTTATTCCCCGGATCACGTTCATTTAAATTAATACCACTTGAAAAAAAATTATAATTTATCGTAATATTTACCCAAAGCTATAAAAACCTTTATCACAAAAGATTTTCCAAATAGCACCATTTTGTAAGCGTCTTTCACCACTTAAAATTTACGTATTTTTTTTAATTAGGTATTTTCGTTCGATTCACAGACATTAAACGGTTTTCCTTAAACTTAATTCACATTTTTATAATTCTTCATTGTGTCAAGCTTGAATTCAATTAAAAAATAATGTTCCGTACATGTATCGTTTTAATGAAAGATTTCATACTTTGTTTCAAAAAACATGACAATATACACTATATGAGCTTCTGCCTGTATTAAAATTTTTTTAAATTAAATGGACATCCGTGGACACTGGAGCTGTCAAAATTATTAACCATTCCTTATATCACCAATGCCCTATCAACCTTAGAAACTAAGATTTGTGTCCCTTGCTGATTGTAGTTAGACCAACTCACTCACCTTTCAATCTGGAAAGCAATAGTAGGTATTGCTGCTTCGCCCCGGCTTCGAACGGGTGCAATACTGATACTAAATGTACTACAGAATTTGTTTATATACGACATCACATTACCAACTTCTAAAATTACTCTTTACTATATTGTCTATGTATTATATACAAAAACCTTCCTCTCGAATCACTCTATCTATTAAAATAAACCGCATTAAAATCCGTTGCGTAGTTTAAAACATTTAATCTTACAAAGGGACATAGGGACAGATAAAACGACTTTGTTTTATACTATGTAGTGATGTAAATGGGCTTGCACAAATCCCTACTACCAAGCAATTTGTATCGTTTGCGCGTTCACACCATAAACTCCAAAAAAATGTTGTATAAGATAAATTGTGAAAAATATATTGGTTATGGCGATGCCGTTTTCCTCAATTGTTTCCTTAATTATGTACATCTATTGTACATTAATATTGACTTACATTGCATCCGATAAATATATTATACGAATGAATAATTTGGAAGATATCGTCGATTCCAAATTAAGTGCCATCAAAAATGTTCGTTACGTAACGGATAAATAAAATTAACAATAAAATATTTACCTTCGAAATTAAAAATATTCCAATTTCACTCTATAAACTATTATGATCAATGTTTCACAAACGAATTTATATTTCATTGATTTATTGCTACGAATTTCACATTTTATTTATTAATAGATCACGCGGCTCACTATTATTGAAAAATAATTGATAGGGTAATTAATTTATTTATTCGTACACGTTTTTACTTAAAATTAATTAACTTATATGAATTAGTTATATATAAAAAGTAATGATTAGATAAACGTAAATTAAAAAACATGTAATTTATATGTATTATAACGAAATTTGCTTAGTGCGCCATGGCGGTGACTCCTATGCCTTGACCGATACCAACAAGATGCTCTTTTATGCATTCTTCATTTCTTTTTAGTAGAGCATACTTCCAGTTGACAGTGAATTTCTTCTATCGCTATGTTTATGACCACTGTGTGGTCATAAACATAGCGATTGGAAAAGTAATTTTTTCCAAGATAGTTAGAATTTGTCGAGATCAATTTTCTTTAATTTAAACAGACGTGGTACTGCTTTCTAACCGGCCAGTATTTTTTCCAGCTCTCTAATAAGTATTAAATATTTGTTAAATTGAAATCATTTAGTAAATCTTTATATCTATGGCTCTTTAAAATTAGGTTTTAATATGTGTTATTTGTAAAGAAATTTGACATATGATTTATTTGAACAGAAAGTAAAGAAGTCTAACGCTTATGTTTTATTTTCAGTCAAAAAAGAATCTATAATTTTTTTTTGGTGTAGCCCTTTCCCTTAAGGGCACTTCCATACGCGGATGAAGTCGCAGGTAAAAACTATTCATCATATCATACACATAAATAAATATCTTATTATTTATTCACGGAACTCTAATGATTGATATAAGAAAGATATATTGATATAAGACATATACGTGCCATTTGTACAAATATATCATAAAATAATAATCCATTTTATAATACTCGTTGTCATACAAATTACTGCTAGTGAGGTCGTCTGCTTGGTGATTTTGTTATTGTTTATAAAAACAAAAGACTTTTAAAGTTTTGATATCGTGAAGAGATTTTGTAGAAATCTGTCAGAATCTATCAGTAAAAAGTGTTTGCGTCAGCCTGTAAATTTCCCACAGCTAAGTTAAGGCCTCCTCTCATTTTGAAGAGAAGTATATTCCACCACGCTGCTCCAATGCGGGTTCGTTTATAGATGATAAAAAAGCGTGGAGTTAATACCTGTTGACTTCCAAGCAGGATACATTTATTTAAATATTTGTATTTAATTAACATGACGTTGTATTTTTTAAATGTTAAAAAAGAGTAACTACTGAGTTTCTTGTCGGTTCTTCTCGGTAGAATCTACTTTCCGAACCGGTGGTAGCTTCACTTAATTGTAAAATGACGATTCAAAAGTGCTTGTAATAGCCTACTTGAATAAAGTTTATTTTGATTTTGATTTTTTTGATTTCGTGAATCGACATATGGCGGTATTTCGTCGAAATTAAACACTGCCTGGTTTCATCACAATGCTCTCCGTCACCGCCGAGTACGACATGAATTATAAACACATATTAAGCACATGAAATTTCAGTGGTGAAAATGCAGTGTCTGGGGTTTCAACCGTCAATTATCGTTTAAGATGTACGCTCTCTAACCACTGGGTCATCTCGTATAGTTAGTATGTATTTGTTGATGATGACATGATATTTACATTTTAGTAATTAAATCAAATGACCATTAAAAGTCTTGGAATTTATTCCACCAATCTGCCTCCTATTGTTACATGTATGTACATATAAGTACAAAGTGTCTTCCTAAAAAAATGGTCCCTTCTATATACCCGATTGTATTTTTTCCTTATTACAAAATAATTCTTAAAAAGAGATTATATCTTCATTTCATTTGTAACATCACTAACATTAAAATAATCATGCACAAATTTTCTTATCAACCTTAAGATGTTATTCTCATGAATAATAGCTATTTCGTGTAATATCCAGTTCACAAATAAGCTATTACTTTCGTTTTGGTGAAATAATTATGTTTTATCTTCGTATTTAAGAACATCTCGATAGAAAAGTTCTTATGGCATAATTTTATTATATGTTATGATATTTAAATTGTCTATAATATATTTTTTTATGTTCATACTATATATAATTATATTTGCATGGATAATTATAATATTAGCTAATAATAATAGTCAGTTTTAGCAATGAATTGCTACTCGTTTTTACTTCACTACATTTAAAATTTTGGGTTATTTTTTTTAATCTGAACCTACGGCGTTATCTGCGCGAAATTTAGGAAACTCAATTCTCCAATCCCTGTTTTACCTTCTTGGATGAGGAGTTTAGTAAAATAAGCAGCTGACCTGACAATTTTTAAGTTTGATAGGTGCTATAGTTTTTGAGTTTCCTTAATTAATCAGTGAGTATTTCGCCTTATGTATATTTATTATCCCTGACAATGGAATACATATATATTATATTCCATTGTCAGGGTCATTCACCTTTTTCCGCTTACATAATAATTATAAATACGTGACCGCATGTCGTGTTTTTGTCGACTTTAAGGCAAGGAGGAGATTATGCGTATTTTATATTAACTGTTGTAATTTCAGTAGTTCGGGATGGCCAAAATAATATTATCGTTTTACAATGATGCTCCATTCTCTCAATCTTTTGTTAGAATGCCACGCTATCGTCCAATTGTTTTCTAATGACAGCTCAATCATATTTAAAATAAGAAATAGTGTTACATGCCAGTAGTAAATTCTATGCCATATAAAATAATATTAATTACAGTTTTACAAATTATTGATCGATTAATTACTACAATAATTGTGTGTAATAAAGTAAATTCAATAGCTCATGTAACATTGATAACATGCAATAATAATGTGATATAAATTATGATATAGAATCAAATGTCATAAGACCGTATTGAAGGCTAAGGTTACTCTCGTAACATTGTATTATATTGAGGTAAGTCCATACTAAAACTGTCGGGTGCTAGTCATCATGACTGTATTGGATATCGATCAGGTAATATTCACTTATTTTACAAAAGGAGAATATATTTAAACTATGAAATAAAAATAAAATTATTTGGTATATATAATACATATGTATTTATTAAACTTATATATATTATATGTATTTTGTTATATATTATTTGTATTATTTAAAGATTAATTTTTAGTTGTTTAAGAATAAAACATGCTTGTTTGCACCATCCCGTTTCCCACGGACAAATTCTTACTCTAAAGGGTTGTCTGTAAGAGATTGCTTTAAGCAATAAGACCGCCTTTGCACACTTCTTTTTTCTGTTATAATATGTTCTTGTAATGTTATGTACACTGTATCTTTTGTCTTTTGTGTGTAATAAAGTGTTTATAAAATAAAAAAAAATAAAATAAAACGATTCTCTCTTTTGTTATTTAACCTTTTAAATAATATGCTCAGAAATGCGCAATTACATTTAGGACAGAAGGAACTCATATACGTCTGTATTTGAGCAGAGATTTGTAAACTATAATTATGTATTATGTATCCTGTACGCAATTGCCCTATTTATAAAATGATTCATTGTCTAGTAAAGTTTGTCAAGAAGTTCTTCCCAAACAAATCATATGTTATTTTCCTTTCGCATATAGAAAATAATATTTAGAATATGAATATTTATTGGTGTTTTTCAGGAAAAAAAACTATACAAAATGCTCGAATTTTATTTGTTACAATTCAGTACGGAAATACACAACGTTTATTTACAAAAATATCATTACCCGTAGCTAATTAGCCTAACACTCGTCTCTAATTGTTAAAACGAAATATTTACAAAGGCTATCGTATTAAATGGAAAAATATTCTGTTAAATTCCCACTTATAATGTACTGACTAAAAGTAAATCTACCTTAAACTATATTTAAATAAATAAAAAGATCTCTTAATAAATGACTAGATTTTAGACTAGGATTAATCGAGATTAAATATATTTAATAATAATACATTTACAAATTAACTTATTACTTTATATTAAAGTTTATATTTAAGATTTAGGACACAGTAATCCACGTAAAAAAATGTATTATACAAAAAACTTTAAGCTGATTTCAAGATGCTTAAATACTGTTAACAAACACAAAAATGTTCTTTGCGTTCACTATTATTCACTTAAGAAATTTAAGACACGACAGACGTTTAATTACATTAAATTAATTATTTCATTGCCATTATTATCATTTTGTAATACTGTTTTAAATCAGTCAAACAAAAATCACATGAATATTATTATTAATACTGTTAAATATTTGGTTTATTTATTAATAAGTCTTAAGATTGCAATGACTAAATTATTAGAAAATAATACTGATATAAACACGCCATCTCTGTAGATATGTAGATCTTTGGGATTTATCACCAATGTCATTGAATTGATGTTTCAATTGTTGAGACTTTGAATATATACTTCGTAGACTCTATTTTCTTATAAACCGTGTAGTCTGCTTTTCAAAACAGATACATCGTTGTTTCAAGGTGGCGCCGCAGCGACATTGTTTGGTATTATTTCTGATTCATCATCAACTGCCTCCGTTTCGCTGTCCTTGTTCACCGGTTCATCAGGTTCGTCTCTCATCAGTGCTCTATACTTCTTAGCGATTATCTCCCAATCAACGACGTTTTCGATTCTCGTCATATTGCTGAAGCTCAGCTGTGAACCCAAAGGACTGAGGTGGACCACCGAAAGACGCGTCGAATCTGGAAAGACAGACATTTGTCAGTACTTAGTATTAATTGAAAAAAATAATTAAAACTAATACCTATCAGATAACTAATTATTAACGTAGCTTTAGTGTAATATACTATCCGGGCTCGCGACATTGCACGCATATGAATTTAACAAAAATACATATATTGTAGGCTAAGTTACTCCTTGTTATATCAGTTATCTGCTAGTGAAAGTCCCGTCAAAATCGGTCCAGCCATTCCAGAAATTAGTCGGAACAAATAGACAGACAAAAATTATAAAAAACGTTATTTTGGTATATGAACCGTGTACCTATACATACATATGTATTGAGTAAAAAAGGGCTATTTTAATATTACGAACAGAAACTTTAATTTTATTATATGTTTAGATTAAAAATATATCAAGGAACCTTTTGGCACAACTTGTCCTCTCTTGACCTTGGACAGCCACTTGGCGCCGGCTTTCGATCTTGCGCTCATCTGATCTTGTCGCTGCATCCCGATCATGTGCACTAGGCTAGGTCGCTTCTTTTTACTTAAACGCTCCTAAAAAAAACAAACTTCTTTACAAGTAAGTTATGTTAGTTTACCGATTATAAGGCTAGTACAAAGTTACACAAAACGGAAAAAGTGTTGTTCTGCTTGGACCAATATGATTCGTCTTATTGTTACATATTTTAGGAAATTAGGACATCAAATGGTTACATTGTCATTATGTATAAACTCCATAAACCACCAATGAGTGATAGAATTCGAAATAATATGATTATGGACTATTGAAAATGATATCTATGCATAGTCCAGTGGTTTAGCAGGGTAACTGGTAACACATAAAGGTCATTGGTAAATCCTGTAATTTCATCAACATCAGTAAATTTCCCACTGCTGGTTTGAGGCTTCCTCTCCCTTTGAGTGGTCGGGTCGGTGGAATAACATATGTGGCAGAATTTTGTATTAAATTAGGCACAATCTCACAATGTTTTCCTTCACCATCGAGCACGAGATGAATAAACACAACCCTTTGAAAGTTTGAACCCGCGATCATCGATTAAGACACACGCATTTTAACCATTAGGTCATTTCGATTCCAATCTAATCAATCCAGCTTGAAGTCTTACCTTACACCTATGTATCAACCACATAAGCCACGTCGTCACGAGATTCAGAGGCGACGGAGCTGTGTTCGTGCGATGCATGTTACGAATTAACTTCGACAAACCATACTTCCACTCTATGTCTGATTGTGCCTGAAAGATTGATATTCTTATAACAAAAATGTTATTATTAATTTTTAGTTTAAGTCTTAACAGATAATAAAGCAAGAGTTATACATATCAATAGGCTAATTACTCCCAAATATTGCTCTGAGCAGGTTTAAATCCTGAGGTTTTACTAAAATAATTTCTTAGATGGATGAAATTTTTAGTACAATTGCATAAATTTACTTAATATTACTTAGCTTAACGTAAAAATAAATTATAATAGATAAGAAAAATAAATTCGAAAAAAATATACATGACATTTTTGGTATACATTGTATATATTTTTCAAATTTTACTCGATCGTATCGCATACACATGCTAAGCCGTTTGAATGAATTTGCTTTATATGAATATAACATTTAGACATTTTTTTATTTACACCAATTGTTCTTAGTCACAATAAACGTTGAATATTTAAGTTAAGTATCGTTTTAATTTTTTATTAGCGTTTGCTATTTATAAATGCATACAGCGTATAGTTGCACACCAATGGTAGTTTGTTCACGTTTACATTACCTGTATCCTCTGATACGTGTCTGACATCATGGCAATGAGTAGATTAATCAGTACAACCACCGACACCAACATGTAGATACCGAAGACGATTTTGAATAAATAATTCGTCCAAGCCGGCTGCGTGTTGCTGTCGTTGCGGTGAACACGCGTCTGCTCCGTCGTCGTCTGACCGAAGACCGCAAAGAACAGCAACTCGAAGGAGTAAAATGGATTCATGGTAACTGTGAACAATCGATTTGGAGTTGACAGCAAAGTTACCTGGATGCGTTGATAAGTGTCCGACATCATCGCAATAAGGAGCGTTATGAGCACCACGACGGACATCAACAAGTAGGCGCCGAAGACAAACTTGAACAGGTTCTGCGTCCATAACGGTCGTACACTGGATACGTAGTTAAGGTCTGACAAAGTAATCTGGCCGAAAAGGGCGAAGAACAATTTCTCCAAGGCTTCGATCGGTGTCAACGTCGCTAGAAGACAACACTCAAATGGACCTTGTTCTTTTCTCTATGTCATGTAGGGGTATGTTAATGCAGACAGAAAAGTGTAGATTTAATTGTTGATTCTGTTCAGTAACTTGTAGTGTAATGTAAAGAAAGTTTAATCAGCATCAATTTACCCCTTCATTTTGGACAATATGTTCATAAATTATGTTACATTACTTGATTGAGTTTAATCTAAAACATTTAAGGCGGTGCTTTATATTTAGAACAGAACTCTGGACGTTAAAACGCAAAGAACCACAACTATCATATTCCACAACTAAGTTGCTAAGATTATTTTTAAATGTGCGCTAAAGGGGTAGATTGATATGTGTGTGCATGTATAGTGTATCCAATGATGTACCTACCTCTTTTGGAGATAAAAAATATTAATTTTGTTATGACTTTTAGTGTTTAACTTTTTGGTTCCTATATAAATTTTGACAATCAAAGAATATCCAATTATGTGAATGCAATCATCAATCTACCCCCATCCCCTAATGGTGTCAAAGATGACGGCGTGGACGCAACAATGCGCCACATCGACGACAATCAGCCAAACATGTTGAAACATAGGATACCTCAAAACACCGGTTTCAAACGCAGGACAAAAGCCAGCCACGGCATGCGCAAATCAAACTTGCTCCATTGAATGCGGTGAAGTCGGCCACTCATTCCACTAAAACTAGTTACGTGATGCACAAGGCATTTTCTGTTATCGTTTTAATTCCTGCAAAATATTAATAATTGTTACTCATTTTTATGAACAGATCAAGCCTGTTATAAGTTGCTTTAACAGAAAATGCAAAGTACAATACACTGTTATTAATCTAAACGTAACATTTAAATTATGCCATCGTTTATCGGCACTGTTCACACTGTATGAAAACATGCCACAAATATTTAGCGAAATATGTGTATATATACTATGGTTCGTAACCACTTATATTGTGTTACTTGCATTTTTTTTTTGTTCAAACAAATTAACTAAAACGGACGGACGATGATAACATTCTCGACATGGTGGCAAACATTCAAGCTTGCAAGCAGATGGAATAGAAATAAAATAAGCACATCGATATAATGCAATCATCGTGTAAATGACTATTTCTTATAACTAAATGATATATTGAAGTACGTTTTTTGAACGTTTTTACGTCTATCGCTAACATGAACTTACGACCCGATATTCCCTGTTTCCTTCGATATGATTCACCGGAAATCCAGAATTGAGAATCATAAGCTTGTCGTTTTATCCGAAGATTATTATCTATTATATAAGAATTTTAGTTTACATCATTAATTATTTAAATACAAATCACGGAAGTCAAATTTAAAAAAGAAATATTGTCAAATAGAGTCATTTAGTTTCATTCATGCTTGATGGAAAAGTTAAATGATAAATTCAATTATAACAATAGTATAACAAGTTCCTTACCGTCTGAGAAAAGTTTTCTTCTGGCCGTTCTGGCGTATTTATTGTCTTCCGGTTTGTATATATTCCTAAACGGTTGATTCAGCGCCACGATATGCATCGAGAATCCGAATACAAATATCGCTAAGACTGCAAGAAATCGTCCCAAGTCTTTCATGAGATCACCAATAATAATCGCCCAAGGGCCGAACAAATGGTGGAAGGATAAAAAGTCTAATATCTGTACACACGCTAGCAAAAACGATAATGCGAAAAATTGATTTCTACAATACATTAGAGTTGGCCAATACTTAGGTAATACAAAAATCCATCCAACAACATGGGTGGCGACACCGATCATACCCAATAACAAAACTGCAATTTTTATCCAACCTAAACCAGATTTATCACTAGGGTTTGTTAATTCGAAGAGTAAAAGACCACTTAGACAAACTAGTAGCATCCACTCATACCACCTAGGTACTAAACTCTCTCTAAATATAGAATTGTAAATCGGCGTGATTGCCACTAATGATAATAGAACCATAAGGTAAATATGCGACGTAAGATATGACATAAACTTAATTATGGGAACTTTATTATATTTATGACCTAATGGAAGGGAAAATACTAGCCACACTGGTGGACAGATTATAAATGCAAAAAAAAGGAACATTATTTTGATGCCCGTCCATTTGAGGCTCCCCCGCCAGAGTTCCTGAAATAGGAACGAATGTTAATAATTCGGCATATAACCGAATCGAAGTATTGCTGTAGTAGACGAAGTTACCTATTTTTTACCTGAAGATATCTCTGTACGACCGTATGCGCGATGACCTCTTTCTGTTCGTTTTCTATTAAAACATCTAAGAATTCTATATTTCTATTATCTGTTGCTGTTAGAATATGACCAGCAGAATCAGCGCCAGCTGCTAACGCTAACAGTTCTGTAGCCATGGCTTCGCATTGTTTTCCAGCTGCAATGAGGTCTTTGGCACGCTCCTTCTCCTGTTGTATGATATAACATGTCAAATACATATTTATTTATTGAAAATTAAAAACATTTTGTTTATTACTTGCCTTAGTTGATAAATTAATATACAAGTTAGACAGTTTCGCTGCCGTATCTACAGGTGCCGGTGAAACTAACACAAACTCTTCAATGGGTATATTGTTGTGATTTTTCGAACACACCATTAAATTATAGATAAATCTTTTGTCATCCATCAGTGATTGTGTGTCATGCTCCTTATGTAAAAGGTATTCTAACACGTCATTGTGATTCTCCGAAGCGGCAAACCAAATTGGCGCACAATTCAAATTTGTTTCACTTTTTGGCGATGCTCCTGATTCGCATAGTAATTTTACAACGTTAAGATACCCAGTTTTCGCTGCACAATGTAATGGCGTCCAACCATTTTTGTCTGTTGCGTTAATTTCTGCTCCTTGCCCCAATAACACTTCGACCATTTGATAATGTCCGTGTGTTGATGCTATATGTAGACCGGTTTTTCCGTGTCTGTCCGTACTTTGAAGTAATTCAGCTGATCTACTCAAAAGTAGTCCCACTATAGACATATGTCCGCCGAAACACGCTAAATGAAGGGGATTATATCCCTGAAAAATTAAAACAATACAAATAATTTACATACTATTAACAATATGTACAGTCGGGGTAATACAGGTCCGTCACCTCAAGATCTATTTTCGTGTGCTCAGTACGAGCGATGATCTGCTTTACCGATCGAGAATGACATATTGCGTCGCAATGATTTGATGTTTAGATTCAAAAGGTACTAAAAGCTTAAGACTTGATAAAGGAATTAATTTGAAAACTAACGAAGGTTTTCTTACTCTGACTGTACTTATATTGCTTGCATATTAATAATGCATTAATCATTTGAGACACTTACATTTTCGTTAGTAGCAGCGTCGACTTGAACACCAGCGGAGTTGAGTAACAATCGCACAACATTTTCATTACCATTGTAAGCGGCTAGGTGGAGTGGAGTGAGGCCCGATTCTGCACCTAATATGGGTACTAAGGATACTCCTGTAGGGGGCTCAGATTTGACTGTTCCCGGGACGTGAGATAGAAGTTCACGAACCGTTTCTGAAATTATTAACAATGATTAACATGTTTCTTATATAATAAAATGTGGTTGTATTAATTAATTAACTGTTTTGTACCTGCTTGACCGTAATAAGCTGCAATATGTAAGGGTGTTAAACCTAACTTTTTACTCGAAATCCTTAATGTATTAGTGGAGCGCATTACGTCTAATACATTGGTGTGACCATGTTCAGCAGCCAAGTGAACAGCTGTTAATCCAGATCGGTTTTCTTCCGAGCATGACGCTCCAGCTCTCACTAAAACCCTGACTACGTCTGCATGACCTCCTTCTGCGGCTAATTGTAAAGGCGTCGAATCATTCAATTTATTCCTTGCTGATATCACACCAGTTCTATCAAACTTCATCAGTTCTTCTATTACTTTTACAGATCCTTGTATGGCTGCTATGTGCGCACACGTGTTTCCATCTTTAGTAGTGGCCATCACAAGATTCGGGTGCTGTTGCAAAAATAACTGCACAACTTCAGAGTAATTATTTTGAGCAGCAGCATGAATCGGCTTCTGTCCAAGTTCATCTGTAGCGTCTATATTGGCACCAAGTTCTAACAACAATTTACACACTTCCATTTGTCCACTTGCTGCTGCTAAATGTAATGGAGTTTGTTTCTTCAAAGTTAGGACATCTATCATCGCATTATGGTCTCTTATTAAAAATTTAACTAAATGCGCAAAACCGTTCATAGCTGCAAGGTGGAGAGCTGTACGTCCATTTCTCGCTTTAGAATTGATGAAAGCTTTATTGGTTAGTAAAGCGTCACATACTTGCAGATATCCATGTTCAGCGGCTAAATGTAAGGCGGATCTTCCTTCAATATCAAATACGTCCACTCTAGCGTGATTAGTGAGTAAAGTATTTACAAGTTCCATGTGACCACGATTACATGCGATCAGTAAAGGGGTCCATCCGATTGAGTTCTGCTTATTGAGAGCTCGACTAACATCAGCGGTTGACATATCGGTAATCATTTCCGTCAATACGTCATTGTTACCGGCGATGGCGCAAAAGTGAAAAGCCGTTTCGTGATTATGTTTCGTTTGCAGAGATACATCTGCACCGTTTTGCATGAGACACTTGACGACTTCTTTATCATCAGAAGGTATTTTGACTTCATCTTTCGTTATTTGACCGGAAAAGTGTAATGCGCTTGCTCCGTCGTCATCAACGGTGTCAATGTAAGAAGTTGCTACT
Organism: Vanessa cardui; assembly: GCF_905220365.1. Taxonomy (NCBI): domain Eukaryota; kingdom Metazoa; phylum Arthropoda; class Insecta; order Lepidoptera; family Nymphalidae; genus Vanessa; species Vanessa cardui. The sequence goes on along the minus strand of NC_061130.1, from coordinate 3,786,422 downwards.
TTTTCACTTTTATGTGTTTTGACGAAGTCTATTAAATGTCGTACGACATCTGGTTTACAGCTTCGACAAGCCATATGAAGAGGCGTTTCACCCGACTAAAAATTTTTGCATAAAATGTGTGTATTATTAATAATATTCATTTGTTTCTTAGTTTACTTTGTTATTATGTATTATTAATCAATACCTTTGTTTTTCTTAAGGGGTCTCCTCCATCTTCCAAGAGGAGCACTAAAGTAGTGAGATTTCCGTATTTCGCCGCAACATGTACCGGCGTCATACCATCTTCAGTTGCTTTGTTTGGTCCAGCGCCTGACTTAAGTAACATTAAGGCACATTTATCACCTGAAATAATATATCAATGCATTAAATATAACAGACATAGCATAACATATATATCTAGATGATTTATTATAGATGCCACATTATATATACCATCAGGGATCCTAGCAGCGATGTGTAGTGGAGTTTCTCTCTGCTTGCCACCTCGTATGTGCACATCAGCACCGTAACCCAGTAAGGTCTCCACCACAGCAGGCTTACACGACTCCACTGCTATATGGAGGGCTGTGTAGTTGTCCTGTAGAATATATAAACATTTGTACAAAAGTCAACACAGATTTAACCCTAATGAGGTTTTATTTAACGTAATATAGTATTCTGATTAATTTTTTTGTAGATACATATTCTAAGATTATTTTTGCAAATTTCAACAGAATAAAACTCAGACATAATATGAGCTCGGAATTTTTTAAGATACTATTTCTCAATCACCGTAAGACATTGATAAAAGATTCCATCGAACGATTATAGCAACTAATTTAATTTTATTAACGAAATAAAAATAACTTTGGAGTGTTTTTTATTTTTGGCTTCAGTCTACGAAGTATTTGAATAAAATTTTACGAGTAATTAAATATTATTTATTATTTTTGAAACATTAATTTTTTTGCAAAACTTCTGATGTAACTAACAGGTTTTTTTTTTAAATTTATTTCTTTAAGGCATCATGGTTTCGTGTCTTCGTCCCAAATTAACAAGTAAACAGAGAAAAAGTATTTGTGTAAACCTTTAAAAAACATAAATGACATATCGTTTTGAAATTGGAAAAAAATATAACCAATTTGATAGGAACTGCCTTAATGTTAAAGTTATCAATTGACAAATGCATAACAACATTAAATTGCAAAAACGATAACAATACAACTACAAACGATTAATATTCAATAGAATTATGTGCGAGTCATTGAACTGGTAGTCGAAATAGATTAATTAATTAATTAAAACGATATTTATTACCTATAGCGAGTGCCACAGACTAAAAAAGCAGTAGGTTCGATTGTATTTTAATGTAAAGATTTTCGACGGTCTATTGCAAATTTGGATTGTTTTACTTCATCGTCTTCTAAGAAACCGAATTCGGTCATTACAAAAGTAGCCTTTATTTATTGGCGATAGGAATATTTTCAATTAAATTTAATAAACTTGAGAAGCTTACCGTTACCAATCAAAAATTAAAACTGTTAGCAATTTTGTTTGATCGTTTTGTGGATTAGTATAGTACGACACAACTTTGATGTAGCATCGGCAAATTCAATAAAACCGATTACTGCAGATTTATACAACCAATAGAAATAGCTCCCTAGCGTCATTCGACGCTATTCGTCGCTATAGATTCTCGCGTCAGTTTAACTCGAGAAATCAAATACATGTATGAGTCAAATTGACGAATATATTCGTTCATATGATATTACACGTTATTACGTTTGTGTAAAGATCATATTCACGTAAGAAGTGAATATTGATAATTTGGGATAGCGTACTTCTTTCGGATGTGATCGGTTTTACGAATTTTGGCGATGCTAAATCTAAGTTGTGTGGTACTATGCTATATTATTTATCAGATTAAAATATTATATAGACAGTATTTTAGGTCATTGCATATTTTATATGAATGTAACTCTCAAATTCAAATGCAGATATCACATACATATTGTGTATATGTTGCAGGCAACCAGCACAATTAGCCATTCAATTAAAAGTCTAGACATCTTATTCAAGGTTGCCGTTCAACCAGGGAATCGGTCAAGACCAAGATTATCTGGTTGCTGTAAGTGATGAGATAATATATTATGTGTTCCGTTTGACGTCTGAAGTCCATTATGAGAGAGAGTACATTGTTCTTGTTCCGCCGCTAGCCGCCAGAGGTCTCCGTTTTCCCTCCAAAAATGACTGCTCAGTGGCGCCCTCAACTTTCTTAGCGATTTTTCGTTCCACAAGCCGCCATATTTTTTCGTCATTGTTGCGTTGTTCTTCGAACCGCGTGCTAAAGCTGCTTATCGAAATTTGTCTATAAATTATTTTGAACTTTTGAGAAGTGAAGTAAAAAGTTCTGTTTTCGTTTTTCCTATTTCGTGGTCGTGATTATTATGGAAACTAACGACCACGAAAACGTGACTGCAAATTCGCGAAAGCGTCGTCTTAGCTCGATTTCGGATTCTCGCGCCGGTATCGTTAACGATACAATGTCGGAAGGTGCTCTGGGCACCACGCGTTTGACTGTTCGTTCTAGACGTTCATCGAGCCCTAGTGACAGTGATAGTGACGAAAGTGTTGTGAGTAAGGAGTCACAGCCTACACCGAAGCGCGTGCGCCGCTCGCGCGGCTCCCGCAGCTGCGTTTCGGGCTCTACGGTGAAAGACGACGAATTGCATCAAAGGTTTGAGGCCCTCTCGCAACATCTGGTGAGTTACATCCAAAATATTATGCAACCGGGTGCTGCGCAAACACCTAGGGCAGTAATACCCTCACAACCTGCATTAGAGGAAAGATCGACACCTTTTCTCGTTAAACCTATTCCTGACAGTCGCGGAGGTGACCTACCCGCAAATTTTAATAAGTTAGTGGTAGGTGATATAGCGAAGTTGGATCTTACTATCAAAGAACCCACAATTGCAAGAGCCAATAACGAACGCGTAGCTAAAATGATGTCGGTACAACGTTTGGATTCTGAAGACTGGAACTCTGTGCGCTATACCGAAACTCAAAAGAAGTACGTCGCGTTCCCGGGCTTCATGGAACTAAAAGTGAACGAGGAATTGCGAAAATTTGATGATCCTAAGGCTCCATTGCGATGGTTTCAAATGGAGCGGAGTTTTGCAGCGTTGTCCAATGCTGTTATGGCTCAAAATGAGTCCGTAAATGAAGCTTTACAATCTCTCATTGATTGGTCGGCGGTAAACCAATCTCAGCTCTCTCCGTCATCCATTTATGAGAAACTGAAAGAACTTTTCGGAACCGATTCGCCCTATAAAAGCGTAACACACGATATTTTTCAAATAATTTGCGGAAAACGTGCAGAGGTGTTGGAACTTCGTCGTCGTGCTATTGTCAAGGCTATTAAAGGTACGTACGTTCGAGAAGACATAGAGAAAATACCTCCCTCGGCCGAATATATGTTCAACCCTGAGGCTTTATCTGCGTATGTGCAAAAAATAGGGGGGGTGGACAAGCTACACAAACAATATGCCGCATCAACAACTTCTACGGTTTCTCGGCCTGTGTCCTCTAGCCCGTCAACGTCTAAAGACAATTTGAATTTTCGTATTCGCCCTGCAAAGCCGGGAACCAATACAACCTTTAAAAAAGATAGAAAAGACTTCAGTGCTCATCGCAACCAAATCAATTCTAGCTCAAGCCAAAAGGGAGGACATAAAAGCCACAAGCAAAGTAAACAAAACTTTAAAAGTAAATGACTCGAGTGGTTTTACGGGGGGGTGTCTAAGGCTCTTTCAAAAGAAGTGGGCCGCCTTGAATCCTCCACAGGCTATATTAAAAATGGTATCTGGTGCCCGCATTCCTTTCAACCAAGCGCCACCATTAATTCTTCCAACAAAAGAAGTTTTGACGGAATACCAGACTCCAAAATCGACGTTAATGTCAATCGAATTACAGAAGATGATTCAAACTCGTGTTCTAGAGCCTGCACCCCCTACCCCAAGTTTCATTTCCCCGTTGTTCATCATAACAAAGAGCAATGGAAAAAATCGAGTAATTTTCAATCTGAAAGCCCTAAATCGATACCTGACACCAAAACATTTCAACTTGATAAATCACCATCAGACCCCCAACTTCCTTCAATCAGGAGACTGGATGGCCAAGCTAGATCTCAGCCAAGCCTATTACCACTTGCCTATCAAAGTACAGCACAGGCGCTACCTACGCATCAGCTACGAAGGCAAATTGTGGCAGATGACCTGCCTCCCGTTCGGCTTAGCGGCGGCACCAAAAATGTTCGCATCCCTAACGAACTGGACTGCAGAAATGCTTCGAAAGCAAGGACTCCGTCTAATTGTCTACCTGGACGACTACCTCCTAGCTCATCAGTCCAGGGAACAGCTGGAAGCCCAAGTAAAAATTGCTATCAAATTCCTAACCAGTCTCGGATGGTATGTCAACTTGGAAAAATCCATCCTCACTCCGACGAGGTCAATAGAATTTCTGGGTATAAATTGGGACACACAAATCAACACCAAGTCCCTTCACCAAGAAAAGGTCTCAAAAGTGGGTCAGTACATTCAAGCTCGGCTTGCAACAGGCAATTGGACCCTCAAGCAGGCTCAACGCCTCTTAGGGTATCTCAACTTTGCAACCTTCATCACCCACCGGGGAAGGTTGCACTGCCGAACTCTGCAACGCCACAGCAACAAGCTTCGTCTGAACCCTCGAGCCCCAATGAAGTTCTCGGAGGAAGTCCATCAAGATTTGGAATGGTGGTTGGACAAGATACATCAAGTGACTCCAATCCATCACGAGATGATGACAACGAATTACATCGTTACGGACGCATCCGATATACAATGGGGAGCTCTAGTCAACAGCAAGAGATTACAGGGTGCTTGGACTCGGCAACAGCAAAGTTGGCATTGCAACATGAAAGAAATGTATGCAGTGATCGCTGCAATATCAGCCGAAACAAGGAATTTGAAAGACTCGACTGTGATCCTGCAGAGCGACAACCGGACTGTGATAGCCTTCATAAGAAACGAAGGCGGAACCAGGTCAGGGCCTCTCTTAGAGCTGACCAAGGTTCTGCTGACGTTAGTGGACAGCCTCAACATTGTACTCCTCCCACACCACCTCCCGGGAGTTTACAATACGGAAGCCGACCACCTCTCGCGCAAGCGCGTCGCTCCCGAGTGGCATCTATTGCCCGAGGCTACAGAAAAGATTTTCGGCGTTTGGGGAACACCCGTAATCGACCTATTTGCGTCAAATCTCGCACATGTTGTTCCAACATATGTCTCATTAGACTTGGCAGACTCGAACGCTTGCTTTCACGAGGCTTTCAGCAGGCACTGGCATTACGATCTGGCCTGGATTTTCTGCCCACCCAGCCTCCTGCCTCGAGTGCTCCATCATCTCAACTCAGCATCAGGCAGATTTATAATAATAACGCCCAAGTGGAAGAAACCATTTTGGCGCCCAGACTTCAAAAACAGATCACTGACTCGACCGAGGAAGATTCAGGACTTGGAGACAAATCTCATAGACACATCCACAGGGCGTCCACCGGCTCAAGTGGACAGACTGAACCTGGAAGCTTGGCTCATTTTGGGTGGGATTCGTTGACCCACAACTGGTCTGTGGAAGAGAGACAGCTTTTGTCATCCTGCTGGCGCGGTTCCACATTTAAAACTTACATCCCGATATGGACGAAGTGGTCGCGCTGGTGTAAAAGCAGTGGCATCGATCTGCGTATGCCCACGCCAGCCGAGGTCGCACGCTACTTAGCCCACCTACACATAAAAGATAATTTAGCTTATCGTACCATATTAGTGCATAAGAGCGCAATATCAACAATCTGTGAGACTATCTCCACCGCGAAGATTTCCTCCAGCCACATAGTTAAGCACGTGCTAAAAGCTATCTCCATAGCAAAACCTCCTGCGCCCAAGATCCCTATTTGGGATGCAAGAATAGTCATCAGGCATCTAAAACTCGTTAACCCAGATCCTACTAGCCTTTACGAGGTTTCGAAACACACCGCCACGCTTTTGTTGTTAGCATCGGGGCGTAGGGTGCACGATCTGACCCTTTTACATTGTGATGCAAATCATTTCGTGGACAATTCAGACTCAATCACTCTAACACCTTCGTTTGGGTCGAAAACAGATTCCAGATCACATTGTCAATCAGACTGGATACTCTCAGCTGCACCTGAAAGAAATATTGATCCGGTATTTTGGGTAAGAACTCTAAAAGAAATATCAAGAAGCTCGAGAGGGTCTATATCAAATCTTTTTATTACTACTAGAGGCGTCGTTAAGCCAGCCACACCGACTATAATTGGTGGCTGGGTAAAGAAAGTTTTATCTGAAGCTGGCATCCAAGCTTAACCAGGTAGCTTCAGATCGGCGGTTTCATCCTTGAACTGGCTGGAAAACTATAATATTAATGATATTCTAAATAAAGCTAACTGGCAACACGAAAGTACATTTAGAAAATTCTATTGTAAACCAATTCAATCCGCCATGATTGTAGATTCAGAAAAATCCTTATCCCGATTTTTCTCTTCTAATTAATCACTTACTAATTCACTGATTATTATTAACTTAATTCTTTAATTTTGTTCAATTAAGTGTAAATTTAATTTTTCTTTGTAATCATACATTATATTTTTAATATAAGCAACCATTATCACATTGTTACGTTGTTTATTTTTTAATAAAATTTCATCCACAAGCCACCAGGAGATAACAAACAAGTCTCTCATAATGGACTTCAGACGTCAAACGGAACACATAATATACAAATTTTACCTAAAAAATAAAATTTTTATTATGTTTCCTGGGACGTCTGAAGTCCAGGTGATGTCTTCCTGGTGAGCCATCATCATTATGAACTCCCAATGACGAAAAAATATGGCGGCTTGTGGAACGAAACATCGCTAAGAAAGTTGAGGGCGCCACTGAGCAGTCATTTTTGGAGGGAAAACGGAGACCTCTGGCGGCTAGCGGCGGAACAAGAACAATGTACTCTCTCTCATAGTGGACTTCAGACGTCCCAGGAAACATAATAAAAATTTTATTTTTTAGGTAAAATTTGTATATTATCTACTACTAGAGTTTACCTAATGAAACTCCTGACCATTTAAGTTGTGATAGTTCGGTAGTTCTACTTACATTGGTGGTCACATCGACGCTCTCCCCTTTTTGAAGTAATGTGTTAATGATTCCCACGTGGCCATACCTTGCCGCTGTATGAATACTCCGGGCACCGTCCTGTAATACGAGAAATTTTCAAGGTCATGGAAAAGAGTTCTCCGTAGAATGTACTTTCCGAATCGATGGTAGTTTCACTTAATATACATAGTTGTTAAATGACGATTTAAAAGTGCTTGTAAAAGCCTACTTGAATAAAGTATATTTTAATTTTGATTTTGAAATGGTTATAGCAAAAGAATAATGCACACAATTCGGACATATAAACGCAAGGTGGGTTTAATTACTTGTATGTATACTTTATATATATTAATATTCTATCTATGATTATTTTTAAAAATATAAGCAAAAATGACCTAAGGCTTTCATGTTATAAGATATATATGGCGTTAAAAAGTACCACAGTAGTACAATTATATCGGCTGAAAAACGTTTGGGTATACTTAAATGGAAAATGAATAATAAATATTTACTTAAATAAATTAAGGAAAAATACGACGTCTAAATAAGATGTCCTGCTCGTCTGATCAAAATGAAAATATGTACTAAATTATGTGATAAACACACATATTACAACAACAAGTTTTGTGAGCTGCCTATATTACCACTTATTTTGGCCTGACTATAATTTTCCAAATATCTGGAGTACAATAGAGCTTTATCCAAAAAATAATTGAATTGTTATACTAGTTTTATTTATAAATAAAAAAGTGTTGAGTAATTTCGTATTTCTGATGGAAATGATGACGTTTTCTATTACATCAGATAAACTAATATCCATATTCATAATCATTTCCATATTCATAAGCCGCGGCACCAAAATTATTTACACTTTGGCCCCAATTTTCTAACCCAATGGGCTCTATTATCTAATCTATCCAATATAATGTTTTTGAACTAATAGGAAGAGCAAAATACAAATTGTTATCATGTAAAAAATCCTGTATCTATCACCATTATTATAAATGAGAAATAATTATGTGTGTGTTCTGTTGATGAAATTTGGTAAGGAATAACCTTGACCTCCAAGGAAAGACATACTTTTTATACCTAACACCTAATGATCCATGAGAGCAAAGTCGCATTCGAAAATTAGTTGTTTTATAAAAATGTACGCCTTAGACGTAGTTTAGTTTAGAGATGACCTTATGTTAAGTAATGTCTGCGGGTTCAAATCTGTGGCAGATTTTTTTGGAATCATCGTGAACTGCACTGAAAATTTGTCTGGCTGGTCGAATTGATCGATTAAGGTTGTAGCTATATAGATATCTAAAGTTTATTTATACTTTCTGTTTGTGGATTGCAGGGGGGGAGGGAGCTGTAGTAAAAAAGACTCACAACAGTTACGATTGTATTGAATATGCAAAGGAAAAAACAATACATACACAAATGTGTATATGTGTGCGTGATCGTATACACGTGTATTATCGATGAAATAAAACATAATTAATGCGTTATAATTATACAAGAACTGATAAAAATCTTCCAAAATATCCATACTATATTACGTAAGCTGTTATAGCATTCTATGTTATGTTTTCACGATCTTATGATTTAATTTCCTTTATTGCCAAGGACGTTCCGTGTGGTAATTTGGTTTCGAGGAAAGTAATCGCCAAGTTTCTATATACCATACTTATACTTATATATAAGTCATTTATGAATATGTATAAACATAACAAATAGAGTTATAACCCGTAAATGTATCTTTACTGAAACTGCTGGATAAAGATTTAACTCTCAAAATACCCACGACCTTTCCACCTCAGAATCATCATCTTAACACAGTGTACCTAAAACAAAGTCGCTTACTGCTCTGTCCCTATGTATGATTAGATCTTTCAAATCACGAAACGGATTTTGTTGCGCTTTTTTTTTAATAGATAGTGTGATTCGAGAGGAAGCTATTTGTATATAGTAAAATGATACTAAAGTAAAAAAAGAAGAAATAATCTGTAGTATATTTAGTATCAGCATTGAACCCGTGTAAAGCCGGGGCGGGTCGAGTAGGTAACACTTAAAACCAAATTAAAAACATACGTAATACAGCATTTGTAGCAACAAATATTACCTCAATTTAATTGTACTTATATTAACCTATAATTCAACTTGCCACCGCAACATATTTTATGGGCCTTTGTTGTTTCGCGTGTTACATTTGAACTGTATGTCGTAACTACCGAATGAGAATATACCTTATTGGGCATGTGGAGATATACGCCCTTCTTGAACAGCATCATGGCGCAGTCAGCGTGGCCGTTTAACGAGGCTATGTGCATCAGTGTGCTTCCATCTTTAGTTCTCTCGAAGATAGACGCCTTGAACTTGTCAGCCAGAAGTTCAATGATTGCTGCGTGGCCGTTTTCAGCGGCAAGATGCATTGGAGTGCGATCTGTTATAAACATACTTATTTACTTTTTTTGAATTAAGTGGTGCAATTTAAAGAATATATTTATATTAAAAAAATGGTATTTTTTTGTTGTATTTTCTATTTTGTAGTGCAATAGTCAAGTGAGTTGTTTTACTTGGGTCAACCCAAACTTTAAAAAATCATAGCTATGGTAAATATACATATTTTTTCAGTAAAGAAAAGATAAGGAATTTGTTTTATAAGAAATATACTTAAATTAGCTTACATTAATCTTGAAGGTCTATTTTCAATGTTGCAATGCAGCTTATAATTAATAATATATCGCCGTCCCCGGGGAATAAAAAGATAACTAACAAAACGTAAATTTTCAGGAGAATTAAAAAACATGTTTTCGTCAATAACTTTTTAAATACTGGACATAGAAGCGTGATTTAAAGTTTTTAGAAAATTAGATTTTTAAAAGCTTTAAGTTAATAACGAGAAGAACCTGTAACCTATGTTGAAACGAATATATTTAAAAAATAAGAAGTTAGCCGAAATCAATCATCACCTGTGTTGCCTAACGTCCGTTATCATTTTATTCACAGTATTTCCTATCCAAAGTCAAATATTGTATAACAGCTATATCATTTTATTCTTAGGGTTTCAACAGTCCAATTGCAAAAGATAATACAATAATATCATTTTGTTCTCGCAAATATTCATTTACTATTTTATGTTTAATGACTGTAATCGATTTTTCTTGTAAAATTTTGATATGGTTATCACGTTTAGTTTTGCTTTTCTCATGATACCTTTTTATTAAAACAAAATTAAACCAAGGAAATACAACAAAACGTCCAATATTTTTCATCTGTTCATCTGTTTTATTTTAATCCTTCTTTAAATCGAGTAAATAAGTAATCCATACTTCCATATTATTAATTAAAAAACGTAATACTCAACTGCAATACTCAACTACCTACTCAAACAAATCAGTTTTAATCAACAACTGAAATATTAATCATGATTTTCTTCCTCGTCATCAGCATTGCTTCCAGAGTTACCCTGATGAGTTAGAAACTTGATAATGCTTGAGATATGTCCTGACTTGGAAACGCACATAAAACCATCACACATAGCCTTGCTTACTGGAGAAAGTTTAGTATACATATGTACAGCACTGGCAACTCCGTCACATCGCTGGGGTTTGGACTCACTATCTGTCGGGTATCTCGTTTCATACTGATTCTTCACAGGTTCTATGTTTAAATCATATCTGTATTTTAATACTGATTGCTGTGAATAGGTAACACTCTCTTCTATAATTTGATTCCACAATATTCTCTTACCATCTTACCAGTTTTTTAGGCTGCCCCTTAGGTTGTAAAACTCTGATTTCAACATTTCCTTGACGTTATATCTGTCGCCATTAACACATGTGTTCCTAACAATTGAGTAAATTTAATCGGTAGTATATTCTATTCTATGTTTCAGTTATCCCTCAATATTGAAATGCATCGAATCTCCCACACTTTGGTCTTGGCCGATCTCTAAACATCTGTCCGTTGTATTAAATCCAAGCTTTTGTGAGGTAAATATATATCAAACTAAAATAAATCTGTTTTTATTTTGACCGTAACACACATCGGAGTAAAATAACATGTGATTGACGCCTCTTTTCTTCTCATGGAGTAGCAATTGCCTCAAGCAAGCACCTTTTTCATTAGCACCTCTTTTCGCAACCTGAGCATGCCAAACATAGCAATACCTAACAAGCCTTTACAATCCCTTTACATGCCTTTTCTTCTCTGGTGTCAATCTTGCACGAAGTCTCGACGAATTCCAATCCCCTGGACAGGTTGGGTTTCGGACTTGTTTGGTAGAACAACCTTGAGAACGAGGCGAATAGAAAAATTCAGCTAGGTTTGGCAGCGATTCGGAAGTTACGTCGAATCTTTACATCGTCGATCCTACAGTGCCTTAAGACGAAAGTCTTCAATCGGTGCCTCCTACCCGTCATGACATACGGAGACAAAACGTAGTCACTCACGTCACGACAAAGCTGGTCCACCAGTTTAAGACTTTAAACCGGCTCAGCGTTTCTCTGCGGAATCACATCAGAACAAACATCATCACAGAACCGATAACCGTTAGGGAAAAAGTGTTCTAGAGTAGAGACCGCGTTTCGGCAATCGTAGTGTAAGACGTTCTCGGGCGCGGTGGAGTGACGATTTACGCAAGACGGCTGGCAGGAGCTGGATGCGAGTAGCCGAAGAACGATCACAATGAGTGCAATTGGCCTTTGTCCGGCGGTGGACGAACATGAGCTGTTGATGATGAATACATTCAAAATCTTGTTGCTCTCGTATGCCATATTCATTAATTCCAATATTTCCTTTTGATGGATCATTTTGATTTTGAAACCATTCATTGGCACCTCCTTTATAATTTTTTTAAATTCCTTGATAATATTTTTTTTTTATATTATAAATCTTAGTTGGAGCCAAGTCAAGAACACATTCTGTCATTGTTTTAGGATGATCTGAAATTTCATGAGCTTCGTATATAACTCATAGCGATTCTATGATATTTCTTGTGTTAAAAAAAATAAATTTTGGATATTGTTTACAATTTTTTAGTTGCATTTTCTATGTAATCCGAATTGCCTCCAGTACTTGACAGACAATTGAGTTGCAATATTTTTGATGTCCTATGTAGACTCGACTAATACTCTGATTCGTCAGCCGAGAACTCTTCAGCTATATCATTTTCCTCGTAATAAATTCCTTCTTTTGGGCTCTTTTAACATACAACATGGTATGAGTTATCACTACTTCATCAAAAGTAGTATTATAAATCCACCTTATACGAAACGCGTAGACTGTTTTGCACAAGAATAAAATGATAACTGCTTTTATCACAAGCTAGTCGAGAAGTTTTTACGAGAAAATACTTGTTAGGCTGTTTGTCCTACAGTAAGAAATAAAGACATTTAGATAATAGTACAATATATTTTTGTTCTTGAAATATCAGGCATGAGTATAATCGTAGAATAGTAGTGTAATATTTTGTAACTTCGTAAGTATCACTACAATATTTATGAAAAAAATTGAGCAGGTGTATTAGTATCCAAAGATCTCAAAAATGACAAAACACTAAAACGATGATAATGGAAGTTATCATTTTGTTCCCCGGGGACGGCGATATGTAGTTCATTCGGCAAATATACTTAAATTGATATGGAGATAGATATTGAAACTGATGAATATTACGTGAACTTCGGTTCGCGTGTTCCAAAAGACTTCGAAGTTATACAATAAGATGGTTAATTAGTTTTTATTTTCGAAAATTAGTAAATTTGTATTTTCATATTGTTGCCAAACTCAAAAGTAAGAACTACTCTGACTAAATCCACGAAAAATCATAAAATTAACAGACTTCGTTAAGCTAAAGCTTCGTTAAGTTGAATAAAATATGAAAAGTTAGTGAAATAAATTCAAATTCGTATTATTATGAATATATGTAAAATGTTTACCAGATTTCAAATATTCTGGACTTTTTGAGTGTTGCCAAATTTATTACAGGAAAAATCAAAAACGATGATCACATTACATGTCATAATGTCCTTAATGCATTATGATTTTGTGACAAGGCTTGATTTTAAAGTATTTAAGTAAGTTTAATAATAGTCTCTATTACTATAGCAACTGGAAATCATTTAGGAAAAGGATTTTAATAATGACGCCGACGAAGAAGGTAATACAGCTCACCTTCATTATCAGCTATGGCTGCGTTGGCACGAACGCCGTAGAAATATTTCACAAGCGGTTCATCCCCTTCCGCCGCTGCTATATGTAACGCGGTCTGACCAGCCCCGTTGACAGCATCCACAGCGGCGCCGTAATCTATCAAGATACGGGACATGTCCACATCTCGTCTCCGCGCTGCCAAGTGTAAAGCCGTGTCCCCCGCCGGAGTGGAGGCCTAGATACAATTACTTTAGATCAGACAAATTCATGTCCTATACCTAATTTACTAATATTGTTAGTTATGCGCTAATCAATATTAATATTATAAATCTGAAAGTGACTCTGTCTGCCTATCTGTCTGTCGGTCTTTCATCACCAAACCGCTGAACCGAATTTAATGTAATTTGATACGAAGCAAGCGTGAACTTCAAGAAAGGACATAAAATATATACTAATTTTAGTTTCCTATTAAATTATTTACAAATATCAGCACATATAAGAGATTGCTAAAAAAAATAAGCAGGCGCAAATCTTACCTTAAGCTGTTCCGCTGTCTGAGCACTGAGCAGCTCTCGAACCATGCTCTGATTGCCGGCCTCTACAGCCAGCAGCAACGGGACCTTACCCCTCTGGAACACCATGTCGCGAATTAGCTTTTTCCATTCCTTTTGGCGCGCGCGCTCTTTATTCAATTCTATGAAACTGAGCTCGAGTTTCTGCTGGTCCCTAGATTGAAGATTCGCGGGTGGACTGCGTACGCCCGAACGAAAACTTAGATTCGCGCTCGTAGGTACGTCCCTGCCATTATCAGACATGGCGAGGGCGTTTTTGAATACTTATTCTCACCCGCACTCGAATCCATACGATGCAGTGTCTATGCACGAACTACTCACGCTAGTGCGGTATGCCACAGCACGGAGCTTCCGAACCGTCACGATGCCAACAATACTTTCGACTTATGTGCATTGCAATCTTCGTAGGCGGTACGACATAACATAAAATCGAACGGCAATCGTTACTCGCATGCAATAACCTAACCGGTGACGCCGATCTAGACGTATACGTACTTGGTCCTCCATCAGAACTGTCCGCCAGTTACAAAGGCAGCGTTTGACGACATGCTAAAACTGCCTTTCTCTAGTCGTGTCGTAGGGCGGACTGAGACTTATTGTATTAAAATTACTAATTTTGAATTTCAACGTTATAACTAATATTCCGCGACTGATTTGCAATGTAAATTTTGCGTTATGACGTTTACTCGACGGCTAAAGCTCGCTGGATAATTAGCTAGTTTCTATTCGAGGGGGTGCCGGGTGGTGCGTTTTACTCGTTTTTTTGACGTTGTTTTAATTATTTACCGTCACATGCGTGATGCGTCAGGTTGGAATGCTGCTAGTGTGATCAATCTTTTCTACTTTTCGTACGCTATTGCACGAAATACGTTAAAAAAAATTAGCAGTTTTAGGCAGCATGCTTTGTGTAAACAAAGCAAGCTTGTTTTCGAGGGGAGTCGCCGTCGAGGATGGTAGTGCCAGGCGACAGGCTACTGCACGCGATCGTCATGACCAATGCTGCATCACTCCAAAAACTACTAGCCAATCAAAACTTTAAAGTCATCAACATAAAGTTTGTAATTTATTGTCTTCCGTGTGATTCATTGATGACGAAATGTCTTCTATATTTATGAGCGATGGGCACAGATTAAATTGCTTTATGCGAACATAAATATTTATGATATACATTCGGTATTGCGTTTTTTGTAAGGCTCATAAATTAAGCACAGGGATTAAACATTATTTTTTTAAATATGTACGTTCCGTTACCATCTTACGAGCATTATTCATTTCACGTATTCATGCAAAGTAATATTTCAAACGATTTATATATATAGATAAATCATTACAGTAATTATTCGTGGAGTCAATAATTTTCGTTTTACAATGTTTAACATGAGTTTTTTTTACTTTTTTAAAAATAATAATAAAATATTACTGTGCCATTAAAGAATTAAAAAGTGAAAATAGAGCTCATACGTCCATAGACTATAGAGGCCAGCCATTGTAAATAGACCCCATGTACTCATCATGTCATAGGCTGTAGAGGTCTTTAAAAGCTATGGTGGCTTATAGAAACGTACACAGACATACATTAATACATTAAAGCATTACACTCCTTATTTAGGCTGTTGTAAAGTAACCATCCAATAAAGATGTACTAAATTTAAACATATGTGTATGTGTTTAATTCGACCATCAATAAGATAGTGTAATATGCGTCTATATTGAATAAAGGAATTTGAGTTTGAGTTTGGTGCGTTTGATAACAAATGAAAATAGACATGCATTGATATAAAACTCTATCATGTAAATATAAAATTATTTTTTAATATCTTTTTTTGCTTATCAATAAAACAAGGTCGCTTTCTCTGTCCCTTTATCCATATGTATGCTGAAATCACAACGGATTTTGATACGGTTTATTTTAATAGATAGAGTGATTCGAGAAGAAGGTTTTTATATATAATACATGGATAATATCGTAAGGAACACTGATAATTTTAGAAGTTTCCACTGTGATGTTATATCATTGCACACGCGCGAAGCCGAGTCGTTAGTAAAGACTAAATGATATAACTTACACCATCCGTTCGTAGCCTTATATCTTTGCCGGCGGCTGCGAGTAGCGCTCGGAGGATGCTGGTAGCTGTTCCTGTTTGTCTGCTTGCTACTAAATGTACCGCTGTTTGTTGACGACTCTACATAAGATAGAATACATTTTATTAATAAAAGTTCAATCAATAATCATAGAAATTGAAGAGGAAGATTAATATAATATGAAACAACATAACATACATTACTCTGATCCCAATGTAAGTAGCTAAAGCACTTGTGTTATGGAGAATCAGAAGTAACGACGGTACCACAAACACCCAGACCCAAGACAAAGAAAACTAATCAACTTTTTCTACATCGACTTGGCTGGGAATCGAACCTGGGACCTCGGAGTGGCGTACCTATGAAAACCGGTGTACACACCATTCGACCACGGAGGTGGTCAAGATTTATATGTAGAATAGATTTATATTGTAGTAGAGAAGAGCCGAGAGTTATTTTATTATATAATTATATCTACTCTGAAAAATGATAAAAAATTTCAATCAAGTGAAATCAAGAGTCGGGTCGGGTGTAATGTTATAATATATTAATCATCATTATCAATATCAATCATTTTTGATCACCAAGTGCTCTCACTTCATGTTGTCTTAAATTTTCGCGATTATTACACATTTAAATAAAACTAGTTATAACGGATTTTAATCGCGTATATTAATTATTTTGGACATCCCGGGTAGACTGTAGGTTCGTGGTCAGTCTACCCGTGACGACGAACGCTGTAAAGTGCTCGAAACGTCGGGATGTCCAAAATAATTAATATACGCGATTAAAATCCGTTATAACTAGTTTTATTTAAATGCTCTCACTTCCTCATTATTACTGTAAGTCTACTTTTAATAAAATATCATGTAAATTGTTGAAATATCGTACAATGACTCTTACATGACCACTTATTTAGCTAATGAAACATCTTAAACGGAGTTCGTCCTCTCTTCATAATTACGTTAATAAAACGGTACACTCCAATGGTTTTCTAGATAATATAATTTAAACCAGCTCTAAACAACCGCGCTGTTTATACTGTGCTGGACTGTCTGTATTGTACTTGCTCCTATTTTTTTAAAGTGGTTAGTTTGACGTATCTAATATATCTGTAAACATTATGGGATACTCTCATACAAAGTTTTCCCTTATAATTTATAGTCTAGGCTGCGTTGTCCGTTTACCTAGGCGATTCTTTACATTTGAATCTACTTTCCAAACCAGTGGTAGCTTTATATTTAAGACAATACATCAATGCTGTATCATGACGATCCAAAAATGATTTTATGAGCTTTTTCGAATAAAGAATATTTAGATTTGATTTCATTTTATAGTCTTTTAGTCTATGATCGTTCTGAAACTATAGTACTTATCGTAAAATACCTTCTCATATTAAAGTTCCACGTGAATGAGATTTACTATATTTTGCAATAAAAATCAGTAATACAACAACGGTAATAACAGAGGGTTCATTTGAAAGATTTTTATGATCCTTTAAAAATATAATGTCACCGAAATGATACAATTTCAATCGTAAATTTTAATTCAATTAATTCAATTTAAATTTATATATTTTATTTGGTCATCTCAAGCTCTATATTGAATAATATTTACGTGTTTTAAAATAAATGATATCAACTTAAAACCGATGTGAAAAAGAAATGGCTTTTAAACGTCGCAATACTTGACAAAGAGCCTCTTATCTCTTCCTGAACAAGTTATTTATTTGCAAGGTATTGTATTTTTAAATACTAGATAAATTAAAAAACAAATGAGGTACATGAAAATTCAATAGTGTCGTTAAATTGACTTTCTTCGATTAAAATCCACGTCTTATCAAAAAGGCCATATCGCAAATGCACGATTATGTAAGAGTACGTTAATATATAAGGCAGAAGAACTAATTTATTTTGAATTATTTTTGGTTGTTATGATTTCAAAATTGCCAATCAATCCTGTAATGCGTACTTTGGAACATAATATAAATCTTCCTCTTAAAAAAAAAGTAAAGTAACAGCCTGTACATTTCCCATTTCTGAGATAAGGCCTTCCATTATGAAGATCTTTGGAACATATTCCACCACGCTGTTCCAATGCGGGTTAGTGGAATGCACATGAGGCAGAATTTCGATGAAATTAGACACATGCAGGTTTCCTCACGATGTTTTCCTTCACCGCCGAGCACGATATGAATTATAAACACAAATTAAGCACATATATATAGTGGTGCTTGCCTGTTTGAACCCGCAATCATCGGTTAAGATGCACGCGTTCTAACCACAGGGCCATCTCAGCTCACTATCATTCTCTTATTCAAACAATTCACATATAAACGATAAATAAATGGATTCGCTCACCCCTCCTGTAGCGAAAGGATCTACTCCTCGTTTCGACAGCAAGAGTTTGACGATGTCCTCCCGTGAATACATGGCGGATATATGAAGCACATTGTAGTTGTCCTGTGAAACAAATACATCAATATTAATCAACATTTCATTGTACAACAACAACAGCCTGTAAGTATCCCACTGCTGGGCTAAGGCCGCTTCTTCCTTTTGTGATGAAGGTTTGGAACATATCTCACCACGTTGTTCCAATGCGGGTTGGTGGAATGCACATGTGGTAGATTTTCTATGAAATTAGACTCATACAGATTTCCTCACATATCACATAAACACAAATTAAGCTCATACATATAGTGGTGCTTGCCTGGGTTTGAACCCGCAATCATCGGTTAAGATGCACGCATTTTTGGATTTTTTTTACATACATATATCTTCTTGATGGTTAAATATTCATGCATCGAAAATATTCTCACACACTCCCGTCATTAGAATAGGCTTTTGGAACTCAACTTGGAAGCTAAATGGAATTTCTTATCAAATCTCATTTTGATAAATTTTCTAATCTTTTTTTGCACCTTATTTATTGTTTATTATTTTTTGGTGTCAGAATATTTTATACTTTTTATAATTGTGCCGCATCCATTTAGGAAGAACTCTTAGAACTAATTAAGGAACTAATTTTCTATCTCAAAAAACTTTTTTCTTTTTTTATTCCTGTTCTCGCATTTCAGCAGCGAGATTGCGATACAGAATTAACTCCGAATATTATTTTCAAGAAGAAAGAAATCTTAGTTATTTCACCACTAGATAGTGATACCACATATTTTCGATATGTGTATCAATTTTAGTTCGAAATTTAAAAACTAAAAAACGTGACCAACGCAAGACAAAAATTTACTTATTTTATCATACTATTTCTCGCTCGCGGCTTCGCTCACTAAATCGAGAGATAAAGAGCATAGTAGATCACGTAAAGAGATAGTAGGCATGAAAAAGTAGCTTATGTTCCTTTGAGTTCAATTACTCTCTTTCATTTTTTATGGAATAGCTTGGCGTACGAGCATATGAGCCACCTGATGGTAAATGATCAGCATCACCCATAGACAATGACGCTGTAAGAAATAGTAACTATTCCTTATATCGTTAATAAACCACCAACAACCTTGAGATGCTATATGTGCCTGTAGTTACACTGGCTCACTCACCCTTCAAACCGGAACACAACAATACTGCGTACTGTTGTTTAGCGGTAGATTATCTGATGAATGGGTGGTACCTACCCAGGCGGGTTTGCACAAAACACCAAGTTAATTTAATTGAATCTTTAGTGCTTATGCCTTGAAAGAGTAAGAGCCACAAAGTTAGTTTCTCATATAAAATATTAGTACATATAGATATTCTACTACACTTATCAACAAAGAAGCGCAATTTTCTCACCATCACGTTCGTGTCAAGCCGTTCTCGACGCACGCCAGTCCCCCCCTGTTCCCGTGTTACAAGATTGACTCGAATTAAACACAGGTGCATCGCGTGATAGCAATCTCCATTAGATATAATTGGAAGGAGCAAATATAGCTGGAGATTTCAAATTAACATGGTTATTTTTATTTTTTTATTTTCCGTAGCTCGATATTTCGACGTTATCTACGAATGTCTTGTCCACGATACTGAAGTTTGCGGGTATATGTTGTTGCTAGAAGTGCCCATATCGGACTACCTCCTGCCTCTTACATTTGCGTAAACATTGGTCACCACTACTATTGTCACTTTCACCCCTTTTTCCAGTAATAAAGTTATGATCCTCGAAAGCCTCGAAAAATAATATGAAAAAACGCGAACCGATACGGTGAGTTTTTCTCTAAAACACCGATCAAGTGTCGAGTGAACGTAAAATAAATAACACAAATATAACAAGTGACAATAGATGGGTGATGGGTGTTTACGTAGCAAACGTATGGGAAAGGGGGTAGTTCGATATGGACACTTCTAACATTATCAACATCTACCCGAACACTTGAGTCTCATGAACAAAACATTTGTAGATAATGTCGAAATATCGAGCTCCACCGACAAAAAAATAAAAATCCTGGTAAATATTCCCCATTAAATAACTTTATGAGCTGAGATGACCCAGTGGTTAGAACGCGTGCATCTTAACCGACAATTTTGGGTTCAAACCCAGGCAAGCACCACCATATATATGAGCTTAATTTGTGTTTATAATTCATCTCGTGCTCGGCGGTGAACGAAAACATCGTGAGGAAAACTGCATGTATCTAATTTCATCGAAATTCTGCGACCAACCCGCATTGGAACAGCGTGGCGGAATGTGTTTCAAAACCTCTCCTTAAAGGGAGAAGAAGCCTTAGCCCAGCAGTGGGAAATTTACAGGCGGTTACTTTACTACATTACCAAACAACTTTAATAATAAAACCTCGGGTTAGCTTGAGACGCATTTTCAAGTATGTAATTTGCAGGTTGCGTGCTCTAGCGGTCAACTCGTGAACTAGATGTTACGGTTTTCGTAATGTCACGGGTTTATGATTCAAATGTGATTCATAAACTCGTAAGTTTCGGTCTTGATTATACTCAGAATAGGGGTTACGAGGTTTTTCTAATAATAACGGTGTTTCCGTTATATGGTTTCTATGAATTTTTATATGGAAATGGTGTGTATGGTAATTTTTGTATTGTTTTTGCGTTAAAGTGGATTTACTCGTAATTCATTAAGATAATCGAAAGTATGAAAGGAAACTAAGTACTTTTATAAACACGACATCAACTTATTTATGTAATAAGTATATACACCTGCAGCTAGTATTCTTTCGACTTTATGTCCCTTCTATAGCCCTGCCAATTATCAAACTTCGGGCTATTGTCTCGAATTTTTTGAGTCAATAAACTATCAAATATCGGGCTATATCACATTTGTATACAATTCTACTTTTAATAGATATATTAGTGAAACATTACTAGCACCTAAATTTCCCCCCGCTGGGCCTCTTGTCCCTTCGAGAAGAATATTTGAAGCACATTCAAGGCTTTAATGCCGATTGGGGGAGACACATGTAGCCAAATTTCGTTGAAAGTAGATATATGCTAATTTCCCCACGATGTTTTCCTGCACCGCTGAGCATGAGATGACAAACCCGCAATCATAAGTTAAGGAGCACGCGTTCAAACCACTAGACCATCTCGGCACTTGTATTTGTGTATTTATAGTTAATTTAAAACGAGAAGTGCATAAATCCTGTTGGCTGCGATCTAATGACTAGTTAATAGCTTAATTATAACTATTAAGACTGAAAAAAACATATTTATTATACATAAAATTATGCAATATACAAGTGGCGCGTGGAATCGTGTCACGAATACTATTTTAATTTCCATTAAATCCTACAGATTCTTTTGTTTTTGAATGAACAAGCCTTGATACAAAGATATCTAATATTTAATTATTTAAACTAATAGTCACTTCGCTTGCATTTAAGGAGATCATGTATTAGCCAAAAAAGCCTACTATGTTCTTCCTTGGACTTCGAGTTTGTTTCATACCAAATTCCATCGTTTGATCGTGAAAGGGCGACATACTGACAGACAAAGTTACTTTCACATTTATAATATTAGTATACAAGTATAGATTCTCTCTTTTTAAAATAGTTATGTTTAAAAATAGTTTGTGTTATATGTCAATGGTCAATTTTTCTTTTGAATTATTTAGATGGAATTACTTTTTATGGAATTATTAATTGTCGTGCTGATTTTTTTTCTACAATTGATTCACCTATGAATATTGTATGCTTGTTAATAAAACGAGTTTTTAAAAGAGCATTTGAACTTTAATTCATATACGTAGTGTGAACAGAATAAATAAAATTTTAACAAAAAGAAAAACCGACTTCAAACAAAACACTATTTTAAAACAAATGAATATGCACGAAAAAGTAATAAAAATAATTGCGTATTCAGCATATTTTTTAGAGTCTTCCTAAGTTAAACGAAATGAAAAATATTAGACTACTTAAAAGTCGATTAACGATTATATCATGTAGTTATAGTTATTGGTATATTTGGAGCCGGTGTCAGCCACGGTGCCCTTGCCCCAACAATCAAAAGAAAGAAGCGATACGAGCCCCTTGATTGATCCAGTATATTATTGTGTAAAAGGTAATTTGTAAAAAAACATATTTGTTAAAGTATTCTCGTATTGTTTTTTGATAGATATACTGCAGGGTTTTATTGGCTGACACCGACTCCAAATATAACAATAATTATAACTACATGATATAATCGTTAATCGACTTTTAAGTAGTCTAATATTTTTCATTTCGTTTAACTTAGGAAGACTCTAAAAAATATGCTGAATACGCAATTATTTTTATTACTTTTTCGTGCATATTCATTTGTTTTAAAATAGTGTTTTGTTTGAAGTCGGTTTTTCTTTTTGTTAAAATTTTATTTATTTTTTGATTTTAAGTGAAGCTGATGTTGACTAACTATTTTTTTTTAATATGGATAGATTAAGCGTTCCGTTTATATGAGTCAGAAACTACTTCGAGGACAATTTCAAAGGAAACTTGCGAATAAAGCAAAAATAGACTTTCGAAAATGCGGATTTAATACGTCACGCGGCGTAAACTACAAGGATCCCTCGAAAGAGCTGTAATCGAACTCAGCAAAAAAACTTTGAAAAAGACCAACTATATTTCGTACATCATATGACATCACATCACAAACACAAAATTTGATTAAAGATAGTAAGAAATTCTGCCCCATATCGCACCCTAACTGCGAGCCGTATAGGAGTTCCATCACTACATAGTATAAAACAAAGTCGCTTTCTCAGTCCCTATATCTTTAAATATACGCAACGGATTTTGATGCAGTTTTTTTTAAAAGATAGTGTGATTCAAGGGGAAGGTTTTTGTATATAATACATGAACAATATAGTAAAGAAACACTGATAATTTTAGAAGTTTGCGATGTGATGTCGTATATAAACAAATTCTGTAGTATATTTAGTATCAGTATTGCACCCGTGCGAAGCCGGGGTGGGTAGCTAGTTGATTATAATATTCGACTATGATAATTACATAAACATAACCACATTACGGAAGGTGACTCAAATATCCAAATAACCTATAAATAAAAGATTCGACTGAGTATCGCTAACGTGCTCCTTAGAATTGTTCCGTTCCCTTCCGTTCCGTTACTTTGTCATGGATCCTGTGCTCAGAACCTTACCAAACTTTCACCAAATTACCCTTGAGGTATATATTTTATAGTAAAAAAAGAATTATCAAAATTGGTTAACGTGATTTTCAGTTATTCACCTATTTGTCGCGCATATACATAATGCAAATTTAAGACTTATGTCGTTTTCACATGGATACCATCATCGGAAAAAAAAATAAAAAAAATGGGACCCCACGGGAAGCACTACCTTTCAAACAAAAAAAAATTATCAAAATCGGTCCACCCAGTGAAAAGTTATGAGGTAACAAACATAAAAAAAAAAAAAAAAAAAAAAAAAATACAGACGAATTGATAACCTCCTCCGTTTGGAAGTCGGTTGAAAATAGTGCAGTTTTGAACAATCTCTTTTCCCAAGAATTGATACAATTTTAAACGTGGGCAATAATTAAATTAGATAGAAATTTATATTATAAATATATTTCTCTGATATTAAGCATAAAGAAAGTATTTTATCCCAGTAGAGCTATATTATAAAAACTCACTTCGAATTGTTTCGAAAAATGTTGGAAAAGATATTGGGCTATTCAATTCTCGTATATATAAAAAGTTATAACTACTGTAGGTAATCTTACTGTATTTAATGTCCCGTACATCTTTTTTAACGTTGAGTTTAGAGTTTTCTTTTGTTCATCATCAATAGAGTTAATAAAAACGATATTTTTACTATTTCTTCTAGCAAATCTCTACAAATATTACATTAAGAATTGGTTTATTTTTTAAACTACCAGTACATATATAACATTGTCAACCGCTGCAATGATTTGTGGGTAAAATCGTGTGGAACAGCTAACACAATATAAAAAGTTAATTAAGACAATTGTATCTGAAGATACCAAGTACCGAAATTCTCACGCGAATCATGCACCGTGTCAATAACTGTACTCGTATGTACACCTACACTCAAATTTTATTCAATACTTGTTTTCGATATCAGTAGACGATTTAAAAACCGCTGAATAAACTATAAAATTAAATATATGCTATAACTACTGTTTTCGTTGCCTTAAGCCTCATTTTTCTGTAGAATCTACTTTCAGAAATGGCGATAACTTCACTTAAAATTGTTGTTAAATGACGATTCAAAAGTGCTTGCAAAAGCCTACTCGAATAAAGTATATTTCGATTTGATTTTACTTTATTGAATGATATAGTTACATTGTATATAGGCAGCATAGACAATGGACAATTACAATGGAGTATAGCGCTGTTGGAAATTTTAACCATTCCTCAGAGAGTCAATGCGCCACCAACCTTGTTCTCTATGTTATGACCCTTGTGCCTTATGTGTAATTACACCGCCATTCAAACCGGAACAAAACAATACTGGGTTTGAGCTCGAGGATATATAAAGAGTAAGGTGCCTAGGTAGGTACCTTACGAGCTAGCATAAACTATTTGGCTCAAGGATCTTATGAGGAAGTGTAGAACCCAGACGGGCTAGCATAAAGCTACCACCAAGTAATGAAGGCTTTTGCAAAATGTTTCACACTTACGTTAAATATCATCAAACTGGTTCGTACTAGTTACTCGTTTCTGTTTCGCACGGGTCCACATTTAACGGTTATAACAAATTTTATTTTAGCTACACGGTGCACGCTAGCAAAACTTTCAATCTGCATGGTTTTTTCCAACATCTAATTTAACTTATATATAAATATATGGCCTAAAATCATATAGACACACATGGGCCTTTGATTTATGCAATAATATGATCACGCGTATTTCACGCAAAAAAATAATATATTAGCCAGAGATAAATATTGCAGAGTTATGTACAAAAACGGTCTTATCTCTTAAAAAGCGATGTCAACTCATCCGACCTTTGATTAGAGGACGAAGTATATTTATACATATTAGGTATAAAATATGCACGTACAATATATACTTAATATATATGTAACCATTGTGCAAATAAAAATATCTATTTCAACCCAATTTAAGATGTTTTTGTTTGGAAGGGTAAGGAGTATTGGACCATAAAAAACTGCTAAGCTACTTTACTCTAAAACGGGCACTAGTCAAATTAACTAGACAAAATATATTAAACATTCTTGAGATACATATATGACATTATACAGGGCTATTGGTAATTCGACGTACATCCGCTAGGAGGTGATAGGGGTGACTATTTGCAATAAATTTAACCAATTTATGCATGATCCAAAAGTGAACCATTTTTGAGTTATTACATTTTTAGCTTTTATCAAAATTTCTTCAAATCAAAACTTCAAAAATTTATTTAAATAAAAAATTCAATAAAATCTATTTTTTTCTTCTGAAAAAAAAAACGAATAAACACTGGATATTTTTCAATATTTAAACAATCATTATCAGCCCAAATTTAAAAATGGGTGACGAAAAATGATTTCAATTTTTTTTTTAATTTTTTGCCTCAAAAAATGCCTAAAAAACTAAAAAAATCGTTACGAAACTTGTTCGGAAGATTATTTTAAAAACAACCGTTTTCTTAGCTTTCCAAAAATGTATAAAAACTAGGAATTTATTTCAAAGCAGCCGAAATAAAATGACCAGAAAAGACGCTGGTGGGAATTTGTATTAGCCGTCGAATTATCAATAACTCTGTATATTCCATAACTGCAGACTTACTATATTGTAGGTATTTTATAGTTTCGACAAGTGCAGTATTTCTCACGCTGTATTGTTTCGCTGTTAAACAAGATTAAAAAAAACATATTTTCATATTCTATCAAAGCTAAACAAAATCTTTACTACTCTATATTTACATATGTTTCCAGTTTGTTGAATCATCGAAAATATGTATTTTAATTAACAGTATAAAGCAAATCGTAGTATGGTAATAACTGAACTCTGTATTATTGTGTCGGTCAATAAGGGTTAACTCACACTGTGAGAATTTCTAGTCAATATTATTGATAACGTCTATGATTGTAACGAAATAACTAGCTTAATTTTTCGAAATAACGTGCTTATTTTTTATTTTAATCATACTGAATTAAGGAGTTTAGTTAAGTTTTATTTATTTATTTAGCATTATTATCCTTAATTAGTTTTATTTTTTTTATTTTACTCTTCTTTTAAGCTTATTACTTGTGTTAGGTTAGGTTGACGACAATAGCCCAAAAGGTCAAAATCGACTACGACTACGACCTACGACTTTTTACATCGCTAGGCGACCCGTAAACCATTGGGCTATTGACGTAAATTATCATTTTTATATTCATTGTTGTTTCTACAATATTCAATGTCAAATGTCCAACGTCCAATGTCCAACGTCCAACATGAATACTAATGTTGCCGCTAGATCAGCGTGGGTGTGTCGTGATTAAGCGTGACCTCTTATGATTATAAATTGCCCAGGTTTCTTATCAGGCATCTAACTGTGGGCAGGTATAACATTTGCTAATGTGCTGCCCTAAATCCATGTTAGAGCTTTGTGATTTTATTAATTAACTTTATTTTTACGAAGACCGTGTATAAAAATAGCACATTATAATAATGTAATGACGTCAACTCATTTTTAGAGATGTGTTTACTATTTTAAATATTTTATAGTTAAATGTAAAGTTTATTAAGAATTTTAACAAAAAATAAACTCTTTTCTGAGTAGTATGAGTGAGCCAGTGTAAATACAGTTAAAAAGACTGATGGAAAGGAAGGGATGACATTCTAGTGGTCAAGTTTGCGGATAAATTGACGATTTACTATATGATCAATATTTCTGAACTGAGATGGTTCAGTGGTTAGAACGTGTGCATCTTAACCGATGATTGCGGGTTCAAACCCAGGCAAGCACCACTATGTATGTGTTTAATTTGTGTTTATAATTCATCTCGTGCTCGGCGGTGGAGGAGAACGTCGTGAGGAAACCTGCATGTGTCTAATTTCATCGAAATTCTGCCACATGTGAATTCCACCAACCCGCATTGAAACAGCGTGGTGGAATATGTTCCAAACCCTCTCCTTAACGGAAGAGGAGGCCTTATCTCAATAATGGGAGTTTACAGGCTTTTACGATATTTCTTACCATTAACCTGACGTTACGATGTTGTTTTGTCATTCTACTAATTGAAACAAAATTTGGCACTAATACAGTAAATTACAAAATTACAATCTTTAAAATATCAAATACATCAGCACGGGACATTTTCAGCTATTGTATATTCTGTATTAATTATTGAAGCAACGTCTAAAATTGTATTCAATTGAATCATCATATCACATACAACTTATAGTAACAAGTATAATTGAATAACAAACAAATGTCAGATTTGCAGACAAATGGAAAAAAAAGATGGAATTCGTTTATGTTTTAAAATATTTCAAACATCAAACTAAGATACTAAGATAGAGTGTGAAAATTACTATTTTGATAATGTGTCATTTGTTAATTATTTGAGTAAACACGAATAAATAACATAAAAATAAGGCAACATGGTAATTTCTTAATAAAGAGTTATTATTGTTAATTGTCACCATGTAAATAGAAAATATATATGATACTCCCAATATTTATAAAAAGTTCTATGTTACATTAAAATATTATATAATTCCATCTACTTGTAGCTGATTATTATAAATCACTGTAAATATTGTAAGGTTCGGATCGAAATACTTGTGAGAATGGTTATGTATTTGGCATATATATATGTAAAACCTTGGATTATTATCCGATCAATTAAAATTTCGATTATTGGATGTTAATTTGAATAAATGTGCGATAGCCAATCAGAAGCGTTAGCCAATCACAGCGATGTTTTGATCATAGTTGAGAACGGCTGTATAACAACAGGCATTCTTGTCTGAGCGCTCAACGAGGATACAAACATATAGTGTTATAATATATTATAATTAGAGAAAGTAATTACAGTATTTAATTGACTGACCTGAGACCCCTTTTAATGTGTTTTGTAATATAAACATTTATTTTAATCTACAGTTATTCTTTTGGTAGATCTCTAACCATTGAAAATATACC
Organism: Vanessa cardui; assembly: GCF_905220365.1. Lineage (NCBI taxonomy): Eukaryota > Metazoa > Arthropoda > Insecta > Lepidoptera > Nymphalidae > Vanessa > Vanessa cardui. The sequence goes on along the minus strand of NC_061130.1, from coordinate 3,757,885 downwards.
AACTGAACATGCGGCTCACAGAAAATGAAACTTCCTACCCCCTTTTACAGCTTAGCGGTGGAGTTTCGTACAATTCGTAGCAACTTGCTTTATAGATTAACTTACATTATTCCTCGCTCCGACGTCCGAACCGAGTTCAATGAGTCGCTCGACGAACGACGTGCGGTTATCCTTCACAGCGTACATGAGGGGTGTCATACCGGTTGTCTGAAACAAGGCAATTACATATAATTGATATCAAAATAAATTAAAAATAGACTACAAAATTTATATAAGGAAAAGAGATCTACATTCCGAACCAGTGTTCCACATTCAGTTTAGTAGAATCTATAATTTGATTTTTTCATTTGTTTACATAAGTGTTAAATTGTTAACAACTTTATTTATCAAATAATTTGAACAAGAACTAATAGTCTTTGTTTCAGTATATAATTTATTTCATTTACTTGGTGGTAGGGCTTTGTGCAAGCCAGTCTGGATAGGTACCACCCACTCATTAGTTATTCTACCGCCAAACAACAGTACTCAGTATTGTTGTGTTCCGGTTTGAAAGGTGAGTGAGCCAATGTAACTACAGGCACGAGGGACATAACATCTTAGTTCCCAACGTTAGTGGCGCATTGACGATTTAAGGAATAGTTAATATTTCTTACAGCGTCATTGTCTATGGGTAATAGTGACCACTTACCATCAGGTGGCCCATATGCTCGTCTGCCAAACTATACCATAAAAAAAATTATAATGTTATAATAATCGGTTAAAAATATTGAGAAGGAATCTAGAAAATCTAGTTGCAACTTGTAATTATCCCACAGATACAGGCGTCGTTTCCTCTCGGCAACAAGATTGTGTGTACCACGATGCATTATCAATACGGGATAGAAGTGCTGAAAATATAATATCAAAATATATTCAAACATATGCAGATTTCCTTAGTGTTTTCCTTCACCACCAAACAAAAGAATAATGTGCTTAAAACAAAATAAAGACATCAAAATGTAGTGATGTTTGCCAGAATTTGAACCCGAAATCTTCGATTAAAATGACATAGGACCACCTCAATTCATCTATACATATATCTGCTACTATTAGCAAGTTTATGGGTGATTGTTTTAGAAATGCACAGTTGAGTTTCTTGTAATTTAATTAGTTTGCGGAATTATAAATTCGCGTGCCACGTGTACTGTGACACTATAATGGGTTTATAATAGCGGACCACTTAAGACAATTTATTTCGAGTTGAGCGTGATTTTAAATAATTATAATAAGCATTTAAAAAGCATTAGCTTGCTTTTTTTAAATTATTTCCTTACATTTCATATACGATTAAAAGCGATCTTGATCCTTAAATACTATGAATTAATCGAGTGAATATAATATCGATTAAAACTTTTTTATTTAATTAATATTTGTTTTTAATTTTGTACTATATTTGTGGAGATAAGGTTTATGCAATAATCAATGATATTCTAATAAACAGATATGTTATACCCATACTAAACAACAGAAAAAAGTGTGCCGCGCCGGGGACCGTTTATTTTACATTTCTTTACAAGTAAAAAGGATAGCTTGATAAAAACAATAAGTAAAAGGGATAACTAGATGTTTCAATTACGCAAAACGTATTACTACATAGTTATGATGCATTATAACGTATTACTGGCATAATTACGATGAATACGACTAAAGGCAAACGTCCCAATTAAGACGTTTTCTAGTCTTCACTTTTTGCGCGTTAATGACATATCTGTTTAATAGAACATCATTGGCAATAATGCATAAAAATTTTCTTGTTAAAGTATTTTTCTTTGTTATGTGATGTTAATAATTCAAGACTGTGTTGCATCTGATCAGAACAGAAGAAAAATAACCGACACATGGAACTCAGTGGGATTATTTTCTTCTAAGATAAAAAATAATTATTATTGTTCGTAATAACGTGACAATATAATTTGAATCGGCCCGTTAAGTCGTTTTATTCCCAAGGTCGGTTATTATTTATAAAGTATTTAGTTCACTAATATCCTTTAGCAAACAAACAGAAAAAAAATAAACTTCACATTTTAATAAAAATAATACCTACCTACTTAATGTATATTTATCTTATAGTGTATCAAAAATATAAAATGGTGGGGGGGGGGGGGTTAAAAATCTGAATAAATAATAGACCTGATGACAAGTCACTACTGCAGACATTGATGCTTTAAGAATCTGTTATAAATTGTTACTTATTTTACCAATGCGTCACAAACTTTGGAAAATAACGTGTAGTTGTAGGCACACAGACTCATTCAAATTGGAATACAATCATACTAAATATTGCTGTTTGGTCGTTGAATATATAGTGGGCGGGTACCTAGAAAACTAGCAAAAAGATTAGTACAGAATTATTCTGAAAACAATACTTAAACACAAAATTAATACGAAAAGTTAAATGTTATTAGTTCGTAATATTGTTACCTATAAATACTTACATTCGCATTAGTTAAATGCGAACGGTAGGTGGTATTGTAACTATAATATAGCAACATTAGTGATATTGAATAAATAATTTTACGAAGATGCTTTCACTGTCATCAAAGAAATACTTTAAGATTAAAATTGTAATTATTTATAAGTATTTTTTAAAAGCTTTTATTTAACTTCTAATGTATGTATGTAAGGATTTGGATTGCAACCCGATTTTGTAGCAGATACTCTCAACTATTTAAGCTGAAATTTTGAACCTTTAGATTGGATTGGGCAACACACGATTATGTGACGTCATTCTAAATTCAGTATGGCGGACGATCCAAGATGGAGGAACGGTAATTTTTAATGGATTTCTACAATATGGGTATCACTAGACAAGATTTTATGATTTTATGAATTGTGTATATATGCTATAAGTCGACAGTTAAAATTAGTTAGTAAAAATTTATTTCCTTCTTTTTAGGGCATTTAAATAAAAGCCTTCTTAAAAAGATTTTTTGTTTACAACAAACAACAACAGCCTGTAAATTCCCACTGCTGGACTAAAGGCCTCCTCTCCTTTTGAGGAGAAGGTTTGGAACATATTCCACCACGCTGTTCCAATGCGGGTTGGTGGAATACACACGTGGGAAAATTTCTATGAAATTTGTCACATGCAGGTTTCCTCACGTAGTGTTCCTTCACCGCTGAACACGAGATGAATTATAAAGACAAATTAAGCACATGAATCAGCGGTGCTTGCCTGGGTTTGAACCCGCAATCTTCGGTTAAGATGCACGCGTTCTAACCACTGGGCCATCTCGACTAATTTTTTGTTTAATTTTTACTTATTACTTACAGTTTACAATACCTAATATATATGTATGTATAATAGACCAGAAAACGGAAAACGTAATCATCTTTAGAAAATCTGCACATCATTCCGCACTGCAGGAACGTGGTGGAAATAACACCAAATGTAATAAATGAGAATGAAAAAGATTTGGCCAGCAATGTTAGATTATGAGGCTTTCACTTTATTTCCAGCTAGTTGTCTTACGAGGCTTTGCTTGAAATTTTAGGGGCTGGTGGTGAGGTATTCGAATAAGATGCATATGTCCTTTTTAATTTAAGCTATCATTATTATTGGGATCATGGTTTCACTGGCGGACCAGCTGTTTGTAAATTATAAGCTATATTCATCATTTCTTACATTGCCAATGCGCCAAACTTGGGAACTATGATCTTTTGTGCCTGTTACACTAGCCTTTCAAACCGGAATACAACAATATTTAGTAAGTACTGCTTTTTGTGATGTCTGATGAGTTGGTGGTACCTATCCAGATGGGCTTGCACCCTACCACCAACATTATTTCACAATTGGCAATGAATACAAACCTAACTTACATGATACGTGCGAAAGAGAATCGAATGAGAATTGTATATTACACTTTAATATCTTAACAACTCAAACTATCATCATGATACACTCGTCAGGTGTACAGAATAGGTTACCAAATACCTCACATAGTCATGCAGATAAAACCACGTCAAAATCTAGTGTCATATATAGAAGCGAATGAGTATTTGAAGCTCGTTGTGACCCATTGATGTTTTTTCCTTGAAATAAAATCGTTGTACGTTAATATCCAATTTCCGATTGTCCTATTTTTCGGGGTTACCGCAAAACCTCACAATGGGACTCCCTATAGATTGCAATATCCGTTATGGAAAGGCTTTTAGTTAGATTACGACGTTGACCAGAATGCGTATTCATTATAACATTCATTCGCTTACATACATCTACATACAAATACTATACAATACGTAGTTTACAAAACATTCCTACATTTTAGAATTAAAAATATTGATAGAAATGAAAACAACAGAAAATTCTTGGAATGTGTCAAATAAATCAAACAATAATTATATTGATAAAATATGAACCGACTTTGACTTTGTTGACTTAGTGGTTGGTGTGGTGGTCTTAATCGATGATAGCGGGTTCAACCCAGGCAAAGACCATTGAATTTTCGCGCTTAATTTGTGTTTACTTTCACCTTGTGATTGGCGGTGATGAAAAACATCCCTAGGAAATATGCATGTTTCTAATTTCAATGAAATTCTGCCACATGAGTATCCACCGATTCGCATTGAAGCAACGTGGTAGAACATGTTCCAAAACCTCCCCAAAGGGTCAGGAGGTCTTAGCCCAGTAATTGGAAATTTACAGGCTGTTACAATATGTTCAAATATTACTCAAAAATAAACAATCTTCATATTTATATAAGGTCATGGGTTTTCCCGAGCCGAGATGGCCCAGTGGTTAGAACGCGTGTATCTTAACCGATGATATCGGGTTCAAACCCAGGCAAGCACCAATATGCATTAGTTTATAATGCATCTCGTGCTCAGCGGTGAAGGAAATCATCGTCAGGAAACCAGCATGTGTCTAATTTCATCGTAATTCTGCCACATGTGCATTCCACCAACATGCATTGGAACAGCGTTTTAGAATATGTTCCAAGTCCTCTCCTTAATGGGAGAGGAGGCCATTAGCCCAGCAGTGGGAAAATTACAGGCTGTTACATGGGTTTTCCAAAGCAAGTAATTTGATTCATCTAAAATAGCGAATCGACAATAACAATGTTCATGCTTCATTAATAATTTAGAAAACAGAGACTAAATGAACACTAATTAATAAAAAAAAATACATTAACTTTAATGCCATAAATAAATATTTTAAATTAACTGACACTTCTTATGTCATTAATAAAAATATGATACGTTTTTTACTGAGACGACCTCCTTCGACTCAACTGCTGACGCAAAGCTTACATTTTTATATTATGATAAAGAAAATAATATTATTCCTCATGCATATCAATAACAAGTGTAACATACTTCCATAAATATGATTTTGCATATACATTTGCAAGTTTTTTAAAACTTATAATCATTAAAGAAAAAAAATACATACATACCTAAATAATATGTATGTATCATGTACATATGTATATATGTACACATACCTACACATCTTGATTGGGCTATATAACTATATACTAATTGGCCATCTGGGTATCACACGAGTCATCTAGGAAGGAAATCCAGCCAGGAAAGTTGATATATCACCTTTTTTCTATTATAATAAGAATGTATTATACATAAAAACCTTTCAATCACTCTATTTATTGATAAAAACCGTTTTAAAATTTGTTGCGTAGCTTAATCGATCGGGAGTTCGAAGACGGCGGGAAGCGAATTTGTTTTATACTATGTAGAGATTCACTTATGAATGCCTTTCTGAGTTAAATGATCAGTGTGCTTTAGAGTAACGTTCGTCCTTATAAGATGTATCCGTGTGTGTGTGTGTATAATGTCTTAGTGTGTGATGCATTCGTGTGAGTGAGATAACTAATGAATGTGATGAAAAAAAAAAGAAAAAAGAGCTAATAACTTTACATATATTTGTTAAGGAACGCTGATTACATTTAACTTGGAGTTGCGCTATAGTTAGTAAACAGATCTATACTTATTCAGATCACGCCAATGTTACACGCAAAATGTTATTTCAGTTTTCAGTTCATTTATTTTGTTTATAGTACTCTTACTTTTTTATTTTTTTTTAAGTCAACTCTAAACAGTAGATTTTCTATATTGTGTATTACTAATTATGCCGTTATGCAAAATAATTGTCATTGAATTAATTTCAAGCAAATTATTTCGTTATTATATAGGAAGTAATTTAGTACATAAGTCAAAAAAATAATGGTACATTGTAAAGCTTTCATGTATAATTACAAAATAACTTTCTCGTACAAACAGCGACAGTAATTAAATACCGTAACCCACTTGGGCACGTCTGCAGACAAATGAATTATTCATGAACTATACAGAAAGTATAATAAATAATTAGGACGTATTACGGAGGGTTTGCAATAAATACTTAAAACAGAATGTGAAAATTAACCAAACAAAATACGGGTAATTATTGTATACATAAATATTTCTGACTGCGTCGTTGGTTACTGGCTCATGACGTATAATTCGAGACCTTGTATCCAAAACCCCCAGTCGAATCAACTCAGGCTAATAGCTAGTCGAGATGGCCCAGTGGTTAGAACGCGTGCATCTTAACCGATGATTGCGGGTTGAAACCCAGGCAAGCACCACTGTTTCATGTGTTTAATTTGTCTTTATAATTCATCTCGTGCTCAGCGGTGAAGGAAAACATCGTGAGGAAACCTGCACGTGACAAATTTCATAGAAATTCTGCCACATGTGTATTCCACCAACCCGCATTGGAACAGCGTGGTGGAATATGTTCCAAACCTTCTCATCAAAGGGAGAGGAGGCCTTTAGCCCAGTAGTGGGAATTTACAGGCTGTTGTTGATGTTGTTGTTGTAATAGCTAGAGCATTGGAAGATCAAATCACTTAATTCGTTGGAAACATCGTGTAAAAATCCGTTTATTATTTTATTGCCTTCAGAAAGACATACCGCGGCTAAGAATATGGGATTTGGATTATATTACTTTACTAGCGACACGTCCGGCTTCGCAAAAGTGTAATACTGATACTAAATATACTACAGAATTTGTTTATATACGACATTACATTAGAAACTTCTAAAATTATCAGTGTTTCGTTGCTATATTGTCCATGTATTATATACAAAAATCTACCTCTCGAATCACTTGTATCTATTAACAAAATCGCATCAAAATCCGTTACGTAATTTTACTAATTTTATAGATCTAAGTATACGTAAGGACAGAGAGAAGTAAGCGACTTTGTTTTATACTATGCAATCATAAATTGATTGAATACATTTCCTAATGAAGACAATGTATACGTTTTTTATTTAATTTTATTTGTGTTTTAACGTAACTCGTAAATCTCTCTCGAATTTGTAAATGCCCTTGTATATTTAGACAGGTCAGCGATTAACAAGGATTCGTTAGAGCCAAGGTCGGAAATCTCCCATCGATTGCCCTGAGCTGGCACGCAAATCTACCTTACCCTTGACACACTGACGGACTCTAAGTTGAACTATTAACAAACGAAAATTATGTAGGCCAGGCGAAAATAATGTTTCAAAACGGAAGGTGCGTTTCGTTTCGTTTTCCTCACGGACGTTGCTCTTGGGGGCATGGGTGGGCAGAGCTGGGACACGGGGTGTTATCTTGAAATGAAGTACCTACAGTTCATTATAAAAATAGGTTGACAGTAATATCATGTTTAATTATACTTATAACTAGCTGTACCCGTTTTTACGCGTTTGAATTTAACAAAAAAATTATTGTAGCCTAATTTACTCCTTATTATATCAGTTATCTACCAGTGAGATAAGCCGGAATAAACAGACATACAGACCGACAGACAAACCGACAAAAATTGTAAAAAATTTTATTTTGGTATATGTAGGTAGGAGTTGTCAATTATTTATTTAATTAGAGGAAAAGTTAATCTTTAATTAAAAACATGATGATTTTACATGTATTAATTATCGATAGGGCTATGTTAATTAGTACTGTATCTGTCTGGATACCACCAACTAATTAATGTTACTCAAGCAGCGCTTATATATGTATATAGTTTTTATTCTTGTGTTCCCGTTTTAAGAGTGAACAAGCCAGTGTAGTTACAGGCACAAGGGTTATACCATCTTTGTTTCCAATTTAAGGAACGATTAATATTATTAATGATTATTGTTCCACACACTACTGATGATATACTGTATTTTTTTTATATGTTCAAGCAAGTTCTCAATATAATAAGCGTAGCCAACATTAGAGTAATATTATACGTTACTATGATGTATGAATGTTTTGTAATTTGTTAAATCGTTGAATGTGAAGATAAGACCCTTTGAATATGTAATCGTTCGCGAGTATCTTGGTCGTGTAACTTGTGAATAACATGACTGATTGAGGTCATACTCATGCAGTACATTTGTTTTATGGAGACGATCGATTATAGCTGTGCTGGAACCTGAATAGATGACGCTGAAGACAAGTTATTGGAACTCGCATTAAAAATAAGATGAGGAAATTAAGTCGAGTAAGAGTCGAGATGGCCCAGTTTCACGAATTTTGCCGATGCTACATCTAAGTTGTGTCGTACTATACGTTTGTCGCTCCCTAAAGCGGTTGCCCAAACCTATCGTTGTTGTTTTAATTGTTTTAAGGTGCAATTTATTTTCAAACTAAGTTTAATTGACTTGAAAGCAAACTTATTTGCTTTGATAGAATTTATTTCATAGTGTCATATTTATAGTGAATAAATAAATATGAGACAACATCCCATGCATTACTCTGATCCCCATCAGATTTATTAGTTAAAGAGGGAAGAGTCGAGATGGCCCAGTGGTCAGAACGCGTGCATCTTAACCGATGATTGCGGGTTCAAATCCAGGCAAGCACCGCTGATTCATGTGCTTAATTTGTCTTTATAATTCATCTCGTACTCAGCGGTGAAGGAAAACATCGCGAGGAAACCTGCATGTGACAAATTTCATAGAAATTCTGCCACATGTGTATTCCACCAACCCGCATTGGAACAGCGTGGTGGAATATGTTCCAAACCTTCTCCTCAAAGGGAGAGGAGACCTTTAGTCCAGCAGTGGGAATTTACAGGCTGTTGATGATGATGAAATTAAACTAAATTCTGGACCCGATAAATGGCACATCTAATATTATAAAGAAAAAAAAGTCTCTCACGGCGATCAGCTTTTTTGTCCTTTTCTGACCATAAATCAGAAGATTAATAAGAGTAGTTTATCATTTCTCACAAACATTATTGAATATAGCCCCGTTGTATTACGGTTCGAAGAGGAAGTCAGCCAGTGTAACGACAGGCAGAAGGGTCACTGACAATGGTAGATGAAATGTAAGGAACGATTAATATTTTACAGAGTCTTTTGCATTCTTCATGTACGTCAGCAGTCAGTTCTGTAGTTACAAAAATTTTACTTATTCAATTATTATTATAGAGCTATGATAACCCAGGGGTTACAAGAGGTGAAGTTTAAACGATGAGTTCAAAGTAAGCGAAGAAAGCATCGCAAGGAAACCAGCATCTGGTGGATGATCTCTCACGTGTGTTCGCCAATCTCTTTGAGAGCAACGTGATGCATTTAGCTCCTGGAAAAGGATTGAAGACATTATGTGTCCTACACGAATAAACCATTTTTATGTTGTTCTAAAATTATTCACGTAAAAAACTGTGATTAAATAGGAGTTAAATTAACCGTAAGTTAATTAGGGAATGTATTATTATTACAAAATATTTTTGTTTTTCTAGTTAAGAGTATTATATGTTAAGAGCTAATCAAGTGCTCCCTCTTTTTCCGCCCTGGGAACAAGTCTTTTTTTTTATGGAATAGGTTGGCGGACGATCATATGGGTCACCTGATGGTAAGTAGTCACCCATAGACAATGACGCTGTAAGAAATATTACCTATTCCTTACATCGTCAATGCGCCACTAACCTTGGGAACTAAGATGCTATGTCCCTTGTGCCTGTAGCTACACTGGCTCACTCAGCCTTCAAACCGGAACACAACAATACTGCGTACTGTTGTTAAGCGGTAGAATATCTGATGAGTGGGTGGTACCTAACCAGGCGGAATTGCACTCCTAGTCTTCAGCGCTGCTTACATCATAAAATAAATCTATATAGTACAAGTTTTGGGTACACTTTGCTTACCAGGAGGAACAAAGTATAAGATCATTACTTACAGCAACAAACATTTACATCAAACAACCACGTTTGTCTTACCTTAACCGTCAATATTTTAATGCATTTTAAATTCATTCGAATTTTAAATTATAGTCTCGTTAATAGCAAGACTTGTTTTCGAGTGCACGGCTGTGTCGCATTTGATGGGTGATTAAAGTGAAGCTATCACGCAAACATAACCTGTGAAACACTCGTTCTGGTAGACTAAACTATACTAGAATACCTTAAGTGATTAATTTATTAATGTCAAATTTGTCGAAATCATTATACATGTAATTATCGGTAAATATTTACTTACGACGTTTTAGTATCAAATTAATCTGATTAAATTGGGATCGTGGATGTTCCATTTTTGAATAAATGGGCAATTTATTATAAGATAAAGGCTAATTTAGAGATGGTATTTAGGGTATGATACTTTTCTGTTTCCCGGGGGTAATGTAACTAAAATTGAAAAATAATATTCTTATTTACTACGGAACTCAACATACCATGTGTATAAAAATCTGTGATTACAATATTACTGTATTTAATTTATAATAACTATTTAAATATTTTTTATAATCAAAACAAATATGAATATTATTATGCCTTAGGTAATTAATTACCTAAAATACTTTAGCGGTGGCTTAAACATCTAGTCGATATAAGACATATCCTGGGACATAAATTGAAGCGTATAACACCAACCCGTATGAGAGCAGCGTGGTGCAATATGCTCGTGACCACCTCATCAAAGGGAGAGTGAGGGAGAGAGAGAGAGAGTTCTTAGTCCAGTCATGGAAAATTTACAGGCTGTTCATCGTCGAGAGGTGATAACAACATTCAAATAAATACTTATAATCAATTCATCTTTCTTGATATTTTTAATGTTTTGGCTACTTAAATATAAAGAATAAATGTTTTATAAATTAACAAAATCTATTTATTATATATAAACTATAAGCATAATATTATAGCTAGTTAAACGGGCGAGGTTTTAACTTTAACTACGTGTTCGGACGTCGCTCGAGCTTTCATGTTATAATGCTATAATAACCTTATTTTCTCTGGTCTTATTTTTTATTGATTACACAAAATCTCTTCAATAACTACCAAACAAAAAAGAAAATATTTTTACAAAGGTATGATAATACTGTTAATATAGGTTTATGTTGACTATTAAATCATCCATAATTAATCCATTATCATAATAATGAGAAATTATACAAATAATTCATTTAAAGATAAAAAATAATATTTGTTTTATTTTTAGATTCTATCAGATAATTTGTTATAAGTAATATTAACAGCCTGTAAATTTCCCACTGCTGGGCTAACGCCTTCTCTCCCTTTGAGGAGAAGGTTAGGTTAGTTCGTATTCTACCACGTTGTTCCAATGCTGTTTGGTGAATTCACATGTTGCAGAATTTCGATTAAATGCAGGTTTTCTCACGATGTTTTCCTTCACCGCCGAGCTCGAGATACATAACACAAATTAAACACATAAAAATACATTGATGCTTGCCCGGATTTGAACACGCATTTATCGGTTAAGATGTACGCTCTCTAACGACTGGGCCATTTCTGTCTGTTATAAACAAACTAACAATATTGTATGACTTAAAATACATGTTAATATTATTTAAAAAAATATATAACTAGTATTAAGTCCCTTCCAAATTCCAAGTTTCAACAGATTACAACACATTTCAAATTGTATGCAGTTGTATGCAGTTCAGTGACCTTCAAAGCGCAACAAACAGACTTACGGAGCTCATATATTCGTAGACAGAATAGAAATATAAAGTAAAGCAAAGTGATGTAACAGCCTGTAAATCTGGGATAAGGCCTTCTCTTCCATTAAGGAGAGGGTTTGGAACAAATTCCACCATGCTGTTCCAATGGAATGCACATGAAATTTTCGATAAAATTAGACACATGCAGGTTTACTCACGATGTTTTCCTTCACCACCGAGTACGAGATGAATTATAAACAAAAATTAAGTACATACTGGGTAAATTAAGTATAACACTGGGTTTGAACCCGCAATCATCGGTTAAGATGCACGCGTTCTAACCACTGTTCCATCTCAGTTTATATATATAAATATAAGTAAACTAAAATACTATTAAACCTTTATAAGTAAATAGTAGTACTAGAAGAATAGTTTCCTTTCGCTTGCAGACTAATACACATTAAACAAATAATAATAGTAAAATGTATTTTATATTTTAATTGATTTTTATTTTTTAAATTTTGATTTGTGGGCTATTGTTTATGTTTTTATCTTGAAATTATTTTAATTAATTAACCAATAAAATTTAAGTATAAATCATTTCTCAAGTTAAATCATCATAGTCATCTTTAATTTTATTGGTTAATAAAATTAATATACATATATATATTGAAAATATTTTTACCAAAAAGGAGTTGGCTTTGGAACCCCTGATTTCTTTATAGGCTGCTCTTAGAAAGTTTTAATTAATTATTGATTGATACAATTAATTTTACAAAGGAAAAGAAAAAGCAAAGCTCGTATAATTAAACATCAATTGTCATCAATTAATGAGTTCAGTGAAATAGTAAATGTCAATTATAATTCTCTCTAGAAATTTAGTCGATATGCAATTGACCAATTAAACTATTAATCATAGTGAAATTGTAATTAATGTTTAATTAGTATTTAGTTCAATAGTTTTCCTTCGTTATATTTTTTTTGTTATTGATGTTTACAATATTACTAATCATTCAGATGGCTAGTATTAATAATATGATATTAAAATTATATTATGAATTTAATTATAACCTGCATTATTATGATTGACTACAGTTTTATCTTTATTTCTTTGCTTTCTTTAACGACTTATTTTATTCTTATTTGAACTCTACTACAACTGGTTCAAAAACAGACGAGCATCTTTGAATTTTGTCCTCATTACGTTGCTGATTCTCATCCGAAACATGCAGGCTACCTCACCGACCTATCTTCAACGCCGAGCACGAGATGAATCATTAACACAAATTAAGCACATGAATATATTATAAGATATATTTATTATAAATAATAAGATATTACTTGGTGGTAGGGCTTTGTGCAAGCCCGTCTGGGTAGGTACTACCCACTCATCAGTTATTCTACAGCCAAATAACAGTACTCAGCATTGTTGTGTTCCGGTTTGAAGGATCAGTGACCTAGTGTAACTACAGGCACAAGGGACATAGCACCTTAGTCCCCAAGGTTGGTGGCACATTGACGATGTAAGGAATAGTTAATATTTCTTATTCTTGCTAGCTTCATTATCTATGGGTGATGGTGACCATTTATCATCAGGTAGCTCATATGCTCGTCCGCCAACTTATATCATAAAAGATAAAACATATGCACTGTTATAATATGAATAAAAAGAGCAAAGAGCGGTATAAAACGTATATAAAACATCAAGCCGTATTAATTCAAAGTGCAAAAAACTGCATACACCGTCAGTTAAAACAATAACATAAATCTTACGTAACCGCAGCTATATCTAGTTTTCTTTTAACAAAGTATAATTAGTTTTTTGTGAATTAGTGAATCCCGCAGTAACCTGCTGCAGTTGTGTTAAACGTTTTTACGTAATAGAATAACGCGAACGGTGAACGAATGTAGGCGGAAATACGAGTACATAACAGCGGCACGCATTTCCGTACCAGTGGGATCTACATTGATAATGTCCTACTGATATTTTTATCATACGTTTCGTCCTCGTAAAAAAATGTAATATGATAATCTCATTGTTATTTTTTTTTTTCACTAAATAAACATCGTATATATCGGTGAAGGAAAACATCGTGAGGAAACCTGCATGTGTCTAATTTCATAGAAATTCTGCCACGTGTGTATTCCACATTGGAGCAACGTGGTGAAATATGCTCTAATCCTTCTCCTCAAAGGTATAGGAGGCCTAAGCCCAGTAGTGGGATATTTACAGGCTGATGATGTATATTTACCGCTAGTTTCGACTTCGCACATTTGCGATACTGATAATAAATATACTACAGAATGTTATGTACAGACTTCATAGCTTTTTGTCATTAGACAATACAAACCGTTATATGTCCCTGCATTTTAAATCCGTATATCTTCAAAATTATGAATTTAAATTACATACTGATTAATGGATAAGGATGCTTTATGCTGAAATCGCTTTGAAAATAAGAATTGAAAACCTTTTTACGTTATATAATACTGTAGTACATTATTTTGATTTATCTTGTAGGGTTCAGCCAGGGTTTTCAATGTAAGGGCAAACAAATGCGTTTGTTTACATATCATAAGAAACACGTTTTAGAATTTTAAACATCTAAGCACAGGGACAGACTTGCTTGGAGCGACTTTGTTTTATACTATGTCATAATAAAAAATATTCTTTGTCTGTTTACAGTAAAAGATTTACATTTTTAATAAAGAAAACTATTAAACTAAAATAGGAAGCATATGCAGAAAAACAACTCCAATTAATCGGTTTCGTCTAATTTACCTTTAAATAGAATTTCAAGACAGTTAAATTCAAAGTACAAATGGAGTTCAAATGTTTTATTTATTAACTTCACGTGAAAATTATTTTAAATTGTATTATCTAGTTTAATTTGTACGATAGTCTTTTCCTTTATATCTCTTTTTATTATTCCCTAGTCAACGCTTTTCTTATCTATACTCATGGAAGGAAATAAATATTTTTACTATATTACCAGTTTTTATCTTTGATAAAACATTAGTCGAGTCGAGACCCAGTGGTTAGAACGCGTGCATCTTAACCGACGATTGCGGGTTCAAACCCAGGCAAGCACCGCTGATTCATAATTAATTAATTTAATTTGTCTTTATAATTCATCTTGTACTCAGCGGTGAAGGAAAACATCGTGAGGAAACCTGCATGTGACAAATTTCATAGAAATTCTGCCACATGTGTATTTCACCAACCCGCATTGGAACAGTGTGATGGAATATGTTCCAAACCTTCTCCTCAAAGGGAGAAGAAGCCTTTAGCCCAGCGGTGGGAATTTACAGGCTGTTGTTTAAATTTGTTATACAATGAAATTCATAATAGATTGGAAGTGCTCAAACTAAATAATTGTTTCAACGATTATATTCTTTTTCTAGTTGTCGCCCGCAGTTCCCCTCGCGTTTTAGAGGTCGGTTGTCAGGTGTTAGGGAAAACAGTAGCCTATATCCTTCCATGGAGTTGAAATTTGCTTCTTACTAAAACTCATCAAATTCGGTTAAGCGGTTTTGCAGTGAAAGAACGACGGACAGACAGATGTACAGAGCTTCTTTCACATTTATTATATTAGTAAACATTAAAAAAAAAATGATGAAAAAAATCTAGAGTATTTAGAAAATAGCAGATTTTGTATATAAAAAAACAATTGAAGTACAAAAATCTTTAACAGTTTGACATTTTTTTTTGTTTGAAGTTATTTATTCCTCTTAATATGTTATATGTTATACGTGGTGCTATACGTGTATAGCATTGGTGAATGAACGAGAAGATAGTAATACGTAACCATTAATCGAGCACAGGGACTATTTTCCCACTCTCCAAACCTAGCTAAATTTCCCAATATTTAAAATTACTTTGAACCTTTGAAAATGACTTTGACCTGGGTTGTATTATTTATACAAAAATAATCTTAGATAAATACAGAATTATTTTGCTGGTATATAACTTTCAAATTTCAAATGTCAACATCAGAATCATGACCCAAGAACATATACTTAGGCTATGAAAAACTGGTTTTTTGTTTTTAGTCTTGCCCGATTAAGGGTAGTAGGTGTTATCCCTGATGATTCTAGATGTTTATTTGTTAGGCTATAGTTGTATTAACAGTTCAGTATCAATAATTGGATAGGTGCCAACGATTAGGAGCTGAGATGGCCCAGTGCTTAGAACGTGTGCATCTTAACGGATGATTTCGGGTTCAAACCCAGACAAGCACCACTATATATATGTACTTAATTTGTGCTTACAATTCATCTCGGCTTTAAAGGAAAACATCGTGAGGAAACTTGAATGTAAATAATTTCATCGAAATTCTGCCACGTGTGAATTCCACCAACTCGCATTGGAACAGCGTCGTAGAATATTTTCCTAGCCCTCTCCTTAATGGAAGAGGAGGCACTAGCCCCGCAGTGAAAAATTTACGGTCTGATACTTTACTTTACAAAGATTAGGTCGGTTACCCCCTAGCTTTAGTAAGTCAGCTTCGTATCTTTAATCAATGATAGCAAACAGATTAAAAATTGCATTTTTTGTATCGAACACCTGTTCCTTTTAATCATTAATTTTTTTTACCTGTCACTGTGACGTGACATGTTTATATATCACCTATTTTTGCGTTATCGAATTATCAATGACATATTAAATTATTCGTTTCTATAGTAAAATTACACAGATATTTTTAACTTTGCCGTTTCATAAATTTAAATCATTTTTAAAAAATACTTTGTCAAATATTGCATATTATTCAATGTAAGATTATGCAGATTATAAAAAAGCGTAATAATACTTGTGAACTAATTGTAATTAAATAACATGACTGTATTTTTTAATTCTGAAACAGAGCAACTACTTAGTTTCTTGCCGGTTCTTCTCGATAGAACCTACTTTTCGAAGCGGTAGTATCTTCACTTACAATAGTAGATAAATGAGGATTCAAAAGTGCTTATAAAAGCCTACTTGAATATAATATATTTTGAAAAAAAAAAATTGTCCATAATAACTATTAAGATTTTGTGATGATTGCATTCTTGTATTTTGTTATCGAAACTACGAATATACTACAGTTTGACGTAGTCGACGGCGCCTGACACACTTTCCTCACGCCATCAACGGCACCGGCCGGTAAAGATTTGGATTTTAATTGAGCCCTTATAATATACGATTACCTTACCAGCACGCTTTGAGTCGTAAATGTTACGTCATCAAGAAACAAACGAATGTGTATTATTATGGATTATTGTGTTGTAAAAGCAAGATTATGACTATTGGGAAATGATAAGTGTACCAATATAATACGCACAGATAAGATATACACTTACATAATATAAGATGATAATACACACGTATAAGGTAGATGTAGCTTTATATGATATATAAATTTGTCGTACAGGAAGGTAAGAGTCGAGATGGCCCAGTGGTTAGAACGCGTGCATCTTAACCGATGATTGCGGGTTCAAACCCAGGCAAGCACCGCTGATTCATGTGCTTAATTTGTCTCTATAATTCATCTCTAACTCAGCGGTGAAGGAAAACATCGTGAGGAAACCTACATGTGACAAATTTCATCTAAATTCTGCCACACACTGTGTATTCCACCAACCCGCATTGGAAAAGCGTGGTGAAATATGTTCCAAACCTTCTCCTCAAAGGGAGGCCTTTAGCCCAGCAGTGGGAATTTACAGGCTGTTGTTGTTGTTGTACAGGAATATTAATATTAATATATTTGTTGTAATGATATGTTAAATAGCGGAGTGAAATAACACAACACCAATGTGTTATATTTTTCATAACAATTTTATATCTTCAAGTATCTCTAGTAGCTGTCTAACGTTGTACCGAGCACGATTATTTTAAAAAATTATAACTACAAGTTGATGAAGTTTGTGTGTTACGCACAATTTTTGATGATAATGTAAAATGTTTCCTGGCCGATTTCGATCATGGCAGACTTTTTAAGCACACAACAAACAGATGCACAAAGAATATCATAGTGTGCCCTGTTCTGCACACTTTTACACAATTTGACAGGATTCAAGAGAGTTGAGACCAAAGACCAACTGAGATCCGTTGATCTTAGATTATGAAGTGTCTTGTAATGTATTTACATGATTTCCAAGACACAAACAATAACAACATCAAAAATTAATCCTGCTACAGAGGACCAATACATCTGCTTTATTACCAGAAAAACCTCATTTTTATAAAACGGGGTTTGAACCCAGTACCTCGATATATAACCTTTTAAACCATCACCTAGGCCAACGAGGATCAATGATATGATTTAAAAATAGTAATGATTATTAATATTTTCAACTAGATGTTTTAAACCGACAAAATATATTAGTATGACACAAATTAGATGTAGCATCGGAAAATGCAATGGAAATCGCGCTATTCGTCGCTATAGATTCCCGCGTCAGAGAAAGCAAGTGCATGTAAATTGACGAATATATTAGGTTACATGATATTACAAGTTATTACGTTTGTGTAAAGATCATATTCGCATGCCAAATAAATATTGATAATTTGGGATAGTGTACTCAATTCGGTGTCGTACTATACTAGTAGTCGCCCGCGGCATCGCTGCATTTTAGTGTGTTAGTTGTCATGTGTCAGGCAATAAAAGTAACCTACTATTAACAAAACAAAATTACTTTTATAACAAATTTATTGCAAGGATATAAAATAATAATCATTAACAACAAAATACTTCAATCAATTTTTGGTTTTCTAATATTATTACAAAAACATTAAAACAATGATACGCTTGACCGTATTTCGCGCCACCTCCCGCCAAAAAGAGAAAGAATTTTAAAAGCCATCTGTCAGCTTGACGCATGACGTTCGGAAAGTCACACTAATTCTCCTTATACTATGTTATTTCTTGAAGTTCAAATAATAGGGTATTTGATATTATTATTTTAAAATAATACTTAATTTATTCAAAAATCAATAAATAAAAATTAATTTTTTCAAACGTTTGTCACGTGACACAAAACGCTCCTGATTGGCCGGGCTTATGATGAAGTCACTTTGTTGTAAATCTTCCTTTTCTACTATATGTACCACAGATTAAAATACAGCAAAGTGACGTCACCGACCCCATTGCAGCGCCATATTGTCCAAATAGCGTTTTGTTATTTAAATATGGAATTTTTAATATGATATTTTTCGGCATATATGTACTAGAAATAAAAAAATCAACTTTTACTGGGTTCCTTAACCTCTACTAAATAATATAAAATGGATTTTAAGAAACAGTCAAATAGCCTATTGATACATATATATGAACGAAAATTATTGTTGTTTTTTTTTGCTCCAAAAATTACCTTGGTAATATTTATAAAACGCCATTTTTTACTGAACGATGAATAGTTACCCTAAAAAGATTATCTTAATATGAACTATACGTTAAAACTGTGAAGGGTTGCCTCAACCTTGAGTCATCTGGGTTAGTCATAGAAACTTTTATTTCACTTGAATATGACGTAACCTTGACGTTTCACTAAAATGATTTTAGTGGAATATTAATTCGAATGTATATGAGTTACCAAGATACTTACGACCTCCAATTTTCCTACTTCTGTATGTTTAAATCGTTGATATTAGTATACATAAGCCATTGAACTTTACCAAACTTTGTATATTTTTTGATTAAAAAAAAAATATATCTTTTAGAAACAATTTGAAAAATTTAATAAGTAAGTAAGTAATAGTAAGCCTGTAAATTTTCCACTGCTTGAATAATACCTCTTCCATTAAGGAGAGGGTTTGGAACATATTCCACCACGTTGTTCCACTGCGAGTGCACATTGCACATGTGGCAGAATTCCAGTGAAATTAGACACACGCAGGTTTCCTAAAGATGTTTTCCTACACTACCGAGCACGAGATGAATTATAAACACACATTTAAGCACATATATATGGTGGTGCTTGCCTGGGTTCGAACCCGCAATCATCGGTTAAGAAGGCGCGTTCTAACCACTGGGTCATCTTAGCTCTTTTTTAACATTTTATTTATTTACATTCAATAAGGGATTCAAGAAACCTGAAAAAACCAGACCGTCTTGTTTTATTTTGTATATGAATGGAAAGTTTGATGAAATTCAAATAAAATTATTCAATTTAGAATTCAACAACATCTTCGATTCCAAAACTCTTTGAGAACATTTTTAATTTGGTAAGGTCTTAAGTCTCGAACCGAGCCCTCAAAATAGGTCTTTTTAATGATGTAAATAAAACCCAATTTGCTTTTTTCATAAATAATTAACCATAGTAGAAGAGAATTATCTTTAAAACCTCGTGAATATTTAAAAAGTGTATTCCATTTTTTGACGTCGTTGGTTCTTAAAAATTCGGCTATATTCCGAGCAGGGGGGTGGCTGTATGTTCGATAACATGGCAACGGATCGCGTGCTAGCATTCCGCAAGACATCTTTTCAACTTTTTACTGCTTACCTCCCCTGAATCTGATCGATCAAAACGATTGTCATGTATGATTTGTTTTGATATATTTATGTAGAATCATCGCCGATAAAATTCGCCTTCGATTTTCAAATATCACGTTTGATTATCGTTCTTATTTATATAATCTATATTAATATTATTAACTAGCTGTGCCTGCGACCGTGTTTTAATTTAACAAAAAAATTTGATTGTAGCCTAAGTTACTCCTTATTATATCAGTTATCTGCCAGTGAAAGTCCCGTCTAAATCGGTCCAGCGTTCCAGAAATTAGCCTTAACAAATAGACAGACCAAAATTGTAAAAAATGTTATTTTGGCATATGTACCGTGTATATAATATATGCATTGAGTAAAAAAGGTTTATTTTAATATTACAAACAGATACTCCAATTTTATTATATGTATAAATGTGAATGTAACTGTGTCTTTTTATCGCTCTGTCACGACCGAATCAATGAAGCGTATTTGATGAAATTTGGTATGAAACCAAACTTGAAGTCCGAGAAAGGATACAGGCTACTTTTTTGCCTGACACATGACAACCAATAATCTAAAACGCGAGGGTAACCGCGGGCGATTACTAGTAGTAAATAAACGCAAATGCAGACAAATCGCAAGTGTCAATTATTTTAGTTCTACCAAATCTTCAACCATCAGTACTCAGAAGCCTCAATATAAAGTAATCAGAAGAACCGTATGTTTTAATTTCTAAATGTATTCTTCAAAAAAGAGAAATATTGTTCTGACTACATTCGAGATTAGCGAACTGTGCTAGAGATAAAAATGCACAACTGTATGTACAACCACAGATGGACTAGTCCCTACCGTCCGAGGTCCGAGGGAAAGACAATCTGTCGACCTCCACGGTCGCGTGGTCGGTTTTCATGGGTACGCCACTCTGAGGTCCCGGGTTCGATTCCCGGCCGAGTCGATGTAGATTACCATTCGTTTTCTATGTAGTCTTGGGTCTGGGTGTTTGTGGTACCGTCGTTACTTCTGATTTCCATAACACAAGTGCTTCAGCTACTTACATTGGGATCAGAGTAATGTATGTGATGTTGTCTCATATTTATTATAATCTAAAAAGACCTTGAGATACCAGCTCAGGTTGGTTGACTTATCGTGATATCTGAACTATGGGACATTCTACATCCTTGCTGATACTGAGAATTTCTTTCCAGAAATAAATATAAAATAAGAAAAAAGAT
This sequence comes from Vanessa cardui, assembly GCF_905220365.1. NCBI lineage: Eukaryota > Metazoa > Arthropoda > Insecta > Lepidoptera > Nymphalidae > Vanessa > Vanessa cardui. The sequence continues at coordinate 3,736,271 of NC_061130.1, read as the reverse complement.
CTTTGAATTTGAACCTGGGACCACCTTATTTGCACCTGTTTCAGCTATCCAGTAGTGAGTAGAGCAACGTTAACTGACTTAACTAATCGTGCAACAGCAAAGATACTTCGATTCAAATCTTCTAATAACTTGGTAGAGAAAATTATTTCGACCTTGTGATAAGGAATGAACTTATATAATTACGGCATTGGTCAAGATTGGTCTTGGAAGGTCAGACGGCGATAATGGATAGCAGCAAATTACAATATAACTTGTTAAAGAGTTCGTTATAAGTATGGGGGATTATATTTTGCACGCCAAGCTACTTTCTTGATTGCATCGTATTTACCGATTTGAATTTTCAATTTTCATACAAAAATAAAACCCCAAATAATTAGCTATGTTGGTATATTCCGTGGTACTGGGTTCCTTGGCAAGCCTTTGAAGTTAACCAGAAGAAAAAGTCCAAAAATCCCTGTCTTTGAAAATAGAACATTCTGCATGTCATAGAAATATTAAATTTATAACATTTAATATATAGTTTAAAACTGTCACTTTAAAAATAAATATGAATGTACTCATTAAGTCTTGTTAGTCGCATAAAATTAACTATCAAGAAAAAATTTTTTTGCGCATTTATAGTAGTTGATTTTCAGTTGTAGTTACAATTTATCAAATAATATTCTAGAATAGCATCATGGAATGCAATTTGATTAATGTTTGTATAGCTTACTTGCGGCCGTAAGTTTTAAAAAAGCTAGATATTTTAAAAATAAAATTTGACTTTGCACGGCCTTGTTGGCCTAATAGCTTCTCTATAGAGCATGCAATGTAGATACATTCTGGGCGTAAAGGCAGAGCGGTTTTTCTTAAAATATTTTCAGGGTTTGCTGTCAAAGGATCTTAATATCATCTTCCTTCTGCCCTTAATTGATTGCTATTTTAGTACTAAATTTTAGAAATTAGTATTGTCACTGCACATGGATGAAAAGGCTGCCACTGAAAATCAGTTTCTAGATATTTCCTAGGTTATGCTGAGTGTCATACCTTTTTGAGACATAAGCTGCAGTCTTTAAGTCTTTGGTTCTAAGTATGTTTTGCATTTTTTTATACTTTGGTTTTATTTTAGTTTTTTATTTTTTTATGTTATTTTTTTTGTACCTACTTATATAATAGTCCTATTATATTTTGTTTCTTGTCTTCAATATTTGTCAAATATTTATGTACCAAATAAAGATTTACTTACTTACTTATCCCAATTTTATTTGGGTTCGGCGCAGCATGTCTTCTCCTTCCATACTTCTCTGTCAGACGTCATCTCACAAGTATCTCATGTCAAAGGTTCTAATAGTAAACCGAAATTTGGGAGATGACAATCCTTACAATATGTTGCATTATTTAAAGTTTGTAAAGTCTTAACCTCTGAACACTCTCCAGTCGTGTCTGATTACCGTTCCATTAGCTTATAAGAATCGAAGAAGGTGTGACACCTGCCTTTGCGTATATACTCGAAAACTTATATAAATTCTGGACATTAACATTTATGTACACCAAAATTCTACCGAATTGTAAGTAAAAGATTTTTCAAACCAAACTCTAGTTATAGCATTAACCTATTTAGCCTTGCCATAGCATTAAAAATAGTCTAGAGAAGGCATATTCATTACGATATGTCAATTATTCCTTATCGTATATAAAATCAATAAATAAATCAAGATAATAAAAACATTGAGATTATAAGTAATTGTGTATTCCGATTGTGATATCAATAACGATTTGTTTAACGTTGCATTGATCAGCCAATTTTATCTCAGCAAGTGCTGCTCGGCGCGATTTCACACGAGTTAAATGTCGTTTTATAGATAACATTGTAAATAGCATAGAGTTATATAATCTATAATTATAACGAATATAAGCGTGTTCAAGTAAAAAAAAATCAAAAATACATAATATATACTTAATAATATAGATGTAATGTAAAAGTAAATCTGTCTGTCTGTCACTCTTTCATGACTAAACCAATGAAGCGAATTTGATGAAATTTGGTATGAAGCAAACTTGGAGTCCGAGGAAGGAGATAGGCTACTTATTTGCCTACCACATGATAACCAGCCCCCCAGAACGCAATCGAAGTAGCGGGCGACAACTAGAATTATAAATGTAAAAGTAACTCTTTGTGTCTCTCTGTCGCTCTTTTACTACAAAACCAATGAACATAATTTGATGAAATTCAGTATGAAGAAGACTTGAAATCCAAGAGAGGACATAGGCTACTTTTTTAATGTGATATATGTCTAATATATGACAACCAATCCCCTAAAACGCGAGCGAAAACTACTTATAATATAGATTTAAATTTTCAAATAAAATAGAGTGACCCAATGTTTTACCATAAAAGATTAAACTTATTCTATTTAAAATAATATAGTTAATAAAAGTCCTGATACATAGTCGATATGCGTAGGATGTAAACGTTATCAAAGCTTTTATGGTTATCAATTATACAAGGATAAAATTGTGAGCCACCTCTGATAAGTTGTCAGTCTATGGACCTACTTAACATCTACTGTAATTGTGATATACGAAATTAAAATGATTAATGCCCGGTTACTATGTTCAGGAGACGATTGGTTCTTCGCGTAGATGGTAGAATTGTCTACGAAGCGTAATAATGTAGCTATTGACTACGGATTTAAATGCTACGTAAGAAAGTGGTAGAGCGAAAAAATATTTTTTCTATTATTTATTATAACAGTTATAATTCTTCTTGATTCTGTCTTTTTTTTATTTGAATGAAGTAAAGTTAAAGAAAGAAAAAGTAAAGTAACAGCCCATAAGGTCTCTTCTTGAAACATTTAGGCTTGAGGTATATTTCACAACGCTGCTCCAATGCGGTAAATACATGTGGCATTTTTACATATAGATTTCCTTACGATATTTTCCTGCACTTTTTAGCATGAAATGATTATAAACTTTGATAGACCAAATATATTTTTTTATTGCTCGCAAGCTTTCAAGAAACGGCAGATTATAGATATTCTTTACTGTTAAGAGGGAATATATTTATAATTTTACTAATAGTTATATTCAAATATTAATACAATAATCTTTAAATATAAAAAAGTCCTGAAGATTGATTGTCCCAAAAATATTTTACATTTTGCCAATATTTGGACTCTTAAGAAAATAAAAAAAAATGCCCACAAATCCTTTGATAAAATTAATGAAATTATATTTACTTTCGAAGTGCGAATCTATGACTATAATTATAATCTACATATATAACTAGGAAATTATAATTAAATTATTTTCATCATAACTATTTTCAGAATATTTTCTCGGAATCCCTGTCGAGCTTTGTTTTGATTTTCTTTACAAATTTAGACTTTTAGTTTTTATTCGATTAATTATACAATGGCATTCTTATTTATAACGAAAAATCCATAATATAAAAATAAATAATTAATGGTGAGGCAAAATAGAGAAAAAATCCTTGTACACTTTATAAGCTATAAAGCATGTACCAGACGTTCGGTTGTTATCAACGATGAAGGAGCACGACATGCATAATATTAATAGTTGTAGTATATTAAAGTGGGTTTATGTATTACCAAAATACTAACAATTAACCTCCATTTAGTATTGTAATATAAGAAAGTTAAGCGCGGATATATTTATAATACTGTGTAACAATTAAATAATAATAATTGTTAAATCAACCGAGAATGCGTGACTATGACTCAAATATAAACTGACCTATACTATATTATAATTTTTTAGATTATTTTTACCGGGTCAATTATGCCAGCCATGGGGACGGACACGGCATCTTCTCCACCAGCCGCCACCAGCTTTTCCAGCACCTTAAGGGTTTGCTCCACAGCAGACCATTCCCCCTTCTGCGCCAGCACCAGAATCTTCGCCGCGGCTTCCCGCATGTTGACCCCCGCACTGGGAGGCTTGGGTACATCCCCCATCCCGTTACCTTCCTTAATCTCCTTCTTATCCCCATTGTTCGACGATGTCTCATCTTTCTCTTCAGCCTTGACAGTTGCTTTTTCCTCCTCGGGAACCTTCTTCGGGGGTCCCTTGCCGCCCTTTTTCCCGCCCGGGGCTTGAGACATTCTCACATTACCAAATCACAAGGCACTGCACTGTTTCGCGACTGACCATGGTGGTCGGGCTAGCGATGTCGATCGTTGGGCGGGTGGAGCATGACTGCGGCGGTTGCGTAGCCCAGCCGACTTCTTGCATGATTTGAGTAAATAAAGGCGACAGCAACGCGAGCTTGATTTACAAACAAACTTACCGAAGCGATGTCTCAAAACGTCTCATGCATTGACCCATTTTTATTTTTTATGGGGGGAAATATTGATATCTTCCAAATTTAATTTTTATATCGAGAATAAACTTCCATTTATGGCCCCTTCATTGTTTACAATTTTCATTTCTTTTTGCTTTGTTGTTTATTAAATAAAATTTCCAAATCATCGACTGAAACTACCCATGTATATGAAAAAAAAATTATAAAATAAATTATTTCATTAAAGTAATATTTCTTGAAAATTTGTGTTTCGATATAAATATCAAATCAGTCAAATCACTAACGCAAATGAATTAATATAATAAAATTGAAAAAAAAAATACAATTTTTACTAATGTAACATATTTTCTTTTATTATAAAAACACTCTAGTATGGGATTAGCTGCAATACTATTGTTCCTTAATCCCAATACAAGACGGTCGCATAAGGTCATAAGTGTAAATTTGCCCGGAGAAAGTACAAGATCGTGATTTCGAAAAAAATGGGACAGTTCACTCAAACCAGCACTGGCTGAGGTGGCTAGAAAAATTTGCATGTTTCGTCACAAGCTACCCACGTCGCGTGCCTCGCTCGACTTCCGTAGGGTGGACTGGGCCGGGCTCGGCCTCGATACAGCCGAGAAATTGCTAAGCGCTAAGTACCTAAGTATAATTTTTTTGCTGTAACGTAATGAATGGACGGCCGAGAGCAATATATCGAACGATCAATATATATATTTCTATCTATTCTATTCTATTCTATTCTATTATATATTTTTTTAATTTTTGATATCCTTCAAGGAGGTTCTATACGGCCTCCAATTGTTAAACTTCTGATCTAAGACTTCTTCTCCACGTGACGTGAATTTGGAGTTTATTCCAACACGTTACTGCATTTTATTTAGTGGTAGGGCTTTGCCCATCTGGATAGGTACTATCCATTCATCAGATATTCAACCGCCAAACAACAGTACCTGGTATTGTTGGGTTCCGGTTTGAAGGGTGAGTGAGCCAGTGTAACTGCAGGCACAACGGATATAATATTTTAGTTCTCAAGGCAAGTGGGGCATTTTTGATGTAAGGAAAGATTAAAATTTCTTACAGTGCCATTGTCTATGGGCGTTGGTGACCACTTACCATCAGGTGGCCTATATGCTCGTCCGCCAAAATGTATCAAAAAAATATGCGGTCTGTATGTTGGTTGTATGTATTTATGGAAGGTAATTTCGGTATAATTTGCCAATTTTCATAACAATGCCGTGTGAGTATATTTTAGATACCCTATGCATTTCTAGACGTCTTAGTAATTTATACAATTATAATTATGATCATTTGAGTAATTAATACTTGAACGCGTAAAAAACCGGCCAAGTGTGAATCGAACCTTCACACGAGAGGTTCCGTACAATTATTACTAAACACGGCCAAAATCTTGTTATTTGTATGGATGCTTTCTTTTTACTATTGGTTATTATAGTGTCCACAGATATACATCATATGTAAAAACTTCAACTGACTAATATAACTGTTTATGAGATACATCCTCGTGATATTAACTGAGTTTCTTTCGCCGGTTCTTCTCAGGTCAGGGTGTTCCTTTTTCCGAACCGGTGGTAGTATTTATTTGACAATCAACAAGTAAGTGTGATGCTTCTATATTGAATAAAGGAATTTGAGTTTGAGTTTGAGTTTGAAAGATGGGCAGACAGACGGACGAACAGTGGATTAATCTCTGATTATCTTAGTAATGGAGACCAATTAGTGACAATGCATTTTATCATGGGATCGTATTATCAGCTAATTGAATATAAGTATTACTCTATAATACTATTGATAATGTTTTTTTTAATAATTGTTTTTTTTATCAGTACTTATAAATGCCACGTGTCTTTATTAAACGGGATGAGTAACTAAATGCAGTGCAACCGCAGAATTTCGTTGTGAAATAATGAATTTATAAATATATTTAATTTATTTTGTTGGATACAGTACAGTACATAAACAGTCTGTAAATTTCCAACGGCTGAGGTAAGGCCTCCCTTAGAGGTAAAGCTTTGGAGCGTATTCCACAACGCTCCTCCAATGCAGGTTGATGGATACACATGATTGAAATTAGATATGCAGGCACATACAGGTTTCCTCACGATGTTTGCCTTCACCGCTGAGTACGAGATGAATTATAAACACAAATTAAGCACATGAAAATTCAGTCTGGGTTTGAATACGCAATCATCGTTTAAGATGCACGCGTTTTAACAACTGGGCCATCTCGGCTCACATACAATTATTTAATTTCATAAATTAATTTATAAAACTGCTGGTACAAAGTAAAAGAGTACTTGTCGTTGATGGTAATACTATTTGAAGAAAATGTACTCAAAAAATTTATTGTTTTAAAAATAGCTTATGTTTATGTACGATAGCAAGATATCCACATTTTCTTAAATAATAGTATAGTACGACACAACTTAGATGTCGCATCGGCAAAATTCGTAAAACCGATCACATCCGAATCGAGAATGCTATCCCAAATTATCAATATTTATTTCTTATGTGAATATGATCTTTACATAAACGTAATAACTTTTAATATCATATAACCTAATATTCGCCAATTTGATTTACATGCACTTGATTTCTCGGGTTGAACTGACGCGAGAATCTATAGCGACGAATAGCGTCGAATGGCCAAAGGGGGAGATTTGTATTGGTTGTATAAAGCGGCAGTAATCGGTTTTATTGAATTTGCTGATGCTACATCTAAGTTGTGTCGTACTATACTGTAGTATTATATCAGTGTTGATTTAGTGCAAACAGCTTGGCCTATCGTAATACAGAGTAAGATAAGCAAGCACATTAGCAACAGATAAGCATAACGCTACGATAATAAAAATAACAAGTGTGTAAATTATATTTATCCCATTTGTAATCATATAAACGGACAGTGTGATGATTTTTTTTGGTACCAGGTCGTCCAATTACAAATACGCAAATGTTACTAGTAAATGCGTTAAGCGTGTAATGGTTACACATGTCGTCTGATGGTAAGTGGTCACTGCTCAAATACTTTGGAGATATATTAACCATGAACAACAATATCCAACAATAACAGCCTGTAAATTTCCCACTGCTGGGCTAAGGCTTCCTCTCCCTTTGAGGAGAAGTTTTGGAACATATTTCACCACGCTGTTCCAATGCGGGTTGGTGAAATACACAATAAGCACATGAATATTCAGCGGTGCTTGTCTGGGTTTGAATCCGCAATCATCAGTTAAGATGCCCGCGTTCTAACCACTGGGCCATCTCGGTTCATATAACCAAGTATATGATATATGCAGAATTTCTGTATAAGTCCACGTATCCGGTATCGCTGGATGCAGGCCGCTACTCAGTGGTCAAGGTGGAAGTCATTGGCAGAGGCCTATGTTCAGCTGTGGGCGTCTTACGGCTGATGTGATGATGATGATGATGATATGAACCATTTCTTACATCTCAACAATGCGCCAAGAAAAATGTTATGACCCTTCTGCCTGCAGTTGCTCTCTTACAGTTTAAGCTGGATCACAACAATATTACTTATAGATTGGTAGTAGAATATCTGATGAGTAGGTGGTACCTACCTAGACAGACTATAGCATGACATGACACAAGCGACAGTGGTTACTGCTGTAAAGAATAGTCTTTCGTATCTCAATCTTAAATTTTATTTTAGACATTTTATATACGAAATTCAACATTGTAACGACCTCCGTGATCGAGTAGTGCGTACACCGGTTTTCAAGGGTACGCCACTCCGAGGTCCCGGGTTTGATTCTCGACCAAGTCGATGTAGAAAAAGCTTATTAGTTTTCTATGTTGTCTTGGGTCTGGGTGTTTGTGGTACCGTCGTCACTTCTGATTTTCCAAAACACAAGTTAGCTACTTATATTGGGGTCAGAGTATGTATGTGATGTTGTCCAATGTGTAAAAAATCTCGGCTTATCTGATCGCTGGGTATCATCACTTTGTAATTAATTTTTGTTCAGTAACGATGCACAAATAACAGAGGAACAAATAAAGAAGCAAGCGAGATCTCCAATTTCTTAAAAAATTTTTCATTTAATGTTCGTCATCTATTTTCTCTTCTTCGATGATGTTCTCGACAGGCTGCAGATTGTTCATGAAACCCAGAAACTTACTTGTTAAGATGACATCTCCTCTTTGGTGAATCCGGAAACATATGGTTCATGAGTATTTTTTCGTTGGTGTAATCTATATGTAAAGTTGATTGTACCTTATTATTTAAATTTCTATAGTCTGTAATAGTTCACACATTCATTCATCACACCAACACGTCGAAACTTGCGACCACACGTCGAAGCATCTATGGGCATATTCGTACATATGCCTTGGACTTCCAGTGTATTGTCCAATATCAACATTGCAAGTATTGCTCTTTGTCCAATATCAACAGCTACTTTATCATTCGATATTGTTTCTCGTAAATGAAAGTACTCTTCGATTCAAAGTTTTAATTGATTGTATTGAATGTAGTTTAATTGTTCCTTCTCGACCTTAGCGTACATGTTAACAATGATTTTTTGAAACAGCTGACGACATTTACAACACTTGACAGCTGACGACAAAGAAGAGGTTCTGGTGGTTCAACCAGTTATGGTAAATAAAGTTTGGTAGTGGAGCAGCCCATACGAGCAGTTTATTTTAAACAAAAATATGGGCACACTATATTCATTAAACCAATGATCACATCGAGATGCATCTTGTATAGTATAGTAACCTATATCGTAATTAAAGGCTAAATTATTTTTATTGGTTCTAGTTCTTGACTTAGTCTGTTTTATCGTTGATCAAACCAGTCGTTGGACTCGCTCGTCAGGTTTTTCAGTAGCTCTTGATAAAGATACTCTTGTTCGATGATCTGCAACTTGATCATTTTCTCAACTGTTTCGATAGCTCTCAAAGAATAAATTCCGGTTTTATTTGCTTCTATACGTATTTCTTGTTAGTCTGGTGTTTTAGTAGATCTTTCGGTTGTATGGTAATCATAAAAGCTAATCACTTCTTCTTCTTAAATTACATATACGGCAGTATATGTAATTTATAATTATCTTATCTAAAAATGATGATTATAATCGTTGTTATTATTTTATGTTAGCGAACATATCAACAATGAATTGTCGAAACAGTTGACGACACTTCGGAATATAATTAGAATGATTATCTCTAATCATTATACGTTACGCATAAAAATCCAGAGCATGAAAGGCTCATGCTTATTCGATTGCGTTTTATCTGCTTTTAAATGACTTTCAAATTATCTGTTGTTTCATCTTCTAGAGCAGTATTGAAATCTCGAACTTAATTAAACGATAACTTCTCCATGAATTGTAGTATCGAACTATCGTCGATCAATCTCTTTTTCTTTTTTGCAATTTGCAGAAACTGGGGATTTTCTTCAGGTACTGGAAGAAATGAACCAATCTGATGATATACTTGTCCATCACTTTAAATGTAGACGCGAAATTATTGTATTGTGCAATATTTGTTGCTCCAAATTATGTTACTTGAAAACATGAAATGTATTTTATAATATGTTGAAGGACATATTTTAACTTTTTAGTAGTTCCACGGCTTTGGTAAGAGAGGTTCTGGTGGTTCAACCATTTGTGATAAATAAACTTTACCAGTGAAGCAGCACATACCAGCACTTTTTTTAAACTTGACTATATGGGCATACTATATTCTATGAACTATATCACATCGGGATGCATCTTGTTATCAGAACCTTTAACGTAATTGAAGGTTTATTTATAAAGATTATTTGTTCTAGTCTTGACTTAGTCTGTTTTAATTGTTGGTCATCCAGTCGTTGGGCTCGCACGTCAGGTTTTTCATTAGCACTCGATGAAGATGCTCTTGTTCGAAGATCTGAAACTTGATCATTACGTTAACGAACTGTTTCGGTAGCTCTCAAAGAAGAAATTCGAATTCTATTTGCTTCTACACGTATTTTTTTGGTGTGTTATTTCAGTAGCTCTTTTTGGTTCTATGACGCTGTGCATATCTTGTCGGTGTTCCGATATTTTGTTTCTCCGGTAGCATTTTAAATAATTTGAAGAATATAGCTCCAGTTTTCTATTTATACAAATAAGTTATTGTTTTGGTTATTTGTCTTACGTTTGCATTTTAAAATAAAGATTCATTGTTATTGAAGTTATGAGTATACTTACCAATTATGGTTGTTCATTTTCTTATAATCAAAATAGCTAATCACTTTTTCCCTTACATGTACTCGTAATTTATAAATATCTTATTTTAAAATGAAAATTATAATTGTTATGATTATTGACATATGACGGATTTTATTTTTTTATTTCATAATTTTTTATCGGTTGATCAAATAAAAATACTTGTACGTATTCATTTTCATGACAATCGGTTGAACGCTCTATAAGTCTTTATATGGCAGCGCCACCTGGAGGCGAGTTACATCAATGAAGATAGCATAATCACTTACTATTTCAAAAAGCACATATGCATAACAATTTTCATAATGATCGGTCAAATAGTTTCTGAGTCTATAGATGGCAGACATACAAACACATCCTTTTTTAAATATATAAATAGCCTATCATTTGCGCAATCACGTGTTCTTACCGTATACCAATTTTTGTAAAGATCGGTTCAGCTGTTCTCGAGCTATAGCGGGACATACAGACAGACAAAAATTTTAAAAATGGTAAAATTGATATCAGAGTCAGTCATAAAATGAATACCAATGACGATATTCGACAAAAAATTGAGTGTACAGACAGACACTAAAGATTTATATAGTAGTATGGATATAGATACAAATATAGATATAGATATAATGTAGTTAAATGCATGATCATATTGATTAGATATACACTATTTATAATGTACTAGCTGTTACCCGCGGCTTTGTACGCGTAGAAAATATAAATAAATTTACAAATTAACTTAAAATATTACATCGATGTAAGACCTCTTTGTTTACATCACTCTTTTCCAATTAAAAAGTGTATATATGTATATTTCTCAGGCTCTAGACTATTTGTGTATCTAATTTCATTTAAATGGGTTCAGTAGCTTTGGCGTGAACGCTAGACAGACGGAGTTACATTCGGATTTATAATATTAGTATGGAAGTATGGATAAAACCTTAACAATTATCACGTGACTAAAATACAAATGGCTGCTATATCTGTGACGTCATAATGTTAAAACGTTTCTGTGCCAGATTTAGGTAATTTTATACGGAATCCTAAAAGTCCTTTGTGTAAGATTTATATGAGAAAATAAGTTATCACGCTATATGCAATTCGACGTCAACTGTCTTCATAAAAACATGTTGAAATTTGACTCAATATCATATTTTAACGAAAACTTATATTTGGTCGTAGCTGTCAGAGTATGAAACAGAAGGTCGATGGAGAGCGAGGCATTGTTGTGTAGAAACAACACCGAATACAAAATCGAAAACGAATACGAATAATCGGTTTTTTAAGCGAATCGACTTAACATTAATACGAATAATCGATAACGAATAATAACTAAAGAACACTCTTGACAACTCTACTATCAATTATATAATCTACACTTGATATTATGTATTTACTAGCGACCGACCCCGACTTCGCGCGATTACAATACTGGTACTATATATACTACAAAATTTGTTTATTTACGACATCACATTAGAAACTTCTAAAATTATCAGTGTTACCTCACTATATTGTCCATATATTATATACAAAAACCTTCCTTTCGAATCACTCTATCTCTTAAAAAAATTCGCATCAAAATCCGTTGCGTAATTTTAAAGATCTAAGCATACATAGAAACAGACTGCCGTAAGCGACTTTGTTTTATACTATGTAATGAAAATAACATATTGCTTTTTTTTTATGTATAGGTAGGATAGTAAATGGGCGACCTAATGGTAAGTGGTCACCACCTCCCATAGAAATTAGCTAAGTAAAAATTATTAAACATTCCTTACATCGCAAATACGCCACCCACCTTGGGAATTGAACTGGCTGACTCACCCTTCAAACCGAAACACAACAATCCTGAGGAGTATTGTTATGCGTTAGAATATATGATTAGTGGGCTATAACTACCCAGGTAGAGTTAAAGTAAGTCGGTAACTTCTTATCAATTTTCATTTACCAACTTAAATATTCAATAAGACAATCAAAGTTTTTCATTAAAAACTCTCTCATACACACAAACAATCCGTATACACATTTACATATTTACCAAGATACTAATAGTATGTATCAATTACATATGTATTTATGTCCATACATTATACAAGGTTACTATGAATATAAACGATATAAGTACATTTAATAAACAGCTGTTACGTTTGATATATTCTTAATAACATAATATCTTTTGATTATAAATACGATTTGATTAAATTCCATCAGATAAGTTAATTTGAAATTATTTAAAAAAGATGATAGACTATAAATAAGTACTTAATTTTGTTATTATTTATTGAATTGAATTGTAACTAAATTACAATCTGTCATTATAAAGCGAGTGTGACGTAGCGTTTGTAATTTAGGACTTTAACGTAATGGATTTCTTATCTCATTTGTTAATTGTATTCCGTCAGACTTGGACATATTGACTGTGTATTATAATGTTTAGTAAAAGTGCTCGTTTTTTATCGAGAAGACTTACAAGTACGGCTAGTTTAAGGTGCGTTTTGGATACTATATTTAATATAATAACGTTGAATTAATATTGCGATCTTGTATTTTTTAAATGTTGAAAAAGAGTAGTTACTGAGTTTCTTGTTTGTTTCTCGCTAGAATCGACTTTCCGAACCGGTGGTAGCTTCATTTAATTGTATAACGATTCAAAAATGCTTGTAAAAGCTTACTGGAATAAAGTTTATTTTTATTTTGATTTTTTGATTTTATAATCGTTCAAGTTGACTTGTTACTTATATCGAGTTGCGGAGTTAATAATGAATAGAAATGTAAAATGGAAAAAATATTATTATTATTCTCGTATTGAGGAAAAATGTGTGTGATGAAAATCTACCAAGTATATCAACCAAGACGCCTTGGAGGATCTTATAATCACTCTATGTTAATTTGTTGTTTACTGCGAGTGCGAAATTAATATTAATTAAGAATATAATAGTATAGTGTAGTAAATAAATATTATTATTATTCTTGTACTCTATGAAAGAAAATATTATGAGGAAAAATGTGTGTGATGAAAAACTGCTAAGTGTATCCACCTAGACGCATTGGAGTTATGTCCTGGAATAAGCTCCAAACCATTTCCTCAAAAGGACTCTTAGCCCAGCAGCGATACATTTGTATTACTTTACTTTTTTATTAAATAAGCTATACGAACTAAAGTAACTAATTTAAGACTAAGAAAATATCCGGTAATGTTGTATTTGATAAATTTATTTTCCTAATTTAATAAATTATCAAACTAACAAATTAGCCATTCGATGATTAGTTATCACAGGACATAAACACTGGCATTCAAGGAAATATTTCGTTGTCGCTCCCGCAAAAGTCGCTATGTGTTTCTTTTTTTTTATATAGTTCGATTGTTACACCGTTATTTCAATACTATAGTTTAAAAGTTTACAAATTTAACTATGCTATATTCATGCATCGAAATTGACATATATTGAAATAATGATTAAAAGGGCACAGCAATCGAAAAATATGAAAAAAAAAACACATAGCGACTTTTGCAGGAGCAATGACAACTAACGCGCTACCAACTTTAGGAATTAAGATGTGTCAATTGTGACTTTAGTTAAATAGGCAGACTCATTTCAAACACGAACTCAACAATACAAACGTATTGCTATTTATCGGTAGAATATTTCATGAGTGGGTGGAACCTACATACATACGATGCTCTTTTACTCGTACAGTCTTATCACAAAATACTCAGTTTTTAATATTATCACTCAGAAATTATATTGCTTAGTTAATATTTGCAACGATGTTTTGTTGTTATAATGTTTTTCAAACAAAAAACTAAGATTGTTATCTTTTTATGTCAATTATATAATTTTTAATACAACCTATCTAATACTGAGTCTTAGTGATAATGAACGTTCAGTAATGTTACGTTTTGTAAATAAATTACCTGTTATAATCATATTTATCACACGTATTGTTGTTTTAAATATTATTTGTTGCGGGTCACCGGATTACTCCCATTACATACCATACATAAATTAAAATAATATATAAACAAAAACACACGCACTTGGAGAGGCCTATGTCCAGCAGTGGACAAAAAAGGGCTGATGATGATGATGATCATATAAACAATCTTTACTAATTAAACTAATAAACTAATATGAGACAACATCACATACATTACTCTGATCCCAATGTAAGTAGCTGAAGCACTTGTGTTATGGAAATTACCACAAACACCCAGACCCAAGACAACATAGAAAACTAATGGTAATCTACATCGACTCGGCCGGGAATTGAACCCGGGACCTCAGAGTGTACCCATGAAAACCGGTCTACACACCACTCGACCATGGAGGTCGTCAAAAATCTCTGGATGTATGATTTTGTTATATTGATATTATAAATGTGAAAGTAGCTCTGTCTGTCTGTCGCTCTTTCACGACCAAACCGCTGAACCGATTATGATAAAATTTACTACTTTTTTGCCTAACACATTACAAACAATCTGTAAAACACGAGTGAAGTCGCGGGTGACTACTAGTTTTGTTATATATTACTAGATAGATGTAAAAGTAACAGCCTGTAAATTTCCCACTGCTGGGCTAATGGCCTCCTCTGCCATTAAGAAGAGGGCTTGGAACATATTCCACCACGCTGTTCCAATGCGGGTTGGAGGAATGCACATGTGGCAGAATTTCAATGAAAGTCACATGCAGGTTTCCTCACGATGTTTTCCTTCACCGCCGAGCACGAGATGAATTATAAACACAAATTAAAGCACATATATATAGTAGTGCCTGCCTGGGTTTGAACCTGAAATCATCGGTTAAGATACACGCGTTCTAACCACTGGGCCATCTCGATTCCTAGACGAGATAGATGTAACAAAACATATATTTCGGTTGAGACAGTAGAGCTTCATATATATGATTAATTTTTTCTACGTAAAATAATCATATTATTTATGAATATATATAAAAAGTCTTATAAATAATTAATAATTGTGATAATATAGTACCTACCGTTTTAGTTTAAATATTGTAATCGTTTTTTTGGCGGGTCGTAAATAAGATAAATACATGATATAAAAAATAACATACGTTTTGTATAATGAACCATTTTAAATTATCATGTTATAAATATAAATGAATGTGTTATTTTATGTGTGGTCACCACTGGCCATAGACCTTATGTTATGCTCCCTGTGCCTGCCAATTGCCCACTGCTGGGCTAAGATCTCCTCTCCCTTTGAGAAGAATATTTGGAACATTTTCCAACACGCTGTTCCAATGCGGGTTGGTAGAGTACACATATGGCAGCATTTCTATGAAAATAGAATCATGGAGGTTTCCTTACGATGTTTTCCTTAACCACCGAGCACTAGAAATTATAAACACAAATTAAGCACATGAATATTCAGTGGTGCTTATTTGGGTTTGAACCCGCAATCATCGGTTACGTCTAACCTAACTCTATTCCCAGAACACAACAATACTAAGTATTACTGTTTGATGGTAGAATATATGATGAGTTGGTGGTATCTACACATTTGTAATGTATGTATTTATAATATTTGTATTTTGTTCTCTCTGCATTGCCTATCCATTCAACCGATTTTGATGGTACTTTGGCGATGTGTTATGCGTACACGAACGTTCCTAATCGAAAAAAAAAAAACATTTTTCTGTTTATGTTTATATTCAATATAATATAAATATATCATAATTCTAGCCATGCTAAGCTAGGGCAAGTAGTTCATAATATATAAATTTGGAGGTAAAAAATTTACAGGTCTGCCCGTTATCTTCAGCTACAGTCAAATGAAGGCTACCTGCATAATCTTGGAACTGAGCCCCTGATCCATGCCACCTTGGGAGATGTGATAGCGGAGTCTGCCCATCGATACCCTGGGCGGATTGCTATCCGATCCATGCATGAAGACATTTCCATCACTTACGATGAACTGATGAACCGAGTAAGAAAACATTATTAATTCATTATTAACTGTCTAGCAAGAAGAAAACAAGATTTATTTAAAAAAAAGTGTCGTTACTTCCGTGCTTTTGTACACATATTATGTATAAACAAAGATATAATATATATAACAGACACAATAATAAAAAATAAGTTATATAACAGTTCAAAATAGAATGAAATATAGATAAAGAGAGAGAGCGAAACTCAAACTCAAACTCAAATAACTTTATTCAATATAGAAGCATTACACTTTCTTATTGATGGTCAATTGAAACACTATCACCGGTTCCGAAAAGAAAATACCCTGACCTGAGAAGAACCGGCGAAAGAAACTCAACGGGTTTAATTGAATAGGTTGAAAGAGAGAGATGGAGTGAGAGAGAGCGAAAGAGAGAGACAGAGAGAGGGTAAATCGTCTGGAGGGGGAATAATGCTTATTCCGTACGCGACTATACATTGTTTATCCTTCGCCGCGTCTGTGCGTGTGTGAACGCGTTTAACTTATATTTACTTAAGTAAATTAAAAAAGTATATAAATTATGTTATCAATACATATAAAATTACAAGTATGTAGTCTAAATAATCACTATATAAGTACAATGGGTCCTTTGAGGACTTATATTCGTACATAAAGAAAACTAGACAAAATTAAATCTCTTCATTCTCAGCTGAACCGTGATCTACAGTTGCGATACATTCGCGATTCGATTCCGATCTTATTTCGATTCAACCCTAACTGAAACGATTTTACCTTACATTCCCAATGCTGCCAATCTTACGAACTATGGCTAAGGCTTAGCCATATGATTCTGGTTTATACAGTCCGTAAACCAAAACCTTTGTGTGGATTCGGTTTATGGACGGATGTATTTAATAAATGAAAAAGTAAGTTAGGTTAGGTACCGCCCTCTCTGTAAAGAGAAGATGAAGAGAATTTCATACATAACTAAATGATAAAGTGTTATATAGTACTAATAATGTATATTAATCAATATTAAATATAATTTCAGGCTGACTCCTTGGGATGTGCATTAAGAGCTAATGGTTTCGAGAAAGGAGATAGACTGGGGATCTGGTCTCACAATTGTGTGGGCTGGGTCGTGGCACTCTTGGCAGCGGCTAGAGTTGGACTCATATCGGTGGGTCTCATAATGTTTGCTTACAAAATGTAACCTATATACTTAAATTCATATAGTAGTAAGTCTCATTCGATCACAAGCGATAATAAAACCAAAGTATACTTTAATAAGAGTTCAGTTTCGATGTATGAAAAAAATCGAAACCAAAATATACTTTATTTGAATAGACATAACATAACATACATTACTCTGATCCCAATGTAAGAGCTGAAGCACTTGTGTTATGGAAATCAGAAGTAACGACGGCACCACAAACACCTAGATCCAAGACAACATAGAAAACTAATGGTAATCTATATCGACTCAGCCGGTAATCGAACCCGGGACCTCAGAGTGGCGTTCCTATAAAAACCGGTATACACACCACTCGACCATGGAGGTCGACAAAAGAAATTAATGCACAGCAACGAAAAAGACCCAATTTATAATCATGATGATAATTTGATCTCTTGATCAATTTTCCAAATGATGGGGAAGCAGCCAATTGCACAGAATATATTATTATAGTACACAAGTTTCTAGTCAAATCATCTATGGGCTATATATCCGATGAGTTGACACATCTGACGACAGGAGAAAAAGATCAAGGCAGGACAAATGGCTTAAAGTACTTCCCATCAACAGTATACTAGAAAATATCGGACTGTTATTTTTTTAAAGAAAAATTCAATTACCCTTGATTATTTTTACTCGAAGCTGGATAGCAGTGCCTCAGTAATAGCAAGCGATAAGCTGAGCTAAGCTAAGATTAGAACAATGAAGCATTTTAAGAATAAATACTACAATATGTTCGGCTGATATAGATAACTTGATTGTATGATGTATCTATAACAAACATACAGCACATATAGTATACATTAGGAAATCATTATGTAACTGTGTAAATAAAATTGATTTTTCTTTTTAATTATTTATTAACTGTTTTTTTTTTTAGGTTTTTATCAACCCCGCGTACGAAACGAATGAGTTAGGTTTTTGTATAAAAAAAACTCAAATGAAAGGATTGTTGATCGGCGATACGATTAAGAATAGAGATTACATCGGACGATTGAACAAAATCTTACCAGAGTTACAATCGTCTAAGGAGGGATCACTTTCATCGCAAATATTTCCAAGTCTGAAGTCTATTATAACTTTAGGAAAAGAAAAAATTAAGTGAGTAGTTCTATTTCTATTTCTAGAAAGAACAATAAAAATAGAAAAAATCAAATTAAAAATCACTTGTCTTATATTTCATTAGGCTCTTAAGATGAATTATTAACTATCTGGTTTGGTTTCTAGCTAATTGGGTTACAAAAGTTTTGCTTGGCTTTGCTATTTCTAAAACATCACTAGCAACTTGGAGTTTCTATAGAATTGTTAACGTCCTGTTAATGTAATATTTGTTTTAATATGTATTTTATATTTGTTACCACCTATAAAGACCACCTTCGAATGTTACCTACATCAACTATTAATTTTAAGCGTTTAGTGATAAGTCAAAGATGATTTTAGATTAATTATCTAGTTAGCAATAAATCTATTGAGTATATGTATGAATGGCATTTTAAAAATTACTTTATTTTACTTAGTTCTGAAAGTTATCGTAATTTTGGTTCTTTGTTTCAATCACTGCTGATTCTGTTGATTTCTAAATTTAGATACCCAGCCTGTCAATCTCTATTTTTATTTTATAAAAAGAAAAAAAAAACAATAGTTTTTTACATTATCCGTATTTTTATATTATGCTTATTGCTGTGTTCATTTAATGAGGAAGCTCGAGTTTATATATGTTTATCAACCAATGGGCTAAAAATAAATGCCTTTTGAACTATTCATAATATTAATACATAAGTTTATTGATTGTATAAAATTTGTATTTGTATTTAAGACTGGCTTTTTAAAATATATAATTAATATATTATACTTTATTTCATAATGGTGTGCAGTACCTCACGTGTTCAATTAAGTAGTTAACTGTATCCTTGAACTGAGTGAAACTCTGATTAGTATAAGAAAGCTTAAATAGTAATTATGGAATATCGAAAAATGTTACTTTTTGAATATTGTTATTAATATTTTGTTATAGTTATATAGCCGAAATAGCCCAATAGTTAGAACGCGTGCGTCTTAACCGATGAATGCGGGTTCAAACCCATGCAAGGACCACTGAACTGTGATTAATTTGTTTTTATAATTCATCTCGTGCTTGGCGGTGAAGGAAAACATAGTGAGAAAATTTGCATGTGTCTAATTTCATAGAAATTCTGCCACATGTGTATTCCACCCGCATTGAGACAGAGAGAGGGAAAATGTGCCAAACCTCCTCAAAAGGGCGAGTAGGCCTTAGCCAGTGGGAAATTTACAGGCTGTTGTATACATAAATGTTTTTTTTTTTATTTGCAGTGGCGTGACGACCACAGACTCCCTGATAAACAGTTATAGAAATAATAGTTCTGTTTCAAAATACGGAAAGGAAATCAAACCTGAGGATGGCAGCATTTGTCTCTTCACATCTGGTACAACGGGTGAGCTGATTGAATATTGAAATATCTTAATTGCAACTTTATATTAAAGTCACACGTTCTAAAACTTTACTTAAGCAAAACTCGCAAGTTCTATTCTAACTCTTTAACCTAATATACATACGTTGCATTTCAAGGAGAAAATCGGCATTACATTAGCACCTCCTTTGTAAATACTTTTTGGTAAGGTTTTGCAAGCCCGAGTAAAAAGATGAACGCAGCAATTAATCTATATTAATATTATAAATGCGAAATTAACTCTGTCTATCTGTGGCTCACGACCAAACCGCTGAACCGAATTTGATGAAATTTGGTATGAAGCAAACTTGATTTTAAAGAATGGACATAGGCTATTTTTTGCTTAACACATGACATCCAACACCCTAATATACGTGCGAAGCCAAGCGCGACTTCTAGTTTAAAATAAAACGCATAAAAATTCAATACTAAAGTTTATAAAAGTTAAACTACTTCGTCTATATATGCGCTGTTAATACTTTTTTCTACATTCACGACGATAAATTAATTCCTTCTTTTGTTTTAGGCGATCCAAAGGCTGCTGTCGATTCTCATTTAGCAGTAGTCAATAACACATATTTCTCTGGCAAAAATTTGCTATTAAACGAAGATCACCAAACAGTCTGTTTGCAGGTAGGCCAAACTGTCATTTTAATTAAAAGTTATTTCTTGTACTTAGTCGTTAGATATCTAAGAATCATTCAGAAGTCCCTTTCTAACTCATAGGCTTACATATATACATAACATCAAATCTAATCAAAATAAACTTTATTCAAGTAGACTTTTACAAGCACTTTTGAATCGTCATTTATCTGTAGATTCTACCGAGAAAAACCGGCAATAAACTCAGTAGTTACTCTTTTTCAACATATAAAAAATTCAGTCATGTTAGTTAAATGCAATTATACAGGGTTATTGGTAATTCGACGTACATCCGCTAAAAGTTGATAGGGGTGACTATTTGCAATAATTTTAATCCCCATATGCCTGATCCAAATGTGAACCATTTTTGAGTTATCACGTTTTTTAGTTTTTTTCAAAAATTGTTAAAAATGCAACTTCAAAAATTTATTTAGAAAAAATATCAATAAAATTCTATTTTTTTCTTCTGATTTATAAAAACGAATAAACACTGGATATTTGTGAATATTTAAACAATCATTATCAGCCCAAAATGGGAGACGGAAAACGATATTATTTCAATATTAACTTATATCAAATAATATATATTTTTTACGAACGATTTGAATATACGAGACGGTAAAGTTAAAAATACATTATGTTTATTAAATAATCATGCAAACTTTTATATATTTAAAATAAGATAATTATGTTAGCTTAACTTTTGATTCAGTATTAATGCTCATTAGACTATTTTATATTCCAGGCTCCGCTGTTCCATGCTCTGGGCTCAGTAGTTACATTAATCTCTGCATTGCAACATGGTTCGACTGTCGTCATAGCTTCCCCCATATATAACGTAGCTGCGAATATCAATGCTCTTTGCGCTGAAAAGTAAATACTTTTGTAACTGCTGCTAGCTCATATAACAAAATAAAAATATTGACTGATTCATAAATATTGACTGATTCAGAAATATTGACTGATTCAGAAATATTGAATGATTCAAAAATATTGACTGATTTAAAAATATTTATTCAGGTTTTCTTGGGATTTTTAGTTTTTGCAATTCAACTCATATAAGTCTTACGTATATCGCTTTGTCGTACAATACGTCTTACTCTATATTGAAGTCAATTGTTTGGAAATATACGCGGAGAATGTAATGAAAAACTGAATCGCAAGTATTTAAGAAGCAGTTGTATTTTTTAGATGTACAATAATTACTGGTACGCCAACAATGTATGTGGATATGCTGTCACAAATAGAGAACATGGGCAACCTGCCCATCAAATTAAGCTTGGCCCTTGCAGCTGGCGCACCCTGTAGCCCTCAGTTGATCAGACAAATGAATAAACAAATGAAAACTGATTTTGTGAGCGTAAGTGTATAATTGATTTACACCGTTAGTCCAGTCTTAGAAGGCTACAGATTCCACAGGATCCTGAATTGAAAACTAAATACTTCAAAAAAAATGTTTTGGGTGTTTCTGTAAATAAATTCTCAAACATAATCCCTTGAAAACTTCAACCCGTCTCTCCGTAAGCTGAGATTTTTTATTTTATGATGGCACATCGTTGACACGAGTTTTGAGGGAAAGAAAAAGACAGTACATTATTTTGCACAAGCTTGTGTGCACTGTACTATAATTGGTCAATGGCTAAGTAAAGATGGCCGTCGTGTTGGAAATCAGTCGGGCTATATCTTTACCTTACGATACGCCTTTGTTACGCATATAAATAAGTTATTTATCGACATCATTAAAATGCATCTGATCATGTACTCTAATTTTACATCCGTGCTTTTCAACTTGGTATTTAATTTCCGCAAAAACCGTTCCTGTCTAAGAAGTCTATTTTTAGATATTAGTAAAAATCTGTGGTGAATATATATCTGATAAATCTTTATTCTGTAAATTGGTGGTAGTGCTTTGTGCAAGCCCGTCTGGGTAGGTACCACTCATCAGTTATTCTACCGACAAATAACAGTACTCAGTATTGTTGTGTTCCGGCTTGAAGGGTGAGTGAGCCAGTGTAACTACAGGCACAAGGGACATAACATCTTAGTTCCCAAGGTTGGTGGCACATTGACGATGTAAGGAATCGTTAATATTTCTTACAGCGTCATTGTCTATGGGTGATGGTGACCACTTACCATCAGGTGGCCCATATGCTCGTCCGCCAATCTATAAAAAAAATATATATTTTCTTGGACTTTCAGGCTCTTTATGGACTGACAGAAACAACAGCATGTGTGTTCCAATCGTTACCTGGAGACAGTGTCGACGTGGTCGCTGAATCTGTTGGTTGTGTAGCCGCCCATACTGAAGTGATGGTAAGCTAATCAATGCTACAGCGTGCGAAGCGACAAAGTAATTTTATAAGCATAACCTATGGACCACGAGCATGTTAGTGAAAGATCAAATACTAACTAACTAAACTGGAACTTATAAGATGCTGTGTTAGTTATTTTTCTGAACGCGAGCGTCTCAGTATCTGCCAATGAAATTTTTTTGTGTCAGACTATTTATAAAAAAAGATTAGGAACTATTTATTAATAGGAAGGAAAGAAGCAGAGTGTGGACATTTATTTATATATTATAAACAGAAAAAAAGAATAATGTATTGTTCAAAAGATAGAAGTTATAATCACTTTATATTACAATAATAACACAAAATGATAGTTACGTAGATTTTTATAAATATACCTATTTCGTTATTTTCATTTAAATAGTCAGGACGAAAGCTGTGACTTAAATATTGGTATACGACTCGTTGATTAGATATTCCAATTTATTTGCAGGTTGTTGATAATAAGGGTGAAAAGTTGCCATTCGGAGTTGCTGGAGAACTAATGGTTAGAGGATACAATAATATGATCTGTTACTGGGATGAACCGGAAAAGACGAAGAATACGATAAGAGAAGATGGTTGGTTGCATACGGGGTAAGTTGTTATAAAAGATTACGGTAAAAGCATTTATAGGCTTTAAATTAGAGGCCAATTTCAAACAGATTTATTCTATACTCTACATATACAGACCTTTTTTACTCCATGCATATGTTCGTATACATGGTACATATACCAAAATAACATTTTTTTCAATTTTTGTCTGTCTGTTCGTTCCGGCTAATCTCTGGAACGGCTAGACTGATTTTAACGGGACTTACACTGGCAGGTGACTAGTTTAGTAACTTAGGTTACAATAATATGCTACAATAATATTTTCTTTTTATTAAATTCAAACGCGTACTTGGTTGTAGGCGCAACTAGTAAATAATAAAAATGTTTGCCAGGTATATACCGTGTAAATAAGGAATTTTATTTATTAGCCACTTAAATAATTTAAATTGCATTTCAGTGATAAATTTATATTATCTCCAAATGGGTATGGAAAAATCGTTGGAAGGTTTAAGGACATAATCATACGAGGCGGAGAGAACATCGCGCCGAAAGAGATTGAGGACCAGCTGATCACACATCCAGACATAGTGGACTGTCAGGTATAAAATGAAACAACTGTCATATCTAACGGTTACAAATATCATCTTCAACATATTCCACAAAAGACGACGTTCTTTTGTTTAAAGTGTAGACTATTTCAAGATACTGAGGAGTATATTATTCAGAGACGGCACATTTATTTAAGTATCCTCTGTCGTTCAGTCACTCTCTCGCTAATAGTTGGTACAGTTGTTGGATGTTGCACAATTACATTTGACTTATGCAGGTTACCTCACAATGATTTCATCACCATGAATGAGTCGTATATTAACAATTAAGCAAAAGGACGCTTTGTGGTATTTCAGTGCTGGTTTACGAATTCTTGAGTCGGTCAAGTCCCTTGTATTATTTTTATTTATTATTATTTCTTTGCCATCTTATACAGATCATTATCAACAATGTTTTTTTTTTACCTTAGGACTCTCTGCACCATATCAAAAAGTTTTGACTATAATAGCCTTACAAAGGTAAAATACATCTATTTATTTATTACACAGGTAATTGGAGTATCCGATGAAAGACTTGGCGAAGAACTCTGCGCGGTTATAATACCAAGAGAAGGAGCGAAATTCACACTAGATAACATGACAAAACATTGTACAGGAAAAATAGCTCGCTTCAAAATTCCTAGACTTCTGAAGACTGTCAATGAATTTCCTAGAACAGCATCGGGTAAAATACAGAGATACAAAATAAAGGAAATGATTGAGTCTGGAAAAATATAAATATACGATAGCATATATCTATAAATTTAAAACATATGCCACAGTATCTCCTCCTACAAAGAAATTATTCAATTTTTATATTTCTCTGTAATTGTTACGCTGATAATGTTTTTAAGTATTCTTGTATTTTTCTTGGTAAACATATGGGAACAAATTTTGAATGATTATGTGCAGGGTGGTGTGAAACAGACGATGAAGTTGTTTGGTCAAATCACTCGCTACTTCGAGTCTTGTCTGTCTACTTCATGTATTTTCTTACTTTAAATGTTTACTTTATTATGAATGTAAATTGTTAATGTTTAAATGTGTGATTGAGTGTTATGAGAATCAAATAAAGGAAAATTACATTATATTATATTGTTGTTAAAAAGTACTTTATTATTTATTGTAATTACTTATTGACATGCCCTTTTTCTGTGAGCTGAGATGACCCAGTGGTAAGAACGCGTGCATCTTAACCGATGATTGCGGGTTCAAACCCAGGCAAACACCGCTCTATATATGTGCTTAACTTGTGTTTATAATTCTTCTCGTGCTCGGCGGTGAAGGAAAACATCGTGACGAAACATGCATGTGTCTAATTTCATCAAAATTCTGCCACATGTGCATTCTATCAACCCGCATTGGAACAGCTTGGTGGAATATGTTCCAAACCCTCTCCTAAATGGAAGAGGACGCCTTATCTTAGCAGTGAGACATGTACAGGCTGTTACTTTACTTTTTATTTTTATGTACTTCTTCAATTCAACTGCTCGCTTTAATAAGTTCACGAGTCTTTTTTTATTTAATCCTTTTTTATGTGAGCGAAAGATTTTTCCATGTGATATTGTTAAGTTGTTTAGTTATTTTTTATGTAATATTGTTTCTTCTAAGGTGATTTATTAATTAATGTAAAAAATAGTATTGCAGATTGTACTTATTTTTAAAAGAACCAAATTTGTGCATAATAAATTGTCGCCTGAAATTTATGTTTTACTTAAGAACACTTGTTAATACTAAGTATACTAAAACAAAGTATTCATGTGATATTATTAAGAAAGAATATCTGATAAGTGAGCCGAGATGGCCCAGTGGTTAGAACGCGTGCATCTTAATCAATGATTTCGGGTTCAAACTCAGGTAAGCACCATCAGCATATATATAGGGTTTTCCAATAGGAACGCTTGAACTTTGACAGCTGATTGCGGCCATGTTGTTTGAGTGACAGCTGTCAAATGCAGTGTGTTATATTCATTCCGTTCTCCCAAACCACCATGGCAGGTTACAGTGTCGAGCAGCACGTGCAAATCATAAAATTGTTTTATGAAAATGGGTCTTCAGTTCGAGCAACGTTCAGCGCACTTCGCCCGTTTTACGGTCGCGATGATCGTCCTGCCGAGTCGACTATCCGTCGATTGGTGGACAAATTCGAGTCAACCGGGTCAGTGAACAATCAGCCGGTTCCCGTGCGTCAACGTAACGCGAGATCTGCCGAGAATATCGCCGCTGTGCGCGACAGTGTCCTCGAAAACCCACGGCAGTCAATTCCGCGTCGCGCACAGGAACTCGGCCTTTCGCAGACGACAACTTGGCGAATTTTGCGTTGTGACTTGAGCCTGCACCCGTACAAGATCCAGCTGACCCAAGAGCTCAAGATTAATGACCATAGACAGCGCCGTGTGTTCGCTGACTGGGCATTAGAGCAGTTGGAAGTTGACGCCGATTTTGGCAAAAAAATCATCTTCAGCGACGAGGCACATTTTTGGATGAATGGCTATGTCAACAAGCAAAATTGCCGTATTTGGGACGAGACCAATCCACACGAGGTTCACCAAGTGGCAATGCACCCGCAGAAAGTGACTGTTTGGTGCGGATTTTGGGCCGGAGGCGTGATTGGTCCGTATTTTTTCGAAAACGATAATGGCGTGGCCGTCACCGTCAATGGTGAGCGATACCGGTCGATGAGAAGCAACTTCTTTTGGCCTGAAATCGAGAATATGGATCTGGACAACATGTGGTTTCAACAGGATGGCGCTACGTGCCAAACAGCACACGCTACGATGGAAGTTCTGCACGAGCAATTTCTGGTCATGGTCATCTCGCGCGGAGGCGACGTGAACTTGCCCCCGAGATCGTGCGATTTCACCCCGCTGGACTTTTTCTTGTGGGGTTTTCTTAAGTCGTAGGTCTATGCCAACAAGCCGCAAACCACCGATGCCCTCAAAGTCTACATACGCCACGCCATCGATCAAATACAGCCCGATTTGTGCACCATAGTCATCGAAAATTGAACCTTTCGTGTGCGCGCCACCAACCGATGCCGTGGCGGTCATTTGAATGATGTCATATTCCATACATAATGGGTCGATAGACCTTCCAAATAAAAAAAAAATCGCAAATATCTCTCCTACATGTATTTTTTTTTTTGCATTTCAAAGATCAAGCGCCCTTAATGGAAAACCCTTTATATATATGTGTGCTTAATTTGTGTTTATAACTCATGTCGTGCTCGGCGGTGAAGGAAAACATCGTGAGGAAACCTGCATGTGTCCAATTTCATCAAAATTCTGCCTTCCACCAAACCGCATTGGAACAGCGTGGTGGAATATATTCCAAACCCTCTCCTTAATGGGAGAGGAGGCCTTAGCCCAGCAGTGGATAATTTACAGGGTGTTACTAACCCCGGCGAGCTCGTACAAAGATCCTACCACAAAGAAAAAATATTATTTACATATATAATATATTTATGAGGGTCTGAAATACTTCAGGCCCTCATAAATATATTATATAATTTTTTCTTCGTTGCATTTGCTTATTTATTTATTTAAACATTTTAACTAAGATTAATTTAGTTAAAGTGTAAAGTTATATTACTATTATAAAATTTAATAAACGTTTGTAAATAAATTTATAATTGCTTTTTAATATCCTTTGAAATCTTAAGATTTAAAATACTTATTTTTGTCATACTTAAATATTCCTAATTTTTTACTAGTCGTTGAGGTTCAAAGCTATATTTTTTAAAACAATTCTTAAGACAAATATAAATAATATAGAGAAAATGAGCATGAGAAAATGAGATGTACTTGTACGAAGTTAGTAGCAAGCATGTTTTCCTCATCAAAGGCAAGAATTGATAATTTTTAATTATATTATTATATATTAAGATACATATTAAAAGTATTAAAATAAACCAACAAAAATAAACGCAATGTAGGGTATTTCTTAATAACTAAATAAAAAAAAATTTATAAATATAATTCTATGTATGTGATACTCTTTAAAGGCTTGGACTGATTTCGAAGACTTTTTTGTTAAGTTTTCGGTAAGATTTGCTGGGTATGAAAGATAAATATATTTTTTTTATTATTGTATAAGATTTGCTCTAAATGAGTTTTAAATTAAATATTCAGGCATATCTACTAGAATATAATGTACTTGGCCTAAATCAAATCGTCACACTATGATGTGTGATTTATTTAAAGCATTTGATAATGTTGCACATTAACTTCGATACTTCGAAAGCTGTTTAATTTAAAACATGATGTTAATATAAGCTACTGTAATATATAGGTAAATATTATTGCCTCTGCTAGAGAGGCCTGGTTCATCTGTTCATTACAGAGGATCGAAATTGTGATTCAACTGGAAATGTAGCTAGCGTTCTTACATTTCCACACAAAAATAGATAGAACTGGCGTTCCACAAGGATCTATTTTTGGTCATCGATTATATTTTTGACATATTAAAGATTGACTTTTTAAATAAACCGTATGATCTATATTAAATGATTTAATTGATGAAAATATTATAAAATATGAATACTTTTTAAAGTCGTTACAATGTAAAAGCGATAAAGAATCAATGTCAAAGTCAAAGTTAAGAATCTTTATTCAATATGAAAGTGATTACACTTGCTTATTGGTAGTCAAAAATCTACCACCACATTTACAAGTAATATATTTTAAGAAGTAATTTAAAATAAGTAATCTTCTTTTTATTTCACGATGACAAAAAGTATGAATAAAACTATTGTTTGAAATGATTATTTGTAATTTCAGTTTTTCATATAAATGTCTAGGAATATTTGTTTTAATTACAATATTGAAAGCAAGTTTATTTCATTATTTTCATATCAGCATTGATTGATGACGTCTAGCCATATCTGCAATATGCTGATGTATGAAAGGCGCTGATAAAGATAATTATAAATTTTACAGGTGAAAGATATTAACATTGTTATTTTGACAATCAAACATTCTCAATATTTTTCGTTCGTCAGAAATACTTTTTAATATAATTAAATGAATGTCTTATGACAATGAGGAAGGAATTGTGTTTATTGGTCTTATTTATTAGTCAAATATTTGTTGCAAATGCTTCATCTGGTAAGAAATCGTTACTAAAACTTTTTTTATTTACTTTCTTAATGATAACTTTGCTACACTGAAAATAACTGTTTGTTTACGCTTTGTTTTGCTTTCTTTTCTCGTTTATTTATATGCATATGCATACACTTTCAATTTTAAATGGTCATCAAATTGTTCATTTATATTTTTAGCTTCAGTTGATTTTTGTTGACTTCAGTGAATCTTTTCATATAAATAATTTGAGGGTTTTAAAAATTCATTACAATATATTCCATTGTATGTTTTAGTACCTAATGTTCGTTTAGTCGACCACACCAGCTATGCCATCTCGATCATACAAGAGACGATGCGAAGAGTTGAGAAAAGCTACTGGTGCAGTTTAAAAGTAGACGACGTATTTATGAATATAAGGTTAGATCACCAAAACTATGCCGTCTTCTTCTTGCAAATGTCAAATCAGTGATGTCAGAAAGAGACGCATCAGTGTTGAAATATACAGCTGTTAAGTAGAACGCTAAATCAATATATTTACCTTAATTAGCCTTCACATAGACATGATCGTTACTTTCCATCAGAGATCGAAGCAAAATAGTATAGAGTTTCATATTCATTGAAAGAATTTATTGAATACATCTCTCACTTGAGATTCGCAGACGCTGCAGGACCTAAAACAAATGCTGAACGAGCTGGCTGATTCTTCTATGCGTATCGGCCGACAGATGAACTTGGATAAAACCAAGGTCATGTTCAAAGAACATGTTTTACCGGAACCGACTGCGATACACGGAACCGTTCTCGAAGTTGTTCAGAAATATGTCTACCTCGGGCAGACTTTGCGATTAGGTAGAAACAACTTTGAGGACGAAGTGAATAGAAGAATTCAGCTGGGTTAGGCAGCGTTTGGAAAAGTATATCAATTAGCATTAAAATTGACAGCAATTGAAGCTGATGTTAAATTTAAAATTGTCTAGTCTATTAATTCTTTTACCAGCAAATGGTCTCTTATTATACTGTCACTGAGTCATTTATATAAGTAAAAAGAAGATCAGATAGTCTGTAAAAGTTGAAGTGAAATTTTAAATGGAAAGTTTAAGTAATACTTATGTTACAGCGAAAATGTCCTAGGCATGCCAACGTCAGCTGAGGTTGAATTTACCAACGGTTTCTTGGTGTCACTTCGGAGCATAGATATAGTGAGGAGCACTGTGCAACAAGTATGGGTGCCGTTAAGAGTGAACACGACCACTGTCGAAGTACGGGCCACGATGAGAATGCTTGATGCTGTTATTGGATTTGACGTCGCTGCTAAAACGCAAAACGGCGTTTACCGATCGACGGGAACGATTCGGTATCCAGAAATCCAGTTTCCATTTCTGGTAAAGTATTTTATAGTCTATATAATTTGCTCTATTCATTTTTCCGTGTAATAAGTACTAACCCAAAAAAAATTAAGGCTTTTTTTAAGGTTACGTAAGGAATTAGCAATAAAGTTTATTTACTGCTGGAAATGCATTCTGTCTTTTTAAAAAATTTCAAAGGAGAAAAACCATTTCCCTAAAGAGACAGGACGTATTGTTCCATAAAACTTGTGCTGCTTAGTGCAATGACCAATCTCTTGGAATGTTCAATGGATTCGCAGATGTCTCAATATCACCCAAAGGGAACGTGTTGAATAATATTGTACTGATTGTCGCCATTAACTTACTTTGACATCTACAACATCTCAGCCTACGAAAACATAAACATAGACGCATGTCTTTCAGATAGCTAAGAACTTGTTTACGGATGACATAGCAGTAACCGTCCGCAGTAATTTGGTGAGAACAACGAATCTTATGCAGTTTGCGCCAGAGGACGAGATAAATAAAGTCGCAGCTGTTTTGGTAAGCATATTCAATTGTAAGGATTAGGTAATTTCTTTCAATCATAGTTATGTGTTTGTCGAGCTGAGATGGCTCAGTCATTAGAACGCGTGCATCTTAACGGCTAATTGCGGGTTCAGATGCAGGCGAGCTGAATATTCATGTGCTTAATTTGTGTTTATAATTCATCTCGTACTCGGTGCTAAAGGAAAACATCGTGAGGAAACCTGCATGTGTGTAATTTCATAAAAATGCTGCCACATGTGCATTCCACGAATCCCCGTTAAATGAGCGTGGTAGATTATATTCCGAACCTTCTCCTCATAGAGAGAGGAGGCCTTAGCCCAGCAGTGGGAAATTTACAGGCTGTTGGTGTATTTAAGTGTAAATAACTAATTGTGTGCAATCGTCATTATCGTGACGAAGTTTGTTTTGTAAAACTGGTTTTTAAAAATTCCAAATAAATTTCGTGTTAGAGTTATCGTTCAAATAAATTAGCATATTTATTTGTTTTATAAAAAAACAAAACCTTATGATATCATTATCTGTTTCGACTAACTTTTGAAATTTTTATTTTTTAGTTCAACTGGAACAGCACAGCTAACAGCATCTTCAGCTGGGCCACTGACATATTCACCCCGATCACTCTCGACCTAGTGATGAACGAAATTGAATTTCCTAGAATGTGTTACAATTGCAACGTTTAAATAAAAAAAAGATTCTCCAAACAGCTTGAAGTCCAGCGAAGATCTGCTGATGTTCAGTAAAAATATAAAATAACATCAAAATTTATAAAAGAAAAATGTAAAAAAAGCACGGGCAACTGTGAGTCCGTGGAAGTTGTAAATTAAATAAATTAATAAAAAAAAAATAGTAAATATATTCGTAATACATACAATGATTTTTATATACTGCACTGTGTGTTGCTATACCCAACGTTAACATCAACGACTACCAATCTCTCTTTCATTCTCATTCTCAGTCTCATTTATTAACAATGAAAGTGAATAGATTGTATGGAATTCAATATAATCCAACTATTATGGTAAAAGCGGTATTAATGTTTATCAATTTCAAAAAGATACACTAACATTTTATTTTACATATAGATTATAGACAATTATAATAAATATTAATATTAATAATTGAATACTTTAATTATATGTTTAATAGATGTATAGCTTTCGTTTATTCTATATTGTCTTTAATTTTTATGTTGTCATAACTCATATAAATGTATGTTAAGACATACAGGCAGATATGTGGACATACGTCATTGCTTGATTGGACTGCACGGAAGCTGTACAAACAAATTCAACTTAGGTTCCGTTAAAATAATTCAACATTTATCAATCCAATCCAATCCAATCCAATCCATCAGCCCATTTCCGTCCACTGCTGGACATAGGCCTCTTCAATTGCACGCCACTGAGATCGTTCTTGGGCTACTCGCATCCAGCTCCTGCCAGCCGTCTTGCGTAAGTCGTCACACCACCGTGCCCGAGGACGTCCTACACTACGTTTGCCGAGACGCGGTCTCCACTCTAGAACACGTTTCCCCCAACGGTTATCGGTTCTGCGAAATATATGGCCAGCCCACTGCCACTTCAGCTTACTAATCCGGTGGGCTATGTCGATGACTTTGGTTCTCTGGCGGATCGCCTCATTTCTGATGCGATCCCGCAGAGAAACGCCGGGCGTAGCCCTTTCCATAGCACACTGAGCGACTTTAAACTGGTGGACCAGCCTTGCCGTGAGTGTCCACGTTGCGGCTCCGTATGTCATGACGCACTGGTTGAAGTTGAGACTTTCGTTTTAAGGCACTGTGGGATCGACGATGTAAAGATTCGACGTAATTTCCGAAATTAATAAAAAAAATAATTTCCAAACGCTGCCCAACCCAGCTGAAATCTTCTATTCACCTCGTCCTCAAGGTTGTTTCTACCAAAATCGCAAAGTCTGCCCAAGGTAGACATATTTTTGAACAACTTCGAGGACGGTATCGTGTATCGCAATCGGTTCCGGTAAAACATGTCCATTGAACATGACCTTGGTTTTATCCAAGTTCATCCGAAGGCCAATACGCATAGAAGAATCAGCCAGCTCGTTCAGCATTTGTTGTACGTCCTGCAACGTTTCTGCCACGATGACGATGTCGTCTGCGAATCTCAAGTGAGAGATGTATTCGCCATTGATGTTGATGCCACGTCCTTTCCAGTTCAGCGTCTTGCTCATATACTCCATTGTATTAGTGAACAATTTGGGGGAAATAACGGCCCTGTTTGCTGATGCACCGGAGGTCGTGGCGTACGCGCTTGCTGATCTCTTAGTTTAGTCGCCGCATCTCTGACGAAGTGACAGGTGGGTTTTCGCGTCGTTTCTTCATTAGCCCTAGACTCTCTTCTGGAAGTTTGGACTTCCTGCCCTTACGCTGCATGTCACAAAATCTCTAGACTGCTTTCTGGTCTGGTAATCTTAATTGTTAAATGACGATTCAAAAGTGCTTGTAAAAGCCTACTTGAATAAAGTTAATTTTGATTTTGATACGGTCGAGGTTGCAGGTGGTACCAACAATGTGTCCTTTTCTTTACACCTGATAAAGTATATGCAAATCTTCCTGATGATTGGCTGTTGTAAGCTCAGGTATTACAATGTAATAAATAATTTGAATATCTGATCACAATTTTATATCATATCAATTACCCCTGATATTCATATCTCTGTAATGTCTAGGTGATCGCTTCTGTAAGGTCATGATTATCATTCTTAATTGTTTTTATCAGAGTAATTTCATTCCATTGCTATTTTTATTGTGATTGTATTTATTTACTTACAAATTATTAAGTGCAGATGATAAAACACGATTTTGTAATTAAATGTTTTAATAATAGTCAGAAATGCCAAAGTATTTGCTGATTTTGTTATTATGCCTAGTTACTGTCAATTGTCAAAGTTGGGGTAAGTACATGTTATGTTATTTTATATAAGCTCAAGCTTGTGCAAATTTGTATATGTACAGTCAGAGTAAGACAACCTTCGCCAATTTTCAAATTCATTCCTTTATTAAGTCTTAAACTCTTAGTACCTTTTGAAACTAAACATCAAATCATTGCGACGCAATATGTCATTCTCGATTGGTAAAGCAGATTATCGTTCATTCTGCACACGAAAATAGATCTTAAGGTGACAGACCTTTTCTTACCCCGACTGTACTAAGATTATTTTAGATCGGTATGCTATTGTCAGTTACAAATATAGTTCAGTTACGTTTAATATGAATTTTAAGTTTTACAGATATAAAAAAAAGTACTAAAGTGGGGCAGATTCAGCCACCCTATAATATAATTGTTATTCTTATTGGCGATTTAAGAAATGGGTTAAACTGTACCCATGGGCAATTGGCGTATATAATTATAGATAGGTAGACCAAATGCCAGTCAAATAAAATACCTTTATATATGAACACTATACATATGCACTAACTTTATTTAATTGATAAGTGTTAATTACGTATTCTGTAACATTTAAAACTTTTAAGAAAGTATCTTTAAATACGCAAGAAACTAATTGACTCAATTAAAAATATTCACATTACATTCATTCTCTTTTGATAATAATTCAAACATATGCAATTTTAGTTTTATCAATAATTAAAAAAAAAAAAAAATGTTCTTAAGATCATTTATTTTTGGCTTTTTTGATTTACAAACAATGAAACGGATTGACGAAACAATATTTGTTAATTTTTTTGTTTTTTTTTTATTTATAACAAGAAACAAAGACCCCGAGATACTGGGAATAAAAACCTGGGGTCTGGCCCAAAGACTTATTGAGCTTAAATATTTTTTTATTAAACCTATCAAGCGATACCAAGTGTAAGGGTATAGAGTGACCTAGATTTTGACGTCATCTCTTCATAGTATTTAAACTCAAGATTGAAGGTGCTGATGTAACTATAACAACTTGAATAATATAAACACTACATACAGCACTTACTCTTTCTATAAAAAAACATTGAAGAAAAAAACATTTGAAGTGTAAATAAGTATGCCAAGTACCTTCTTAATCTGTTATTATTCGCTTTATACGAAGCTATCTTTCACAAGAGTTTTTTTATGTACATTGAAAAATTATGTAACTACTACTATACTAAGGAACCTTCAACTTAGATTTGTATATCTGTTTTTCATTTGTTTTTTTCACGATATTGATATACGCAAATCGCGGTACACTCCCTCGATTGGTTTGAATGATCCTGTTATACTTTTATCCGGATATATGATATACAGATGTAGTGAAGTATCCGGCATATATATTGGTAATGCCTTATCAAACAAATAATGACGTAGTATAAGGCCTAATACTTGTAGATATAAAACCGTAGGTATGAAGCTTCACTTGTTATGCTATTTTTTATAGTATACGTTTGTGAACGAGCATATGGGCCACCCAATGATAAGCGGTAACAACGTCCATAGACAATCACGAAAAAGAATTTTTTAACCATTTCTCACATCGCCAATGCGCCACCAACCTTGAGAATTAAGATGTTATGTCCATTGTGCCTGTAATTACTTTGGCTCACTCACCCTTCAAACCGGAACACAATAATACTGAGTACTGTTGTTTAGCGGTAAAATATCTGATGAGTGGGTGGTACCTACTAGTATAAGTAAGTTAAACAAAAACAACTGTAGATTATCATGCTAAATAATCATTAACTATTTAACATATTCATATAAACGTCAATTTGTGATTAATAGTATAATATATGCAAATTTATTAATCAACAAAAGTGTACGACGAACATAAAAACATGTACCCTATAGGTATTATATTATAATGTTTGATAATTATTGTTTTTAGGTTCAAGGGCTTGCCTGGTTAACAGCAATGGTTACTATTTCAATATCATTCAAAATGCCATTAATAAACTAGAAAATAATATAAAGTGGTGTAATCTTAAAGTAAATGACGTCAATCAAGAAATCGAGTAAGATTTTTGTTTTTTATTTAACAGATAAAAGCAGATTATCTTTATGATATTGCTAGTATTTATGGGCAAGGGAAATATTTATTAAAACCTCATTGGAGATTATCATAATTTGGTACATTAAAATTCAGATTTTTTTATTAAGATCTCCAAGTTTTCTACTAAAAATAGATTCTCGATGTGCAAAAATAAAAGATCCGAAATAGCCCAGAGGTTAGACTGTGTACATCTTAATCGATGATTACAGGTTCAAACCTAGGCAAGCATCACTGAATTTCATGTGCTTAATTTGTGGTTATAATTCATCTCGTGCTCGTCGGTGAAGGAATACATCGTGAGGAAGCCTGAATGTGTCTAATTTCAACGAAATTCTGCCACATGTGAATCTACCAAACTGTACCTCAAAGGGAGGGGAGGCCTTAGCCCAGTAGTGGGGAATAAACATGTCTTTTTTTTCAGCGAACGTCTATTCAAGTGGCATGCCCAAGGAACAGCGAACTACACAAATGGATTCCTCTTACATTTCCGAAATATTGATGTATCAAATATTCAGACCACGTTTTCCACTAGAACAGTTAATGGTACTGTGGAGAACACAGTGACCTCGAACGGTTTACTTAATTTTAGAAACGTCTACATCGGCTACGACGTTGTTGCCGATATAGAAGGATTTGACACCCAACACTTCACGGGAGTATTCTCCTATAACCTGATTACATTACGGTGTATGGTTGGTATACATTCTGAAAAAAAAAAACTACTAATAGAGGCTTAACTTAACATGCGTGATGGCCCAGTGGTTAGAACGCGTGCATCTCAACCGATGATTGCGGGTTCAAACCCAGGAAGGAAAACATCGTGAGGAAACCTGCATGTGTCAAATTTCATAGAAATTCTGCCACATGTGTATTCCACCACGCTGTTCCAATGCGGGTTTGGTGTTATATTTCAAACCTTCTCCTTGGAGGGAGAGGAAGCCTTAGTTGCCTTACTTAGGCAGTGGGAAATTTACACGCTGTTGTTTTTGAAGCTTAATTGTTGCTTAAAAAAATAGTTATAAAACTATCTCGATGGTCTGATTGTGATCGCGAGGTCTTGGATTCAAATACAGGCCAGGCAAAGATGTTAGTATCTTAATATGAACAATAATCTTTATTAATATAAATGTTATTATTATTAAGCTCCATGAACATACCCTTACAGAGACTAAGTCAATTATTAATATGATTCTCAGTAGAAATAAAAATACACACAAATGTGTTATACAAGGAGTGGTAAAATATATTTAACTTCCAATTGATTCAATTTCAGATCGTTAGAAACTTACAAACTGATGAAATAAGTGTTACTACGACATCGGCTTCATCGAGCGCTGCTGCCCGGCGGATGACGTATATGCCCGAAAACACCATCTCAGAATTGTTATCGAGACATGTAAGATATATTTTTAACAAAGATATTTACAAAAGACTTTCAAAACACCGGATGGTAAGCAGACTCCTACCAAGCCCACCAACCCACCAACCTTGGGAACCAACATTGGCTTAAACTCCAACACAACCATACTAAATATTTGACGGTAGATCATGATGTAAGTGGGTGATAAATATATAGTATTATATAGGATCATACTTGATATATCACACTATACATAAATCGAACCCTTTTTTTTGGTTTTAAAGTAAATACCTGTGGACTTCCAAGCAGGATATATTAATTTAAATAATTGTGATTGACTAACATGACTTTGTATTTATTAAATGTTGAAAAAGAGTAACTACTGAGTTTCTTGCCGGTTCATCTCGGTAGAATCTACTTTCTGAGCCGGTGGTAGCTTCACTTAATTGTATAATGACGATTCAAATGTGCTTGTAATACTTCTTGAATAAAGTTTATTTCGATTTGATTTGAAATATTTTTGTCATAAAAAAATATTATATTTTACACAGTAAAGCTATGATAGTCATACGCTCGAGTTATTTATGAAAATTATTTTTTATGTTCTGAGATTTTTTCCTAACCAATCAATTATAATAAATCATCTCAACAAAAATACAAATACTATATTATTTCTTAATATGGACAGCTTTATATTTAACTAATATTATGCATGGTGAAATTTTAATTTTTCTTTTTCAGTTTTTCGCTTATCACATTTCGTTCAGTGAATGGGGACCGAATTACATCACACCAATTGTTTTGGAAGCCGCTTCAAAAACCGAATTACCGGAGATACGTTACGACAATAAGTGTTAAATAACTTTGAAAAAACATCACACATCTGCAAATATGGTCTATTATTTATTATAAACGATGTATAAACGATGTTTTTGTTGTTTTATTTTTATATAAAATAAAAATTGGCATCCGATTGGATAGAATATCACAACAACAAGCACAACAACAACATAAGAACAAGAACGACAACAAACAAGCATTAGTTTTTATAACTGTGATCACGTGATCAGCGTTGATGTTCATTGGTAGAACGCATTCT
Organism: Vanessa cardui; assembly: GCF_905220365.1. Lineage (NCBI taxonomy): Eukaryota > Metazoa > Arthropoda > Insecta > Lepidoptera > Nymphalidae > Vanessa > Vanessa cardui. The sequence continues at coordinate 3,697,581 of NC_061130.1, read as the reverse complement.
TATTTCAAATCGGGCTGTTATTGTATATGATTATTATATGTTATAGGTGGCAAGCGAGCAGGAGGCTCACCTGATGGGAAGTGATTGCCACCGCCCATGGATATGAACACCGGGTGTTTTGCACGTTACCGGCGTTTAGAGAATGTACATTACTTTCTTGAACGTTGAACGCGGTGGCGCGGTTGCAGCAGGTCCCGGGGTGGACGGCGGGGACGTGGATGGCTCGGACTGGCTGAAGTTTGCAGAGCCCTGTGTTACGCCATTAACAGAGCGCAGTCGGTATCATGGTGCTGTATAGAGACTGTAGCTTCACCACTTCACCTCGCTAACAGTATCACCAAGACCCTGCAGCTTCCCACCCCGTACACCATATACTCCATCGCATTAGTGAACAATTTGGGGGAAATAACGTCCCCTTGTCTCACTCCTCCATGCAATGGTATGGGATTTGTTTGCTGATTCTGTACTCGGACGGACATTTTGGTAGCTTCGTAGAGACATCTCATCACTTGGATGTATCGCCAATCAACTTGGCAACGCTGCAGGGACTCCAGAACAGCCCAGATATCAACCGAGTCAAAGGCTTTCTCATAGTCCACGAATGCAAGACACAGGGGCTGATTACACTCATGGGACTTCTGTATAATCTGCCACACTGTATGAATGTGGTCTATGGTGCCTTATCCGGTCCGAAGCCCGGCCTGCTCCGGGGGTTGGAATTCGTCAAATCTTCGCGCAAGACGGTTCGTGATCACTCTTGAAAACAGCTTATAGACGTGGCTCAGTAGGGATATGGGACGATAGTTATTTTTGTCTCCCTTTTTGAAGAACACGACGACCACACGCCTACTCCACGCCTCCGGAGTTCACCCTTCAAAGAGCGTCTTAAGTTCCCTAAGTACCGGTTTACCTCCCACCTTTAATAGCTCTGTGGTAACGACGTCCTCTCCAGGGGCTTTTCCATTTTTAAGCTGTCCAAGAGCAGTCTCGATTTCGCCAATACTGACTTCAGGCAGGTCTTCGGAAAAATGGCGTGTTAATGTAGCTCTAGGATCCTCATTTTCGGGATCAGGTCGAGATGCATGCGATGCGTATAACCGGCCGTAGAAGTCCTCTACTTCCGAAAGTACTGCCGGCTTAGAAGAAACGACTTCTCCAATTGCTGTGGTCAACTTCGTCAGATGGCTCCTTCCAAGAGATTGTACGAACACCTTAGACCCCCGATTCTGCTCAATAGCTCTTTTTATTGCAAGAGTATTGGAGCACCGGAGGTCGTGTCGTACGTGCCTGCTGATCTCTTGGTTTAATTGCCGTTTCTCTGACGAAGTGACAGGTGGGTTTTCACGTCGTTTCTTCATGAGCCCCAAAGTCTCTTCCGAAAGGTTGGACTTGCTGCCCTTACGCTGCATGCCACAATATCTCGTGCCTTCTTCCCTGAGAATTTGAACTACATTTTCGAGGTTCTGGTTTACGTCAGTTGTGGTTTCCACAGCAGCGAATCGGTTCTCCGGGATTGACTGGAATGTTTCAGATCCCGCAATGGTTTGGAGCAGCTTTGGTCAGAGCGTGGACTTCATCAGACGGGCGCGCTCGGCCTTAAAATTGATATTCAGAGAGTCTCGGAGGAGTCGGTGATCACTACCGGTATTGAACCTATTAATCACTGAGACGTCTCTGAATATATGCCTCTTGTCCATCATTATGAAGTCGATCTCATTTTTTGTCATAGTGTCAGGGCTTTGCCACGTCCACTTCTGCTGCGGCTGCTTCTTGAAGAAGGAGGTCATCAAGAAGAGCCCCTCCCGTTCGAGGAAGTTGACAAGCAATTGCCCCCTATGATTCCTGCTTCCAAATCCATGGGGTCCTACTACCGATTCGCTGTTTCTTCTGTACTCCCACTTTAGCGTTAAAGTCGTTGACAACGTTGTAGTGGGTTTTCGTGGTGAAGTGGAGGGCCCTCGATATGTCATCGAATAATTCTTCCACTTCATCGTCCGAGTGTGTTGAGGTCGGTGCGTACGCTTGCACCACCTTGAGGCTGTACCTCTCGGTGAGCTTTATAATGAGGTACGCGACCATGTTCGACACACTGGAGATTTCCACCACGTTGTCAACTAGGGACTTATTTACGAGAAACCCAACGCCACCTTGGGATTGTTGGTCTCGCTCTCGGAAGTACATTAGGTGGCCCGATTTGAGGGTTACGGTGTCCTCTCCCTCTCTACGGACTTCACATAGCCCTAATATGTGCCACCTAATTTTCCCAAGTTCTACCTCAAGTTGCGCTAGATGCGAGAGTTGCGCTAGATGCGAGGTATGTTGGGATGTAAGGGGGCGCAAACTACACCTTAGTGCCCAAAGCCAACCTCACCTGCCCGTGGTGCATCCTGCCGACCAGCAAACGAGGCTCTGGCGACCGACTGATGGCGGTATAACCATCAACATAATAGGCGTAGCTATATACCACAGGCCGGTGACGGGCATCAGCGTCACCGGTGCGAGAAGCTACGTCCTGCGATCGCCAACCCGCCTGCCCAGCAGTGAATGAATACATCGTGAGGAAACCTGCATGTGGCTAATTTCATCGAAATTCTGCCATATGTGCATTCCACCAACAGGATGCTAGAATTTGTTCCAAACCTTCTTGCGCCACCGACCTTGATAATTACTGTCCTAACTCGTGTGTGCAGTTACGCTCTTATTAAACTGCTTCAATCAGCTGTCAATAAAACCTACTTGGAATGAGAAATTAAAAACAGCTAAGTTCTCAGTTCCTCACTGTCACCATCCCTCTAAACCCACTTCACCAACGAGACAGAAAAACATAAACAACAAAGTAATTCTCCTTAGCCCAAACGCAGAAACCTGTTTTACTAAATAATTAGTGTAAATATATTAATTAATTTAATTTGTAATAGATATCAGTATTAGCGTTTTGTATAAATATATTTCACCGTATTTAAGCATTCATTGTAAATAAAATGTTCGCTGTGCTCATTTCGTTGATTGGTATTCTTATAGTTTGGTGTATCCATTTAAGGTTTTCGAGGGATGGGAGACTGTTCGCGAAGATACCTGGTCCGAAAGGCTTACCTGTATTGGGTAACGCCTTTCAGTTTCTACTTCCCCCTGGTAGGAATATACTATTTTAATTACTGTTAAGACAAAATTAGATTACATTACATTAACAGCCTGTAAATTTCCCACTGCTGGGCTAAAGGATCCTATCCTATTTTGAGGAGAAGATTTAGAACGTACTTCGTGTAGTTCCAATGCGGATTGGTGGAATACACGTGTGGCTGAATTTTGATGAAATATAATATATACACATGTAGGTTTCCTCACGATGTTTTACTTTACCGCTGAGCATGAGATGAATTATAAACACAAATTAAACACATGAATATTCAGTGGTGATTGCCTGGGTTTGAACTCGCAATTACCGGTTAAGATACACGCGTTCTAACTACTGGGACATATCGCCTCGCCATAATGTCATGTTCTTATTATTAATTGTGTGTTAAAAAAATATAATAATACATCAGAATTTATATATAAAACGTAAGAATCATATTATAAGGTTATAATCGAATTCATTAATAATAATTCAATTGTATAATATAAATTTATCACTTGAAGACATTGGCGCTTTCAGAAATTTGTATGACTAGCTGTGCCCGCGACCTCGTACGTGTTCGAATTTAACAAAAAAACAAAATTATTGTAGCCTCAGTTACTCCTTGTTATATCAGTTATCTGCCAGTGAAAGTCCCGTCAAAATCGGTCCAGCCGTTCCAGAGATTAGCCGGAACAAACAGACAGATAGACAAACATTGTAAAAAAATGTTATTTTGGTATATGTACCGTGTATACATGCATATGCATTAAGTAAAAAAGGGCTAAATTAATGTTACAAACAGACACTTCAATTTTATTATACTCGTATATATAGACTGACCAGTCCTAACACCGCCAACGTGCCGCCAACATTGGTAACTAAGATGTAATGTCTTTCAAACCAGAACACGACAATATCAAGTATTGCTACTTTGCGGTAGAATATAGGCTACATAGCTTGCACAAAACATTCGCAAATTAAAATTATTTAAAAAACAAATAAAATTATATTAAAGGAGCGACTCCATAAAAAATGTCATATCTTCCAAAAAATGCAGTCCCCATTCGAGCCACATTAGTTAATTCATTGATAAAATTTCCATTTTTATCAATGAATTAAGTTTACAAGGAAGTACTTAATTTACATGCTTATCCAATTTCTTAAATTTTAATTCCTATGCTTCAATTTTTAATAAAATTTAATTACCTTTTTTTTACTTCTAGTTTCTTGATTAGATATACTTTTAACCGACTTCAAAAAAAGGAGTTTCTCGGTTCCATTGTTTGTGTGTAGGTATGTTTGTCCGCGATTATCTCGCGTTTGGCTGAAGCAATTTGGATGCGGTTTTCAGAAAAGTATTTATTACATTCAGGAGATGGTTTTAGTGCTTGAACCTACTTGAAAAAAAAGTAGGTTGTTAGTTTGACCTGTAAGTACTATATTATTAAGTAACAAAATGTAAGAGTGTATACCTTAACATACATCAAAACGGTAAAAAAATAAACATTTCTAAACACCCCCTACAAGATTTTCAATAACGGAAAATGATACATTAGATTCACTGTAACAGTCAAAGATAATTGGAAAACAATAGCAGCAGCAGCACTTAGGGACTAGCGGCACCAATTGAGCACTTAAAATAATCCCTCAACTCTAGAAATTCCACCACCAATTTGAACAGCGCTATGTTCCAAACCTTCTCCTCAAAGAGAGAAGAGGCCTTAACCCAACAGTGGGAAATTTACAGGCTGTTGTTGTTGTTGACATTATTAATATTATTATAAAAAATTATCATTGAAAGATTATCAAAGATTACCATACATTTAAAAGCATAATCAAAAATTAAATAGTTCATGTAATCATATACTTTGTATTACTTAATTTCATGGGAAAGGAACCGGCATTTGAGCGTTTTATCGCTATGAATTAGGGCATTTATTTCGAGTGTGCTACTTTCACGCCCTACTTCGTGTAATTGAATCAAACACAATAATACTTTGTGGTAGGTCTTTGTGCAAACCCGCCGGAGTAGGTACCACCCACTCATCATATATTCTACCTCTAAACAACAGCAGTATTGTTGTGTTCCGGTTTGAAGGGTGAGTCAGCCAGTGTAACTACAGGCACTAGGGACATGGCATCTTAGTTCCCAACGTTAGTGGCGCAATGACAATTTAAGGAATAGTTAATATTTCTTACAGCGTCATTGTCTATGGGTGATGGTTGACCACTTACCATTAGGTGGCCCATACGCTCGTGCGCTAATCTATTCAATAAAAAAAGTATATATTCACCGCTGTTTTCTAGTCGGCACTGCTTGACAACAATATAGGCTTATGTACCGCTTGATATCAGCGGTATCATAGTATAACAAATTATATCTCACGCGAAAACGATTTGCGGCGATTCACTATAAATCATTTGTCGAGCCGAAATTGCCCTGTGGTTAGAACGTGAGCATCTTAACCGATGATTACAGTTTCAAACCCGGGTTAGCACCACGTGCACTGAATAGTCATGTGCTTAATTTGTGTTTATAATTCATCTCGTGCTCAGCGGTGAAAACATTGTGAGGAATATATATGAAATTTATAACATGCATGTGTCAAGTTTCATAGAAATTCAGCCACATGTGTATTCCAACAACTCGCATTGGAAACCGGGAGTGGGGTACTCTAACTACTCGACCACAGAGGTCATCGTTATTGTTATGAATGACTTTAACTACTACTGCTTTGAGTTTCGAGTTTTTTCGTTTCAAAATAGTATACTATGTAATTATTAATAAAAATGCGTTCATTATACCGCATTGAACTATTAGTGAAATTAAAATTAGCAATTATTAAATTGGTATCAGTAGTATTGAATATCAATTTTACTATCTAGCTTTATAAGTACTAGGTTAGGCAAGTGGCTAGAACACATGAACCTTAATGATATATTGAAGGTTCAAGCGTAAATAATCATTGAATTTTTTAAATGGAAAGTCGTGTGTTGGTAAAGTAAAACATCGTGAGGTTATCTGCCAAAATTTAAATCTATCGCAAGCAATCTTAATTAAGCGACACCGTTCAACCAATATAAAAAAATCAGTATAAAACATTATTACTATATTCTATGAACGGACTATGGTGCCGTTTTGTACAATAACTAGACTATTCATTAATAGGCTAATTTAATAATTTGGCTGCGACATATCTGTTTAATTGCATTGAAGTATGGAGGTGGAATAAACCACCTATACTTCTTCTCAATCTGAGATGAGCTTAGAATCCCAGGACTGTATATTTATGAGGCCGTTAGGATTTACTTTTACGTTGTAGTCATTAGTTATATCTATATTTTTGTATTGGTTATCTATTTCATATAATTTACATTTTAATTTGAACATGCGTCAAATTCCAAAAATAAATAAATCTTATTTATTTGCTTTCAGAAAAACTATTTATGCTTTCGAGAGAGCTGTATAAAACCTACAAAGGGGTGATACAGCTACATGCATTGAACTTCCGCTGTGTGAATATTTACGATCCAGAAGATATGGCGGTAAGAACTGTGCCATATGTACCAGAATAGATACTTAGACAATTATTATTATACAGACATTATATCGTCCTAAGCGATTAGGGCCAAGGCGGATATATTGAGGGGTGACCAGGAAATTCCGTAATATATATTATAGTGTATGTGTGTGTGTGTGTGTGTCTGTGTGTGTGTGTGGACAAACACAGGCATATTCTCTATTCGATCACGCTTATAATCCGATGGAACACAATAGTAAACACATAATAGGCTATTTAACAATGCGAAACATAAATTGTGAATTATTGTAATCAGTGTATATTATGAGTTTAAAAATGGTTATTTACTAACGAAAGTTGAAAATAATACTTAATTTATTCAAAAATCCATAAATAAAAATGCATTTTTTCAAACGTTTGTCACGTGATACAAAACGCTCCTGATTGGTTGGGCTTATGATGAAGTCGCTTTCTTGTAAACTTCGCTTTTCTACTATATGTATCACAGTTTAAAATACAGGAAAGTGACGTCACCGACCCCATTGCAGCGCCATATTTTCCAAGTAGCGTTTTTGCGCGCTATTTAGATATGGAATTTTTAATATGATATTTTTCGGCAATTATGTACTAGAAATAAAAAACACACAACACAACACTTTTACTGGGTTCCTTAACTTCTACTAAATAATATAAAATGGGTTTTAAATACTAGTCAAATAGCCTATAGACAATGGTAATTGAAAATTCCAAACTCCAGGCTACTGAGAATTTTTAGATAAAATTTGTGGTAGGGTTTTGTACGAGCCCATCCAGGTAAAGGCGTTAAATTAAATACCTCTTAAGTGGGAGGCCTCTAGGAGATATTTAACGCCAAACAGCAATATTTAGTATTTTTGTGTCCCGGTTTGAAGGGTGTGTAAGCCGGTAGGGACGGAATATATTATGGTCACTTACTAAGAAACTGTTTTAGGAAATGCTGACCTTAATTTCTTATACAGAGATCCATACTATTTATAGCTCAGCTTTAAAATATGTAGTTGCACAAGCATACTTTTTCAACATGCTTTGTACAAGCATACTTTTTCAAATACATTGCAAATTGTATGCTACCGTGGTCACCTCTCAAAATTGGCGTGATTTTGCAATTGCTAGTATTTGTCTATATACATATTCCATAGAAACACTCATTTGATATATTATTTTTATGATCTCCTAGAGAGCACAGTTCATCTGCAATATTTAACTATGTCGCTCTTTGATAAATAAAGATTTTTTTGTTTAATGTGGTACTATTTATATTTACAGATTATACTTTCTAAGGCACAGTTCCATGAGAAAGAAATTCCATATGGTTTTCTAAAACCTTGGCTCCGCGAAGGAATTCTTACAAGCAACGGTATAAATCCATTTATTTTTTATTTTTCACGAGTTATTTAGAGATTCTTTCATGATTCTCTGTACTTTGTAAATTTGCTTGTATGGCGTTATACTATCAATTACCTTTAAACTGCTAGTAAACAAAATGAAATCTTACAGCATTTAGCCCGTTTAACTTTAAGAGCCGCTTAATAATACATTGTTCATGAAATGTTTTTGTTACCAGGTAAGAAATGGCATTATAGACGAAAGATGTTGACGCCATCTTTTCATTTGAATATTTTGAAGAAGTTTGTGCAAATTTTCGTGGTGCATATGGAAGATTTAATAAAAACCATAGAAACAGAGGAAGTTTCGAAAGATAAAACAAATATATACGAATTAACCTCGCATGTGGCTCTTAAGATAATGTGCGGTGAGTTGCTTTTTTGGATCGAAGATCTTTTAGACAGCTTACTTATGTAACCGTACGAGTATGTATTTTTTACACATAGGTATAGTACGACACCACTAAGATGTAGCCTCGGGAAATTCAATAAAACCGATTACTGCCGATTTATACAACTAATAGAAATAGCTCCCTATTGCGCCATTCGACGCTATTCGTCGCTATAGATTCTCGCGTCAGTTCAACCCGAGAAAGCAAGTGCATATAAATCGACGTGTCAAATTGAAGAATAAACTCGTTCATATGATATTACAAGTTATTACGTTTGTGTAATATTCACATAAGCAATAAATGTTGATAATTTGGGATAGCGTACTTAATTCGGATGTGACGAGTTTACGAATTTTGCTGACCCCGCATCTAACTTTTGTCGTATTATACATGGTTATCTCTCTTTCTCTTCCTCTCTCTTCACATAAGATTTTATACATTATTATTGTAACGTACTTTTTTTATAGATTCAATTCACACTGGATTCTAATAACGTTTTTAAATTAGTTATCATTTAATAATTCTCAAACGTAATGTTACGTGATATAAATTTGTTTTATTATTTAACACATTATATACAGTAAAAGTAGCTTTGTTCCAACTGGTCGTTCTACTTTTTATAATTTCATAAAAATGATATCTAAAAATTATGTTTCAGAGACTTCAATGGGCTTATCAAAAGAAAGCAATCTAGAAATTATGTATAAGAAATATTTTTATGCTATCGAAAAATTTGGCTACTATGTTACGGAAAGGGTTTGTAGGATATGGTTGTTCTTTGACTGGATTTTCAACTATTCGAATCTAGGCAGAAAACAGAAATCTATTGTACAAGAGTTACACGCTTTTTCAAACGACGTTATACGTGATAGAAGAAAATTTCTAGCGCAAAATAGAACAAACAAAATGGACGCCGGTATCGATGAGAATAAACGTCACCTTGCAATGATAGACTTGCTTTTTGAAAATGAGAGGAACAATAACATTGATGAAAGTGGAATCAGGGAGGAAGTCGATGCTTTTCTATTTGCGGTAATGTATTTTGAATTTCATAATCTTTATTATTATTATAAATGTGAAAGTAATCTGTCTCTCTGTCTGTCTGTCGCTCTTTCACGACCAAATTGATGAACCGAATTTGGTGTGAAGATGAAATTTGGTGTGAAGCAAACTTAAACTTTAAGGAAGGACATAGGCTACGTTTTTTGCCTAGCACATGACAAGTAAAGTAGCAGCCTGGAAATTACCCACTGCTGGGCTTAGGCCTCCTCTCCCATTAAGGAGTGGGTTTGGAACATATTCCACCACACTGTTCCAATGCGGGTTGGTGGAATGCACATGTGGCTGAATTTCAATGAAATTAGACGCATGCCGGTTTTCTCACGATGTTTTCCTTTACAGCCGAGCACGAGATGAATTATAAACATGACAATCAGACCGCTAAAATGCAGGCGAAATCACGTGCGTCAACCAGTTACCAATATATTATAGACAACATATTATGCAATATTATGAAGACGAAAGATATCTTATATATAAGAAGTTTTTATGTTTTTACTAATGAACCGATCATTATGAAATTGTGTATAGACTAAGATTTATAAGCGCCCCCTATCCCTTCTCTCAGATACAGATGAAGCTACGCACAAACTAGAAAATAAAAGTAAACGAAGTAAAACTAGTTATAACGGATTTGAAACGCGTATATTAATTATTTTTAACATCCCGACGTTTCGAGCACTTTACAGCGTTCGTGATCACGGGTATCTGTTATAGCTAGTTTTATTTCAATGTGTAATCGCGAAAATTTAAGACAACATTAAGTACCTAAACGAAGTGTTCGATTTTAAAATTTTTATTCAACACTAGCAATCCGGCCCGGCTTCGCACGGGTACTTAATATGTAACGTTATATTATAACCAAATTACATAAAATCATTATAAATTGTAATCAATGTGTTAGTCTGATGTATAACCTATATTACTGTAAAATTTACATACATCCTCACAAACTTTCTCATTTATAATATTAGTAGAATTCACGATTTAATTTCAAAATATGTTTCCAGGGCTTTGATACAATATCAACTACTTTAATGTTTTTGATAATGAGGATTGCAAATGAGCCGGCAATTCAGGTAAATATTTAATATTCTTACCTTTTTTGTTCATTTTATTTTTATAAATATTAATAGGTTGATAGTGATACTATCCAGTGGTTTTCACTGTTATTCATTTCTATACTGTCTTGAATTTATAATAAAATATATACCAATACCAATAGTTGAATGGCCAAAAATGAAACTGCAAATTACTTTTAAATTCAATTTTTTTTTTAAATAATAGACAACATCACATACATTACTCTGATCCCAATGTAAGTTAGCTAAAGCACTTGTGTTATGGAAAATCAGAAGTAACGACGGTACCACAATCACCCAGACCCAAGACAACATAGAAAACTAATGATAATCTACATTGACTCGGCCGGGAATCGAACCCGGGACCTCGGAGTGGCGTATCCATGAAAACAGATGTACACACCACTCGACCACGGAGGTCGTCGAACTTTTATCGCCATTGTTTTAAATGTTTTTTATATGAATTGACGATAAAAATATGTATGTAATAAAATTTAAGGAAACGTATCCAACATTTTGATACTACTTTGAATATAATTGTATAATCCTAATTTTGTTTCGTTGGTTTACTTTGTGATAGTAGTCTACCGCCAAACACCAGTACTTGGTATTCTTGTGTGCCGGTTTAAAGGGTGAGTGAGCCAGTGTAACTGCAGGCACAAGGGACATAGCATGTTAGTTCCCAAGATTGTTTACGTATTGGTGATGAAAGGAATTGTTAATGTTTCTGACAGCGCTAATGTTTCTGTCCAAGGGCGGTGGTGACCACTTACCATCAGGTGGCCCATATGCTCGTCCGCCATCCAATAGCATAAAAAAGTTCATGATGTTCATAAATGATGAAAAAGAGTAACTACTGAGTTTCTTGCCGGTTCTACTCGGTAGACTCTACTTTCCGAAACGGCGGTAGCTTCACTTAATTGTAAAATGACGATTCAAAAGTGCGTGTAAAAGCCTACTTGAATAATTTAATTTAAATGGATTTCCAAATAAATAGTATAATACTTTATATATAAAACAGGAAAAAATTCGAGAGGAAATTGACAGTATATTTGGGAACTCTACGCGCTCGCCCACCATCGAAGACTTAAATGAGATGAAGTATACTGACTGTTGTATAAAGGAGACTCTGCGTATTTACCCCGCCGTCCCATACATATCACGACATCTCAAGGAAGAAGTTGTACTTGGTATGTATATAACTTTTATTCTATTAGTGAACTGAGATGGCCCAGTGGCTAGAACGCGTGCATCGTAACAGATGATTGCGGTTTTAAACCCACGCCAGCACAACAGCCTGTAAATTTCTCTCCCTTTGAAAAGAAGGTTTGGATATATTTCACCACACTTTTCCAATGCGGGTTGGTGGAATGCACACGAGGCAGAATTTCGATGAAATTAGACACATGTTTCCTCACAATGTTTTCCTTCATCGCCGAGCACAAATAAATATTCAGGTAAAAACCAAATAATTAAAGGTCTTATATGCAGTGTCGTTTAAGATACGTTTCCATCACAACGGTTCAATCCCTGTTGGAGTATGTTGGCAACTACAAAAAATCAATCTTTCTTGATATGTATTATTGATCTCACTCATTAAACTCACAGGTGGCTACAGGATCCCAGCGGACACACAAATCAACATAATGATATACGATTTACATCAAAGAGAAGACATATATCCGGAACCAAAAAAGTTTATCCCGGAGAGATTTCTACCAATCAATCAAATAAAAAGACATCCTTACGCCTTTCTTCCATTCAGCGCAGGTCCAAGGAATTGTTTGGGTAAAGTTAATTTATTAATGAATTTCCGTTTTACACGAACATTTTTTTTCCTGCTTTATTAGTTAGGGGACGAGCCACCTGATGGTAACCAGTACCCTATTGTCTATACAATGGCGCTGTAAGAAACACTAACCATTCCTTTCATCACCAAAGCGCACCAAACCTTGGGAACTATGATGTCTTTTTTTTACGGAGTAGGAGCAATGGGCCACCTGATGGTAAGTCGCCATCACCCATAGACAATGACGCTCTAAGAAATATTAACTATTCCTTACATTGTCAATGCGCCTCCAACCTTGGGAACTAAGATGCTATGCCAGTTGTGCCTGTAGTTACACTGGCTCACTCACCCTTCAAACCGGAACACAACTATACCAAGTACTATTGTTTTGTGGTATGGTTTTGTAATGAATTTGTTGTTAATTTTCAGGTCAGAAATTCGCAATGCTTGAAATGAAAACATTGATATCGGGTATAATCAGAAAGTACCATATTGAACCTGTCACTAGACCTGAGGAGCTTGCCTTCAATGTAAATATGATCCTTCGCACAACAAAACCTATTTACGCTAGATTCAGGAAAAGGAATCTTTAATGATAAAACTTTTATTAATTTATTGTGACATTCACATGTATGATGGTAGGGCTTTTTGCGAGTCAGTCTGATTATGTACCACCCACTCAAAACATGATTGGATAATCTACCACCAAACAGAAAAACTTAGGTAATTTGCGCATTAACGATGTAGAGCATCTTTACATTGCGTAGTATAAAACATAGTCGGTTAATACTATCTGTCCGTATCTATGCTTAAATCTTTAAAATTACATAACATATTTTGGTGCAATGATTTTCAATAGATAGATGGTTTCAAGGGGAAAGTTTATATGTATAAATACATGCACAATATAGTAGAGAAACATTGATTATTTTAGGAATTTCTAAATTGATGTCGTAAATAAACAATTTTTTTGCACTAACATTGTAACTCTGGATGAAAACTAAGAAATAGATCAAAATAATGTCATACAATATTTCACCATAAAGAGTTCGTCAAAAAAGTCCGCTATGATATATTATGTTTATCCTATGATATTATTATACAACGAGAAATAATAAATTAAAATTAAAATCTTATGTTATTAAGTACCTTAAATACATGCTACGTTTAATATAAATCAATATAGCCCTTTACATGATGTAATTTAAATGAGTAAATTGGAGTAGTGGTGCAAAAAGCTTCATCAAAAGTATAACACCTCGCCTCATTGCCTCCACTGGTGACAGGAGGGCTGGTTCGTTTTTTGCCCAGAGGATCGGAATTGCGATTCAACGGGGAAATGCTGCTAGCATTCTTGCCACCATTCCACGCGGTCAAGATTTATACAGTAACTAGTTTTAGTTCATATTTGTATATATATATTTAAGCATTTAATGTTGTTAATTCTTATGTTAATAAATTTAAATGAATATTCTCGAAGATATTACAGATTTAAACAAATCAAATCAAAATAAACTTTATTTAAGTAGGCTTTTACAAGCACTTATGGATCGTCATTTTACAATGAAATGAAGCTACCACCGGTTCGGAAAGTAGATTAGTAAAACCGGCAAGAAACTCAGTAGTTACTCTTTTTCAACATTTTAAAAATACAAAGTCATGTTAGTTAGTACAATTATTTAAATTAATATATTCTGCTTGGAAGTCAGCAGGTATTAACTCCACGCTTTTTTATCATCTATAAAATCTTGTATCGAATAATATGCCGTTTTTACCAATTTATTTTTACAAACGATTTGAATTTACGCAGCGGCAAAGTTAAAAATTTCTGCAGAATTTTACTATAGAAACGGATACCTTGCCCCAAGAAGGATTTATTGAACGCAATTACATAGCGGTTTGATGACAATAACGTTGTGAGACATTCTGTAGACATTAATTTAAATAATTGTATTAATTAACATGACTGTATTTTTTTAAATGTGGAAAAAGAGTAACTACTGAGTTTCTTGCCGGTTCTTCTCGGTAGAATCTACTTTCCGAACCGGTGGTAGCTTCACTTAATTGTTAAATGACGATTCAAAAGTGCTTGTAAGAGCCCACTTAAATAAAGTTTATTTACATTTTGATTTTGTAGTATATTTAGTATATACTACAAAATCAAAATCTTTGCACCCCTGTGAAGATGGGGCGGATCACTAATAATCATTGTTATTATTTTTTACTGTGCTTATGTTGTGGCTCATTTGCCAGTCTATCCAACAAATTTAAATTAAAAAAGGACAACTTGGTATAGTACGACACAACATAGATGTAGCATCGGCAAATTCAATAAAACCGATTACTGCCGATTTATAGAACCAATAGAAATAGCTCCTTATCGCGCCATTCTCGCTATAGATTCTCGCGTCTGTGACGTGTCAAATTGACAAATATATTAGGTCATTTGATATAACAAGTTACTACGTTCGTGTAAAGATCATATTCACATACAACAACAACAACAACAACAGCCTGTAAATTCCCACTGCTGGGCTAAAGGCCTCCTCTCCCTTTAAGGAGAAGGTTTTGGAACATATTCCACCACGCTGTTCCAATGCGGGTTGGTGGAATACACATGTGGCAGAATTTCTATGAAATTTGTCACATGCAGGTTTACTCACGATGTTTTCTTTCACCGCTGAGCAAGACATGAATTATAAAGACAAACTAAGCACATGAATCAGCAGTGCTTGCCTGGGTTTGAACCCGCAATCATCGGTTAAGATGCA
Organism: Vanessa cardui; assembly: GCF_905220365.1. Taxonomy (NCBI): domain Eukaryota; kingdom Metazoa; phylum Arthropoda; class Insecta; order Lepidoptera; family Nymphalidae; genus Vanessa; species Vanessa cardui. Next base: position 3,682,425 of record NC_061130.1, on the reverse strand, counting down.
CGCGTTCTAACCACTGGGCCATCTCTGCTCCATATTCACATGAAAAATACATACTCATATATTGGGATAGCGTACTTAATTCGTATGTGATCGGTTTTACGAATTTTGCCGATGTTATACCTAAGTTGTGTCGTACTATATTAGTATTTTTAATTATTAATTTTTTATATTAATTATGTCATCGTAATTAATGTGTAAACCTAAATCATTGTTTTTTTGTCGTATTCCGATGTGTGTTAGATATCAATGTCTTAGTAGAAATAAGGTTAATAATATATTGAATTAATTGTACATTTTTGGTAATAAAATTGGTCGTTATTTGTTATAAATTCATTAAACCTTTTTGAAGCGGCAGCGCAGTATCTATCTGATAGAATGTTATTGCCGACCTATACTACTCTATAGAGACACGCTTTTTATTTATCTCTTTCTAAATTCGTTGAATTGACATTCGATACATCAAGAAAAAAAAAAATATGTGATAACCATCAAAAACAATTATAAAGTTCCGACTAATTAAGATATGCATCATCATCAACAGCCTTTAAATTTCCCACTGCTGGGCTAGGGGCCTCCTCTCCCTTTGAGAAAGATTGGAACATATTCCTTGCTGCTCCAATGCAGGTTTGTGGAATACACATGTGGCGGAGTTTCTATGAAATTTAAACAATTGCAGGTTTCCTAACGATGTTTTCTTTCACCGACGAGCATGCGATGAATTATAAACACAAAAAGCACATGATTCAGTGGTGCTTGCCTGGGTTTGAACTCGCAATCATCGGTTAAGATGCATGCATGCACCACTTGGCCATCTCGGCTTTTATGAAGATATATGATTTCAACGAAAACAACTTTTTTATGCGATGTTTAATATAATAAATTATATATAGGCGGTCTTTGAGTCAGGTCAGAGTTTCTAATATTACAATACGCTTTAATGAGGGTTTCATGAGAAGTTAACAATTGGGGCTAACATACTGCATGTCTTGCGTTTGTTAGTATAATATGTATAATGTACTGCAGGCGAATAGACCATTATGATTGTTTTTCAAGTCATTTTCATAGCTCTAAATTACAAACCGCTGTGCTGTTTAATACAATACTGTATGCTTATAGTGATATTGCAGGTTTATATAATTTTAGGTAAAAATTCCAAAAAAAAGTAGTAAGTACTCATTTCTATGTCTGCACTTAAAATGGAAACACTTACATTTAACTAAATTATAGTCAAATATAACAATTATGAGAAGTCTAAATCTTTGAAAAAGTTACGTAATCAGAGGCTAGGCCAGCCATAACAATCTAGGCGTTCTGAGCTGGACTTACCTAAAGGCTTGGTTCCAGGATCATTTTTTGTCTTTCTATGATCCTGTTTTTTTTCTTCTTCGTAACGAATGTAAGTGTACATGTGATCGTGTACGTGTATCGACTCCTACAATGAGGATACAAGAGACTCCGAACCTCGACGGCCCCTAAAATTCCTTTTCGCATGCCTGTCAGAAGGAAAATTAATAGCACCTCTTTATCATCATCCTGCAGAATAATAATCTTATCCTTCAGAATCCTATCCCTGTTTATTTACTTTCTAATGACAAAGGAAGGTTGCGCCACAAATTTTACATGCACGTTTGTAGTTCAAGTGTATAGCACCACTATTGCATCGGCAGCTTACGGTCGGCCAGCTCTTAGAAGAAGACTTACCAGTCATGTTCAGTCCATAAGTCGAAAAGGTGACTGACCTGCATACCACGTGGCGCTTTTTAGTTAACAAAATATATATTTGAACGAATTAATTGGCCCTTTTTTTGGTAACGAGGAGAGAATGCGCTTACACATGCCGCCCGGTCGGGGGACCGGGACGGGTATGTGGGACTCAACCGGGGCCATAAGGGCTCCGTGCCAGGGCCCTAATGCCCTGTCCTAGCCACTAAAACCATCCTCGGGTTTCCACCAAGCCGCCGAGTGGTGAGGCAAGGGGATCGAAAGGAATTGGCTCAAGACCAAGCCAATGTATTTTAATAATATTAGAAATGATCTTGTTATTGTATCTATTTCGTAAAATTTATTTTAATATCATTTAAAAAAGTATTTGTTTCAAGATGTAATTAAAATTCAAAAATTAGTAACCTAAACGTTTGATGATATTTTTTAAGTATAGCATACATATATAATTCAAATTATATACATATTGTAATTAAATTCGAGATTTGAACCTCACTGCACCAACTCAAGGACTCATAATTGCATAAAACGTATACGGCAAAACATATAAAAAATATCCATTGTTGTATAGAAAAAACTGTTGTCTTATTAACAGACATACATATAATTTAATAATAATTATACATGTATTCGCGTATATCTTTGGTTATGTATGCTCAGAAGACGATCAGGGCTCTGAACTTGTCAAACCTATTATTTTTTATTTAAGACATTTTATACTTTCCTGTGGTTCTTATATCCTATACAAATTATGAATGTTACTTGGACGGGCAAAAACAAATAATTATGTAAATTGAAAAGGGTAAAGGGACAATAAAATACGCATTGATTAGAGCCCCGACATGTTGAGGTAACAGGACCTGTAAAACAGCGCACCAAACAGACAGCTCTTTAAAAAGGTTGCCAATATCGGTCAACAAGTGCTTGTGTATTTCCGGACATCGAGGTGGTGTAGACCAAATTTGGAGTTCTGACGAGATGTCTGGAACCGAATTTTATTAGCCTAAATGAATCCAAACAATTTATCGAAACATACCTCGTAAAAAATGCGGTAGAAGATGAAGATGAATCCAACATCAAAATAAATAAGCGAATAATATACATGAATAACTGAATCTCATTAATTTGAATAATTATATTATGTTTTAATTATAGTCAATTCGTGTGTAAACCTATAGTTTTTCACATAATACTAATTAACAAATTCATTGTATTCGGTTCTTATACTAACCATGGCCTATAATTGCGTGCACACGAAACGTTGGTCAGTAACATATTCTAGGTTTCTATATTAATAGATAAGCCTGGCATTATCTTCTGATTTTGTTTAGGCAATTAAATTAATAGAAAGTTGATCTAGGTATATATACATATCTATCTAGATGTAGAGGGCACACTAAGTAAACAGGGATCATTTCTAGGTCAATTTCTCTTCCTAGTATATGAATATGACTTGGTTTATATTTGAGGTAAGAAAAATTATCAATTTGGAAACTGGCCTATCTACCACTGAGTTATTACTCAAAAGAAAAACTTTATAACTGTCTTTGTTTATATTTCAGTTAAAACTATGACCTCCTACTCATGCTTTCCAGTAGATCAATTAGGCGATTAAAGTAATAAACAGTTTAGTATGAATATTTTTTTATGAAACAGTAGGGAATCAGATGTGAGATAAGATGACCTTGATCTGATGAATCATTTGCTGAGATGTTGATAAAAGGCAATGTACTGCCTGCCTGACAATGCACCTTGAAATATAATTGGAAGATAAATTAGTAATTAAGACGATAGAGGTATTGTTCTTGAGTCAATGACCTCTTATAATTCACTTGATTTAATTATTGGAATTCGTAATAAATTTTAACGTAGTAGGTATCCTGACTTAATGTCTGTTTTTTTGAAGAATAATGTAGTCCTGACCGGTGATGGTCACGCTGGCTGACCTCAGGAGTCTGGCCCACTACGACTTAAATAGTATAGGCGTGTCTCCGAGGCCTCGGAGAGTACAGATTTCCGGACGATACTGGGAACTTTTCGATAAAAAAAACTCAATAACTTTAAAAAGTTCGGGTACGGAATGAAATCCCATTCTGGTGTTTGACCCGTACCCGCGGGATCTGTGGCTTTATATCAGTGTACATATATATTCACTTGTAGGTTTAGATTGTAACTTTATGTATGAATGTTGAAATTGATCGATCGCTTTGTTGGTCTGATACAAAAATATATAACATAAGTATAGTAATGTATAATTTAGTATAAGTTTTGCTGGCAATTTGTAATGATCCCGCATCTGATCTCCCACTGTATGCTCTGTATGTCCTACGCAGGCTGGTCCACTTTAAAACTGTCTAACTTGACGAAATCATTGGAATACATCGTCATCTCTATCATATTTTACAATGAAAATATGTGATTTTTGAAAAGAAATAAATTGAAGAAAAATATTTTTGAAAACTATTAATAAAGAACATATTTCATATAAAATACTTATTTTTTTAATAATTATGTATTAGTTAACCACGCAGGTTCATACAATGACGCAATAGAATAGAATAAAAAAAGAACTGTGACTGAATATATTTATTTGAAATATATTGTTAAGTTCAATAAAAAAACTCTAAAGTATAATACATATATAATGCCTTGTTCCTTGCCTTTGTCTAATTACAAGTCACTAGTAAAATTTACAATTAGACGATATAAGGGGCATAATTTCATATATATGTCATAAATTCTAATTTTAATTCTAATACACGTTCGTCAACCTTTGGAGACCCGCAGAGACGGGACTACCGTCAGGGCGTCACGGTAGTATGCGCGAGCGATCCCGTGACGTTCGGTGAAAAGGAGTGGGTACCGCTAGCTTTTTAGTGGGTATTCCGGCCCTCTCAGCTCCGGTGAGCACCACATACCAAAACCACATCAGGTGGAGGAAAATAAAACTTCCGTCAATTTCAAAAAAGGAAACTTATATGTATAGTTATACATATATACGTAAAGTGCTTACAGACAATGAAAATATAGACGACCATCTGAATCGACGTTTCTACAGTGCGAACTCCACAAAAGTTTACCAATAGCACAACTCATCCGTCAACTCCCATTTTACCTTGTATTAGAAATAGCGTATATCCTTCTCCGAGAGTTTAAATATCCAACCAATCAAAGCTTTTTTTTATATAAATATGAGACATCACATACATTACTCTGATCCCAATGTAAGTAGCTGAAGCACTTGTGTTATGGAAAATCAGAAGTAACGACGGTACCACAAACACCCAGACCCAAGACAACATAGAAAACTAATGGTAATCTACATCGACTTGGCCGGGAATCGAACCCGGGACCTCAGAGTGGAGTACCCATGAAAACCGTTTTTTTTTTTTTCAAACAGAAATACTTTCGTATTTATAATATTCATATAGATGTTATATCTGCTGAAATTAATGATACTAATAATATGCAGGGTGGGTAAGTAAAAAGCATAATACATAAATCATAAAAAAAAACAAAAGCAATAGCTTCTTTAATATTTGTAAACAAGTTATAGCTCATTTCATATTTCTTACAAATTCCCTAATATGTATGTATTTGTTATTTTTTAAAATAAATTTCATCAATTCTAAATTTTTATAAACACTGAAAATATACATGCGAGATTTTCATTGTAATTCACTACACTAAGCTCTCCGACATTTTCATGAGCTTTTAATACGAGAATATTAAAAAAATATAAGTGTTAGGGATAATATTGACTTATCAAAAGCAAAATGTACTAAAGATAATTTTTTGTCTCTTTGTGTATAACAACATTAATATTGCCAATTAATTCCCACTCATTTCGAATATGCGGGTAATTTAAGTTATAAATAAGAACGAAACAAGCAGAAAACGCTACACAAATATTAGAAGGAGACATGTTCTTCGCAAATTTATAATTAACTTTGCATTCTTGATAACATTTATGTGTCCAGTTATATTAGTGTATAGCATTATATTCACTACACTGCACGGGCACGTGTCACACTGTGTACAACATGATTGTTTCCCTCGTAACTGCCTGCTTGTTCGTTGGATTTATTTTAATTCTACTATATGATCGATTTAATCGCGAATTGAGGCTGGTACGCCAGATACCAGGTCCGAAGGGATGGCCCATCGTTGGAAATTCGATAAATTTCTTGTTACCACTTGGTGAGTTTATTTTTATTTATTGATATATATATATATATATATATATATATTTTAATTGCTTTTAAAGCATTCCCTAAAACTCGAATACTTTTATTTATTATTGCAATGGTTTTATCCGTCAATAATAGACAATAATTTAAATTGTTTCATAAATAAATCTGTTTTATTTTCTTTTCGCAAAACTTTCGATCATTCTGAGTTTGAGTACATCTTTATGTTTTTATTTTTTATTTATTTATCTTTATTTTATTTGAATGTATGAATAATAAATCAGCCTACTTTTATATACATGAATAAATTTAAAATTTGTCTAATTCGACAAAGTAGTCGAAGATGTTCGAGTCTCTGTCATCTGTGTTTTGTTCTAACAAATTGATCTCGCTTTTTTATTGCATTAAAAATTGGTGTTTTTTATTATTTTTAATACTTAAATAAATGTTTAAAAAATATAAGTAAATTAATTTGTAACATGAATATTTAAAAAATATTGAGGAAATTTGAAATGGAAACTAATAACTACACAGATTTACTATTTGTCCTTTCGTAAAATTTATACAAAGATGAACCTTGTATTTCTGTGCCAATGTAATGAAATTATGAAATTTCCAAAAATATTTAGTAATCGTCTACGTCAAAATGTGTAACTATATTTAAAGTCAATCAAAACTACATATAGTTTCGGTTATCGTGATAAGTCAGTCAGCTTTTATATAGACTTTTTTTTTTATTATTTATTCGTTTAGCATGATACAAAATAGCAACAAATTATTATAATACAGCATAAGTTTTATAAACTTTACCGTGTACCACAGTCACCGTATTTTATTTATATTATTACAGATAAATTAGAAGCGACATACACTCTCATCATCATTAATTTTGATTTTGTTTCAGATAAATTATTCTTATATCTTCGTAAACTGCCTCGTGAATATGGAGACATCGTACAGTTTCACGCGATACACGAGAGAACTATAGGATTTCTAGATCCTGACAATATTGAGGTTGTAAAATGTTTCATATATAGACATAAGTAAATTAAAAAAAGAAAAATAATAGCCTGTAAATTTCCCACTGCTGGGCTAAGGATAGGGTTTGGAACATATTCCAGCACGCTGTTCCAATGCGGGTTGGTGGAATGCACATGTAACAGAATTTCAATGAAATTAAAAACATGCAGGTTTCCTTACGACGTTTTCCTTCACCGCCGAGCACGAGATAAATTTTAAACACAAATTAAGCACATATGTATAGTGGTGCTTGCCTGGGTTTGAACCCGATATTATCAGTTAAGATGCACGCCTCTAACCACTGAGCCATCTCATGATATATTAAAAACTAATTTAATGGGAAAAAACTACTAGGCTAATGTCACACGTCCAAGATTATCGTCATATGATGGCATATATCCTTAAAAAGCACTAAACATTGTTGCTGTTTCGGTTTGAAATATGAGTGAACCAGTGTGTTTATCAGCACAAGAGACAAAACTCGTTAGTTTCCTGAGTTGGTGGCGTATTGGCTTCGAAAGGAATGTTACATATTTCTTAAACTGACCATGCCCGTTGGTGGTAGTCACCTCTTTACATGGCATCGCTTATTTGTAAATTTCAAAATTCGTCAATTTTCTAATCAACCCGAAATAAGGATACCGTGACTTACGGGTCCCAACATAGCTTCTAATGTTTTCGAATTACATATAGACTATTTATCAATATGAGAGTTAAGTGCATTTTTCGTGACATTAGCGAAATAATCTGTACCCTACCGACACAGAACACTAAAAATTAAAAAAAAAAATCAAATAAATTGTTTATATTTAACTAATAATTAAAAAAATTTTCAGACAATATTATCATCACTCCGTTTCAGCGACAAAAACATACCATACAATTTTATGAGGCCGTGGCTTGGGCAGGGACTTCTAACAAGCCAAGGTAAGCCAATTTCACATAACTAAAAAAGAATCACTTATTATATCACATTCAATATGGAGCGAGGTCTAATACGCCTCGTATGCATCTCCCTTGTGGTGCGGCTGAAAAAATCACTTCTCCCTCTCGCGGAGGCAGTAATGTCTATATGATGCCTATTGAATTCAGAATACTATGTACAGCCAGAGTAAGAAAACCTTCGTCACTTTTCAAATTCATTCCTTTAGCAAGTCTTAAACTCTTATTACCTTTTAAATATAAAACACAAAACTGACAACTGCATGTAAAATTAAACTTACATAGTATGATAACTTGGTTCAAAATAGTGTAACATCTTTGGACTACGTCTAATTTTGTATCGATATGAAATCTTTTTAATGGTGTAATTAGACATTCCAGTTTTAAATTAGATATGATGTCTTCTACTGAATTGTCAAAATATGTCAATCAGTGTCATATATTCTCGATCGGTAAAGCAGATTATCGTTCATACTGAGCACACGAAAATAGATCTTAAGGCGACGAACCTTTTCTTACCCCGACCGTACCTACTTAATACGAGATCTCCTTGATCATGTACCGCACTGAAGACATAAAATCCGATCACATCACAGCAGAGTTTTAGTTTCTTAAATGCTAGGGGGTCTAACAAGCCCCGTATTATTATAGTTTTTATACGAGGTATTAAACGCCCCGTATCGCAGGAATGGAAAAAAATAAAAGTGCCGCAGCGAACGTGTTATACGTAATTATAATTATAACTTAATCTCAGGTCAAAAATGGCATCAAAGACGAAAGTTATTGACTCAGGCGTTTCATTTCAATATATTGAAGAAATATTCGATAACTTTCGCGGAGCAGACTGAGAAGTTATTACATGACGTTCACGAGAGGGTCAATGAAAAGAAACTTGACTTAGTGCCTTTGATAACGTCGACGACACTCCGTATCATGTGCGGTATGTAATTATAGCTATTACGAGAGATTATTTTCGAATCTATTTGTAACTTCAAGATATATTAGTTATACTAGCGCCCCGCACCGGCTTCGCCCGCGTACAATGCTGATCTTCTTTTGTTTAGATCTATCTCGTACCGCTCAAGCCAGCGTTTTCAACGTAAATGAAACATTTTTTTTATGGTATAGGTTGGCGGACGAGCATATAGGTCACTTGATGGTAAGTGGTCACCATCACCCAAAGACAATGAAGCTGTAAGGAATATTAACTATTCCTTACATCGTCAACGTGCCACCAACCTTGGAAACTAAGATGTTATGTCCCTTGTGCCTGTAGTTACACTGGCTCGCTCACCTTTCAAACCGCAACACAACAATACTAAGTACCTACTGTTATTTGGCGCTAGAATAACTGATGAGTGGGTGGTACCTACCCAGACGGGCTTGCACAAAGCCCTACCACTTAATATAGTGTTTATTTACGACATAAATTTAGAAACCTGTATAATAATCAGTGTCTACTATATTGTGCTTGTATCAATCTATCTATTGTAAAAAAAAAGAATCAATATCCGTTGTATAATTTTAAAGATCTAAGCATACATAGGGATATACGGCGGTAAGCGACATTGTTTTATTTAATGATAATGATTTTTAGTAATTAATCTAATACTATTCATGTAACTTGACATATCGCGATGACATAATCATTACTGAAATGTTACGAGTACTGTACAATCTATTATGTTAAATTTTAATTTATTTCATACATAGATTAAATTAAAGTTATTGATGTAAAATATTGATAAGCACGCCCATAGTACTACTGACTCGTACACTGTGATGGGACGCTTGACGTTCTCTTAAGACGACTCCCGTTTTCACTGCCGCTTTCTGCTACCCTGGTTTATACTACAGATGAAACGGACATCCAGTCTATCCATATATTATTATTATCCAGCTAGACATCCGATAGTATCGTAATGTTAATTTCATCTTCACTAATTTATACCAATGTAGTTTACGGTGCTACAAGTATTAAGATTAGAAGAAAAAAAATACTTAATGTACCAAAGACATGCCTACTATGTTTTAGTAATTTATTTATTCGTTACCTCTTTTTTAAACTGTTTCAATAACCGATCTTCTTTTTTAATATAAATTGTTCTCATTGTAGCGACAGCAATGGGCACTTCGATGCATGAAAGCATTGAATCTGTGGCGAGTAAATACTCGAGAGCCATAGAGGAAGTCGGAAAGGTCATTATTCAGAGATTGTGTAGAATTTGGCTACACGACGATTACTTTTTCACGTGGTCAAATATTTATAAAGCGCAAGAGGTTGCACTGAAAGAACTACATACCTTCACTACGAGTATTATCAAACAGAGACGAACGTTTTTACAAGAGAATAATATAGAGACATTTGAAGACGAAGAGAGTAATGGAAAGAGGGGACGATTAGCCATGTTGGATTTGCTCCTGGAGAAAGAAAAAGTGGGAGATATTGACGTCGATGGCATCCGGGAGGAGGTCGATACATTTATGTTCGAGGTATATATTGTTACTGTTTAATATCATGTATTACTCTTTCTTGCGATATCTAATCGTAATCTGCAAAATATGGCTTTGATTTCTGACCACAATTTACTGGTATATCCAGAGGCGGATTTAAAAATCTGCTAGTAGGCTAGTAGGCTATTAAATTTTTGCCGCCCCTACGTCTTTTTGCAACATTTGTGATTTGTGTTCTATCGTCCTCATTACATCGGTTTTTTCCCGTTATTAGTATGATTATAAACTAGGTGATATTTTTGTTAGTTACTAGATTATTTTTCCAACCCGCTATTTAGTGACGACTATACGGATTACGGACGTAATATGTATACATATAGTTATAATTTTTATTTTTAATTTCCGTAAGATATTAACAAATTTGGGCTAAATTTGCCGCCCCTTTACATCTGCCGCCCTAGACTCCAGCCTACTGAAATCCGCCACTGGGTTTATCCTTAATATTGGTATAAATTCGCAAGTGAGTTTTTTACGTCTCATATTCTCAGCCGTTCATTATATCACTAGTGTTTGTTCACGGCTTCACTCGCCTTTGTATTACACGGATGTTATCTCAATTTTTGGCAAAAAAATAAAAGTAAAGCATTTTTTTCTTTTCTAGGGTCATGATACAACAGCGCAAGCGCTAACTTTCTTGTTAATGATGATCGCCAACGAACCGGAAGTGCAAGTAAGGTCAATTTATTTGAAAAAAAAAAAATAATAATAATCTGTATACCTTTAGATTAAGCTTCTAGAGGTAATTTTCACCTATTCGTTTAATAAAGGTAGGCAGACTGGTAACTATAAATATTTGTATTGTTAGAATTTTTTACCATCGCTACATACCAACTTTGAAAACTAAACTATTATAGTTCTCGATTTCATGGTTACACTGGCTCTCTCTATTTAAACTGGATTACAATAGCAGTAAGTATTGTTGTTTGGTAGTATATGATGAGTGTCTGGTCTAGATATCTAGGCCGACTTGTAAAAAGATTTACCACAAAGCAAATCATGAGATGAGAAGAAATTAATTAGTTACTCATTAGATACATAACACCCAGTAATGAACATAACATGTACAGCCTGTAAATTTCCCACTGTTGTACTAAGGCCTCTTCTTCCTTTAAGGTAAAGATTAGGAGCATTTCACCATCATGCTGTTTTAATGTGGGTTGGTGGATTCATATGTGGTACAATTTCGTTGAAATTAGACACGGGCAGGTTTCCTTACGATGTTTCCTTCACAGTCGAACACGAGATGAATTAAAAACATAAATTAAGAATCGGTTATGATTTACGTGTTCTAACCACTGGGCCATCTCGTCTCCCAATGGACTCAACACATGCTGATTTGTTTTGATTAAAATGATATCATGAATATTTTAGGAGAAGATTTACGAAGAACTGCAAAATATATTTAAGGGCTCCCAAAACACTCCAACAACGGATGAATTAAACGAGATGAAGTACCTAGAATGCTGTATCAAGGAATCCTTGAGATTGTATCCTAGTGTGCCCTTCATACTCAGATATTTAACTGAAGAAATTACTGTAGGTTTGTATACCGATGCAATGAGTACCACTCACGAACGTCCCGTGCCAAAATATTGTTTTTTATTAATCATTCAAAAATTATTAAATTTAACAGCCTGTATATCACCCAGTTTCTTCTTTTCCTTGTAAGGAGGGTGTATATAATTAATATTAAGTAATTAAAAATATAATATCAAGATATGATTAGCAACAACTTTTCGCTAATATTTCGCACACACGTGTACAACCAGAAATATACATTTATTACCAATACAAAAACAAATTATTCTTTAAAATTACTGAAGGTCCCAAGTAACTCAAAAATTTTGAATTATGATGTTCCATTTTTAAAATATTATTTTTTATAGGAGGCTACACAATACCTCGAAATAGTCATATTCATATATCTATATATGACTTGCATCGTCGTGCGGATATCTACCCGGAGCCAGAGCGCTTTATACCTGAAAGATTCCTCCCTGAAGCTTGCGCTAAGCGGCACCCCTATGCCTATATACCTTTCAGTGCTGGACCTCGAAACTGTATCGGTAAGTTAGTTAACAAAATGATAATCAAAATATACTTTATTCAATTGATAAGATTCTTTTGAATCGTCATTTAACAACAGTACTAAGTTGATACTACTTTCCGAAACGGTGGTACGTTTCGGAAAGTAGTATCAACCGAGAAGAACCAACAAAGCCAGTAGTTACTCTTTTTCAACATTTAAAAATACAGTCATTTTAATTAATTACGATTATATAAGGGTGTAATTTATTCTAGAAGTCTACAAGGATTAATTACATGCTTTTTTTATCATTTACATAATCTTGTATTGAATAATATGCCTTCTTTGCAATGAAATTATATACAAATAATTTAAATGTATGAAGTGGCAAAGTTAAAAATATCTGTGGAATTTTAGTATATAAACTGATATCTTGCCCCAAGAAGGATATATTGACGTTGCGAAATCTCCTGAGTTCCTTGCCGGTTTTCGGTGTAATCCATATCCCGAACTGGAGTAGCTCGTAATATTAATACTGTCTGAGTAGGTCGTTTTCAGATTAAACTCTGTGGCCTGCTGCCAATAGCCTAAACCCTTGCTTTTGGTAATGCGAATAGTAACAGTGAACGTAAATATCTTGGTTGTTTTGTACAACACAATATATTCTTAGAGTATATGATAGCATTAGTTATGTTAAAGTACTAATGTCGTTTTGGCACTAGTACACTAACTAAACGATTTTTTCACTCGAAATGTACTCAGGCCTTTTAATAATACTACACTGATTTTATTTTATTTAGGCAGTTGTACTGCTTCTGTGATAATGTGATATTTTATATAATACAAAAATAATTAATATTTGTATGTAAGTTTATGACTGTACCGCCTATGTCAATGGTTTAAATCATCTCACAGATTGGGTTGTCTGAAAGACATGGCTAATAAGCCATAAGTCTGCCCATTATACAACATACGAAATCAACCTTTATTTTTTGTTCTGTGCTTAATCCTAAGCTTACTCTATATTTGTGTTTGTAGTGTACAATAATAGTTAATTTTATATTTCATTCAATAATAATTTCAGGTCAAAAATTCGCCATGCTGGAGATGAAAACGTTGGTATCATCTTTGCTCCGGAAATATCGTCTAGAAGCGGTGACTAAGCCCACCGATCTCAAATTCAGAGCCGACATCCTATTACGAACTAACAATGAATCGATCTATGTTAATTTTTATGAACGATGATAATCGAGAAATCATTTAGAATGTTTTACGTATTGTTTTATCGATTTTATTAATAAACGTCTTATATCGAATTTGGTATAACCGAATAAATATATTAATAAAAAATCGGAATTTAATTGTGACTTTTTATACATATATAGAAAAAATCTACTACTAATGAAATATTTTGTTGATATTGTTATTACAATATCAAATATCCCCACATATCAAACTTCGTTTAAAGTTCGCATTAAATAGTAACTAGTGTTCTTTTGCGTTTATACAAAGTATTCTTTTAGAAATTTCGAAACCGAAGACAGGTTTTATTATGATTTAATTTCACTATAATCTACATTTAGCGCGTAAATTATGAAACTTAATTAAATGGAAATTTTAATATCAAATGATCAAAAATAATTTTCTTTAAAATTAAAGAAAAAAAAATTGTTTTTTTTTTTTTATTATACAGACATAGCACTCTCTAACCGGTCAGTAACATTTTTGTGCTCTATAAAATTCTTTGTTAAATTGTAACAATTTAGTAAATTCTTATCAAGAATTCTCTTTAATTTTCTGCACATGTACAGCTGGAGCTCTTAAAGAAGAGATATATAATTTGTTATATCAGCTATCGTCCCAGTCACTGGGATGAAAATCGGTTTACGCTATTAATATATAAGATTACAGAAAATACCGCTGTTATTCACAGAGTATTGACTCCATGAATAAAGTTAGGTACGTTGGAAACAACGTCGGGCTTACAAAAACGTATTCAACCGTAAATTATTTATCAGGTGTATAAAAACAAATATGAGATAAATTCCAAACATAATAACAAAACTCAATAAATATAATTAAGTAAGGTGTCAATGACACGGTTAAATCTGATAAACTAATGTGTACTATTATTATAAATGTAACTCTGTCTGTCTGAATGGCGCTGTCAAATGGCTGAACCAATTATGATGAAATTTAATATGAAGGTAGCTTGATTAGACTATACATTGATTTTTTATGCCTAATACCGGACGATCAACAAAGAAAAACGCGAACAAAACCGCGGGCGACATCTAGTTATACAAATATTATTCATGAGTCATTTTCGCCAGGACTTCAGAAGAACCGGAGAAAAAAATCAGCGGGCTTTTTTATTACATGTCATTTGTTTACATAGAATGATAAAAAAAAAATTTCGTTATTCGAAACAACCTACAGGCGATTATCTCATTCCCAAGATCCTTTGGCTTTTTTGAAGGGTCAGTTAGCTTATAATTGATATCTCCTGTAAGCGGCTAAGGTGATCACTAACCATCATGCTTTTTTACAGTACTGCTTTATTACAGTACAGTACTCGTATAGTTCTTTACAGGTGAATTATAGGAACTACTGTAACGAACCAACCGCCTTTATCAAGCTTTTAAATTTTGCTATCGATTTAATTACATATAATTAATTCCATGGAATGAGAACAATGCTCGGCGGAGAAGGATAATATCGTAAGGAAACCTGCCTGTACTAATTTCAAAGAAATTGGAGCAGAGTAATAGAATATGCTCGAAACCTTTTGAATAAAAGGAGAGGAGACCATAGCCCAACTATGAGAAATGATTTATAGCCTGTTAATGTAAACATTATTCGTATAATTTACACCAGAAAATGTGATTACTTTTGATTTTATATTGGTTGAGTACCGCTTTGGTCTCTTAACTAGCTTGATTAGCTTGAAATCCTGCTGCCCTATGCCATGCACCCGTGCGGAGCCAGGGCGGGTCGTTAGTATACTATAATCCATCACTAAGATATATTAAAAAATATTTTAAATAACTACTAATACATGGGGTGGATCCACAAAAACTCGTCATCGTTTAAGTATACAGTCGAGCGTACTATAGTATTTTGTACAATTAGACAAAAAATATGAAGATGTTCATGAGGACTAAAGACCGTACGCAGTCTTCGTACTGACAATTATCAATAGGCTTTTTTGCCTTTGACAGGTGACCAGTTTAAATACCGGCGCAAGGCCTTAAGGTAAGCGGCAAATCGGCAAGTTAGTATAATTATTCATTGGAAAACTGCAATTGGCTCTATTCTCCGTATACTGTATTTTAATTTTTATATTTTGTATTATATGCTGTTGTTTTCCTTAAATAAATAATTGAATAAATGTCTTAATATAATGGTGATATTATTCACGCGTTTGATTTAACTATATAAAAGCAAATCAAATCAAAATAAACTTTATTCAAGTAGGCTTTTACAAGCACTTTTGAATCGTCATGTTACAACCAATTGAAGCTACCACCGGTTCGGAAAGTAGATTCTACCGAGAAGAATCGGCAAGAAACTCAGTAGTTACTCTTTTTTAACATTTAAAAATACAAAGTCATGTTAGTTACTACTTACTGCTTGAGGGCTGTGCGCGGTACTGGACAGTACTCTATTATTATTTATATAATTCTAAAATAAAAGTAGAATGAGTGACTCCTAATTATATCAACTATTTGCCGGTGAAAGTCCCGTCAATTTAAGTCCAGCCATTGCAGATTAAAAAAAAAGTTATTTTGGTTAGAATTAGAAATTAAAATTAGAATTACACGGTACACGTGTAATTCTAATATTACAAACAGACGCTTCAATTTAATTATGTGTACAGAAATCAATCAAAATATTAAAATTTATTAAATACCTTAGGTAACAAATAAGCTACTTTTACTGGGCGATTGGGCTTTGTGCAAGCCCATTCTATAGCCCAACATTCTATCGCCAAACAACAGTATTATTGTGTTCCGGTTTGAAGGGTGAGAAAAGGTGAGAAAAAAAAATAATTTAGTATATATACCGTGTATACATATATTATATATTCATTGAGTAACAAAGGGTTTTTTTATGGTATAGGTTGGCGGACGAGCACATGGGCCATCTGATGGTAAGTAGTCACCATTACCCATAGACAATGACGCTGTAAGAAATATTAACTATTCCTTAAATCGTCAATGCGTCACTAACGTTGGGAACTAAGATATTATGTCCCTTGTGCCTGTAGTTACACTGGCTTACTCACCCTTCAAACCGGAACACAACAATACTGAGTACTATTGTTTGGCGGTAGAATAATAATTGATGACCTACCTCCAAGTAAAATAGGACTATTTTAATATTACAAACAGACACTCTAATTTTATTATATGTATAGAAGTTTAAGTATATCTACTTTCGTTTTTAACATAAACATTATAACAGCACTGTGTTAAATAAATATTGATGATTCATAGGAATGAAGTGAAATAAATTACATCGGTTCATGACTAGATTTTTTTCTATATATTATCGACGTAATTTATTATTTATAACAATTTCGAGAATATACTTAATTATATTGTTACACAAATTACTTACAACGTATAAGATTTAAATTTAACGTAATTATTTTTATTATAAAAGTTTATTTCATACGGGATATTTACCATGTGTTTTTATTTAGTGGAGCTCGATATTTCGATATTATCTACGAATGTCTTGCACTATTGTCACTAACAGACACAAATCGTGTCTCTTAAAAATTTTAAAAATTAAATATTCCGTATTAAATAACTTTAATATTTGCAACATACTTTTTATAATGTAGTTGAGGACCCGAATAAGTATTATTACAAATAAAATGATTAACCAACTATAATTATAACCAACAACAAAAACAGCCTGTAAATTTTCCACTGCTTGGCTAAGGCCTCTCCCTTTAAGGAGAAGGTTATGGAACATATTCCACCATGCTGTTACACTGCTGGTTGGTGGAATACACAAGTGATAGAATTTCGTTGAAATTAGACAAATGTAGGTAGGTTTTTTGTAGGTAGTTTCCTCACAATGTTTCCCGAGCAGGAGATAAATTATAAACACAAATTAAGCACATAAATATTCAGCGGTGCTTACTAGGGTTTGAACACGCAATCATCGGTTAAGATGCACGCGTTCTAACCACTGAGTCATCTCGGCTCAATATACTAGACTGTCAGTGATTCATCTTCCTACAAACTTGTTTATAAACTGACCTTTTTTTACTTTAATTAAACTAAAAGGTTGTATATCATGCCGACGACCATTACTCTTGAACCTCTTCCGTATCTAAACGATCAATGTTTGTCTTAACTTTAATTAAATTACATGTAATGGCCACTTGTTTGTATGATGTTATCTAATTGAAATAAAGACATTGTTTACTTAACCGATTAGGTGATTAAACGTAATGTATGTTTAGATATGTTTTTGTTTTATATAAAAAAATAACTATAAATGTTTAATATTTTCTTAAATTAAAAATAGTCAATGGAATACGCGAAATATGGTACATACAAGGCGTAAATAATTATGTTTTTTTTGTTAAATCACAATTCCATTTCCGAATTCACTTTTAAATTTGAAAAAACAATCAGTGTTATTTTATAAGTCAAAGACTTAGAATCAAGCGAAATAAAAAATCAATACGTATCTACGTATAGTACATACAAATAAAATACGAGAACAGTAGATTAGAGTCGAAAATTTAACAATCTTCGACTCTACTAGTGTTGAAAATTTGAAGGACTCTACCAGATCTCATTAGAAATGTATTTTTATTTTAATATTACTTCAAATATTTCGATCGTTATTATAACGATTTATAGTTATTAAAAGGCTAGGTAAATTGACTTGATTGTTTAAAAAGCACTTTTTTTAAAAATATTACAAGTTGATTTGATTTGTCTCATGCCTTTTTAGTTACTAAATTATTCCTATCAACCTGACCGACCAATTTTGGAAGAGTTCCAAAAAAGAGTTTGTAAACCTACCTAGGTTTTGATAAAAAAAATATAATAATTGAAAAGAATAAATGAAAACAATAATAACAAAGAAAATTACGTACGTATAGTTAAATGGCCGGTGTAACTTTCAAGTGCCCAAGAATTAACGATAAAAATATTATTATCGGTTATTTGCCCTGGTAACAAATAATATTATTAAAATATGTAATAATGAGACTGAAAACTGAATTTTAATTCTTATTTGTATACAATTAAGACCTTAATTAAAAATATATTAAATAAATATATTTATATACGATTTATATTAAAAGTTAAATTTAATTTTATTATACATATAAGAACTTTTTTCAAATCAATTCTCTGTCGCAAGGCAAGCAACTGATTATTTTTCATTCACTCAGCATGTGGACTGAATTATCTAACCAAATGTTTGATAATTATCTACAATTATTATGAGGTAAATTTATACTAAGCTTAATAGAGAAGTAAATCTTCATAAATAAATAGTTTCGGGTCGTCTTTTGAATTTCGTTCTCCATAACTTCTGAAAAATAAAAGATAACAGTAAATAGGCACGAGGAAATAATGAAATGGGAATTTTTAAAATAGTTCATTTCAGCGTAAATACTATAATAGTAAAGTATTCATATCGATTAGCTATTTTTCTTCAAGTTTTTTTTTTATAGTTTCACTAAGACTGGGTCAAAAAAAATCTTCAAAAATTAATTTATAATAAAAAAGTACATACTTACCAGTAAAGAATTTCTGAATTTAGATGACATTAGACTAAAGATGATTGGGTTCAAGATAATACTGAACCAACTGTTTATTAGTAATGTCCTGTAATTTATATCCCAGATCTGAAAATAAAAATACATAATAAAACATTAATTAAAACCGTATATAATAAAAAGTGGTGTGTGTGTGTTTACGTGTGTGTGTGTGAGAGAGAGAGAGCGGTTTGTTTGAGTGTGTGAGTGAGTTTGTTTGTGTGTGTGTGTGTGTGTGTGTGTGTGTGTGTGTGTGTGTATGTGTGTGTGTGTGTGTGTGTGTGTGTGTGTATGTGTGTGTGTAGGCATAGAGGTAATTAATTTAAAATCGTAAGTTTTTTTTTCTTAATTAGTCAAGTGGCTGAATGATGGAGTACATGTCAATTATTTGCAGTGCTATTCTGTGAGAACTCACTTCTCTTCTCTTTCGTAAAATTTATAATCATCACATTTGATATTATCTGATATTTCACAATCGTGTACTGCAGTGATCTTCGAGTTTATTCTCACAGAATAGCTCGCCTGTTATTGAAATATTTCATGTTAAAACTTACTCGATCTAATTGCATAAGTTGTTGCATATCACAGAAGAAAAAAAGCAGTCTGTTGCAAAAAAATGGCAGCCAGCAGATCAGGAACGATATCGTTATAGCTACTGAAAATAAATACATATTAATACAATAAATATTATACTGTTATATAATTATAATTGACATACCTGGGAATGAGTTCAAAGCTCTTTTTTTTCAATTAAAGTGGCATTGATAAAAATATATGACATAAAGTATTAACTGTTTTAAACCATTAACTCAATGCTTTTAAATAATGATTACAATAGGTAGGTTTAGTACGACACAACTTAGATATAGCATGAGCAAATTCAATAAAACCGATTAGGTACTGCCGATTTATACAACCGTTACAAATAGCTCACCATCGCGCCATTCGACGCTATTGGTTGCTATAGATTCTCGTGTCAGTTCAACCCGAGAAAACAAGTGCCTGTAAATCGACGTGTCAAATTGACGAATATATATATTTTTTTTTTTTTTTTATGGTATAGGTGGCAAACGAGCAGGAGGCTCACCTGATGGAAAGTGACTACCACCGCCCATGGACATCTGCAACACCAGGGGGCTTGCAGGTGCGTTGCCGGCCTTTGAGAAAGGAGTAGGCTCTTTTCTTGAAGGTTCCCATGTCGTATCGGTTCGGAAAAACCGCCGGCGACAGCTGGTTCCACAGAGTGGTTGTGCGAGGCAGAAAATGTCTAAGAAATCGCGCTGTTGTGGATTTTCGGACATCAAGATGGTGCGGGTGAAACTTAGAATTTTGACGAGATGTCCGAAGGTGAAATTCAGCAGCCGGGATTAATCCGAACAATTCCTCGGAACATTCCCCGTGAAAAATTCGGTAGAAGATGCAGAGTGATCCAACATCTCTACGCAAAGCCAAAGGATCAAGGAGATCGGAAAGGGCTTGATCGTCGATAATTCGAGCCGCTCTACGTTGGATGCGGTCAAATGGAAGGAGCTGGTACTGGGGAGCACCCGCCCAGAGGTGAGAGCAGTACTCCATGTGAGGCCGAATTTGCGCCTTGTAAAGTTTTAGGCGATGGGCCGACGTGAAGTACTGTCTCGCCTTGCTGAGCACACCGAGCTTCTTTGAAGCCAATTTGGCTTTGCCTTCCAATTGACCGCGGAACTGAACGAGGCTCGAAATATCAACGCCAAGTATTCCGATACTACCTGTAGCGGCTATCGGGATGTTCTCAAATCGTGGAGATACGACAAATGGTGTTTTTTTAGCGGTTAACGCGCAAACTTGCGTCTTTTTGGGGTTGAAATGGACTAAATTTAGCCGGCCCCAGTTCGAGACTTCGTTTAACGAAGACTCGATTTCAGACACAAGTTTGTTCCGGTTTTCTTCGACGTTTTCCCGAGAAATATTAGCGCGGCCGGTGTATAAGGTGTCAACGGTACTGTCGTCTGCATAGCAATGAATGTTCCCGATTTGCAACAAATCATTGATATGCAGAAGAAACAGAGTGGGTGATAGGACGCAGCCTTGTGGAACACCAGCATTGACGAATTTTAAGTCAGAGCATGCACCGTCGACAACGACCTTGATGCTCCGATCTGCCAAAAAGCTGGTAATCCAATTGCATAATTTCCCGGGAAGCCCATAAGAAGGAAGCTTCGAAAGAAGCGCTTTGTGCCATACGCGATCGAAGGCCTTCGCTATGTCCAAGCTGGCTGCTAATGCCTCCCCCTTGCTCTCAACTGCTTCAGCCCACCTGTGAGTAAGGTAAACTAGAAGATCACCGGCTGAGCGACCCCGACGGAAACCGTACTGGCGGTCACTAATCAGCTGATTCTCCTCTAGGTACCGCAGGAGCTGGCAGTTAATAAGGGACTCCATTATCTTGGAGAGCAAGGAAGTGATGGCTATAGGCCTATAATTGGACGGATCTGAGCGGTTGCCTTTTTTAGGGATCGGATGCACCAAAGCAGTCTTCCAGGAGTTCGGGACGACGCCTAATGCGTAGGATTGCCGGAAAAGACGCGTTAAGACCGGTGCCAACTCGGGAGCACATGTCCGTAGCACGATTGGAGGGATGCTATCGGGTCCACTCGACTTGTGAATGTCCAAGGAAAGAAGTGCTTTCCGAACTGCACTTTGCCGAAATTTAACCTCCGGCATCGTCGTATCACATCGCGGGATTGATGGAGGTGACTTTCCTTGGTCATCCAGAGTCGAGTTCGACGCGAAGAGAGACCCTAAAAGATCGGCCTTCTCCTTCGCGGTATGGGCCAATGACTCACCGTCCCTGTGCAAAGACGGAAAAGAAGGCTGACAGAAATTCCCTAGGACAGCCTTAGCGAGAGACCAGAACGCACGTGTTCCTGATGGGAAGCGCACCAGTCTCTCGCCAATTCTGCCAATGTACTTCGACTTCGCCTCAGCTATCACGTTTTTGAAGGACCTGGAGGCAGAGTTATATTCCTTTCTGAATGTGCTGGTGTTTGTATCACGAGACGCCGATGCGTTAGCCCAGTCTTGGTAGCGTTCCCATTTTCGGCGTGAAGCCGTCTTACAGAGGCGACCAAACCAGGGCTGGGACTTGCCACCAATGGGCACCGCAGAATATGGAATGAAAAGTTCCATACCCTGAAGCACCACATCGGCGACAGAGTCAGCAACAACGCTCGGATCATCCATCGAGAAACAAACTCGCCCCCATGGGTAAGATGCAAAGAAGGACCGCATCCCATCCCAATCTGCTGACTTGTAGTGCCACACGCGACGACAGCCCGCGAAACGAGGTCGTGAGTATCGTGTAACTGGCACTGTACTCCGGACGAGACAGTGGTCCGACGAGCCCAGAGGGGGATCGACGACAATCTTATAGCCGTCCGGATGCGAAGTCAGCAGAAGGTCCAACAGGGAAGGTGTATGATCCTCCACGTCCGGTATTCGCGTTGGCGAGGTGACCAGTTGTGTCAAATCATAAGCCAAAGCGAAGTCGAGAACAGATCTACCCGCATGATCAGTGGTGCGTGATCCAAGCCACTCTGTATGATGAGCATTGAAATCGCCCAGAATAATGATCTCTGCGGATGGAGTCTGCTGCAGCACGGAATCTGTAGCCAATTGGACGTGCTCAACCAGTCGGTCGGTTTCGGCATTACCGCTATGGGACCTATAAAGGCACGCGTAGATTCGCGGATGGTCGTCGCAGTCTACGCGCAGCCAGATAATTGATAGGTCCTGCCCTTCAAGGCTGCCGAGGCGTCGAGAGCAGATATCATCTCTGACGTAAACGCACACCCCAGCTCGTGGCACAAAAGTATGCTCCAATTTGTACCCGGGGTAAGAGAGAAAAGACGTATCGGCAGGAGAAGATATCTGGGTCTCGGTAAGAAAGAGCAAGGCCGGCTTCGCCGTCTCAAGGTGAAAGTGAACGGCATTCAA
This sequence comes from Vanessa cardui, assembly GCF_905220365.1. NCBI lineage: Eukaryota > Metazoa > Arthropoda > Insecta > Lepidoptera > Nymphalidae > Vanessa > Vanessa cardui. The sequence continues at coordinate 3,659,243 of NC_061130.1, read as the reverse complement.
GTTGGAGTTGAGTCCCCTTATGTTGCAGAAGTCCACAGCGAGTGTGGTAGGGGTTGCCTTATGATGCCTGCTCCGCTTGCCCCGAACAGTGGCGAGCGCAAAATTGCCCCCCCCAGAATTCGGAGGGCAGCCTGGGCATCCCTGCTCAGGCGGTGTACGTCCTGAGCATGGATGCCAAGAGAGGGATTCTCCATCGCAGTCGCTGATGGTACCCTCCTGGGGTAATGTCACCAAATTCTGCACAACCATGTTTTGGGGGGAGAGGGATCGGGCCTCCGGAACTCTCACTTACCGGACGAAACGCGGTAGCATAGCTACCACTTCACGCCGATTTTAAGTGAGAGAGTGGTACTTCCCCGGGCGTGCCGGCCCATTCGACTGCAACCGAGAGGTATGCAGTGTGGCACTACCACTTGCAAAAATATTGGTCATATGGTCCCCCAACGCGAAGTTTTTTTTTTTAATATTAATACATACTTATACATATAGGTACTTTAGAATTAATTTTCTTTTATTATTTTTTACTTTTTAAAGGTAGCTTATGTTTTTTGTGGCGGGGGTTTCTGAAATTTTTAATTTAATATTTAACTAAAGCGTAGATAAAACGAAGTTATCTTACAAGTAAGACTAATACTTTAATTTCATCAAAAGAAGAATATTTTTGGAAGTGAATTTCTGAAATTTTATATAAAAGCGAACTCAACAATAACGATTATTTAAAGGCACAATCAATGATATTCTAATAAACAGATATGTTATATCCATACTAAACAACAGAAAAAGTGTGCCGCGCCGGGGACCGTTTATTTTAGTTTATTTTTACATTTCGTTAAAAGTAAAAAGGATAGCTTGTTGAAAACAATAAGTAAAAGGGATAACTAGATGTTTTAATTACGCAAAACGTATTACTACGTAATTATGATGTATTATAACGTATTACTGCGTAAAACAACTAAAGGCAAACGTCCCAATTAGGACGTTTTCTAGTCTTCACTTTTTGCGCGTTAATAACATATCTGTTTACTACAACATCATTGGGCACAATGCAATTACAATTTATGCAAAATAATTATTTAATATTATTACCCACGAGCTTGTTAACTTTCCTTCTGTTATTCTTATGATTAAATATCGTTCTTCTCGAATTCGACTTTTCACTATTATTCACTTTGAGAGCGATCATAATATAAACGAATAACATTATTGTAAGAGGTATAACAAACGTGACTAAAGCCAGAACTCCACTAATCACTCTAGCCAACGAACTCGGAACAATGAAGCAATAAGACATTTTCTCCGTTTTAACCAATTCCACGGTCCACAGTTCAGGTATCGTCTCACATATCGATATAATCCATATGACGGTAATAATTTTCCTGGCCCTTTTCATAGATGGAACGTATTTCGACGACAAAGGATACCAAATCGCAAAGTACCTCTCTATTGCAAGTGTCGTCATCACCAGAATACTGTTATTCCAGAGAAGCACTACGAAGAAACAATGGATCTTGCACGCAATGTTTCCAAATAAATATGAATCTGTGATACATAGGTAAACTTCGAGGGATATGCCAAACGAGACCAGTAAATCTGTCGCGGCCATATTGAAAATGTAGTGATTCGTAATCGTATGCATCTTCTTATCGCAATAAATTACTGTGCAGGTAAGAAAGTTGCCGATGAAGCCTACGATGAAAATTATAATGAGCACGGCGGCCGTTAGGATTTGTATCCAGCCAGTGTTGTTACCGATAACTTTTTCTAAAAACAATGTCCACTGTTCAATATCATATTCATTTGTTATATTATTTAAATTGAACATTTTATCGATATTTTAAGGATTTAAAAACTAAGAGGCAAGAAGTGCTTAATGTTTAACCGCCACAGTGTGACTGTCCTTATCACCCTTATGTGCTCAGCGGAAGCGTAATGGTCACCGTTGTTGGCTTAATACGCAATATCACATTAATGGTGTTTACAGAATAAACTCTGATAGATTAAATTCCTGAACATTTCATTGTTTACTCGGTGCCTAACTAAGCGATTAATTTTAATTTTTTTAACGACCATTATTTGGGAGTGGAAATATATTGATTACATCGCAGGTACCTTGTAAGGCAGATTCTAAGGGTCGCGTTTCAAAACATTGTAAATGTGTTTATATGAAAAGAGTAACTATGCGAGTTCCTTGCCGTGTCTTCTCGCTAGAAGCTGCTTTCCGTAACGATGGTCGTATTTAATGATAGACGATTCAAAAACGCTTCATTGTGAAGTTTACTTGAATAAAATTGATTTGATTTAAAAACCGTTGTAAATATTACAAAAGTTTTTTAGTCTGAAATTCTAGCAACTCCATGAAATATCTCGTGACCGGCCATAGCCATTTTTTTGGTGTCAAAAAATAAAAACAGTGCGGCCATTACTGTAACGCATTTAATGTGTTACAGTACCTAATGGCCGAAATGATAATTAATTAAAAAAGACATACATTACATTGAGCAAAGTATTGGCAAAAATTGTATAAAATAGAGAAACAACATGTGATCTATAAAGACTAGTGAAAAAGACTTCTTAATTTGTAATAAGTTTCGAAACGAGTTTTTGATATTAGATTTGCCAAAATTCTAAACAAACCGCCATCCACAATTTACCCTCGAAGAGTATTTGGATTTAAAAAACGTCATATTGACTATCTCTTATTCAAATATTGAAGCCTAAATAAAAACTGATTCCGATGTTGCTAACTTAAAATATTAGTACTACTGTGCCAAACAATTTTTTTTAATTCAATATTTGTTCTTCCGTATAACGATTAAAAGTGAGTATGACTATTTGGTTTTAGTTTCTAAAAGTTTGATTAAATTAAGCGGGAATTCAGGTTAGTCATTTTTGTAGTGCTCTTGGGGCACTGTACTCTTCAGAATCATAACCGGCCAAAGTGAACGACTGAGGAGAGGAAGATAAAGATTTTTTTTAGAGAGTTTGAGTAATTTTAATGTTATAAACAAAAATCTGATAAAATATTCACGCAAATGGAATACCTCATAATAGACATAGCCGTCCGTACACATCTGTACTTTAATAAATATTATCTAAGATGTTATGTCTCTTCTGCCTGAAATTGTTTACTCACCTAAAAAACATAAAAAAATAAAATAAAATCAATTTTAAATGCTAGTAACATTAAGAGTGATATTTTGAGATTTTTAATTGACGATAAAAATGTGTACTTAATTAATGGTTTTCTTTATTTGTTATTTATAAAATTAAAATATAATTTATTACAATTTGTTTTTGTGTATAAAATTATATTGCTCTAATTTAATAAAGTAATTAATTAAACTATTGTAATATTTAATATTACGTATTTTAAGGGTATACGTATACATTAAAATAAATATTTAATATCAATTAACATTCAATATAGTTATATTTCTGCGATTGTTATGTTTTTTTACAAATTGCATAATATTATCTGTTATAGCTTAAATAGTTTGTGTCCAGGGCTTGAAGTAGCTGTCATTGTCATCGTCTATATGTCTTCTCACATTTGTTTTCATCTTCAATTCATGTCGTGTTTTTGATTGTAGAATTTTGGCGTTTTAAATAATTTCCTTGAATATATCGTTATATTTTTTACACAAAAATTTAATTAGAGAGTGATATGTTATTTTTTTTATAATTACGTAAATATACAATAATTATGTGCTTTGATAAAGTTGTTTTGTCTTACTATTTAAGCATTGTGTTTTAACATTTCGGTATAATGTCCAACTTATCAACGTTAAGTACAAAAAATCACACCAAAAAACAAAATAGCAGTCGTGATCGTGACAGAAACAAATCCGTTGCCTCCGAATCTGGTGGTTCCAGCCAGTGTGATACTCCGCCACTAATTGAAAAGGTAGGTTTTATATTATTTTAATTTCTTTCACTACACACAGTGACTGGGATCTAAAATTATTTATCCATATCTTTAAATATCTTACGGCGCGATTATGTTACCAAAAAATTCTTCACATATATGGGCTGTTTATGTGCAGAATAAAATTGAGATTAATGTACAGGAACTATATTTATATTATTAAATACATTTTAAATAACATTATCTTGTAATATATAAGTATTTCTGTAATTTAAAAAGGAGTTAAATCCAAACCAACCTCCTAAATGATTGCTAGTAATGTAATATTGTATTTAAATTAATTTAAGGATGGAGGTACATCACAAGGCAAGTTTGCCGGAGTCGGTGCCGACTCAATCCAATGTATGGCGGAGCAAATTGGTGCAGAGATTAATGCTGAAGCAGCAACAAATCTCGCTGAAGACGTTAGTTACAAGCTACGGCAGACAATTAGTGTGAGTAATTTTACATTTAATTTTAAAAGATTAATAAATTTTACTTTTATATAAAGAAAAGAAAAAAACAATATTTATAAAGAAACCTCAACTATAATTCGATTTATTAGGCTCAAAATTTTATTTATGCAACTAAAAATGTAATATAATTACCTTAATCATGTATAATAAATAAATTAAAAAGAGACTTATGTATTGAATAAAAAAAATTACAGACAATCGCCCTACATAGTGAGATGATGAAGAAGAAATGTGTTGATAGCTGGGATATTAATACAGTACTCACTCTCTCCGATACAAGTCCTGTAGTAGGTGCCAGTGTGCCGCAGTATGTCTCAGTGGGAGAAGAAAAACTATGCTGTGAAGTGGTAAGCATACTACAGTTCTATATTTAAAAAAAAATTATTACTAAATCTATGTTAGCATTGTTAATAAATAAATAAAAAGTAACTCCAATTTAAACAATAAATGTGTTTTATATAACTTAAAGGATACACAGCTTTCTCTTTAATGTTGAAAAAGACAAGTTTTTTTTAAATAATAGTTAAATAAAAATTAAAAAATTGTATAGGTATAACTTTTTGTGTCATAAATTATTATTAATTTTTTTTATTAGTTATCTGTGACTGTGCATGTTCTATAGTACAATAATGTCATTATTTATCTATAATTAAATATTCTTATCTGTATCGAGTAAATTGTTTATTTTCAGGAAACTCTTATAAATATACCAGAATACTCAATGACCACACAAACATATGTGTTCTCAACTTTACCAACTGTATCTGTGGAATGGATAACAGATGATAAAAGTTTAAATAATAGCAATAATATTAGCGTTAATCTACAAAATTATTATACAAAAATTGCAAGAGGTAAGTACAGCTAAAGATCTCTTTTTAACTGGCTTCTAAAAAAAGAAAGTTATAAGTTTGACATGCATGTATGAAATATTGTTAGAATTTAATTATATTTGAATATGCATGTGTGCTTTGAAAGTATGTACGTTTGTATGTATGTCCACAAATTTCTCGGAAACTAAGTTGTTTTGAGATGATTTCATCATTTTTATCTTAGTTATGTAAACTTCAACTTAAGAAACAGTATAAGTGTCATTAAAATGAGTCTAGTAGTTTCATAGATATATTTTTTTTATTTTTAGTTCACTAACAGTTTTTAATTTTGAAGTCGATTTATTTTTTATATTATATTGAATCTTTTTTATCTTTGTTATTGGTCTAATTTTGAATTGTTATAATTAAGAAGAAGAGACCACTGTAAGCATAATAAGTATTTGCTCGCTTTCAATGTAATGTTAACCCTTTACTCTAAATTTTGCTACCATGGTCTGAAAGCTAAAATGTGTGATACTTAAACAAAGATTACCGGTTCAAATCTGGAAAAACACCATGGAGTCCAATTAATTAATTTATATTTAGTATCCATATTTTGCTTAACGGTTAAAGAAAACATCTTAGATAACATACAACTGTTGAATTAAATTGTGAAATATGTTTGTTACCTCATATGGGGGATGGGTAATGAAATAAACTAAAATCCTCCCCAAAAAAAAGAGGGGAGACTGTGGTTTATTTACAGATTATCCTGTAGTAAATTACTTAACAATATTAATAATATTTTAGCAATATTAAATCTAAGGAAGAAACCGAAACAGCTAGCAGTAGAAGATCTCACAACGAATACCCGTATCGGTCCCATATTCCCAAATCTCTTTAATCTCGCCGTGCTAGTTCTGAACGACGATAATTTGAATGCTCTGAATGTACCGGCGAAGAAGCCTTTACAGTCGAATGTATTGGATATGGTCGACGCGCTCTGTTCGAACCCATGCAGCCTGGATACAAATATACAGCAACAGGTATAAAATTAAATGTAATTAGTACATATATAGGTTAAGAAAAAAACATTTAAATCAAATCAAAATAAACTTTATTCGAGTAGGCTTTTACAAGCACTTTTGAATCATCATTTTACAATTAAGTGAAGCTACCACCGGTTCGGAAAGTAGATTCTACTGAGAGGAATCGCAGAGAAAGTCAGTAGGTACTCAGTCATGTTAGTTAAATACAAATATACATGAATTACATATGCCTGGAAGTCAACAGGTATTAACTCCTTACTTCTTTATCTTCTATAATAATTATATTATTTGTGCTGCTTCTTTTAATATTGATAATATATTTAATCTGTGATGACATCTATATTTGGTGTCGGTGGCCATAAGTAGGAGGTAAAAACAAACTATCAAAATCCCATCTATTGAGCCTACTGCTTTTTTAGAATATATGTTGGTGCTCAGGCAAATGTCCAACTTATCATATATATGTTTGTAGTTACCACCTATAGATATGTTTGAAATATTAACATATATATGCTTCAAATTCACACATATCTAGTAAATTTGTCTGTTTGGCGGTAAAATGTCTCATCTTTGTAAATATGTTTACAAAACCCTACCACCAAGTGCTCCAAGAACCCATGACCTTGAGATCTGTATAAAAATTATGTTCTTAAATAAATTTATTGATTTTTTCCTCGCATGACATATTTTTGACAATTTTTTTTGTATTTAAATAATCTTGCAGTAAAATAATATCTTTGTTTATTAATTATTTAATATGTATTCGTTTCAGTTCCAAAGACTGTTTCCGGTTATGGTGTCAAATATATTGGGTAATGGAACGCTAGCGGAGAAGATGGTAGCAATACTTACTAAAATAACAAGAACGTGGCCTTCGTTTATTGCAATAGGTACGTAATGTACAGAGTAAGAAAACCTTCGTCAGTTTTCAAATGCATTCCTTTATAGACTGTCAAGTATAAGTTGACGTTCCTGTGGCAGCACCTGCTACACCTTTGTCTTGCCACTTTTTTGTTTATTTTACCAATATCTCCCTAGAAAATAATTCTTTACGTGTCATTTTTAATATATTTTAGGTAAGTTTTCTTAATAAGGGTAAATAAAACGAATAAGATATTAAATGAACAAAAATAAAATTAGTACATGTTTTTGCCACACGCCAACTTACACTTGACGCGCTATATCAAGTCTTAAGCTCTTAGTACCTTTTGAATCTATACATCAAATCATTGCGACGCAATGTGTCATGTCATCGGTAAAGCAGATTATCGCTAGTACTGTGCACACGAAAATATATCTTAAAGTGATGAAACTTTTCTTACCCCCACCGTACAAATCTGTATCTATAATATTATAAATCTGAAAGTAACTGTTTGTCTGTAGCTCTTTTACGACCATCATGAATCGATTTTGATGAAATTTGCCGTGAAGCAAACTTTAACTCCTAGAAAGGACATAGGCTACCTTTTTTTGCCAACAACAACAACAACAACAACAACAACAGCCTATAAATTCCCACTGCTGGGTTAAAGGCCTCCTCTCCCTTTGAGGAGAAGGTTTGGAACATGTTCCACCACGCTGTTCCAATGCGGGTTGATGGAATACACATGTGGCAGAATTTCTATGAAATTTGTCACATGCAGGTTTCCTCACGATGTGTTTCTTCACCGCTGAGCACGAGATGAATTATAAAGACAAATTAAGCACATGAATCAGCGGTGCTTGCATGGGTTTCAACCCGCAATCATAGGGTTAAGATGCACGCGTTCTAACCACTGGGCCACCTCGACTCGTTTTTTGCCTAACACATGACAATCAACCCCCAATCAATCAATTTAAAATCGAACGAAGCCGCAGGACGGTAACTAGATATTACATAAAATATACCAAGCTTGTTTTAAAATACCATTTATTTTTATATAGAAACACATTTTGTTATGCGATTATCGCATGCGAGCGTTCCAAGCGAATGTGGACTTTAAGTATTGTGTAGACGCTTTAATTTCCTTTAACACAACTAAAATTGGTGGCGGCGCGTTTTATGTTAAGTCCCTCAATCTTATACTAACCACCACCTTGTGATTGTAAAGCTCTATTTATAATCTGCTAAAAAAATATTAAAGGGTGATCTTAATCGATGTTTTCTTTTTTCGAATTTTTAATCTGTGGCAACAGAAAGAAATAAATCTGAGTTTAATTGAACATCCGCTAAACAACGTTTATAAAAACGATCGTTAATGGTCCGACCTTTATAACACTATTTTTTACGATACGAGTATCTGGTAGGGTGGTAAGTAGTCACCAACGTCCATAGATAATGGTTGTAAGAAATACTAACCATTCCTTACATTGCCCATGCGCCACCGACCTTGGGAACTAATGTAATGTCCAGAGGCGGATTTACAAATCTGCCGCTAGTAGGCTAGTAGGCTATTCAATTTTTACCGCCCCTACTTTCTTTTTGCAACATTTAATTTGTGTTCTGTCGTCCCCATTACATCGGTTTTTCCCGTTATTAGTATGACTTATAAACTAGGTGATATTTCTGTCAGTTACTAGATTATTTTTACAACGCGCTATGTAGTGACGAGTATACGGATTACGGACGTTATGTGTAAACATATAATTATATGCTTTTTTTTGAATTTCTGTAAGATAAAATAAATTTGGGCTAAATCTGCCGCCCTAGGCTCCAGCCCACTTAGCCTGTTGGTAAATCCGCCACTGGTAATGTCCATTGTTCCTGTTACATTGGCTCGCTCACCCTTCAATCTGAATCAGTACTGAATACTGCTGCTTGCTGATAAGAATATCTGATTAGGGTTTTGAACAAGCCCGTCTGGGTAGGCTACCACCTATTCATTAGATATTCTACCGCCAAACAACAGTACTTGATATTATTTGTTCCAGTTCGGAGAGTGAGCCAATGTAACTAGATTGTATGTAATGTAACTAGTTCCCGATGTTGGTGGCGCATTGGCGATCTAAAGAATGATCAATGTTACTTACAGCGCCATTGTCTATGGACTGTGGTGACCACTTACCATCAGATGGCCCATTACACATCCGCCAAACAATAGCATAAAAAATAAGAGTGGGTACCTGGCCGTAGTTATAGTGATGTGTTTATGATCGGTAGGGAAGGGCATTCTGTTCGACTACCTGTCGCAAGGCACGAAGGAGCGCCTGACGGCGCCGATGATACGCTGCGTGATGGCGCTGGGCCGCTCGGCGCTGGTGGAGTGCCTTGGCGCGCACCTCGACCACGTGGACGCGCGCGTGCACGCGCCGCGACACCGCCACGCGCAGCGCGACCTCCGAGAGACCATACTCGTGAGTCCAAACCCTTATTATATTATAGTCTTGTAGGCTTTTACACCTCCGAGAGACCATACTCGTGAGTCCAAACCCTTATTATATTATAGTCTTGTAGGCTTTTACACCTCCGAGAGACCATACTCGTGAGTCCAAACACTTATTATATTATAGTCTTGTAGGCTTTTACACCTCCGAGAGACCATACTCGTGAGGCCAAACACTTACTATATTATAGTCTTGTAGGCTTTTACACCTCAGAGAGACCATACTCGTGAGGCCAAACACTTACTATATTATAGTCTTGTAGGCTTTTACACCTCCGAGAGACCATACTCGTGAGCCCAAACACTTATTATATTATAGTCTTGTAGGCTTTTACAACCACTTTTGATCGTTTAGAAGCTGTGTTATGTGAAGATACCACCGGTTCAGATACTAGATTCTACCGAGAGGAACCGCCAAGACAATCAGTAGTTACTCTTTTTCAAAATTTAACAATATACAACTCTTATAGCAAAATTGGAATATACTGTATTCTAGTAGGCTTTTGCAGCCACTTTTGATCGTTTAGAAGCTGTGTTAGGTGAAGCTACCACCGGTTCAGATACTAGATTCTACCGAGAGGAACCGCCAAGGAAATTAGTAGTAACTCTTTTTCAAAATTTAAGAGTCATGTTAGCTATATGCACTTATGTATGTATGTAATGTAATGTAATATATTTACATAACAGTTGCTAATTAATATTTCTTTGTTGTATTATATACAACTTGGTGCTTCTTTAATAGCTTAATCCGCTTAAATTTTACTTCCAACTTGGAAAAATTTGATTTTTTTTGCCATTTGACTTTTAATCAAGGTCATATTTATTCTCCTGCCATTGAAATGGACTGGTTATAAAATTCGATTGAAGTTTATCCATTAATGCGCTTAACACTTAGATAATACAGTCTCAAAAACCGATTTGTTAGCACTGAATTGAGTGCGCCAGTAAATTCTTCAGCTATAACATTCGTGCCAAAATTCCTACTACTATACATTCTAAACAGTATTTTTCTTGTGTCTATAGTTATACTGAGCTACTAAAAGCTTTTACTGAGTCAGTATAACTATGGAATACTAACTGACTATACTGACTCAGTATTACATGGAAAACAGTTAACAAAAAAATGACGGTAGAATCATTGCTATTAATACCATATTATAATATAATAGCTTATTATACTATACGAACTTTATGCTTAGTTTTTTTTTTCATATTACTAAACATATCTCCTAATTCTTCAAAATTTATAGACGGATTTTTATGACATGTATATTTTTTTTACCTTATCTGTGACGTTAAAAAACCTTTTGTAAGAACAAAGTTAAATGGTTCTCGTTAAATAATTAAGTGATTATTTATTCCAGGACGTCTCAACGTGTCTCCTTAGATCTGAACCAACAAATTTTTTAGAGGATTACGTAATGACTGACTACACTTTATACGAAATGTTAGGAGATTCAATTTTACCGAGAAGGACTTTGTTTCCCGTCAAAGGTATGTATTTACTTTTTATAATTTTTTTTTTTTAATAGTTGGTACCGTTGTAATATAGTTGTTAGATGTAAAGAATAGTTAATATTTCTTACAGCGCCATTGTCTATGGGTGATGGTGACCACTTACCATCAGGTGGCCCATATGCTCGTCCGCCAAACTATTCTATAAAAAATAGTAGTTTTTTTTGGCAATAAATCTGACAAAAATTGGAATCTTTACCCTTGGAAAACTCTAGACATCAAATAAGATGACAAGACTTAAATCTAAGATAAAAACGATTAGGTCCATTATCTTCAATTTCTAGGTACTCTACCTCTGCTTAATTTCCGGTCAATTTTAAAAAAACGATTCACATTCATAAACAATTTGAACCACTTTCATAAGTAATAATAAATATGAGATAACATCACATACATTACTCTGACCCCAATGTAAGTAGTAGACTAATGATAATCTACATTGACTCGTTCGGCCGGGAATCGAACCCGGGACCTCGGAGTGGCGTACACATGAAAACCGGTGTACACACCACTCGACCAGGGAGGTCGTCACTTTAACAGTAACACCATGTTTTTCCATATGAACTACTCCCATTAATTAATTCAGTTATAGGTCAATTAAAATACATCAACGACATAGTTTATAAGATTTTCACTAGTTTTTATTTATATAGATTAGCCTCCTCATTACAGTAATATTAATACAGTATTTTTGTTTTTACATATATATTTTTAGTTAGTTTATTTATAATCAAATTAAAAACTTCAAATGAAATCATCATCCTTCTGTCCTTATCCCAATTTCAATGCGGTCGGCGCAGTCTGTCTCTTTCTTCCATATTTCTCCATCTAACGTCATCTCACACGTAACATTATTTCCAGCCATATCATTTTTCCACAATTCATCCATCGTTTCCTTGGTCGTTCTCTACCTCTATATCCATCCATATCCTTCAAGGCCTTCCTCACAATATGTTCCTCATTCCTCCGCATTACACGCCCATACCATGAAAGCCGCCTTCCACATAACTTCTCGGCTAACGGTGTCACTGTCAAACTTCTTATGTACTACTTACTCTAACATAGTTGATATTTCAGAAACGGATTCGAAAGAAAAAGTCACCACCGATAGATCATCGGACGAGGAATTTTCCTATTTACCTCTAAGGCCAGCTATCAGGCGGCCCAAGGTCAGGCTGATCCCTCAGCGTAAGAGCGGAACCATTCACAGGGAATCACCGTTCGAACCGACGAAATTCAATGGGAAAATAAACACGATACACATAAGGATAAAGAACTGCCGAGCGATCGAGGTGGTAGGCAAGAGGCGGGTGGTGGGCCAGGCCGCCCCCCCCGCCCTTGTCAGCGGGGTGGTGGTGGCCAGTGGACTCTTAAATAGGTTTAGGTATAGATTAAGCAAACCTGCCGCATTTCCAATATTTGGAGCTTTAACGTTTTAAACTATTTTTAAAGAAATATAATTTATTATTTTATTTTGTTGTTTTATTTTTAATTGTAGTTCCTTTGGAGTATTTTTAAAAAAAGGTATCTGTCATGCATCAAAGAAATAAACTAGGGAATATACATTTCAAAAATGATATTATTTAATACACGTTATGTGTAAATCCAAAATTATGGATCTATATAAAAGAAAAAGTATTTATAGTAAAAAAAAACAATAAGTGTCTATTTAAGATTCTTGGTTAAAACATCATTATTCTTTTATATTTTATAACAAAAAATAATGAAACGTTCAATATTGCATACTTCGAACACTAAAAGCACCTGTGCTCTATTATCGAAGGCTATAAAAATCGTGATGCAATCAGCTTTAATAGTCCAAGATTTTTAGATATCCACTCTGAAAGATCTGATGATCTGAAGATTTCTACGGTTTTTGACGTAAAACTTACCGTTTCCGAGATATATGCGAAAAAACGTTTTCCAAGATGGCGGCTAACGCTCGAGGTTTCGGACGACAGAAACTCGGTTTTATACTTGGGGGGCACCCTCCGACATAATCCAAAAAATCACGTAGAAGGATTTTATGTAGAGCTGACCGATTTTTGGTGCTAAAATTGCTGGACTATAATTGTTTTAGTGAAAACATTTAAAAATGATACGTCACTGTTCGAAATTTAAATTATGACATATTTTCACGTTTTGAGGACGCAAATGTTCGACTTTTCTCGTTCTCGGAAAGGTTGCCAGTAGCATAAATTATTGTTCGAAACTTCTTTGCATTAAACCTCCTTGACTTCTGTTTTCCTTTGACAAGGTTCCATCCTATTATAGCACGCGGAGTAGGTATACATATTGTGTACTTACGTTAATTCATATACGATTATTTCGACTTGCATATCTTAACCTATTTAAACGTATTTCAGGTTATCAATACAACAACTATTTGTAATAAATTATTATCATTTATATACTATTTTTTTACCATAGCATAAACTCTATTTTGATCTCTTGAATTACTCATTCCAATTAAACTCTTTATCAAACAAACAATTCTCGAATGATAAACAAATTTAATAAAACAATTAATAATTGTATCAATTAAATACCGAATAACAATAACGATGTACTTACCGGCGTGTAAGTACAACCTAATTATTATATTTTTATCGCCAAATATGTGCTTTTATTCTGTTCTAATTTTAAAAATGATGAAGTGTAACTACATATACAATGTATATAACACATCTTTTCCAAAGTTAGTAGCGCATTGACGACGTAAATATTTTTTTATTAACAAGATATTTCTTACAGTTCCGACGTCTATAAACGGTACGCTTACCGTCACTTTCCAGTATACCATTTTAAATATAAAACGGAAACCGACATATAGAAAAGTTTTGAACAATATGTTTATCAAATTAATTGCAACTATACCAAACGAAATCCTATCCAATAAAGGAAATCATAGTTTTTTTTAATTGCTATAACCTCCTTTATAACAGCATAATATATCTGCCGTTTTTATGTTACACAATTGAAGTTCATTGTAACAAAATGTATTCAAAATTGTTTAAATTGAATTGAATTTGTGAAGATTACCGAAAACAATAATTACCCATATTTCAGTGGAAAAGCAGCATTACAATATACCTTAATAGAATTATACGAACGCTCTTTACAAAGGCTATTTATAGTCACAGCCTTGACATATTGAAATTAAAGTTATTATGTTTTTATAGATATCAAAGTGACAATGGCGCCACCTGTCCGGCGTCGGCGCGACCATATCGCGTCACGCGCCGTGAATATCAATTTAAATATCTAATATTACATACGAATTTGTATTTTAACTGAGATATCAAGTATGCCTACTGAATCGTGTCGACATAGTATCGTTAAGCAATCATTGACACATCAAAACAAATGAAAATCAAAATATTCCTTATTCAAATTGGCTTAAAGAAGAATGTCCACAATAACCTGTAAGAAACTCAGTAGTAACTCTTTTCTACTACTTTAATTACTGTATGAGAAGAATACCTAGAAATCAATAAATCTGAAATTCACGTTCCTTTATCATCAATAAAACAATACATATAATTAATATAGCGATTATATATAAAATGTGCCTTTTAAGAATAATACTGTAATTTTATTTTATTGTCACGCACATAAGTTAATATTGTTGTATTTACAAAAAATTATAAATATTATTTGTTTGCTCTCGTCCTTTGCGAATAGCATTTGGCTAACTAGCAGCAGGCTGCCTGCCCATCACATTTTGTTAAATACGAGTTAAGGTAATTATAACTTCGACTAAAGGATATATTCCTATATATATAGTTACTTTATTCGCCTTTTGTGATCACTCTATACAGTTGTACTTTCAAAAAAAGAAAAAGTCTAAAATAGTTGATTGATTACGTATTTCCTATCACATCTATACTCCCATACATCATAATATAGATGCATTGAAGAGACGATACTACTGCTTCGTTTTTTTAAAAAGACGTTATTTTTCTTAATTGTCAATTACATGCCAGTGTCAAAAAGTGAAGGCAAAAAGGTTATTAATGATCACCAAATCTTAAACAATTACAGGAAAATATTCATGGGTTTTTTTACTAAATAGGTGACAAAAGGCATGTGAATCACTTGATGGGAAGCGACTACCACCCATGGACTTCCGTACCAGCAAGTGCCGTACATTGTGTAGTAGAGAATGTCGAAAGCCGTCGGCACAGAGTTATGTGCGTGTATCCGTAACTACTCTGAGTCACAGTTAATTTCTGGAAAATATATGATTTCTTTTTAGCAAACGAATAGTAACCATATCCTGACTAATAGATATTTTAATGTTAAATTTTTATCTTTTAATATATTCTTTTAGTGTGTGTGTGTGTGTGTTTTATGTGTTAAGTATTTTATTTAATTTTCTAAATATTCATAAACGATAGAATTATATAGATACAGAAACCGCTTTTAGAATTACGTTCCGAAAAAAGGATTTAATAGCTTTGATATGTGAAAAGTAATGAAGTATAGTAAAGTAAAGTAACAGTCCGTAACTTTTCCACTGCTGGGCTTAGGCCTCCTCTCCAATTAAAGAGAGGGTTTGGAACATATTCCACCACGCTGTTCCAATGCGGGTTGGTGGAATGCACATGTGGCAGAATTTCGATGAAATTAGACACATGCAGGTTTCCTCACGATGTTTTCCTTCACCGCCGAGCACGAGATGAATTATAAACACAAATTTATATAGTAGTGCTTGCCTGGGTTTGAACCCGAAATCATCGGTCGGATGCACGCGTTCTAATCACTGGGCCATCTCAGCTCTTAATGAAGTATAAATAGTTGTAACTAGATATTGGTTCAATTGAAAAAGAAGTATTTTTATATTTAATGGTAATGCAAATAAAAGGGTACAGTCATATCATATCGAAACTATCGGTCAAATGTAAACGTCTATCCGTTTTAAAAGTCTCCTAAAAACGACTATTTGGGTCATGATCGTTGCTTTATATAAAATGATTTATTTGAGAGCAAAATAACAAAATAAAATAAATGTATCTTAGAATATTATATAGCTTTTTGAAAAAACACGACTGGTGTCAAACTAAAAAAAACAATACCTCATTCAATCTGCGGGAGAAAATAAGCTATTCCATCGATGTCCGATCTGCAGGACTTTGACGCTATATTGAAATTGTCTAATCTAGATCTTACGACACAGGATCCAAATGAGCTTTATAATTCATTTTTTGAAGTAATACTAAAAGAATTTAACAATATATTTAAAATGAAATCATGTTATAGTAACACAAAATTAAAGTTTAGTGACTGGGCTACTGTTGGTATTTATAAAAGTAGAAATAAATTATACGACTTATATGATATGAGGCGGTGGAATCGAAGCGTAGCCTTTTTAGAATATATCATTAAATATTCCAAAATTTTTAAAACAGTATGCATTTCTGCTAAGTCCTTATATTTAAAGAAAAAAATCCTGAATTCTGATAATAGAATTAAAGCCACATGGGATGTTATTAGTAGTGTTAGTGGAAAACCCAAAAAGGAAATGATACCAATAGAATTGAACACAGGTAGTAGATACACGAGTTCTGAATTAGAGGTTGCTAATTTATTTGAATCATTTTTTGATAAAGTACCCCATAAAATAACATTTCATTTAAAATCATCTACATCAAATGCAGCTAGGTTATTAAATAATAGTGTTTCTAAATGCGTTATTGATTTTTCATTTGAAACGGTTTCTGCAATAGATGTCATAAAAGTATTTAAAACTATAAATATTAAAAAAACTAACGACATATGGGGCATTTCGGTAAAATTTTTTAATAACATCATATACGATATTGCTCCGTATATAGCAGTAATTTTTAACAAGAGTTTGGACACGGGTTCATTTCCTAACTTGCTAAAATGTAGTAAAGTTTTACCACTTTTTAAAACTGGAAACAGAAGCGATCCCGGTAATTACAGGCCTATTTCAATACTCCCATCCTTAAGTAAAATTTTCGAAAAAATTATTTTAAATCAACTTCTCGTCCATTTCGGTAAAAATGCTATTTTTCATGGTGAGCAATTCGGTTTTAGAAGAGGTCGCTCGACAACTGATGCGGGAATTGCGCTTCTCAAACATATTTACGATGCTTGGGAGAAATCACAGAACGCTATTGGAGTATTCTGTGATTTATCTAAAGCATTCGATTGTGTAGAACACGAAACGCTTCTTTATAAGCTCAAATATTACGGTGTTAAAGGTAAAGCTCTTGATCTCATCGCTTCATATTTAAGTCAAAGAATCCAGCAAGTTTTCATTAATGGAATAAAGTCTTCTGGATCTACGTTAAAAATGGGAGTTCCACAAGGTTCAATTTTGGGTCCCTTTCTATTCCTAGTATATATAAATGATCTTCCTTTCTATGTTAAGGGTATTTGTGATATAGTGTTGTTTGCTGACGATACTTCGCTGATTTTTAAGGTTGACAAAAAAAAAATGACTATGACGATGTGAACGGTGCATTATCACAGATACACAATTGGTTTACAGTAAATAATTTAGTTTTGAATGCTCAAAAAACAAAATGTGTAGTTTTTACCCTACCTAATGTTAGAAAGCAAAATTATAATATATCTTTAAATGGTGACCGTCTTGAAGTAGCTGATACTACGGTGTTTTTAGGAATAGAATTGGATTCCAGACTTCAGTGGACCTCTCATTTATCATCCCTAACAGGAAGACTCAGCTCCGCAACATACGCGGTTAGAAAAGTTAGACAACTAACTGATATTGATACCGCTCGTTTAGTTTATTTTGGTTATTTTCACAGTATTATGTCATATGGCATATTACTTTGGGGTAACGCTGCAGATATTGAATCTGTCTTTATTTTACAAAAGAGAGCAATTCGGTTTATTTATAATCTTGGAGCTAGAGACTCTCTTCGGGATGTTTTTAACAGAATAGGAATACTTACTGTTGCGTCGCAATATATTTACAACAATATCATGTATATTCACAGTAACATTGATCACTTTGATAAAATCAGTGATAATCATTGTATATGTACTAGAAGTAAGGATAAACTTATAACGCCAAGTTTCCGACTCCGCAAAGTCAATGGATCCTTCTTGGGGCAAGGTATCCGTTTCTATAATAAAATTCCGCAGAAATTTTTAACTTTGCCGTTTAGTAAATTTAAATCGTTTGTTAAAAATACATTGGTAGAAAAAGCATACTATTCGATACAAGATTTTGTAGATGATAAAAAAGCGTGGAGTTAATACCTGTTGACTTCCAAGCAGGATACATTAATTGAAATAATTGTATTTAATTAACATGACGTTGTATTTTTTAAATGTTAAAAAAGAGTAACTACTGAGTTTCTTGCCGGTTCTTCTCGGTAGAATCTACTTTCCGAACCGGTGGTAGCTTCACTTAATTGTAAAATGACGATTCAAAAGTGCTTATAAAAGCCTACTTGAATAAAGTTTATTTTGATTTTGATTTTTGATTTTGATTTTGGTTCTTGGGATTTTGGTAATTGCAACCATTTTCAAGGAAGATAAACTGTGCATGAGATAATTATTATAGCACAAAACCGTGTAAAATCAGAAATGTAACTTATTCTTCAAAATCATATCAAACGTTACTAAAAAGCGTTAACGTTTTTAATATGTTAAAAAATGGGTATATGTTTATTTTTAAACGGTTAAAGCGACGTTTCTCGTTCGTTCGTTCGTTATTCGTTCTCTATTTAATTGTGACATTTGTTTATTCACTATAAAAGGTCTTAAGGTAACAAGCATAGGACATAAGACAATTCGAGAAAGACATAATGTGCGGCACCAATCGTATTACGCGAATCGACATTATCGAACTACTAGACCAGCGGGATGATTGTGACCACAACAACAGCCTGTAAATTCCCGCTGCTGGGCTAAAAGCCTCCTCTCCCTTTGAGGAGAAGGTTTGGAACATATTCCACCACGCTGTTCCAATGCGGGTTGGTGGAATACACATGTGGCAGAATTTCTATGAAATTTGTCACATGCAGGTTTCCTCACGATGTTTTCCTTCACCGCTGAGCACGAGATGAATTACAAAGACAAATTAAGCACATGAATCAGCGGTGCTTGCCTGGGTTTGAACCCGCAATCATCGGTTAAGATACACGCGTTCTAACCACTGGGCCAATTTTAAAATAACAGTCATTATATGGGTTTAATTATATGTTATTTCTTGAACATAACACTTTCATGAACGCTAAACACAATAGATTAGTGATCAATATGACCATAAGCGTCTTATTACAATTACTAATTCACCTCTTACCCATATAAGTCCATAATCACTGAACAGAAATCGCGTATACTATGACGTAGATTTGTATGTTTCAGATTTTTGGTATGAGAACCATCCTTCACTTCCTTTGTAATCAATATGGGGCGCCCGCGCGTATTATTGTGTCTACATGTATTTGCACGAGGCAGTACAGTATTATCAGAAGGCGTCATGCTGTGAAATAGAATGATTATACCTACTGGCATTGAAAGTTATATTACTCGATACCATATAAAGATTTTTTATCTTAAACCATTGTTAATTAATTATAAATTATGATAAATCACATTGTTATGTCTATTTAAGCTTAACTAAAAACAATACGAGGTATTAATAAATAAAAGTAAATGCATTGTTTTCACAACAAACAGTATAAGCTGCGTTCGTTCGCAGCTTTTCTTGTTGCCGACTTAACTTCTTATCTTTACCGTATAATAGCTGTCATACTAGATAACAGCTGATTGTTTTTTTTTAATTATTGTGTTACATACAAAGGACTTAATCTATAACAGATAGAAAAAAAAATAAGTTACTCGGACTAGTACTTGTGTGAGAGATCCCGCTTTTCCATATAAAAAAAAATTGTACAATACCTATATTATAATTTTTTTTTAACAGCTATTGTCTCAATTCAGTTATCATTACTTACGCAATTGATAAGAAACTATTTTATTATTTTAGTTTCAAAATAGAGAAAAATATGCATAATATAAGATGCTTATTGCTACGGCATATTTTTTAGATATTGCAAAATATATTTCATTCCTTAAATATTAATTTTTATTTTACGTATTGAAATAAATTATATATATTAAAACTTTGCTAACGAATCATTGCTAATTGAAAGTAATACACAAGAATTAAAAAGAAAAAAAAAAATAACGAAACAGGTGATCTTCGTAATCTGTTTGTCATCTACAGATGTGCGTATATACTTAATTAGCATAAATACTTTTTGGTACTTATAAATAATTTGCATAGATACACAATTTCTTGTTTCTCGAGTACCGCCGGGTTTTTGGCGTGGGTTCAGTCATTCAAACTGACAGAAGATGATCTCATTGTGGACTGATGATGGAAAACGGCCTAAATAATTCATAACGTATCAAGAGTTCCGACCTTGGTAATACCTCATTATGAGTACGATATTTTTAAGAAAAACATAATATAAAATAAGGAAATAAATGTATTTATATCGTTGCTGCTCCTGCGAAATTCGCTGTGTGTTTTTTTTTCATATTTTTCGATTGTTTTGACGTTTTAATCGTTATTTCAATATATGAAAATTTCGATGAATGAATATCGGACAGCTTAATTTGTAAACTTTTAAACTATTGACAAAAATGTTTTTAGAATTCGTGTGTATTGAAATACCGATGAAAACGCCACAGCGGTCGAAAAATATAAAAAAAAAAAACACATAGCGACTTTTGAAGGAGCAGCGATAGGTAATATATAACTTTTGCGTCTATGGTTAATAAACCAGTAAGAACTTGATAGTCTGGAGTTAATTCTGTATGTTGAATCAGGTAATGCTTATATTTCATCAAAAGACAAACAGAAGATCAAATAAATGCTCGTAAAACGTTATGGAGTCAAAATAGGTAAATTAGGATATACATATATAATAATCAATAGTACTTTATGCATATAAAGTCATGCCACTGGCGCTAAACTCTAAAACAACTTCCTAAATTCGGCCATAGTCCAAGTATTGATCAGAGCTATGTGAATATATAAATATATAAAGCTCGTAAAACTATTGGTCCCTAAACTATTGGTATTGGTGGATATATCAGATATCTCAACAGTCAATTATCTAATAGCCAAATTATCTAATAATATGCAGAAAATGCACGTGTCTACCCAAAATTATACATTGATTAGTAATTTAGGTCAATCATTTGGAATCACAAATTATTTGCTGTATATAATATGCGTAGGTATAAGGAAAGCGTCCATTATTTTGTATATCAAATGTATTATTTTTTTATGAGGATTTATTGACAGGAAATATAATACTAATAAAAAGTTTACGACTATTATGACGGAAAGTTACCAACGTTTCGAATTCGCATATTTTTACCTCTATCGTTCGTAACACGCGGTCCACGTGATAACTCAGCATCGCCCATAAAAATACTATCTAATCATTTGTCTGTACCGGCAGTCCTCGACTTAAGTCGTTTCAATTTACGTCGAACAATGTTTCGACACTATTCCTCAAACATATGTCAATTGTTTCAATATCCGGTATAGGCGAAATCACTTGTCGCGAGGTCAATGTCGCGAGTCGAGATGGCCCAGTGGTTAGAACGCGTGCATCTTAACCGATGATTGCGGGTTCAAACCCAGGCAAGTACCGCTGTTTCATGTGCTTAATTTGTCTTTATAATTCATCTCGTGCTAAGCGGTGAAGGAAAACATCGTGAGGAAATCTGCATGTGACAAATTTCATAGGAATTCTGCCATTGCATTCCACCAACCAGCATTGGAACAGCGTGTTGGAATATGTTCCAAAAACCTTGTCCTCAAAGGGAGAGGAGGACTTTAGCCCAGCTGTGGGAATTTACAGGCTGCTGTTGTTGTTGTTGAGGTCAATGTCATAGCAAGTAGAAAAAAAAACGAAACAGTCTAATAATTCTCGACTTACGTCGTTTCGACTTACGTCGCGTATTTCAAGAACCTAACATGCCGTAAGTACGATTGTCTACGACCTGACAACCAATCCCTAAAGCACGACCGAAGCGGGCGTCAATTAGGTCATAGGATACCTATTTCTAACTATACTTATCTAAACTGTTATACGCGTTGTGTCTGAAGTAACATTAGGTCATCTCATCATCTCATCATTACATCTACTGTGTAAACGGGAACAATTATTACTGAGGAGTGTTTTACACCCTTCCAGTCCTGTTCATTGCTCTCAAAACCCTACCCCTGATCTTGTGAACTATGCTGGTTATATTTGCACAGGTTACCCAATTGGAAAAACCTGCGTTTAAAAATACAGTAACTAATAATTCCAGCGTTTATAATAAGAATCACTATAAATAGTTATACCGAAGTGAATTTCGTACTCACATGTGAATAGGCCATGCGTCATGCCGACCACAAAACATTTAATACGCTTTTCTCAAACGCATTGGAGTTTCTGTTTCATGCAATAAATAACCATTGCCTTCA
Source organism: Vanessa cardui (assembly GCF_905220365.1). Taxonomy (NCBI): domain Eukaryota; kingdom Metazoa; phylum Arthropoda; class Insecta; order Lepidoptera; family Nymphalidae; genus Vanessa; species Vanessa cardui. Next base: position 3,636,625 of record NC_061130.1, on the reverse strand, counting down.
AATAATAAAATATATTTTATTTAGCGTAGTCACTGATTAGTTATACCAGTCACTGGTTACTAGTTTCTTTTAAATTAAACATGATTTTATTGAAATACAATTTTCGGTGAATATATTCTAGTAACGTGATCGTTCTAGGTATATTCTATCAATTTGCAAATGGCTAAAACGAAGTCACAAATTGCCTAATTTATAAAACAGATATACGAAAGGAAACCTTTTTTGGTAGCCATTTGTCAAAAAGTAGCGTTATTTTACATTTTAAGCATTAATATATTTCCGTGTCACTCCATCAAAAACTCATCGTTCATTTCAGATTTCTATGGCTGTCGAACAAAATTGATAATATATTATGTCAATTATTTTATCCATTTTTCAAAATCGGAATAAATGCCTGTAATGAAGTTAGTTTTTTATTTTATTTTGTGCAAACCGCACTAATTTCGACGCCTACTAATTCGATTTGTAAAATGTATTGTTTCGGTATATATTCCCATTCATTGAAGACGGTTAAACGTCAAACAATATAACGACTATGAACTTAGAAGTAGTAGTATTTAACGCGACTGAAGCCGATTGGAGAAGCTAGTCTGTCTTAAAAGACTTAAAATATTTGAATACGTTAATCCCTACGACGAACGACTAGTTCGATGTGAGCTCTTATAATTTAGATAGTAAATTTATTGAGGATTGCTATGGGCTATAAATGTTAATGGTTATACTAGGAGTGAAGTTGTAGCCCTAAAATTGAATAAATACAGAATGAAACGATTATGTAGGCACTGTTAGCCAATTATAATTACGTAATTGTATATACAAGGATGAACACATTTTAAATTATTCAAAAAAGTGGGCGAAACTCTGCGAGGTACTTTATTCTCATTTAATTCGCATAATCGCTAAGGAACAAAGAATGAGATTTCAAATGAAGACCTACGCCCCGTCTTGATTTACTTTGTACTTCGCTTATGTCAAAAGCCGAGCTGGCCCAGTGGTATCTTAAAAGCAATACTAAATATTCTGTTCTTGATTCATTTTTATATATTTTTCTCGTGCTAGGAAAGGAAATATTTTAAACAAACGTGCACTGGACGAATGTAAATTTGCCACCTGTGTTTATGCCATCATTGAAATAGCCTGGTGGTATCTGGTGCTCCAAATCTACTCCTCAAAAGGAGAGTAGTCTTTAGTCCACCTGTACAACATCCGTTACTTTAACTGATGTCATATCTGCATTTATACCTTATATAAAATGTATGGCACGTCAAAGAAAAAAGATTTTTTTTTAAGTTTGGGACTCCGCCACTTTTGAACCAATTTCGATTTTTTAAATATATATTTTGATACTGGCCATCATTAATATTTTCTTAAAATGTGAGTTTTTTGAAACTTAAAAGAACATCTATCGACTTGCGTTCTTTCGCATCAAATCCTTCCAATAGCGAGACGATAGCGGATGGAGATGATATTTTGCGGTCAGGCCGTCAGCGTCTGAGTAAAAATAGAGAAAGCCGTGTGAAATGCATAAGGAACGCAATCTACTTTATTGACCATCAAATACTCTCGGGTGCGTCTCGACATATACTATTCTCGGTTTAATATTGTGAGGTAAAAGGCCGAGTCAAAACATCGGAAAGAAAATTTAATAAAAATATTGTAAAATTCAAGAAAAAAAATATTTATCTTACTACTGACGACCTCCGTCGTCGAGTAGTGTGTACACCGGTTTTCATGGATACGCTACTCCGAGGTCCCGGGTTTGATTCCCGGCCAAATCGATGTTTGTGGTACTGTCGTTACTTCTGATTTTCCATAACACAAGTGCTTTAGCTACTCACATTGGGATCAGAGTAATGTATGTGATATTATCCAATTTTTAATTATTATTTATTTACTGTATTTTTTACGGGCGTTAATCAAAGGCTTTACAAAAGAGGTTTTATATGTTTGGTAGAAAATAGAAAAAACTAAAACGAGTTACTGATGTACTAAAACGATCCGTTAAATATAGGAATCGTACATAATTCGGTGAGCCGGCGTGTCGTGTTAATATTATTAGATCTATGAACTCTACGCTTTCATTATAGGCGATGTGTAATACTTTATACAGATTTACAAGAACGATTACCAATCAAAGCTATATGAGATGACCCAGTGGTAAGAGCGCGTGCATCTTAACCGATGATTTCGGGTTCAAACCCAGGAAAGCACCACTATATATATGTATGTGCTTAATTTGTGTTTAAAATTCATCTCGTGCTCCGCGGTGAAGGAAAACATTATAAGGAAACCTGCATGTGTCTAATTTTATTGAAATTCTGACACATGTGCATTCCACTAACCCGCATTGGAACAGCGTGGTGGAATAGATTCCAAAACTCTCTCCTTAATGGAAGAGGAAGCCTTATTCCAGCAGTGGGAAATACACAGGCTGTTACTTTACTTTACTTTTATAATCTACACGTGAGTGATTTGTATATAATTCTTATTATGTATGTATGTATGTCCCTAATGCGCTCTTAAGCGACTATAAAAATTTTAATGATGAAAAGCGCTTCCAATAGTGCGGATAAAAATGTTATTCTCATAGCATTGGTACAATGAACAAACACAAACTTGTTACTCCTGTTCGTACATAGAGTCAATAACTCTTTTGAGAGGCAATGTAATAAACAATAAATAAAATAATAATACGGTTCTGCAACAGGATCCCAGAAAGCGTTCAAAATGCTTTTGTTTCCAAATAAAAAAAAAATGTTAAGTAACTCATATGGGCGAAAGGACTATACAATTAGTGAGTTTTTGATTAATAGTACACCTTGGTAATGAAACGATCGCCTCCTGGCTATTTCCATTCATATTCAATATATGTACATAATTTGACTATTAATAAGTAGGATTAATTTAAGAAGTAAAAACTCAATTTACCCAAACGAAATCAGTACGGCAGACGTCTTCAAAACAATAACTTCACAGCATATAAAGAAAATACGTACTTATATTTTTTCATATTTCTTGTGAGTGCAAATCAATCGACTTTTAGCAAAATTTTTCATGTCTTGCATAATACATATATCTTATACAACATATACCTTATAAAATTACAAAGCGATATGTAATAATGTGATAGAATTATTATAAACAGTTCTAAAACCGCATTTGACGCCTAGAGAATCGGAATTCCGTATCAATCAAACGCTGCTAGCGTTCTTGTCGACATTCCAAGCGGCTATGATATGATCAGAAGTTATTTCTCAAATTAATGTTTATATTCGATCAAATATTACCACTGTGACTTAATAATTGTGTCTATGTGTTATAACTAGCTGTGCCCGCGACATCAAGTGCGTTTGAATCTTAACTGATTTGATTTGAACTTAGTTACTTCTTATTAAATAAGGTATCAGCCAGTGAAAGTCAAAAAAAGTATTTAAAAAGTCAATAAGTAGTATTTTTTGTTTCATTAAAGTCTTTGAGATAGTAATATTTAAAATAACTAACAGACCTACAGTATTATAATCTGAGTCGATGTATTAAGTGGGAGATGGCAGTTTGTACAAAAATCATTTTTGTTGTTGGAATTATGAATGAATGAAAAAATTTAAAAAAGGGTTGAAAGGATGAATATATATTGTATAGTCTGTTGCAATCATGAAACATTTGTAAATGTTAAGCGTTGTTTATAATTTAGTTTTAAGTATTAATGCATTAAGGTATTAATAAATTAATATAGCTAGTCGAACGAGCAAATAAGCCAGCCAGCTGATTGTAAGTGGTCACCACCGTCCATATACAATAGCACTGTAGATATATTGATCATTCCTTAAATGTTGGGAACTAACTATGGGATTATGCCCCTTGTGCCTTTACACTCACTCACTCATACACATACACCTGTAGAATATCTGATGAGTAATTGGTACCGACCCAAACGTGCAAATACAAAGCCCTAATCAAAACTTAATTTTTCTCCAAGTTCAATATTATTGAAACTTAGAAAATTTTATTTCGGTCTATTGACTTCTGCTTATGTATACACTTTATATGTATTCCGATTTGAATAAATAAAATTCATTAAACAAAAAAATGTATATTCACCATCACCCATAGGCATAGACGCTGTAAAAAAATACTAACTATTCCTACATCGTCAATGTGCCACCAACCTTGGGAACTAAGATGTCATGTCCCTTGTGCCTGTAGTTACACTGGCTCACTCGCCCTTTAAACCGGAACACAACAATACTGAGTACTGTTGTTTGGCGGTAGAATAGCTGATGAGTGGGTGGTAACTACCCAGACGGGCTTGCACAAAGCCCTACCATCAAGCGATACCATAAAAATAATTAATAGTAATATATATAATCGTCAGCAACGTTTTGAGCAAAACGTATAGCCCGGCTGCAAGCAGTGTTCTAGTAATCATCACAAAAAATATTTTAAGAGACTTTGAGGCATCTCATCGATGTGTCCAAAACACTATGGTCATCAGTGTGCCAGTTTTTACGTCACCTGTACCCTGGATTAAGATATACCTGCTAGTTTATACTTGATATGGTATATGCCTATATTTTGGGTTTTTATAGCCTATATATTATTTCATGTATGTATCCCGTATGGCTTATATAAATATTTGTATAAATTAAACGGCATAACATTAGATAACGAATAACGAAGATGGTGATACGTACAAGGTGTCTTCGTAAACATAGGGGTACATAAAACCGCATCATCTGCGACGTTTTATTTCAAATAATTACGAGTATGTACACCGCAATAAATTCATAATTATATTCGAGTCCATCCATATTCCATCGCCGAGTAGTGTGTACACCGGTTTTCATGGGTACGCCACTCCGAGGTCCCGGGTTCGATTCCCGACGGAGTGGATGTAAAAGTTCATTAGTTTTCTATGTTGTCTGGGGTCTGAGTGTTTGTGTCGTCGTTACTTCTGATTTTCCATAACACAAATGCTTTAGGTACTTACATTGGGATCAGAGTAATGTTGTCCAATATTTATATTTAATCTTATTTATATTGACATATATAAAAAAATGCGTTATAACTAGCAATGGATACTTTAGAGGTCGTGTGCGATTAAAAATCTTTGCACATGCGAGATATCTTGTTTACCAAATATGAAAGATCGTATCGTAGTAGGTTGATAATTTGGGCGGTTTAAGCGTAATTTGTTTCCGTATTTCGAACTAATGTGTCCTAGGCGCCAAGCCACGTGGGTGAGATGGCGCCCGCCGGCTGCATGCGCTATGTACACAAACTATTAGACGATAAATGTTATTGTATTCGCATAAACGCGTCGTAAACGATTTCTGCTACGTTTAAACACGTACAATACTCCCGATTGCGTCGACAAATTCCAGAAACAGACGTGGCTTAAACACGTTGGATCAAACTGATAGATCGATGTACAAATTTAATTTAATAAATTATGTTCACTAATATTACAAATAAAATGATAACACAGTCGAAATTGAAAAAAAAGGCTTTAGTTATTCAGTTAGCTTTTGGTGAAAGAGGTTTTATATTATGACGCAGGCTCAACTTAACTAACTATTCAATTAATAGCCTAGCCTTTTTATGCTTTATATGATCAATGCCGATCGATCAGTAGCTTGAATGACTTTCAGACTATTATGTTGTAAATTCTCCTAAATTTTTTTATCTTATTTGGGTTAGGTCAGAAAATTATTATTTCATTAAACACAATTTTATAAATTAAATCTTTGGCAAGTTAATTGCGTGTCTTTTGTCTATTTTGCAATGGCTGTTAATTGAAAAGCTAATGGTACTAGGTAGTTGAGTGCTACAGACACCTTTAACCTAAAGGAGGCTGGGCATATTAGGATAATGGGGCCCCAATGACTTTGACAAAACACTATTTTGTTAGAATAGATAAACAAGGCTATTGATTTATTTTTATTAACAATCACATATTTATATTAAACTTATTTATTTAATATCAGGAGGGCATCGATCGCGGGGCACCGGGCACTTGCCCAGAGTGCCCAATGGGTAAGAAGGCTCTGGCTACATATATAGCATAAAATGACGCTACGATGATGTAATAGTAATTAATGTATATTGCAAATGAAACCGCGTACAACAGTTAGTATACAATAAAGCATTATTTTCGATTACGTAAGACCCGTTTAAATATATGCGAAACGGAAACAATTTTCCACATTAACTGTGAAGTTTAGTTCACTAGAGCTTTGTATTTATTTAACAAAGCCAGCGAGAACGAAACTTAAAAAAAGAACATGACTATTACTAATTCTATTCATGCTTTATTACTCACATAATAATTTATAATGCATTTACAATTAGACGTAAAAGCATTAAATTGTTTACACAACTGTACAGTCTAGGTAAGTAAAGGTTCGTCACCTTAAGATCTATTTTCGTGTGCTCAGTATGAGTGAAAATCTGCTTTTTTATCGATTGAGATATTGCTTCGCTAATAATGTAATTGTAAGTCAAATCTAGCAAAGAGTACTATGTAAGTTCAATTTTTATATGCAGTGGTCTGTTAAGTGCTTTAGTTTCAAAAGCTACTAAGAGTTGTTACATTAAAAATTATTTTCCTAATTTTTACTTTTTTTATAATTATATAAAACGTCAAAAAAGTGTCAATTCGCTAAATTCCGTGCCATTGACCCATTTCCCACTTAGTTTATGTCGGTGTTGCTAGTATAACGCTTCGACTTGGCATTTTCTAAAATTTTAATTAATAAAATAAATTACATTTATTTTAAAGGTGCATTAAAACAATTATTAAAATAAGATTTTAATCATCTAATTCGTTTGCTGAATTTGATTAGAGGTCATTTCACATCGTTTCAGATTAATTTAATAGCTGTCTTCCAGTTTAAAGGTTAGTTCTTCGATGCAGGTGTCGGAGTCTAGTTATGATAAATTTACTTTGCCTCATTTTTGACATTTCTTAATTTTAATAATTATTCCAAAATTATTTCCCTGATTTAATTATGGATATAATTCCTTTTTCATTAAGGGTATTTTGATAGTGATACTGGTCACACTCGCTAACCTTTCAAAGGTTCGTGAACTTTCGATTTCGTTCTTTTTGAATTTCGGAACTATCGGCTTCACACCGAATCCAAACTTATAATTCGATATACTGAATATATCGGTGAGTTGTCTTAATAATTGAGTTTCTTAATTTGTGGTTGTTTAGTATTCAGTGCTTTAATAGCAGTTATCTTTTCAGAATTTATATTAACAATGAAGTTTTGAAGTTTGACAGAACTTTATATCATGTTTACCGACTCGTAAAAAATTGTAAGTCTTTATTCTTGTTTTTGATTAAATACATTGGTTTACAATTCGAAAAGTCGTAGTCATGTGTAAATTGTGGTTTCCAGTGACCCTTTGAAATGGTTCTCCGGAGTTGAGATCGTCAGTTTGTGTAAGCAGGACTTTGAACCTCCAGAAGGTAAATTCGTGCTTACATCTCTCGTTAAAGGTATTTATCGTTTGCTTATTTGCTTAACTTATTGAACCTGTATATTTCGTATTGCAGGAGGTTTTTTTTTTTTAATCGGATTTACCCACCACGTGGACTTCTTGAATGGAAATATTAAGAGTGAACAGCTCCAGGTTCCTGGTTGAGTGTGCCCAGATATCGGCTGGTGCAACTCCAAGGACGGCGGGCCTGTTCCCTAAGCTGTTGTCGGTATCCACGTGTAGCTGGAAACTTTGGTGATGTACCCCCTTTCAATTATATTATAAATTTCGTTTACACCGGTCTGGCGAACGGTGTATTCTTTCAAACCACATTAACTAATTTATTCGTCAGTGGCGCCTAATTTTCAAACTTAAATTTTGGATTAGTTAATATTGAATTTTCAAACTTGCCTTTTATCCCAAGTGACCCACGCTGAGTCTAGCTGGCATAATTTTTATATAATAGTCATTATAAGAAGTAACATAAGTAACTAGTAAATTAAGTAATTGGTTGTTTATAATACTATGTTACTGTGCATTAAAAATTTTATAACCTAATATTGTTTCTTTATACCCACCACCAGAAAGGTAACAGAGTATACGACTTGATAAAGAAATGAATTTGTAAACTGACGAAGGTTTTTTTACTCTGATTGTACTTCCAGTTTCTGAAACGCTTGTTGAAGTCATTTTTACTAATCTGGTTCAATATTGAAATTTGTCCGGCCTTCTAAGTCGTTCCAGCTTCAGTGATGATTTTCAAACAAGAAAGAAGACACGGCATATGTTATCTCACTTTCATTACCAACGCCTACAGGACAGATGATAATGGTGGCAGATTTCCAACACGTGCATGTTTCCTCACGATTCTTTAACTTCTGAACACGAGATGAAACAAGCATATGTAAATTTCGGCGGTGATTTTGAGCCTCATCTTTGGAAAAGATTAGGCCTGTACACAGATGCCATATATTTGTGAATTCTTTATTCTCGATATGGTAGTACCTAATTTTAATTATGACTTATTACTTTTTTCGTAAGTCCGGTTCCAACTATAAGGTATTCGGACTATGAAATAAAATCATCATAGTTAACAAGAAGAGGTTTTATATAAAGGGTTTTGTATATTAAATCTTTATTAAACATACAATGATAAAAGAACTGCATACATTTCAATTAATGCAATGGTGGAACTCAACCAAAGCGCAATTCAAATAATTAACTATTACGAAATATCTATAAGTATTATTTGAGCACATTTCTTATTTCATTTCATTAAAAATTCTCATCTATAATCATTGTTTGATAGTTCATGGCGAGACTTCCTGTAAATAGTAGAACATTTGTCAAGATAATTTTAAAATGTAATTATTTTTTCATGTTATATTGTATTTATTGGATATCCTACTAAATATGAAATATAATATTAAAGATTTCAATAACCTAGAAATAATTATTCCAAACGACTCAGAACTGCCTTTTTATCCCATAACAATATGTACAAACAAATGAATCGTTCAGAAATTATGTAAGTAAAGTACAAATTACTACATTGTATAAAATCTGAAAGCAAATAAACTTACATAATACCAATTCAATTTGCATCTACATTATTGACTTGAAATGCCTACATACCGCTGGCGCCACTCATAAAACAGTGTATTTACGAGTGCCATTCAGAGCTATTAGTATTGTCTCATTTCATTAAAGGCGCTCATTAAGAGAACTAGCTTTGTCTTGTTCCATAACGTACTTCACGCACGATCTTTCGCGAGCATTATTCATGCACGACGTCCAACTTTAAACGTACGAAACTGACTGTTCGTGACAAACGTTGCGTTTTTTTTAGACAATGACACTGTAAGAAATATTAACCATTCCTTACATCGTCCTTACAACCTTGGTAACTAAGATACTATGACCCTTGTGCCTGTAGTTACACTGGCTCACTCGCCCAAACCGGAACACAACAATACTGCGTACTGTTGTTTATCGGTAGAATATATGAGTAGTGGGTGGTACCTACCCATGCGGGCTTGCATAAAGCTCTACCACTAAGTAAAATGCCTTTCAAATGCCTTCATGTTATTCAGTTTTATCTATCTTTTGCGTTTGAGTTGTCATATTTCTTTATATATTACGATAACACTTTGATGTAGCACCGGCAAAATTCGTAAAACCGATCATATCCGAATTAAGTACGCTATCCCAAATTATCAATATTTATTTCTTATGTGAATATAAATTTTACACAAACGTAACAACGTGTAATATCCTATGACCTAATATATTCGTCAATTTGAAACGTCGATTTGCTTTCTCGGGTTCAACTGACGTGACAAGCGTCGAATGGACCGAGCTATTTCTATTGGATGTGTAAATCTGCAGTAATCGCTTTTACGAATTTCGCCGATGCTACATCTGACTTGTTTCGTACTATAATTTTGCAAATTCTGATGTACAGGACTTTATAAAGTTCAGAAGCTAAGTCTTCAGCACAGAAACGCACCGTGAATCTTTTTGTTCTGAATTACGTGAACAGTCAAAAAAAACCTAATTTAATTTATTTCTAAATGATTAATGAAATAATGCAACGTAAATAACAACAAATTAATTAATCAAAAACATATTTATTGACTAATATTTACGATATATCAAAGATTACCATTCTAACACATCATTTTGTAATAACAAACGCAGAGAGTGAACCGCGCGTTTTATCAATCGAAACTAATGACATTCGTGGAGTGCGTTCTCCTGAAAATCACAGATCACTACAAAATTATATATCGCCTTGATGGGAGGATATTATTTATGCCGTTTAACGCTACGCCACATTCGTATAACCATCGAATTGCAATATTTTGCCTTGGAACAGATTTAACCCCGGACTGCGGTGAAGTCAATGGGTGATTATAAATTAATGCAGTTCATGCATTATTTGTGTCTTAGTGGAATATATCTATCCGTATAGCAATAAGTTACATTAGAATATAAATATGTATTATGAATTTAATTTAGGCTTATCGTTAATTCTACTTAACTATATTAGTTTTTATTTAATATTATAAATGCAAAGTAAATCTATCTGTCTTGCTTATTCACAGGCAATAAAATCTGTCTTGTCTGTGTATTTGTTACTCTTACTCTCACTCTTAAACTCGAGCGAAGACGCGGGTGCCAACTCGTTCTAAATATGTGACTGACTATTATATCGTACTAAGTATCATATATCGTATACATTTAAAAATGGAATGTCTTACGGCGACCAGTAGGGCTATTCTGTAACAAGAATATGCGACACAGGCTTTAAATACAAAATGTATAGGATGCATTTATCAAAATGGCATTCGACTAAAAATCAGTTTTCAACCATTTATGAGTGAGATACGAAATAGATTCTTATAGAATTCGTACAGTAGTAAGTAAAAAAATGACGCTCTCTGAAAGTTAAGAGTGTCCCATTAAATGTTAAATGTCCCATCACAAACATTGATTATTCCGTTCACGATGCTTACAAGTGCTCTAACCACTTTTTCCAATTCCCTGACAATTTACACGATTACCGTGAATCGTACGAATATATTGAAGACAAAAGCAATATTCGTTTGTTTGTTATTTAATTAAAATAAAAAATCTAATTAATTTTAATTATATCATTAAATAATGCTCAATATTTTTTATTATGAAAAAAAAACCGTAAAATACTAATCATGATGGAGCTTCGCTTACAGTCCGCGCCCAAAACGAAAAAAATTAATGGTGGCTTAATTCAATTTCGCGCTCTTTTTTTATTTTCTTTTTATTTGTTCTAGCCATTTGTATGGATAAAGGAATCTTCAAAATGTATATTTATATTTGATTTTATAATCTGTTTGTTTTTAAAACATTTTGACAAATATATCTCATATTTGTCAAAATGTTTTAAAAAACTACATAAAACGCAGATAATTTTGCTTTGCCTATTAATTAATTTTTATGGTATGTCGAAACAACATTAATCCATATTTACTATTAGAAAACATAACAATATATTAGTATTTAATATGCGTTGATACAGAACATATCAATGTAGTAGGTACTATGTATTACATTGTAGTTTTTCTTGAACGGTAATTTTCATTTATGTTTAATATAATGCAATCAGCAAATGCAAACAGCGTCGATACAAGATAGTATTAAATAATGGTACGAATCAATTAAGATAAAATAATTATGTCTGATTTTAACTAAATACAAGTGTTAATAATCATCAAAAACAAGTTTTATTTCAAAAAAGTATGAGTCATTAACTTAAAACATGAAAGTGACTCGCGCGAGTTACTCTTTACGTAGTATAAAACAAAGTCGCTTACCGCTGTCTGTCTGTCTGTCTATGTATGATTAGATCAGTGATTCCCAAAGTGGTCCAGGCGAACCCCCAGGGGTCCACTGGAGACATGATGGGGGGACTACGTAGGCGTGAATAAACAATGGGAGTCTATAAGATGTTTATGGTCCACGAAAATTTATCAGCTTTTGATAGTAAAGAGCAAAAATGTAAGCATTGGTATATTACCTTAATAATTTTTTCTTGTAATTATATTCATTTAATAAGTAAAGTGTGAGAAAATGTACTATTTTTCGTTTTTATTTTACCTATCGGAATATAGGGACATAACTCAGAAGCGACACAATTTTTATTCTTTGGCGACTTTAAGAATGTGGTAGAAATGTAGCAGCAGGGGTCCACCGAAACCAATAAAATTTTGAAAGTGGTCCACGAGAAAAATAAGTTTGGGAACTACTGGATTAGATCTTTAAATTTACGCAACGGTTTTTGATGCGGATTTTTTGAATAAATAGAATAATTCGAGAGGTTTTTGTCATAATACATGGACAATATAATACTGATAATTTTAGAAGTTTCTAATGCGATGTCGTAAATACACAAATTCCGTAGTATAATTATTATCAGTATTGCACCCGTGCGAAGCTGGGACGGATCGCTAGTCGTACATATGATTTTACTTTTCAATTATTAGCAATATTTAATCTTCGCGTATTAAGTGAATGATACAATAAATGTATTTGGGTAAAGTGTTTTATGATAAATAAATCTCAATGCACTCGCTTTACAACTTTTTGATGACATATAAATAAAGCTTGCGAAATCGATAACACTAAATGGTAAATGCACATTAACTTTCAAACACTTAAGAAAGCAATAAATTAAAGTGTTATGTTTTGTTTTATAACAGTTTTACATATTGACTCTTTATATGTATAAAGCTATGTACAATCAGAGTAAGAACCTTCGTCAGTTAACAAATTAATTCCTTTATCATGTCTTAAACTCTTAGTACATTTTGAATCTAAACATCAAATCATTGCGACGCAATATGTCATTCTCGATCGGTAAAGCAGATTATCGCTCATACTGAGCACACGAAAATAGATTAAGGCGACGAACCCTTTTTAACCCGACTGTACATAAATTCGGGACTTGTCTGCATGTGAGTAGGGCATGTGTGTGCGTATGTTTTTCCAGGATAAAAAGTGTAATCTACGTGTCAAGTATCATTCATCATTCAGATCCGTTCAACCGTTCTGGCGTGATTGAGTAATATCCATTATATTAGTAAAATTAGTAAGATATGATGATTATGGGCAAACTATTACGTGTAATATTTTTTATAGATACAACAATATACTCAATATTTCCATAAATATTTATAACTAGTTGGACCTGTGGCTTTAATCGCACGAAAGTTGTAAAAATATATTCTTAACTCACAAGCCCGCCCCTCCCTTTAGGCCGAATTAAAAATTCTCCTTAGTCAAGACTCAAACTATCTCCAAACCTAATATCTTCTAGACGGTCCAGCGATTTAAGTGTGAAGAGTTAACACACTGAGTTGCTTTCGCATTTATAATACTAACTAGCAAACCGCCCTGGCTTCGCAAGGGTGCAATACTGATGATACTGCTACTAATATACTACAGAATTTGTTTTTATACGACATCACATTAAACACTTCTTAAATTACCAGTGTTTGTTTACTATAAGATCTAAACATTACAAAAACCTCTCGAATCATTATATCTGTTAAAATCAAAATCTAATGCGTAATTTAAATATTTTAAAGATCAAAGCATACCGAAAATCCATAACAGCGCGACATCTCTAAGACATTTTCTGCCTCGCACAACCACTTTATGGAACCAGCTTTCGCCGGCGGTTTTTCCGAACCGATACGACATGGGAACCTTCAAGAAAAGAGCGTACTCCTTTCTAAAAGGCCGGCAACGCACCTCCAAGCCCCCTGGTGTTGCAGATGTCCATGGGCCATCAGGTGAGCCTCCTGCTCGTTTGCCACCTATGTCATAAAAAAAACATAGGAACAGACAGCAGTAAGCGACTTTGTTTTATACTATATGATTTGATATGATAACTATACAAATAGTTGCTAGGATCAAAGAGCGAAAACGTACACTGAACGAAAAGTCACCTCCCAACGCATTATTTAGGCCCAATTTCATCAAATGGCTCATATAAAATGCCCATGACGCGTTCGATCGAATATAAAAATACTTAGCGAAATATTTTATCATGACTATTGACAGTGACCACAACGCATAGTGGCAAAGGAAACCCATGACACATTCTAAGCTTCAAAATTAGGTTTTTATCAGCAATTCTGACTAAATAATGTTTTTGGAGTCAAAATCGTTTAAAAAAATTTCGTGCAATACGGCATTTGGTATAATATTTAGATTTATTTACTTGTATTAATATAATGTAATATCATACTTATATTAATATAATGTAATATATAAACTAAGTTACATTCCGATTAAAATTGAATTATTGCTTAATTATATATTATTATTGTATACAAGTAATATGCTTGAAATAGGACATGATAAGTACCTCAATGTTTTCCGGAATGATCAACACTATTTTTGAATAAAGCGGGGGAAACCGGGCCGTAAGTATTGGCTAATGTTTTGTACTATGTCATCACGTTTAGGAGGAAGAGCAATAATATATACATATAACAATAATAGATACATAATAATAATTAAAATTAAAATGTGATTATTAATCATAGAAGTATTATTGGTTCAGAAACACCTCGGTCCTGAGAAGAATAGGGAAAACTCAGATATTTTTGCATATTTAGTACAAACTACCAAACATATAATTTATACGAAGAAGAGTTTGTTTGGTTAGTTGGTCCGGTTTAAAAAAAATCTTGCAGCGTTGTTTAGCCATTTATCGAGAAAGTCTATACATTACAGTATTGACAAATTATAAAAAGAGTATCAATGAAAATTGTTGTCAAAAGGGCATAAATTACTTTTGAGATACTTCGTTCAATCCAAATCAAAATCAAAACCAAAATATTTATTCTTCTTTATTCAAGTAGGCTTTTACAACACGAATAGTCATTTAACAATAAAGTGAAGCAACCACCAGTACTGTTGTATTCCTGTTTTAAGCGTGATTGAGCCAGTAACTTACTAGGTACCATATACTGAAAAAATAAAATAAATAAATTTAGTCTATTGACGTGAAAAGAGTCTTTTCTTTTCTTTCTTCATGTTATAGGTATCATAAATGCTTCATCTTTACCTATTTACATAATTATGTAGACGTGAGTTTTCTTACATATATTTTATGTATTCGTGTTAACACATTAATAAGTTCCCGCAAAATTTAATCAATTTACCATATAACAAATTTAAAAATTATTATTAGAACACAACAGAAACAGTCTGTAAATTTCCCTCTGCTGGGCTAAGGCCACCTATCCCTGTAAGGAGAAGATTTGGAATTAGAATACTTTTTGGAAAAAAAATGTCTGGATTTATACTCGGGTTCCATCATAGAAACGATTGAAAAATAATTCTGAATACTAACAAAATATTAAATCTGCTAATTCGAAAGGACTAGCAAAGAGATTTTTGCCTTTCTTCTATTCTAGTTGAAGGCTGCTTTCCAAAACGGTGATGAAGTTGAAATAATGACGATTTAAAATTTACTTGAATAACATACGCCTCTTTTAAATTACGACCATATATATGTTGGTACTTGATTGCAAAAAAAAACTAGTCGTTATGTCGCTTAGTGACTAGTGTATGTCATATATGACGCAGATGAGTGGGATTTCTCATATGTAATTACAGTTGATACAGTAGTACATCATTTAAATATAAAAAGTTACTTGTTGCTATATCAAACCTGACCGCACTTTTCTTTTCATTCGTATTAACCTCAAAACATTACTCATGTTATATACTACTTATATATATTTTCTCACACGAAAACTTTTCTGTAGTAAAACAGTTTAGAAACGTAAAATTTGTTGAAAAACTATTCCTTAATATAAACTATAAGTTCAATATTGAAAGATGCGGCCGGTCCCGGCTTAGCAAAGGTTTTACCTTTTATTATATATTTTTATTGCTTTATTTCCGACATGTTTAACAATTGTCGGTTTATTTCGACTCATTTACCTAAACCTAAACCTTCCTTATAAATCCCTCTATCTATTAGTGAAAACCGCATGCAAATCCGTTCAGTAGTTTTGGACTTTATCGCGAATATACTGTCATGACTTTTGAAATACAATTTGAATTGAATTAATAATATATAGTACGGCTTTAATTTTTAAATACGTTTTTATGGGAAATAACATTTATTAGTATAATTATTGATTCGGTTATCGACAACGTATTGTGGGACTCCCGGCACTTACTCTCGTGGCGTGGTGCGGCGACTGGTACTGCCTGACACGAGAAAAACAAAAGACGGACGGAACGGAAAAACAGAAGAAAGCTACATTCGTGGATGGGCGGTCAAAGGATATAATAATATACAATAAGCGGATAAATAATATATGTATCGATTGGTTAATTAATATAGTGACATAAATTAATGTTATATTAGTAGTTTTATTATAAATTTTTATAAATAAAAAAAAAACCGCCTTCAAAAATGAACTAAAAAGAAAAAAATAATCACTTACATCCATATCCAATTTACGATTTTTTAATCACCTCTCAAAGTCGGTGCCAAAATTACTAATATAGGTACATAATACATAATACATACATACAAACCTAAATCTATTTATTGTATAGATGACACCATTAGACAAACCTTACTATCGATACAAATTAAATGATTTCAATATAGGAATTTATTTACTTTGTTGGCACCGACTTCAAAAGGTGATTAAAAAATCGTAAATTGGATATGGATGTAAGTGATTATTTTTTTCTTTTTAGTTCATTTTTGAAGGCGGTTTTTTTTTATTTATAAAAATTTATTTACTGCTTTTCAGTGTTGTTTTGTTATTTATAATTACAATTGGTAGTGTTTGTCATTCACTTTATTATACTCAGTACATTTCGGCTTTCGACTCTAAACATAACTCAACGCCGTTTCAATACGATGTGGACTGCAACTCAAATTAAGCGTTACCTAAGTTACAATAGCCTAATGCTAACTGCTCATCGCCAATTAGACAATACCATTTTTCCCGATACAATACCGTTAATCATTGAGGAGTTCTCCTGGTAGTCCACCATCAGCTAGACTTCATCATAGGCATGTTTACTAACATCAATTGCTTGACGACTATCTTAAAGAAATAGAACTAAACCCGTAAGATAGTTACTTACTAATACGTTTTGATTACCAGTTGTGGTCTTCATCATCAGTTCTACTTCATCAAATGTCACTTTTCGTGAGCATATGACCAAGGCACTTTGAATAAAACTGAAATCACTATAGGTGTGCCTATAAAATTTGAGGAGTTCCCTCGATTTCTCCAGGTTCCCATCATCAGATCCTGATCTCCTGACAATGGGACCACCTGTAAAACATGCCCTTTCAAACAAAAAAAGAATTGTCAAAATCGGCCCAGCCATCTTCGAGTAATTCGGTAACATACATAAAAAATAAAAAAAAAAAAAAAAAAAAAAGGCCCCGACGAATTGAGAACCTCCTCCTTTTTTTGAAGTCGGTTAAAAATACAGACAGTCAGGCCGGGAAATTTGTTTTATGATATGTAGTGATGACGTTATACATCAACGGCATCTTCAAAGAGGCGCGATGTGTCTCGTGACATAATTATTGGAGTGAGTAATAGGGGAATAAAACTTACAATACAAATAGGTAACGTTTATTATGATTTATTCAGTAATTGAATGTAACGTGATGTCACAACGATAATGTCTGTGTTGTGGTCGCTATATCTAATTGCTGTTTATTTGATGGATATAATTATTAAGAGCAACATAGCGTGATTTATGTTAAACGTCGTTCGTTAAACGTGTAGATTATACGTGTTCTTTCATTACAATGTTTGTTTCAGCTGATTTGGTCAATCATATCGCCAAAGTTTGGCCAAACACAGCCAACACAATTATTTGTATAACTGTCGTATGGTATATAGGGTAAGTGAATAATGAAAGCAAATAGATATACATGTTATTCTTTTATAATATTGTCAAGCGAATGAGCCAACTGATGTTACCATCAGTGAACGATTTATATGTCTTTCTATAGTCAATACGTAAGTATTGACTATAGAAAGACATATAAATCGTACATATAAAACGCCAATTCACCAAGAGCTGATATGATATGTCCCTTGTGCCTGTTATTACACCATCTAACTCATCCTTCAAATCGGAACACGTTAATACTAAGTATTTCTCAAATGTTACGTACCGAAAAAATGTTTTTACTTACTTTAACTCAAATTAAATAAAAATAAATGTCAGTTCAGACACAGTTATATACGAATACTTTGAAACAGCAATGTATTGTATTTCTATATTTCGAAGTACTTTTTGTTTAATTTCAGTTAAAATTTTTAATAAAAAAAATATCAAAAAATCAACGTAGTGTGTAAACCCATAATATTCAAATGGTGTTTTAAAACAAAAGCTCGATAATAAAAGCATTTTTAATATACATCTTACAATGCGAATAATATTATCAATACCTAATATTTTTTGTCAATCTTACGAAATCATGAAAATAAAAATGATTAATGTACCTAAGGATGCTGCCATACTAGTCAATCGATCGCCTATTGACAGATTCCGCTGTATTATATACCAAATAATCGATATATTTTAAAGCAATAATTCACTCATTTTAGGTGTATACTAGAGACCCGCCCGACTTCGCACGGATACAATGCTGACACTGAATATTCTACAGAATGTGTTTATTTACGACATCACATTATAAACATCTAAAATTAGCAGTGTTTCTTTACTGTATTGTCCATTGATTATATACAAAAACCTTCCCGTCAAATCAGTCTAACTATTTAAAAAAACTCATCAAAATCCGTTGCGTAATTTTAAAGATCTAAGCATACATAGGGACAGACAGCGGTGAGCGACTTTGTTTTATACTATGTTATGATAATGATATCAAGTTGTACTATTTATTTCCTAAATAAAATAATAAGGATGGGGAAAACCATCGATTGCCGATTATTCATCGATGATTCATCGTCGGTTTACATTTTTTATGGTATAGGTTGGCGGACGAGTATACGGGCCACCTGATGGTAAGTGGTCACCATCACCCATAGACAATGACGCTGTAAGATATATTAACTATTCCTTAGATTGTCAATGTGCCACCAACCTTGAGAACTAAGATGTTATGTCCCTTGTTCCTGTAGTTACACTGGCTCACTCGCCCTTCAAACCGGAACACAACAATACTGAGTACTGTTATTTGGGGCTAGAATAACTGATGAGTGGGTGGTACCTACCCAGACGGGCTTGCACAAATTCCTACCACCAAGTGAAATATATAACTAATCTGTCGATTAGTTAAACCTCACATTTATGTTACATTTTCAATTTGCATCGATTTTCGAAGAATAATACATGCGATTTGTCTGGTGACGCCCTAAGTTTAACAATTCAGGGAAGTATAAGCGCCATCTTAGATATTGCCATAACGATACTTTGGTCAACGTCTATTTTTTATAATTTGTATTGAATTTAATGATTGATAATTTTGATGAAGTATGTATTACTAGTACTACACAGTATAAAACAAAGTCGCTTACTCTGTCCCTATATGTATGCTTAAATCTTTAAAACTACGCAACGAATTTTGATATCGTTTTTTCTTTTATAGATAGAGTGATTAACGAGGAAGGTAATACATGGACAATACAGTAAAGAAACACTGATAATTTTAGAACTTTCTAATTTGATGTAGTAATTAAGCAAATTCTATAGTATGTTTAGTATCAGTATTGCACCTGTGCGAAGCCGGGCTAGTGTGTTATTATTTGGAGTTAATTATTATTTATAGCTAAATTAATCTTGACAATATTAATTCTCAGCATCAAATAATAATTTTCTATGACAATAAATAACTTAGCTGAAATGTTTTCAACATACTTCTATCGGTATGAACTGATATTAAGTTTATGATATTCGTCATATAATATCAATAAAAGGGCACAAACAACATCGTGAACATATTTTAAATGCCAATACATTCTGTTTTATCAATCCAATTTAATTACCAATACGAAATAAGGGTATTTACACACTTTACCTATTCTCTTCTGCCCCACTGCTGGGCATACTTACGACTAAATATTTATCAAGCTCGATTAGAAATTAAAACAAAATAAATATATTATTAAAATATTATTTTTTGAACAAGTGAATTAATATTTTTATTAAGACTGTATCCATATTTTGTATACTTTTTTTCTGTGGTGTACAATGACTACATAGTATAAAACAAAGTCGCTTTCTCTGTCCCTATGTCCCATTGCATGCTTAGATCTTTAAAATTACGCAACGGATTTGGATGGGGATTTTTAACCGAAAAAGCGAATCGAGAGGAATCGTATACAATACATAGACAATACATATAGTAAATAAAGAAACAATGATAATTTTAGATGTTTCTAATGTGATATTGTAACTAAACAAATTCTGAAGTATATTTAGTATCAATATTGCACCCATGTGAAGCTGGGGCTAGTATATGTATAAATTAAAAAAAAAAAAAACTTCTGAATACGTTAGGCTCAGGCAGAGGTTGAAGATCTCGGGATATATAGATGATAAAAAAGCGTGGAGTTAATACCTGTTGACTTCCAAGCGGGATATATTAATTTAAATAATTGTATTTAACTAACATGACTTTGTTTTTTTTTTAAATGTTAAAAAATATTAACTACTGAGTTTCTTGCCGGTTCCTCTCGGTAGAATCTACTTTCCGAACCGGCGGTAGCTTCACTTTGTAAAATGACAATTCAAAAGTGCTTGTAAAAGCCTACTTGAATAAAGTTTATTTTGATTTGATTTGATTTGACTGCCAGTACACGTTCGTGGAAGGATTGTAGACAGCCTTATACTTAGTCACGATAAATCATAGCCTGCTTAATAAATCGCCATCGGGAATTTTCGAAAGGGACAGGTAATAAATTATCTTATTCGTACTTGATTCG
Organism: Vanessa cardui; assembly: GCF_905220365.1. NCBI lineage: Eukaryota > Metazoa > Arthropoda > Insecta > Lepidoptera > Nymphalidae > Vanessa > Vanessa cardui. The sequence goes on along the minus strand of NC_061130.1, from coordinate 3,615,638 downwards.
GTGGCATTTAATTTGTTTAGAGGTGTCTAAGATTATTTATGTTGTGTAAATGAAGGCGTTTTCATTTGTCGGAAAAATGTTGATGTGAATAACGGATATTATCTTTAATTTCGTATGATTACATGAATATGACGAATAGTTTTATTCCATGATTAAGTCGAAAAAGTACGTTTGACTCGGAATTTCCAAGTCATAGTGAATTGACGACCATAGACTAAATAGTTAATTATATTTTCAGTGTCTGTGGAAATAATATAGTGCAAATTTTACGTTCCAATTTCAAATGTCAAAAATTCGAATTTTAAGCACTTACAATTCTTTTTTTTTTTTAATTTATTTGTAATATATTTTTTTTAAATTGCGGTTCATTTGTTATATTCCGGACTCTTTTATATTAAACACTAAAATCGACCGCCATTACGATTGAAATGTACTTTTTACTCTTTAGCCGTTGAATATACACATATTTACATACTTATGACAAGTTTCGTTTTAGGTAGAAAGATGGTTCTAGAACAATTGATAAAAAATTGATTATTTACGACATCACATTATAAACATCTAAAATAAGCAGTGTTTCTTTACTATATTGTCCATTGATTATATACAAAAACCTTCCCGTCAAATCAGTCTATCTATTAAAAAAACGCATCTAAATCCGTTGCGTAATTTTAAAGATCTAAGCATACATAGGACAGACAGCGGTGAGCGACTTTGTTTTATATTATGTAATGATAATGATATCAAGTTGTACTATTTATTTCCTAAATAAAATAATAAAAACCATCGATTGCCGATTAGGTCGAGTATACGGGCCACCTGATGGTAAGTGGTCACCATCGCCCACAAACAATGAAGCTGTAAGAAAAAATAACTATTCCTTACATCGTCAATGTGCCAACAACCATGGGAACTAAGATGTTATGTCCCTTGTGCCTGTAGTTAAACTGGCTCACTCACCCTTCAAACCGGAACACAACAATACTAAGTACTGTTATTTGACGGTAGAATAACTGGTGAGTGGGTGGTACCTACCCAGATGGGCTTGCACAAATTCCTACCACCAAGTGAAATATATAACTAATCTGTCGATTAGTTAAACCTCACATTTATGTATCATTTTCAATTTGCATCGATTTTCGAAAAATAATACATGCGATTTGTCTGGTGACGCCCTAAGTTTAACAATTCAGGGAAGTATAAGCGCCATCTTAGATTATGCCATAACAATACTTTGGTCAACGTCTATTTTTTATAATTTGTATTGAATATAATGATTGATAATTTCGATGAAGTATGTATGTACACAGTATAAAACAAAGTCGCTTACTCTGTTCCTATATTATGTATGCTTAAATCTTTAAAAGTACGCAACGGATTTTGATGTGGTTTTTTTTTAGAGATATAGTGCCTGACGAGGAAGATTTTCGTATATAATACATGGACAATACAGTAAAGAAACACTGATAATTTTAGAACTTTCTAATGTGATGTCGTAAGTAAGCAAATTCTATAGTATGTTTACATACTGTAGAATTTGCTTACTTACGTATCAGTATTGTACCCGTGTGACAGCCGGGTCGGGTCGCTAGTGTGTTATTATTCGGAGTTAATTATTATTTATAGCTAAATTAATCTTGACAATATTAATTCTCAGCATCAAATAATAATTTTCTATGACAATAAATAACTTAGCTGAAATATTTTCAACATACTTCTATCGGTATGAACTGATATTAAGTTTATGATATTCGTCATATAATATCAATAAAAGGGCACAAACAACATCGTGAACATATTTTAAATGCCAATACATTCTGTTTTATCAATCCAATTTAATTACCAATACGAAATAAGGGTATTTACAAACTTTACCTATTCTCTTCTGCCCCACTTCTGGGCAAACTTACGACTACCTTATCAAGCTCGATTAAAAATTCAAACAAAAAAAAAATATATTATTAAAAAAAAATTGTTAAACAAGTGAATTAATATTTGGAAGTAGAAATTGTATGCTTCCTTAATTTAGACTGTATCCATGTTTTGTATACTTTTTTTCTGTGGTGTACAATGACTACATAGTATAAAACAAAGTCGCTTTCTCTGTCCCTATGTCCCATTGTACGCTTAGATCTTTAAAATTACGCAACGGATTTGGATGGGGATTTTTTAACCGACAAAGCAAATCGAGAGGAATTGTATATAATACATAGACAATATAGTAAAGAAACACTGATAATTTGAGATGTTTCTAATGTGATATTGTAACTAAACAAATTCTGTAGTATATTTAGTATCAATATTGCACCCATGTGAAGCTGGGGCTAGTATATGTATAAATTAAAAAAAAAAAAAAACTTCTGAATACGTTAGGCTCAGATGTTGAAGATCTCGGGATATATAGATGATAAAAAAGCGTGGAGTTAATACCTGTTGACTTCCAAGCGGGCTATATTAATTTAAATAATTGTATTTAACTAACATGACTTTGCTTTTTTTTTTAAATGTTAAAAAAGAGTAACTACTGAGTTTCTTGTCGGCTCTCTCGGTAGAATCTACTTTTCGAACCGGCGGTAGCTTCACTTACTTGTAAAATGACGATTTAAAAGTGCTTGTAAAAGCCTACTTGAATAAAGTTTATTTTGATTTGATTTGATTTGACTGCCAGTACACGTTCGTGGAAGGATTGTAAACAGCCTTATACTTAGTCACGATAAATCATAGCCTGCTTAATAAATCGCCATCGGGAATTTTCGAAAGGGACAGGTAATAAATTATCTTATTCGTACTTGATTCGGTGGCATTTAATTTGTTTAGAGGTGTCTAAGATTATTTATGTTGTGTAAATGAAGGCGTTTTCATTTGTCGGAAAAATGTTGATGTGAATAACGGATATTATCTTTAATTTCGTATGATTACATGAATATGACGAATAGTTTTATTCCATGATTAAGTCGAAAAAGTACGTTTGACTCGGAATTTCCAAGTCATATTGAACTGACGACCATAGACTAAACAGTTAATTATATTTTCATTGTCTGTGTAAATAGTCTAGTGCAAATTTTACGTTCCAATTTCAAATGTCAAAAATTCGAATTTTAAGCACTTACAATTCTTTTTTTTTTTAATTTATTTGTAATATATTTTTTTTTAAATTGCGATTCATTTGTTATATTCTGGACTCTTTTGTATTAAACACTAAAATCGACCGCCATTACGATTGAAATGTACTTTTTACTCTTTAGCCGTTGAATATACACATATTTACATACTTATGACAAGTTTCGTTTTAGGTAGAAATATGGTTCTAGAACATTTAATAGGTGAATCCTAAATCATTGAAATAACGTAGTATATCAAGTCACGATTATGAGTCTCACTTAGAACGGTCTCTATCGGACGTCTTTTGATCTTTAACTTATACGAACAAATTATTGTATCAATACGGAATTCATGACGATACTGAGAAGTGATGATACATGAGTAATTTACAAACGACACGGGGATGGAAAATAAGTTACACTGACTTCAATTATATAAACGGTGATGATCTTATGACCTATTTCGGTCACCGTATTAATTCAACGGAGATATTCCATTACCCACAGTACAGTACAGTAGTACCCAGTACTGTTGTGTTCCGGTATAAGAGTGAGTGACATAATAAACTACTGGTACAAGTGATGTAACATAGTTCCCAAGTTTGTTGGTACATGTAAGGTATGGTTAATATTCCTTATTGCGTCATTATCTATGGTGACCACTTCTGAGAATACTTGACAGGAGAATCCAATACTTTGATTTACTCGAAACAGGCTTTAAAATATAGCTCGGTATATATAAGTTAGTCAGACATTTAGTCGATTGGAGATTATCCAATGGAATTTATATAAAATAAATAATTAAGCGGTCAGATTATAATACTTACGTTATAATATACAAATAATTATTAATAAGTTAAGTTTAATGAAATCTGTAGTATATTGCTAATAACTATATTTAGAATTTAAAAAAAAAAGAATTTAATGTAATAATTTTATTATCTCAACAATTTGCAATGTATTAGCAATGGTCAAAAAATCTTTAACATTTAAGTAAATATAGTACGACAACTTAGATGTAGCATGAGCAAATTCAATGAAACCGATTACTGCCGATTCATACAGGCTATTATTGTTATTAAAGCGAAAACAATTCTATTGTTTTGTAGGAAAATCAACAGTTTTTCTATATCACCTTTATATCTGCTATTTCCACCATAAGGTATCTAATATTCATTATTAATATCAACTTAGTAATTTAGGGGGAACATTTATTTGTATACAACTTTAAAAGATAAGAGATATCTCAAGTACAGATAAAAAATATCGTTCATATATTAGCGTAGACGGAGTGACTAGGAGGAAAAATCTAATTCTTATTATATGGAGAAAATAATATAAATTATGGTGGTAAGGTCAAGTGGTATGATAAATATATGATTTGTCGAGAGTTTTAAAACAAATGACAGTCTATCCTTCCTCTTTAATTCTTAAAGCGTAATGTTGTCTTTATGTATTTACTACTTATATATAATATAATAGGTTCAAGTTATAGAAGTCACTTTTAGTTAGTGGGGGGGGGGGATCTTCGTTAGTGTTATGCATTTTCATCAGTATTTCTTAGTTATCTTAGTTATATGTGGGTTGTTATCAACTTTAACAATCCCGTCACCAGTGCCAAGAAGCTATCGAGGGCCAGGTGGTGCAGTGCACCAGGGCCCCAGAGAACAGGGGGCCATCTAGTCACCGCTTTGAAAAAAAAAAGAAATAAAATTCTTATAAGCAGGCTCGAGACTCAAGGCTCGAAATATTCTATATTGTCATATGCGTCGTTGTTTATGTATTCCCTTTTTCTAGGGATGATTCAAATCACTGTTTCCTATTCTTATTCCTATCAATAACTTTGAAGGCCAATCTAAGTTCAAACTACACGGAAAGAGGGAAGGAGGGTCCGATTATCTCCCTAAATAATAAATATGAGACAACATAACATACATTACTCTGATCCCAATGTAAGTAGCTAAAGCACTTGTGTTATGGAAATCAGAAGTAACGACGGTACCACAAACACCGACCCAAGACCCAAGACAACATAGACGCCTAATGATAATCTACATCGACTCGGCCGCGAATCGAACCCGGGACCTCAGAGTGGTGTACCCATGAAAACCGGTGTACACACCACTCGACCACGGATCTCGTCAAGGGCACCAGGGCCCTTTGTACCCCTAACTACGCCACTGCTCGTCACACTATATAGTCACACTTCCATTACATCAGTGCAGTGTCTTGCGACAGTCTTGTCTTGTCTATCGTATGTTTAGTCCTAATTAATGGTTGTGTCTAGTCACTCTCGTGAGATAACGAAGCAGATAAAACCATGAGATCATGAACAGATTTATTAACAGATATCCATTTGCTTTCTGTTTGTTGTTATAACTTCATCACTGAACCAGTTTTTGGTGGGGATAAAAAATATACTAAAAAAATTGCCGACTTAAAGCGCAGAATTGATATATTTTTATATAATTAATATATCATTACGTATAGTATAAAATAAAGTCGCAATTACTGTCCCTATATTAAAAAAAAAAAAAAAAAAAAAAAAAACAAAATATACTTTATTCAAGTGGGCTTTTACAAGCACTTTTGAATGGTCATTTAACCTTCACAGCTTCACTTAATTCAACAATTAAGTGAGGCTACCACCGGTTCGGAAAGTAGATTCTACCGAGAAGAACCGGCAAGAAACTCAGAAGTTACGCTTTTTCAACATTTAAAAAAAAATACAGTCATGTTAGTCAATACAATTATTTAAGTTAATATATCCTGCCTGGAAGTCAACAGGTATTAATTCCACGCTTTTTTATCATCTACAAAATCTTGTATCGAAAAATACGCCTTTTTTACCATCCCTATGTATGCTTAAATCTCTAAAACTACGCAACGGATATTGATGCGGTATTTTTTAATAGATAGAGTGATTCGAGAGTAAGTTTTTTGTATATACATGAACAATATAATAAAGAAGCTGATCATTTTAGAAATTTTATAATGTGATGTCCTATATAAAAAAAATCTGTGGTATATTTAGTATCATTATTGGACCTGTTCGAAGCCGGGGTCCTATAAATAAATTATGTATTGTATTTAGTACGTGCGAAGCCAGGTCGGGTCGCTAGGTATATTACAAACATATTAATTTATGATCGTAAGCTGCTGCTTTGATGGTTTAATCTGAGTATATTTAAGGCTAAAAAACAACTTGTACAAGATAAGGCCGACTACAGATTAAAAAAATCGTTCTTATTTTTTTTTTTTGTAAGCTTGACTCGTAAATACTTGTTTTCATTTTGATATAACAATATAATGCCTATGATTTACTTTATAGTTTAACTGTTAGCAAAATAGACACGTTTTATTACGGTAAAATTTAATTTAAAATTTAAACCTTTTTTATTACCAAACCGTCGTCAATTATTTTAGTGACGTCACATTGATAAAAACAGGTCGTCTACGATATATACGAACGGCATGCAACAGTTATAAATATTAGGCGTTTTTGCGGAAATAATGAATTACAAACGCTATCGTTTGTGTAGTGTCTAATTTTACAAATTCTATCATTAAAACTCCAGACATTTTAAATTCAATAGAATAAATTAATAATGCGCTTTTATGACTTAAAATCAAAATATTTATTTTTTTTATAATTTATTTTGCACTACCGAAAATACTCTATTAAATCCTATTATTTTAATTTTATTTACAAACCATTCATTATATAGACTTTAATGTTTTGTAATAAATCTAGCTAAGATTAATATTTTATTATTATTTATATTTTAGTGCTATTGGAGAGGCACATGTCCAGAAGTGGACGAAAAAAGGCTGATGATGATTATGATGAAAATTAATATTGTGAGTTTATGTTTAAAAAGAAACAATCATTACCTAGGTTTTATACATAACTAGGAGTCGCCCGCGGCATCGCATGCATGTAGGGTGTTAGTTGTCATTTGTTCGCCAAAAAAGTAGCCTATGTCCTTTCTCATAGTTCAAACTTGCCTCATACAAAATTTCATCAAATTCGCTTCAGAGGTTTGGCTGTGATAGAGCGACAGACTCAGAGTTACTTTTACATTTATAATATTTATAAAGATTATTACTTATTAAATGTGTATAAACTTTACAGCGTACATTTAAAATCTCTGTTAAAATACCTTGCATATAAAAATAGTAGTAATCATTTTTATCATTCTCCTGCCCTTATCCCAATTTTATTTGGGGTCGGCACAGCATGTCTTCTCCTTCCATGCTTCTCTCTCAGACGTCATCTCACAAGTAACATTCTTTCTAGCCATATCGTCTTTCACACAATCCATCCATCGTTTCCTTGGTCGTCCTCTACCTCTATATCCATCCACATCCATGCTCAAGGCAAGGCAAAATGGCAAAAAATAGTATTAATGTACGGTTTATTTACGAGTGTTTAAACATTTTACATAAACCCTAATATATCGTAATTACTATGTTAAATTCAGAAATGTGTCTTTAGGTATGATTATTAACACGTGGACGACACAAGTGTTCGAAGTTGTTAAAATTTATTGATAAAAACATGTGAAATGATATAAACTTATAGTACTAATACTAGCTGTGTTTAATTAATATTGTATTTTCACATGGATCAGTTGCAAAATATAATGTGTACTTGTCATTCGAGATTAGAGACAGGGTTGTCAGCGGCATAAATAATATATTTAGGAGACTCCTTTAACTATACAACTGGCTGGAAGGAATAGAATTAAAAAAAAAAACTAAAGCGCGCGAAACTGTATCAAGCCGTCATTTTCTTTTTGGACGCAAACAGTAAGGTCAATATTATACTCTTTGGTCAATATTGGCGCGACTTGTAATTTGTTAAAAGTGTTATTTGTGAATATTTTTAAATTTGGAGCTCAACTGAGTAAGTAATTTAATAAAATATTTATAAATTGGTGCTTTATTAATGTTAAGATTAATTCGAAGGAAATGTTTTTAATAATTTATTATTTCGTCATTTTCTTTATTCCATTTCACTTCTGTACACTAAATATAATATATAATATTAGACGTTACACACATTGCTTTTTCTGTATATTGTTTTAAAAAGGAATATAGTACGTATCTGTGTATTAATATTAATATAGTTCTTCTTAAATTTCTTTTGGTTAAACAAATGGATTTTAATAATTTAGCCATCTTGAAATTTGTAAAACTCCCTTTATACAGTGTATGTGTTGTTAGAAGTTTAGAAACATGAATACATAAATTAATTCCAATCTTAAGTTTTATTGCAAAACAAATATTTTTTGGTTTTAATTTGTGATGATGTTATACAATTTGTATGACGCATCATATTTTTATTATTTATAAATAATACAATAACTGTAAATCTCCGACTACACAGTCAATAAACCGTGTCGCATTTATAATATAAAAAAAATCTGCAAATATCTTTGAAATGAATATCAAGATTAAAAATATATTTAATTTATTTTGACGACTTCCGTGGTCGATTAGTGTGTACACCGGTTTTCATGGTTACGCCACTCCGAGGTCCCGGGTTCGATTCCCGGCCGAGTCGATGTAGATTATCATTAGTTTTCTGTTATCTTGGGTCTAGGTGTTTGTGGTACCGTCGTTACTTGTGTTTTTCCATAACGCAAGTGCTTTATCTACTTACATTGGGATAAGAGTAATCTATATGATATTGTCTCAAATTAATTACAAAACATGTAACTGATGAAGGAAACAAAACACAAAGAAATGACTCTTTATTTTGTCTTACGACTGACACGCAAAAAAAGAAAAATTTACTCTCACGTCAAACTGTATTTTTTTGTATTCTCCAATGATATTAATAAATATAATTTAAAAATACATGCAAACTCAATTTAAATATATATAATAAAACACATAACATGGTCATTGGCAACCCTAAGACACTGTGTTTTTGCTTTCATTTAAATCAGCGGCGAAAAAACTTACGACTGATCCGCAAAAAACGTGCTCTCTTTTAAATTAAGCACGTGGTAACATTACTCTGCTATTACAAGTAAAAAAAGAAACAATATTATGATGTCATTTCCGAAAACGGATAGTGAGTGTGATCTAATATTACAAGTTTGTGAACTTTTTGCGCGTATCACGTAATACGACTTGTATGTAGTGGGTATTACACACTATGAACTTTAATTCTAAGCATTACTTTTTAATTGTGTCGAATAACAGTTTACATTTATATTATAAAGCTAACAATTTCAAATGTCCAGGTCGGGTGTATAACAGTTGTGTTTTTCTATTCTTCCCGATTTTGTCGGTTTGTCATTGAATTTGGAAATAAGGAAAAGAGAGTATAATATACGCCAGTTATTGCGCACACATTTGTCTATGAATATAAAATAATCAATCGTTGTATTATTACTGTTAAAGATTTATAATAGTAATAATGTTATTCTTCATTTTGTTTTAAGATGCAAGATACGTTCTATATTTAAAAAAACAGCCTGTAAATGTTCTAAAGTTGGGTCCTCCCCAATTAAGGATATGGTTAAGAGCTAATTACACTACCATGGTTTCATGCGGGTTGGTTATTATGTGACAATTTGTTTTTTTTTATTGTATAGGTTAGCGGACGAGCATATGGGCCACCTGATGGTAAGTGGTCACCATCACCCATAGACAATGACGCTGTAAGAAATATTAACTATTCCTTACATCGTCAATGTGCCACCAACCTTGGGAACTAAGATTTTATGTCCCTTGTACCTGTAGTTACACTGTCTCACTCACCCTTCAAACCGGAACACAACAATACTGCGTACTGTTATTTGGCGGTAGAATATCTGGTGAGTGGGTGGTACCTACCCAGACGGGCTTGCACAATGTGTTGAAATAAAACCTGTACGTTCTTGATAATGTTTTCCTTAACCGATAACCAGATGAACTATGAAAATACATTACTTTGCCTTGGTTGGAACTCAATATCATTGGCGTGATAACTATAGGACTGTATACACTTTTTGAAAATAACCAGTAAATGTATTTTATTATTGCATTGAGGTTAATATAAACAGTATGCAATCAAAATCATCCTTTGCACATCTTTCGTCACGGTTTAACTAGACATTGTGTGATGTGGGCAGTCTCTGAATACAAATGTAATTAATTAGCACACCTTCATGAAGGCTTGGTACTTAATTCTATCAGGTTTTTAGAGTAATCTTAGTTAAACCAATTTTGTTGTTGAATGTGTGCATCTTGACCGATGATTTCGGGTTCAAACCCAGGTAAGCACCACTATATATATGTGCTTAATTTGTGTTGATAATTTATCTCGTGCTCGGCGGTGAAGGCAAAACATCGTGAGGAAACCTGCATGTGTCTAATTTCATCGGGATTCTGCCACATGTGCATTCCACCAACCCGCATTGGAACAGCGTGATGGAACATGTTCCAAACCCTTTCCTTAATGGAAGAGGACGCCTTATCTCAGTATTGGGAAATGTACAGGCTGTTACTTTACTTTACTTTAATACATTTAAAATTTATTTTCCACGAACATTTTTATATACATACATTTCTTACAAAAAGCGAATTTAACGCCATTCTATATAATGCCTTGATAGAATAAATTTTTTCAACATATTTACTATTGCAATCAACTTTTAGTTAGAAGTTTCTTTCTTGCTCCCAGTGGATTTTTCTATATAATATTATTATATTTACTTAAATATTGTTTAATCAGAGTAAATTAATTAACATAAGAATTAACAAAATTATTCGTTTTTTGTCCAGAGGATCGGAATTGCGATTCAACGGGGAAATGCTGCTAGCATTCTTGCCACCATTCCACGCGGTCAAGATTTATACAGTAACTAGTTTTAGTTCATATTTGTATATATTTAAACATTTAATGTTGTTAATTCTTAACTTAAATATAGGTACATACAAAAATTGTTTTTCATTTTTATTTAAACACTATTTTCTATATTGACCATGTTATATGATTATTATTACTATTGATATTGTATTATTTCCATCAATCTGCTGGAGAATGTACGTATGGCAAAATACCATTTAACGCGAGCAGGTGTCCTTAGTCCTTACTATGTTTTCATGCTGTACCCGAAATTAATTAAAATAATAAATTCAGCAAAAGGCAACTTAGCACAACTCAAGCGTTACCGAATTTGTTCCCGCAATTTTTGGTTAAGATAAACATCTTGTATTAATAAACAATACGTACGATTATAAAGTAAAAAAAAGTAAAGTAACAGCCTGTAAATTTCCCACTGCTGGGCTAATGGCCTCCTCTCCCATTAAGGAGAGGGCTTGGGACATATTCCACCACGCTGTTCTAATGCGGGTTGATGGAATGCACATGTGGCAGAATTTCAATTAAATTAGACAGATGCAGGTTTCCTCACGATGTTTTCCTTCACCGCCGAGCACGAGAGGAATTATCAACACAAATTAAGTACATATATATATTGGTGCTTACCTGGGTTTGAACCCGTTGTCATCGGTTAAGATGCACGTTTTCTAACCACTGGGCTCTCGGCTCTATAAATCTATTATTTGGATGAAAAAATTATGTGGATTGTTATGAAGCGCGCGAAATAATAAGTACCTACATGATGAAGTTGCTTTCTAAACGAAGTATCAAGTTCGCACCTTAATTTATTTTACAATTTTATAACCAATTTAAATTGTGGATCCTTCAATTTGTGTGTGAGCGTTTTAATAGTATTAAAAAATATAACATTTATCATTTTGTTGTTATTAATTAGTAATTGTTTTTATTATGCGTGCAACGTGCGTGCGTTTTTAATTAGGCCGAAAAAGTTAAACTTCTCACGAGCGTACACACTCTTTTTTTTACTATACCTAAATAATTAATGGAATACATACTATATACATACATTAGGTCGAATTCTATAAAGTTTTGAATAATGATTTTTAGAATTATAATCTTTTGTCCTTTTTTTCATCTTTTTAGTAGAAAATTAATCAACTTGGAAAAGCAAGGCAATTCAATATTTCTTATGACACTAGGGATTTGTTCCAACAACTCATTGAATAAAGGAAAACGAACACTATATTCACGTATAATCTTTTTTTGGTTTAAAAAATATTTATTTTCTTTTATATTTGTATTGCAAATGAAGAAGTTAGAATCGAGATGATGATAAACATTCCAAGTGTTTTTTTAATATTTAAATTACTGGACATTTTGGCTAAAAAGTTTATTTTATCTGTTTTGTAATTAAGACAGCGTTCGCTAATATGGTACTTATAAACTTAAGCTATATTGTTTTAAAAATGTCAAAATTCCATAACAAATTCTTTTTAAGATTTATTATATTAGTTAGAATATGCTTCGATTAAAATATGATCTCGAAAATGCTTTTGAGCTTGTTCTAATAATATAATAAAAGATCGATACGTATCCATTACAAAAGTCCATTAACAATACAAACCTACAAGTAAGTTTGCTTTAAAAGGTAAATCATAAATTATTAATCTATAATTGCGCTATGCGATTAAAATTTATTGGATGTCATATCGACTCATGCATGTCACAATATTTTTATTAGTTTTCCAGCAATTAATTCTTCACGGTATCCTTTTAAATTGAAATATATTACAATAACAAATAGTATTATAGTAATATGTATTTTAGATATAATATATAGGATTACATTTGTTGATAGTTTGAAAATGCTAAAGCTTAATTTTTTTTTTAATAAGTACGACTGCAAAGGCCTTTTTATATTCCACCTGTCAAAGGTAACATGACATTGACACTATTTTTTTTATTGTGAATGATTCAACAACCATGGGAATTAATACTTTAATCTTCAATACAGAGTATTACTGATTGTGATAATGAGTTTATATCTACTGTAGCGGACGTGAGCAAAGTTCTTCCATTATGTAGAAGAGTTATGGTATAAAACTTTGAAAGTAATAAATCGCATTGTAAAATTCATCGTAATAAATACACCAGTAGAATGTAATGTTTATTGTTGGTTTTACTTTCATAAAATATCATTGCCCTGAAGTTAACAAATTGAATTTACAATAATTTTTAATTATCGTTCCATGCGCGACTCTCTTTTGTTTTTTAATAATCCGCTTACGCGGGAAAACATCTTGTATTATTTTATACAGCCATACCAATGCGTTCCAAAATCGATAACATTGTTATGAAAACGGATATACTAAGAAAATATTAGTGTATTAAATATATAATTATAAAATGAATGTATTAGCATAAAGAAGGATTTCTAACAATCGTAAACATTTAATTACACGGGAAAGTGACAATAACTAAATCGTTTTAAGGATACACACAGCAAAATAAAGTAACAGCGTTAATCGATTTTTATCGGTCGATAAAATTTGAATTTAATATGACATGACATTTCATTCAATTTACTATGACATTTCATAAATATATATTTAAGATATTAACATTTTCGAGTATCAAATGTATGTGTGTGACTGTGTTCCACACGCTTCACTTATTTCCCGAGAAATGCTGTGTATGTATGTCTGTCGCTCTTTAACAGCCAAATCAATGAACCGAATTTGACATAGTCTATTTTTCTTGCCTAACATGACAATCGACGCCTTAAAACGCGAGCAAAGTCGTCAAATAGTATATAATAAAATAAAATGGCAATTTTATTTTTTATTATTATATGACATTTATGCTTATGACAGTTACACGGCGATAGTTGCTACATTACATTAGGTGGCAATTTGCTTGTCCGCCTACAGATTATAATAAAAAAAAAACCATAATTAAAAAAAAAAAGCAACTAAGTATATTCATGTATTACATCACATCGTCGTCATCGGTGAATTCTTCAAAACGTAATTAAAATTTATTACTTACCTTTGTTTTGTGCCACACAGAATTAAATCAAAGACATCAGTCCGAATTAAAAAATTAATTATATGTTTTATAAATTCGCCTTAACAAGGTCTATTGTGGAGTATGACTTCATTGAGCAAAAAGTGCTCGAGTGCGGTGGTACCAACGTTGATTGACGTGTCGTGTGGATCAAAGCGATCTCGCCGTGATAACGTATTAATTACATAAGCTCCTCTGGAATTGAGATGCCGACTGTATTACAATGGCCTAGTGGCTAGACTGTACAGTTATAGATCGTAACGAACTGAGTTGGAACCCAAGTCAATAAAAGTCATTGTGTGAAGAAATACCCAGTCCCTTCCAGTCCCAATATAACAACAAACATGGTTAATTTGCTGGCATTTGTTAAAGTGTTCCGCTGTCTGTTCGAAACTCATCACTGTGTCTTTGCGATATTTCATTTGAGCCGTTTCGGAAGAAATACCTTTCAAACAAAAAACAAATAAGCAAAGTTTATACTGTACTTATTGTGATAAAAATAATAAACATCCAAATTGAGCACCTTCTATTTCAAAGTCGGTCAAAAGGAGATATGAGAAGGATTCCACAAATAAAGTAAAAAGTATTTCTAAAATAATTTAAGTTACGTTTAAACTCCTACTTTCATGATCTCCGCGTTGAACATATTGAATTAACTATCACGCAATCAGGGTACGAAATATCAGTATAGGTAGAAAATCTTTAAATAGGTTACAAAACAAATTATTCCACACAAAACTTACCTAGATTAGTAATATAAGAACTACAGCTCTAATGCATGATCTTATGAAGATATTTCGGTACGCGTTTTATAATATATAAAACCTCCTTTAATAAATATTAATATGACTTGTAGCTTGTGATTTTAGGGTTATAAGATGACACAAACCATAACCGTTCTAGATTTTTAAGAAGCTCAAGTATATTGGCTCTTATAAGTACTTGGAATAGTATTACATTAAAATGTTTTTTCTAATAAATAACACCGACTTCAAAGTGATTACTAAAAAAGTAATAAAATAATTTGAATTAAACACGTATTTTCTAAATGGCGAAGCAATCGGCGAACATACATAAAATAAAAAGAAAAATATATACGCGTCGAATTGAGAACACTCCTTTTTTTGAAGTCGCTTAAAATATAAATCAGTCAGAATCTAGATTCTAGATTCTACCGAACAACTCACCAGTTCATCTCTTCCACAAATTAATTTATACAGGTATAACAATTAAACACTGCCTTAAAATCAACAAATACTAAATAATATAAATATTTATTAATTATTTATTAATACTGGTAACACAATTAGTAACGCATATTATATTAATACTAAACGACTTTATAATTAATAAATTATATATTCTTATATTATAATATTGGAATAAGAAATCAATTGTGAACTTTACATATAGCACTTTATTTATTAAAACCTTTATTACAGTAAGACACAACTTACATGTAGCATTGGCAAATTCAATAAAACCGATTACTGCCGATTTATACAACCAATAGAAATAGCTCTCTATCGCGCCATTCGACGCTAATCGTCGCTATAGATTCTCTCGTCAGACGTGTCAAATTGACGAATAAATTAGGTCATATGTTATTACAAGTTATTACGTTCGTGTTAAGATCATATTCACACAAGAAATAAATATTGTTAATTTGTGATAGCGTACTTAATTCGGAGGTGATCGGTTTTACGAATTTCGCCGATGCTTCATCTAAGTTGTGTCGTGCTATACCACCCTATCAGCTGTCATCGCACTGATCCAATAATTACTTTATTAACATGTCAATTTGATTGCTTGAATACTCGCTTCTGTTTGAAATACACCCTAGGGCCTGATAAGAAAATTGCACTGGCTTTGACAACTGATGTATATATTAAATTTATTCTAGGTAAAGGTAAATTGAGTTTCTATTTTTTTTATTAATTCTTAATGTGAATTCAGCTTTAAATATTGAATTCTACTCTTAATATTACGATAAGATATAAAACCTATCCCCGCCGTAATAGTTGCCAAGATTACTCCTGAATTCTCTTAATTTAGAGGCTTATGAAATAAGATCCTGTGATCCCGAAGAGACGATATGTGTACCGCTGATTTATAGTAGGTACTCCCGTGCTATGTGTTTCCTTCTAGAAATTTAAGACGCGATAATATTGGTCTGTTTACAGATTTATTAGAACTATAGTTCGCACCCATGTCCATTGTCATTACGTAAATTTGCAAAGTCATCGTCAGTATTTCTGTAGCTTAGATCTTTGTCGAACTTGAACTAGAAAGGCGTGCTCGACAAGTTGCAGAAACAATTCCTCCAACGGACACAGTGGTAAATCCGTGAGTAGCGTTTCTGCTACCTAAGAATTCCTCTATAGCTCGTATGTTATCTCATCCATCTTTGCCTGAATATAATCGCACTGTTGCTGTTTCCCTAAGTCCGCAGCTATGCTAATATGCTTTTAACTGTTAGACGTAGAGTGAAGACGTATAAACTCGAGACTTATTTTGAATAACGTGACTTGTACTGATATCATATCACCGTCTACAGAGAATTGCACGAAAAAAGAAAGAGTCACAGGACACTGTTAGATCTATCTGCCACTCCATCTAAACCTCAATTGTACCCAAATTTACACAAAGCCCTATTACCGAGTAGGATGATTCATTTCTAATAAATTACAATAAAATTCCCTTTTGTATATATAGCTTTATAGTTCTGGACTAGTTTTCTTTAAAAGGCAGCACAATAGATTTCTAAATACTGATGTATTTAGGGAACTGGCCTACTTTAGTCAAATACAAGCACTTTATAAATGTCCGTCAATCAAAATAAGTTCGTACAAACCAAACGCGCAGTAATAACACGTTACACCTGCGCTCGTCGTAAATAGCGCGTTCCTAGCTATGCGATACATTATGTATTTATCCGTAATAACTCAATATAATGTTATGTATTACATAACGAAGGTCTGACTCCTGCTTCTTTATACTTTTACAACAAAATCTACGATAACGAACATCATTAGTGACCATATACAACAAAACAACAACAACAGTATTTGTCTATAAATTTCCCACTGCTGGGTTAAGGCCTCATCTCCCTTTGAGGAGAAGGTTCAGAACATATTCCACCACGCTGTTCCAATGCGGGTTGACGGAATACACACGTGGCAGATTCTTTTGAAATTAGACACATGCAAGTTTCCTCACGATGTATTCCTTTACCGCCGAGCGCGAGATTAATTATGAATACAAATTAAGCACACGAATATACAGTGCTGTCTGTCTGGGTTTGAATCCGCGATCATCGGTTAACATACACGCGTTCTAATCACTGGGCCATCTCGGCTCATGGTCATGTACCAGTCTTATTATCAAATATTTGTGCATTCAATTTCAAACAGTATATATTGAAACATTTAATTGTGTAAGTGCAGCCGCATCTATTGTTTGAATAGCATAAATATTGTATGACACACAGTGTAAATATTCATCGGTGTTGAATTTTAAAGCAATTTTATAATTGCAACTAATTGAAATCATTTATGTGAGCCATAACATAACCCTATTTATTGTTTAAATTGAAATGAATCAGCAACTCGACGATAAAACAGACTGATTGACTCCTGTTTACATACAAATGTTACGGTTTTTTGTCATATAAAGATTGAACTATTGCGTCATAAAATACATTATGATATACTTTTTTCGTTCACGTTCCAAATGAGGTATAATCGGATGCAATAAAAGATAAAAATGCAAATAGTCGAGATGGTTCAGTGGTTACAGTATTCAAATGCTAACCGACGAATGCGGATTCAATTCCTGGAAAGCTTCTCTGTTTTTTTTTAAATTCACCTGGTGCTTTGTAATGAAGAATATCATCGTTTGACGACCTCAGTGGTCGACTGGTGTGTACACCGTTTTTCATGGGCCGCCACTCCGACGTCCCGGGTTCCCGGCCGAGTCCATATAGATTATCAAATATATAGTTTTCTATGTTGTCATGGGTCTCGGTGTTTGTGGTATCATCGTTACTTCTGATTTTCCATAACACAAGTGCTTTAGCTACTTACATTGGGATCAGAGTAATGTATGTGATGTTGTCTCATATTTATATTATATTATTATATATCGTGAGATAATCATCATGATTCATGATTAGGAAATCTGTCTCATGGATTCTTCCTGTCTTGAAGATAATCAAATGGAAAGAGGGTTTAACCCAGCATTTTGACATTAGCAGACTTTAAGTGAAATCTTGAGATGAGATGTTACGGCCACCATATAGCTTGCAGAGGATAAGGAGTGAATACTATTGCTGCTGATCTGGTCTCCCGCGCACAGTCAAGACGTTAAGTGCTTGATTGGAAATGAGATGATCGCCTCCGGGCTGTTTCAAATAACAAAAATATGTTTATTATTATGTATTGTAAATTGATAATATATAAAAAGAAAAAAAATAGATCCTTTAGAGTTTCCTTCGCCGGTTCTTCTCAGGTCTGAGGTATTATATTCCGAAGCGGTGGTAGATTTTCGACTATCAATAAGAAAGTGTAAATTTCCATTTTGAATAAAGGTTTTTGACTTTGACTTTGATTGATATGAATGAAGAAAACTTCATATCGATCTCACGATATGTGATTAAGGATTGAGTTTAGATCGAACAGCGTTCATTCTTATTCTCATAAAATTCTTCTTCCAATACCTTTGAATTGCAGGGTCTTTACATATACTATGTATTTGCGTAAACACTAATAATATTAGAGGTTTTTGTAGAGGAAATCATTTATCACTTCACTTAAATTTATCACTTTTCATCTATTAAGTCTAGATCCGGTTTTTTTTTCCTTTGACTACCAATAAATGAAAGTTCATTTTTTTTATTACGGTATAGGTTGCCGGACGAGCATATGGGCCACCTGATGGTAAGTAGTTACCATCACCCAATGACGCTGTAAGAAATATTAACTATTCCTTACATCGTCCATGTGCCACCAACCTTGGGAACTAAGATGTTATGTCCCTTGTGCCTGTAGTTACACTGGCTCACTCACCCTTCAAACCGGAACACAACAATACTGAGTACTGTTATTTGGCGGTAGAATAACTGATGAGTGGGTGGTACCTACCCAGACGGGCTTGCACAAAGCCCTACTACCAATATATGAACATCTAAATCAAAATATACTTTATTCAAGTAGGCTTTTACACGCATTTTGAATCATCATATTACGAAATAGTAAACGTATTGCTATCACCAATGTAATGTAAATTATATCGAGAATACGAGCAAGAAATTCATTAGTTATTCTTTTTCAATATTTAAAATACAAGGATTATCATCCACTAGCGGCCCATCCCGGCATCGCACGGGTAGAAATTAGTTCTTTTTCTCTTATTTTTAACAGTCATTTATATTTGCCTTGTTGCTTATTTCCGACATGCTTAACAATTGTCTTTCTATTTCAACTTATTTACTCAAAAACCTAGATAAATTATGTACCAAAATGTCCCTTTCCAATTCCTGTGTCTATTAGTGTAAGCCGAATGTAAATCCGTTCATTACTTTTGGAGTTTATCGCAAACATGCAGATAGACAGACGGAAGACTTTGTTTTAATATTTTGTTATATAATCTTGTGTATGAATAAGACCTTATTTATTATAATAACAAATTATTTTAATTTACGAATCGGTATAGCTAAAACGCAAACAATTAAGATATTTTACAAACTAAGCGTGTTCGAAGTAAAAAGCAGTCACATTAATCATAATCGACTACTTAGTATGCGATAGAGACATCGGTATCCCTCCCACTCGGGCAATTAGCCACCCGCGGCGCATGCGCAACGCCCGCTACACTCGCCATTCCTTCTTTTACTTTTACCTAGATTTTCCAAGGATTCTGTAATTATAAATATAAAACATATAGACAGAATTTATGACGTTATTTTATACGTTTAAAAATGGAATATAATATGTGTCATTTTTACACGAATCGATTTTAATCGATATGAAATTGATAAGATCGATTATTATCAAATCGAAGAAATAAAAATCGATTCAAATACAAAAAAACATAATTATGTTAGTTTATATTATATTTGTCGTTAATAAATATATTCTCCAACTAAAATCGAATCGATAATTGCGTTCGACAATTATAATTTAATTAATACGTAATGTAAATTATTATGTTTTATATAACAAAGTAAATGCTCTATCAAACGTCTATGTAAATGTGATTCAGGTGTATGAAATAAAGTAGTTCATTTAATCGACAATCTTAATACACTATGCATTAAACTATTTTCGTACCGAATTCTCAATATTCCTGCCAGCCACGCTATCCATCAGACAACAATGAACTAAACTTGCATGATGGCCGATAATTGAATATAAACATTGAGTCACGATCCAATTACATATAATACAATGTATCCATGTGTGAAAAACCTAATTTAGGGAACATTAGGATCCATATAGTTTTGTATATTGAGATGATAAAGTAAAGTAACAGCCTGTAAATTTCCCACTGCTGGGATAAGGCCTCCTCTTCCATTAAGGAGAAGGTTTGGAACATATTCCACCACGGTGTTCCAATGCGGGTTGGTGGAATGCACATGTGGCAGAATTTCGATGAAATTAGACATATGCAGGTTTCCTCACGATGGTTTTCTCCACGAGCACGAGATGAATTAGAAACACAAATTAAGCACATTTGTATATAGGAGTGCTTGCCTGGGTTTGAACTCGCAATCATCGGTTGAGCCACTGGGCCATCTCAGCTCTCACGATCAGATGATAAAGTTTTTGTACAATTGTTATCAAATTAGACAGCACAATATGTGCTCCTAGTTTTGTGTTATTGTAAGTGTATCTGACAATATGCTTTTAGAGCAGAGATTCAATGAAAAATAATATATTTACCTATTAATTTCTTTTTTTTTTAGTATTAAAATTTAGGTAATGTCACAAATTTCCGTTGAAGATTATTGTAATAGTAAATAAAATAAAGTAAATACTGTGTAATTTGCACAGATTATAATAAACGGGACGGTAACTATATGGTCTGTCTAAATGATACCTCACATAAACCTTTATTACATACAATTTTTTCTCTAAGCTTATTTATATACCTTTTTAAAATTTAATAATAAAATATGAAACTTAAAAAAGAGATGAATAATTATAAGTATTAATTCAATTCCACTACGTTATACCAAGCGAAGTTATACCTAGTGAAAATCCTATCTAACACCAGAAGAAAAATAAAGTACAATTCTGTATTTAAAAGCAAAGGGTCCACCCAATATAACAATAAGTCTTTAAAGGACCTAACGCAAACCTATTGATTGAAGTCACAGTTTTGCAACTCCTCAGAAGAATTAATTTGCTCAGATATATTTAATTTACTGAGTCACTCTCCACAAACTATTTAAGTAAACTTTTTAACACCACGATACCTACAGTATTAGCTATCAATTATTACATTAACATTTACTTGACACGTAAAAGTGTTCTAGTAGGGGTTTTATTCGTGATAACACAATCAACTAACAGATATATATTTATATCTTACATATAGTCGGCAATCGATGTGTATACTATATGTACTATGACTCATCGTGATTTCTATTGATCTCGATGCGCTACAGTTTATACTGATCGTTGGTACTATGTCCATTGTATATGTGTATATGTTTTTATAAATTTAGACAATTTTTTTTTTAATTAAGATCTTTTTTGCCGATTGCAGTAAAGGGAACTCGTCATATTAGGGTTGCCCTCGCTTTATTTTAATATTTTAATTAAATTCTTACACGTTTCTGTTATTTAATACATTATATATGACGAAAGCTTCCTCCCCTTTTTTATTTCATTGTTTTCTGCATTCGAAATCATCATTACATAGTATTAATCAAAGTCGCTCAGTGCTGTCTGTCCCTGTGTATGTAGATCTTTAAAATTACGCAACGGATTTTAATGCGGTATTTTTACCGGATAGAATGATTGGAGAGGAAGGTTTTTTGTGTATAATAGAAGGATAATATAAAAAATAAATACTGATAATTTTATTTGTGTATTTCATTATTAATTATTTGATTATTTGTCAATAATATTTGATGGCTGATTTACTTGTCAGAGCGGGTCACCCAGATTTGAGTTGTAAGTGTCATGGCAACGCCAACGAGCCAGTTATTATTTGACAAGCGTCTGGAATGCGATGGTGTCTTGGAAACTTTTGTTCAAATAGATTTTCAAATCAACCACCAAACCCAGCCGAACAGTTCGGCATCCTGTTCCGACGTTAAAGACGTTTTCGGTCTGTAATTGGGCACGTGCCTCATCGGACGTCATCCAACACAGTGAAATTTGGCAGCCGAGCACTCTTATCTGCGCTCGCTCGATTTACTGCTACTAATCTACCTTTTTAGGTTTATTCCCCACTCGGTGCGACGAATCGACCCCATTACTTCGATCACGCCCAGTTCATACTCCTCTGGTAAGTACATATAAGTGATACATATAAACATAGATTTATGAGTATATACAGGTGATACGCGTTTTGTACGTGTTGTATGTGTGTGTTATTTACACACACACGTGTACGAATTATAAGATTAATAATAATTATTTATACAAAGCTATATACCAGCTGCTTTGAGTCTCATCGACTTTGGATATTTTGTATATTATGTAATAATAATTATAAAAACCCTTTTAAATTATATTATAAATAAAAAAATGTGTTACCTTTTATACTCATGGGCGAAGATCGAATGAAATTTGAATTTCTTCGTTAATTTTAATTTCAATTAATTAAAACATATTTGTATATATTTAAGTATTTAATGTTATTAATTCTTATGTTAATAAAGATTATGTATCTTTTGCAATATTGTTAAAATAATTATTAATAAGCAAACATAAGTCAATTAATTAGATATTTAATGACATTTCTAACTTTTCCAGGTAATAAAGGAACAATGCAATTCGCTTTGAATTCCGAAGGGCTATAGCAACAACATCTACAGTTCGATTGCATTAGTCTTTCCCGACGACAGGCGGAAATGGGCAGGAGTGTTACACAACATCAATGAAGGAGACCTGCCATAAAACATTGTTTACAAACAGTATTACAATAGCACTTGAGTGATCCTATATTGCTATTTATTTGAACTCGCATCTCTAGAGATTTTGTGTATCTGGCGGACTTCCAGACGAGCTAGCCTTGAACAGCAAGGTTCTGATTCGAACGCTATCTCTAATCATTAATGAAATTCTAGATATCTGCTTTAAAGTTGATCTCGTATGTTAGTGCAATCCTTGATTATTCTATTTTTAAGTACGTAAGTGGTGTACGCTTTTCGTAGCATTAAAGTCAAGCTCGTGCTAAAAACGTTTCAATTCTATAGCGGTTTTCCTGTCCTGTGTGTGGTGTTTTATATTATGATTTGATGTCCAAGTAAATTAAGATTTTGGCGTTGTAGATTAATTTACTAAGACACGGTATCAGGTCTTACTTAGAATGACTGATGGCCTTATATATAGAACTTGTGCTTTTTAAGCAATGACTGTAAGGAATGATCCACGAATATTAGTATTTCTGTATTCTTAATTTATGTTTACAATTATTCGTATGTTCGTTTGTGGACGACAACAGCAAAATTGAAGTTAAAATTCGAAATCGAAATATACTTTATTCGAGTAGGTTTTTACAAGCACTTTTGGATCGTCAATAACTATATTAAGTGATCTTACCACCGTTTCGGAAAGTGGATTCCACCGAGAAGAATCGGCACGAAACTCAGTAGTTACTCTTTTTCAACATTTCAAGCGCAAGGAACCGTACTTGTCGGGCAAAATTCTGCCATATGTGTACTCGAGTCATGGTAGGAATATGATTTTATCTTATAATGCTGTTGACGAATTTCTATTTTTCTTATCGTCATAGTATAAGGAGTCGGATTACTTTTTAAATTATATTTTATATAGTCAAATAAAATTATCGCACTAATATATTATCCATGTACATTATACAATCTAAAGAAAAAAAGTAATGACATTTTAAATAAAGACAAATTAATAAATTATGTATACATAAGGAATATTGAGACAAATTGATATAAATAAGACATTTGTATCTAGAGTCCTTAAGAGGAAAACAAGACGGCTAATACAATATAAGTCAGAAACTGTTTGTTAGTTTATCCTTTAAAACTTCGATATGTGATATAATGTCAGTCATATTTTACATGATATTCCGTCCTGACTACGACTTCGACTACGATTAAATTTGATATTTGAAATAAGAATTTTATAGAACGACACAACTTAGATGTAGCATCGGAAAATGCAATGAAACCGATTACCAACCAATAGAAACAGCTCCCTATCGCGTCATTCGACGCTATTCGACGCTATAAATTCTCGTGTCAGTTCAACCCTGTTGCCGAGTCAAATTGACAATATATTATATGATATGTGTAAAGATCATATTCACGTAAGAAATAAATTTTGATAATTTGAGATAGCGTACTCAATTCGGATTTGATCGGTTTTACGAATTTTGCCGATGCTACATCTAAGTTGTGGCGTACAATATTTATTTCTCGATAGCAGCTTCACCTACAGGATTCAATTTAAACTATCAAGGGGGCCACTCAACAACAACAACAACCTATAAGTTTCCCACTGCTGCCTCCTCTTCCTTTGAGAAGAAGGTTTGGTTTATTCTACCACGCTGTTCAAATGCGGGTTGTTGTGGCGGAATTTCTATAAAATTAGGTATATGCAGGTTTCCTAACGATGTTTTCCTTCACCATCACAATCTGTCCATACTTTTTTTGTTACATACATTCGTTCAGAAGATATGTATGTATAAACAATTAATGTACTTTAAGTAAAAGTGGTCAATTTACGCAGACGAGTTAACAGCTAAATAGCCTTGTAAGGAATTATTGTACGAGTCTTCTTTACACATCATTGTATTTTTTAGTATTAGATGGTCACCACAATGAGCCAAGTGATCGCCACCGGCCAGTGGCGCTGTAAGAGATGTTAGCCATTTCTTTCATTGCCAATCTTTGGAAAGTAAGATAGTAAGCTCCTTGTGTCTATTGTGTCTATAGTTACACTGGCTCGACATCCCTAATCAGAACTCAACAATACTAAATTATATACTTAGTGTAGTTTTTTGACGGTAGAATATATAATGAGTAGGTGGTACCTCCTCAGAGCAGCTTACACAAAGCCCTACCACCAAGTATCAAAAACAGGCTATCCTGTCGATATAAACAGGCACGAAACCGCCGGTAAACTCTAGTTGCAATACGATTAAACCAGTTCCTCGAATAATACCAGGTCTTGCGTTCTATGCAAATAAATATCAATACACCATTTAATCCAGCTCCTATGTCTAATGGTTTGATAGACGTAAACTATCATTAAAATATTATCATAATCTTTACTTGCATATATAATAACATGTTTTGTAGTGCATTTATTGCTACATTATAAAATCGTTTCATTTTTTTAATTTGTCAATTAAATAATACTAAATTTTAGGTATTTTTAATGGTTATCTGCTGGTATGTCTGGTGTTAGATGGCAACAATATATGGATCGAAATAGTGCCGTTCGAATCGCTAAGCGGTATATAAACTCCTGTTGGTTTTATATTACAACTGCGACCCGCCCCGGCTCCGCACGTGAACAATACTGATAAAAGATAAAAAATGGTGACTAGAGTTATACCTAAGAGATAGATATATAATAACGCGGACTTTTTATAAAGTTGTATTATACTGTAGAACATTATTTTGATCTATTTCGTAGGGTTAAAACTGCGTTTGCAAGTTAAGCGCAAAAATGTCTTTATGTACATTTGGGGTTATAAATGGTTCGTCACCTTAAGATCTATTTTCGTGTGCGATAATCTGCTTTACCGATCGAGAATGACATATTGCGTCGCAATGATTTGATGTTTAGATTCAAAAAGTACTAAGAGCTTAAGCCTCGATAAAGGAATGAATTTAAAAAGTGACGAAGATTTTCTTTATTTGACTGTATATATACAACCTTTCTCTTGCATTAATCTAAAATCCGTTGCATAATTTCAAAGACCTAAGCGTACATAGGGACAGAGAGCGGAAAGCGACTTTGTTTTATACTATATAATGATAATGATTTTTATAGGTGTTGATAACGCATATATATCAATTCATAGCATTGAATCTGTGTGCATATCAAAGGTGAGAACTGTGTCAGTGTTTCAATTGCTTCCCTTGACATTACGCTCGCTTCTCCCAGACCTAAGAGTTCAGTGCTCAGCTAAGCGAGAATTCTGAATATTATCGCTGAATCAAACAGAATTTACATGTGTGTGCAACTTATGTATGTCTAAAATTCATATTATTATTATGATAAATTAAAAGCTTTCATTTAAAATAAATTAGCAACGATTAAAATTAGGTCTAAAACACGCTATAAATTTTTATATATTGTAAAATATAATGTAAACAAATTTTAAGGTTTAATATAATCCTAATACGTTAATTTTTAAGCTGTTTGTATTTAAACATAAGGAAAAGTACATATCACTTTTTTAATAAAATGGGTGGGCGGATATAACATCTTAGTTCCCAAGGTTGATGGCGCACTGTCGATGCAAGGTATATAGTTATATTTTTACACCACTTGATAGTTATTATGACGTAATATTAACAATGTACCTACGTAATGACTAATGACGGGATGAATTTTCTCACAGGAAATCCTTTTTGAAACCTAGGTGAGCACTTAGAGATTATTATTTCATTCATCTCTTAATCCGGTCAAATTTTAATGAAAGTTTTTACGTAATTTCCTATCTTTTTGATGTTAGATATAGGTATTTAAGTTTAAGGAAGGGTGAAACTTAAGATGTAACTTTGTACTGAAGTTCGTTTATTGTTGGAATATGCCAATTGACACATGTCTATTTGAATTTAAAAAAAAAAACGTAGGCTCATCTCTCTTGTTACATTCGCTCAGTGTGAAACAATTCCATGCATTAAATTGAACGTCATACTGTCATTTGTTATGCTAAACCGGCATAAGTAGGACCCTTCGTACTGGTTTAATGATACACGGACGCTTAACCAACTAAATAACATGTATAGTTAAAACGAGAATTGTTTAAATGAATTAATGCATAGTTCAAGACTAATTATGCACACTATAACTTAGTTGTAATCATTGTCTCGGCTACAAGTATAGTAAATTGTTTACATGTACTTTTGTGTATTCAATGAAATTCAATGTGAATTGTTTTGAAAGAGAATTGATTTCCTTTTAAAATAGTAATGTAAGATGTTGATTTTATAACGTTAGATTTCGGAGACTCAAATCGAAATAAACTTTATTCAAGTAGGCCTTCACAAGCACTTTTGAATCATCATTTTAAAATTAAGTGAAGCTACCACTGGTTCGGAAAGTAGACTCTACCGAGAAGAACCGGCAAGAAACTCAGTAGTTACTTTTTTTTAACATTTAGAAAGTAGAAAGTCATGTTAGTTAAATACAATTATTTAAATTAATATTAATTATAACTACAAGTTCCTTACTGTTTTAATAAAATACATTATGTACCGTGAAACCACCAGAGACCCCTACAACCACTGCAATGACCGTATATACAATCATATTTTTACTAAGATACATAACATATTAGGTAACATTCTGTTTTTTGTGACCGCGAAAGCCGCAGATCTGCATCTACTCGCTAAGTTAGTAATATGAGAGCATTGTAGTTTATTATCTAAAGTTAATGCTTTCTCATTTAAAAATACATTACTTTTGTAATATCTTGTTTGATTTATTTTTTATTTATTCTTTATAATTAGATTACAGTACATTGACAGCCTATAAATTTCCCACTGTTGGACTAAGCCCGTCTGAGTACATACCACCTATTCATCACATCTGCCGCCAAACAGCAGTACTCCGTATTGTTGTGTTCCGGAAGGTAGAGCGAGTCAGATCGTGCGGCGCGTTGGTGGGGGCCCCAGAGGCATTCCCTGGCAGAGCCGGGCGGAGAACTCGGGCTTCGTCAACGCTATGCTCGATAGCAAATCGTGATGGTCGGAGATGCGCGCCTTAAAAACGTTAGTTCGCAGGAGGCAGCGGGTTGTGGTTGCTTCTATGGACTCGATCCGCCGAAGAAGACCGGGGAAAAGGATACGACACTACACACACTTTCTCCTCCCATCTCAATAGGCGTCGCAGGGCGTCACAGTAGCATGCAAAGGCAATCCTGTGGCGCCCACTGAAGAGAGAGAGGAGAGGGTACCGCTGGTTATTTAATGGATATTCCGGTGTGCCGGAGCGCACTCGGCGTCCTAGGCACCGGTAAGCCCCACATACCCACCCACTTCATGGGAGAAACGCGTTTGCGTTTTTACAACGATAAATAATAAGAGTGAGTGAGACTGTGTAAATACAGGCAAGGGACACAAGATCTTAGTTTCCAAGGTAGTGTATTGGCAATGTACGGAATGGGTAATATTCCTGACAGTGCTATTATTAATGCGCTATGGCCATTCTTACCATACAAGTGGTAGATCTGCTTCTTTACCAAACTGTATCAGAAAAAGAAAGATATAATGATTACATATATTAAAATAATTAACACTAAAACTTTTGTCATATATTTTATAAATAAATATTTGTCTAATTGAGAATGCAAGACTGGCACTTACATAATTTAAAATAAAAACTAGTACGGAATAAACACATCGGTGATATAATTTCTTTATACGCCAAGCTCACGATTTATGGACATTACGCGCAATGAATAAGTGTTGCCACGCACACAGACACAACCATATACACAGACGCATTGAATATATTAAATCAACGTATAGTACACAGCTTATATGTAGCATCGGCAAAATTCGTAAAACCTATCACATTCGAATTAAGTACGCTCTCCGAAATTATCAACATTTATTTCTCTTGCGAATATGATCTTTACACGAACGTAATAACTTATAATATCATGTCCTAATATATTCAACAATTTGACACGTCGATTTTAATGCACTTGCTTTCTCGGTTTGAACTGACGCGAGAATCTATAGCGACGAATAGCGTCGAATGGCGCGATAGGGAGTGTAATTTCAGTAGTTCGGGATGGCCAAAATAATATTATCGTTTTACAATGATGCTCCAATCTCTCTATCTTTTGTTAGAATGCCCCGCTATCGTCCAATTGTTTTCTATTGACAGCTCAATCATATTT
Organism: Vanessa cardui; assembly: GCF_905220365.1. Taxonomy (NCBI): domain Eukaryota; kingdom Metazoa; phylum Arthropoda; class Insecta; order Lepidoptera; family Nymphalidae; genus Vanessa; species Vanessa cardui. Next base: position 3,586,331 of record NC_061130.1, on the reverse strand, counting down.
AAAATAAGAAATAGTGTCACATGCCAGTATTAAATGTTATGCCATATAAAATAATATTAATTACAGTTTAACAAAATATTGATCAATTAATTACAATAATAATTGTACATAATAAAGTCAATTCTATAGCCTCTGCTATATTCATAATATGCAATAATAATGTGATATAAATTAATATATAGAATCAAATGTCATAGCACCGTATTGAAGGCTAAGGCTACTCTCGTAAGAGGAGCTATTTCTATTGGTTGTATAAATCGGCACTAATCGGTTTTATTTGAATTTGCCGATGCTACATCTGAGTTGTGTCGTACTATAAGCTTTAGTTCGTATTCTTCGTTCGCACATTGTTTAATCGATTGAGTTGAAACTGTGTTATTGTTGGCACGTGTGTGAATGTTTTTTACATAATTCCATCGACCATAGTGATTTTGTCCTCCTGACCAACTTCTCTATAACGGCCAATCTAATGAGATTAACCAACAGCAAAGCATTATTGAACGCAACTGTGTGAGTGTGCAACACATATGCATTCTCTATTATATTACTCTCATAACCATAACGACAACACGACAGCATCGGAGAGAGATCCACGGAACAAAACTTTACAGATTGTACTAGTTACACAGCCAACTTCCAACATTGGAAGCCACAGTCCAAACATTGGACTGCTTCTAAGAATTTCTTAACAGAAAAATCCAATATCCTGAACTGAAGTTTGAGTCCAAGATCTCGAGATCTACATTAAAGCAGGCGTGCAAATCAAATCGTTTATATATTAACTAGCGACCCGCCCGGGCTTCGCACGGGTGCAATGCTGATTACTAAATAAATATATTACATATTTTTTTTATTTACAACATCACATTAGAAACTTCTAAAATTATCAGCGTTTTTTTACTATTTTGTCCATGTATTATATATCAAAAACGTTCCTCTCGAGTCACTCTATCTGTTAAAAAACCGCATCAAAATCCGTTGCGTAATTTTAAAGATCTACGCATACAGACAGAGAGCGGTAAGCGACTTTGTTTTATACTATGTAATGATAATGATAATGAAGAGACATGCTAGTAAACAAGCGCAAACTTAAGATATATTTTGTTTTATTGAATCGGTTGGCGGACGAGCATATCTGCCACCTGATGTTAAGTGGTCACCATCACCCATAGACAATGACGCTGTAAGAAATATTAACTATTCCTTACATATTAATGCGCCACCAACCTTGTGAACTAAGATGCTTTGTCTATTGTGCCTGTAGTTACACTGGCTCATTCACCCTTCAAACCCGAACATTTTTCCGTTCTCAACTGAGGACAAGTCGATAAAAAACTTCAGTGATTTTTTCGACCGACCTGAGATAACAGCCTAAAAATTTCCAGCTCTTCCTTTGCTCGGCTCGACATAAGCAATGAGCGTTCATTTATAACATATACAAATATAGAAGTAATCTTCACGTATTCATTCGCAGCTTAATAGGTTAGCAACGTCATTTTGCATGATTGTGACAGTTCTAATTAGTTACGAAGCGAGCACGACTATTACTTCATCAGGCCGTTCAGGACACAATATACGATTAATACTCACGTCATCATTCTAAGTTTGGTACTATTACAGTATTACCGGGGGTTTGCGTCACTTGTAATCGTTATTACGATCCCATTAAGACCACAAAGTGTTTTATTGCGGAAGGAAGAGGGAGTTAATGCAATAAAAGTGACAGCTCATAGGTATCCCATTGGGTGGGACATTCCAGGAGTTGTTTTACATATGTAAGATAACGATGTTCTAAATTCAAAACGTAAATAAACCACAATTAGGTAGTGCATGTGACCGGAAGATAAATACGACATTCATTTTAAGCTATATTTTAAAGAGATCGTTGTTGTTTCATTATCAAATGAATTCGAATTTTGAAATCGATTCGAAATTTGAAATCAAGTTTATTAGCTGTAGTTATCAGTTTGATTTCTTTTGAAAAAACGAACTTTTTTTTTACGGTATATGTTGGCGGACGAGCATATGGGCCACCTGATGGTAAGTGGTCACCCATAGACAATGACGATGTAAGAAATATTAACTATTCCTTACATCGTTAATGCGCCACCAACCTTGGGAACAAAGATATTATGTCCCTTGTGCTTGTAGTTACACTGGTTCACTCACCCTTCAAACCGGAACACAACAATACTGAGTACTGTTATTTGGCGTTAGAATAACTGATGAGTGGGTGGTACCTACTAAAAAACGTAATCGGTTAAAAATTTGTCCATCCGTCCATTCAAAAATAAACTATTAGTGGAATATATTGAGATATACGGCTTCTACAACTTATGGGTATAAAATGTAACTGTATCACAATTTTCAAGGAAATAGGTAAAATAATGATGATAATTCCACCGCAATGATCACACAGGTCATTATCAAAATATAAAATATTAATGTTAAACGTTCTCGCTAATTAATATTTGCGGTTAATTCTTTGCTATTTAAACCGGTACTTTTAAAGATATTACGAGGTATTTGAATAAACGCTTGAAAAAAAAGTATAGGCCAGCGATAGCATCTGATAACCACAACACAACAAGTGGATACCGATACTTAAATAAATAAATAATAATAAATAAATATGAGACAACATCACATACATTACTCTGATCCCAATGTAAGTAGCTAAAGCACTTGTGTTATGGAGAATCAGATGTAACGACGGCACCACAAACACCCGGACCCGAGACAACATAGAAAACTAATGATAATCTACATTGACTCTGCCGGGAATCGAACCCGGGACCTCGGAGTGGCGTACCCATGAAAACTGGTGTACACACCACTCGACCATGGACGTCGTCAATACTTCTAATAATATTAAGTTATTTAAAAACGGATCACCTTACATTTATTCGACTAGTAGTGGCCCGTGGATTCGCTTGCGTTTTAGGGTATTGTCATGTGTCGAACAAATAAAGTATCCTATATCCCTTCTTGTAGTTCAAGTTTTTTGGGTACCATATTTCATCAAATTCAGTTCGGCGGTTTGGTCGTGAAAGAACGACAGACAGACAGGCAGAGCTACTTCCACATATAAATGTGTAAAATATTAATATCGATTGTGCCTATCCAGGGTACCTATAAAGATGTTTACATAGCTAAGCTTTATCTTCTGCTATCACTTACAACAACAACCACAACAGCCTGTAAATTTCCCACTGATGGGCTAAGGCCTCTTCTCTCTTTAAGGAGAAGCTTCGGAACATATTTCACCGCGCTGTTCCAACGGTTGGTGGAATACACAAACATATGGCAGAGTTTCCATGAAATTAGACACATGCAGGTTTCCTCTCATTGTTTTCCTTCACCGCCGAGTACGAGATGAAAACAAATTAAGCACATGAATATTCAGTGGTGCTTGCCTGGGATTGACCACGCAATCATCGGTTATGATGCACGTATTCTGACCACTGGGCCATAAAGGCTCTCATCGTTTACCGTATATATCATCTCAGTTATCACTTAAAGTGAAGTGTGGAGTAAACTGAGTTTAGATGACTTTTTGTCAAACATATATAAATTATCTTTTGCTAACAGTAAGTGAGTTCATTTAAAGTCTAATAGAAGCTTCTGGAAACTTCTGGAACCTTCTCTTTCGTCGATATGAAATTGTTCATTACGATTTCTTTGTTCCGATCGATAAATTCTATGGCGACGGGAACATTTCTCGTATTAACCTAACTTGACCCGTGCTTAATTGCTTATCGTTGATCAATTATTACCGTTAGTTGTTTTGATACATCCTGGAGTCTCCGGGGGAATTAATAAATGAGACTAATGCTATATTGGTTCGCTTTCAAGATGTATTAAATTATAACATTTATTTTTAGTAATTGTAGTAAACCGAATTTTCTCTAATCATAAACACATTCGATTCTCTCATATATATTTCATATTCCTATTTAAAAACTTAAAACCTTTTTGGTCAAACTAGAATATATTTTTAATCAAATGAATTAGTACATAAGTTTCCTCCAATAAAAATTCGATCAAACAGTATCAACTAAATCTTCGACATATGCATATATCAAAACTATTTTAAACATAAATTAAGCATAAACGTCAAACCCGTATATTAAATCTTTTAATCAAAATTAAACTAACAACTCTAGAACAAAACAATAAAGAATGCCCGGCGCGTCGTTTATTAATAATTGCCAAACTTTAAAAAACAATACATTAGATCAACGATATCAAAAATCATCCGGAACAAATAATAATGGAGATAAAGGTGTGAAACATGCAATAAAAATTAATGAAAAATTTGTTTAACGATAGCCGTATCAGCATTTGTCTAGACTAGATGACCTCTAGTCTGTATTCGTGCTATAAAAAGGCAAAAGACGCAATTCTGTTCAAGACTTTATTTTATTTTTAGAAGCGTGTGAACAATGCGTCAATTAAACGGATACTCTTATAGGCACCAATTAATAGGCACGAATTTATATGCCATTAATTCTGATTCACGATTTAAATACATATCGTAAAAATTCAGATGTATCCGCAATAATTTCACCTAAAAATCCTACTCGTGACGTTTCGTGATAATCTTTAACAATAGCATATATTGTTTACTAAAATATAAGAATGTATGAGGAGAGCCGAGATGGCCCAGTGGTTAGAACACGTGAATCATAACCGATGATTTCGGGTTCAAACCCAGGCAAGCACCATTATATAAATATGTGCTTAATTTGTGTTTATAATTCATCTCGTGCTCAGCGGTGAAGGAAAACATCGTGAGGAAACCTGCATGTGTCTAATTTCATTGAAATTCTGCCACATGGGCATTCCACCAACCCGCATTGGAACAGCGTGGTGGAATATATACCTAGCCCTCTCCTTAATGAGAGAGGAAGCCATTAGCCCAGATGTGGGAAATTGACAGGCTGTTACTTTAAGAATGTATGCAAAATTTTAAGTCAATCGCTTTGATAAAAGTTGCTTTCAACAATTCAATTCAATAACATTTAAAATTTATATGATAAAAATATGGGACGATAAAGGAGCCATGAGTCACGGAATGGGCAATAGATTCGTCACGAGAACCCCATCCTACGGCGATTGGGTAACAGCCACTACAGAAGTTTTCTCAGGTGACATACTACATGGCCAGATTTCAGGAACCTGTGTCCTGAATGATAATCTTAGCAACCCACTTAAGTTAAAAAAAATAAAAATGTTTATTTATAAATAAATCTTCTCTAAGTGTATATAACTGAACTCTTTCTCTTCCTAAACTAAAATTTCGATACAAAAATATTTTGGTGAGTTCTAGGATGAGAGTATGACTAAACAAAATATTTGCTTGACTAAATCTGCACTGGCAACTCTTATACATATATAATAATAAGTAAATATAAAATAACCTTCTTTATTTACATAAGAATTACGAACATTAAGTCCTTAAATATACAAAAATGAATTAAAAACATTTACTGAATAAATCAAAACCTCGTGGAATGGTGGTAAGAATGCCAGCAGCTATTGTCCTAGTTGAATCGAAATTCCGATCCCCTAGGTGAAAAATTAATCAGCACTCTTGAGACCAGTGCAGGCATTAAAACAAGGTGCTTGCTATTCTTTTAATGAAACGAAATGAACTACTGCAGTGTCAAAAATACACATTAATAAGCATACATTTCTTTGAGCTCACATTATTATAACATATTATCATTATGATAAACCAAAAATAATAACTATTTAAATCGTTCATTACCGACAGTCATTTAATTATTTAGGGAATATTTAAAATTGTTATTAACTTGTGAATTGTCTAATGGATCAGGCCTATCAAGGTATAATAACTTAATAAAATATACTATTATTAGTAATTAAAATGTTTGTACATGCCAATACATACAAATATGATAATTTACTTAAAAGTTAATCTATGTTTGTTTTAATGACTCTGCAGTTATTGTAACGTCTGTGCAAATAAACACATGTTCATAAACCAATACTTTTTATTTCAGTCAGAAATGCCGCTTCGTTTTTCAAATATTATTGTGCATTGATGTTTATCAAGTGTTAAACATAGTAGACAAATCAGTACCTGTATAAATTCGAAATGATTCGTTTAAGCTGACCAGTCGTGGGATATTCAATAGGAAATTATTACATAATTTGTTTACAAAAGCATAGGATCAATAAAACCCTGACCAAAAAGATTATAATTTGTCTCCGAAACTAATATTATGTATCGAATGAGAACAGTCTACCTTCATCGAAGACAGATCAGAATTTGAAGACAAGGTTAATAAGCGTATGTGTGCTATTCTACTTATGAGCTTTATAACTTATAACAGATTAGGATGAGTCTTGATTATCTGTAAAACCGCTTAGTTAAAACTGATATAGCTTTTTAATGATACAGGCAAACTGTAGGGTAAATGAGCCACCTAGTGATAAGTTGTTAGCAAAACTTGGGACCAACAAGACCCGCCTTGAACTAAGATGTTAGGTCAATTATGCGTGTAGTTACATCCTTTAAACCGGAACATTAAAGTACTAAGTAGTGCTGTTAGGCGGTAGGATATGTGTTGAGTTTCTGGTACTACCAAGACAAGCTACTACAAAGTGAACTATAGGAACATATTCAAATGTAGTACACACAAACAAAATGAATTATATTCATGTCGAAATGTATAAAAAACAAGATTAAAAGTCTCCAACCGCAAAACATTTCTGCATAACGTCCCATACGTGTGCCCTCTACCTCTTAAATGTCTACAAAAACTACAAATAAATTTATAAATTATGCCATTTCTTGGAAGTGTTTAAGCGGTTGCAGCGCGAATTTATTATAAAGCGAAAAAAAATATATATATGGTATTTTTTTTTTGTCAATCCCATCACGTTTCTTTAATTGTTCGTTTCTTAAAAAAACCAAAACTTCGGTTAATCCTATAATGAAATGTGAGGCGCGACGCGCTATTCGGTCCCGGCTATTGTATGCCGGCTCTTTTTTATTCGGAATCGTGTGAATAATAAAGGATTTTATGTCATAAGTTGTTAGGGACTACCATTTGATTTATACGTCTGCTCGCATTAAACGCCTGCTGTTACCTGGCATTTGACGCTACCTTTATCCATAACAATTTCCAAGGTTTCGTTGCTGGATAGAAAAACCTTTCCACAATCGATTTTTCTAACCAATGGCATTCGTTAGCGTCATGTAACTCATCAACAACAATATTCCTTGAACTTAAATCATTCCATTATCATTTTATAAGTAACTATCGACCAATCCCTGCTTCCCAAGAGTTCAATACCGATTCTAAATATACTACAGAATGTCTTATAACGTTCATTGTTTTTCAGTCGTTATCAATGTTTCTTTACTAAATTGTCCATGTATTATATACAAAAACCTTCCTGTCGAATCACTCTATTAGAAAAAAACCGCATTAAAATCCGTTGTGTAATTTTAAAGATCTATGCATATATAAGGACAGACAGCGGTTAGCGACTTTGTTTTATACTATGTAATGATAATTAGTATTATCACAAAAGTTGAAGATCAGTGCTTCGTGATTCAATTTACGTTAAAATATTCCTATACCAAATAGACTTCTGAATGATATACGGAATACATCTTTAATCATTTCGGCTCCAGTTTGACGGTTTGGTTTTTTTCGACGGAGGCATTATGCGGGCGCTCCAATGGCGCCGGCAGACGTGGTACTTCGCTGATCAAAGCGATTGGGGCGATTAAACTTATTCAATTCACCATGTATATGTACAATCAGAGTGAGAAAACCTTCGACAGTTTTCAAATTCATTCCTTTATCGAATCGTATACACTTAGTACCTTTTGAAATCACTAAATCTATTTAGTTTTTTAGTTTTAAAACTGCATAGTAAATTAAACTTACACGTGTCTTATAATGACACTACGACGGGATATGTCCAATTCTCAATTGATAAAGAAGATTATCGCTAATACTGAGCACACGGAAATAGATCTTAAGGTGACGAACCTTTTCTTACCCTGACTTTAGAAAAATATTTTAAGAGCAATATTATAATTAGTAAGTTATTTAAAATAAGTTTTGACTTGGTTTTCTAAGCCATTCATTATCTTCTATCAATATAAGAGTAACAATGACAACTACCTACGTAATTGTCTAAAATGTACAATAATTTTTTTATGGTATAGTTTGGCGGACGAGCATATGGGCCACCTGATAAGTGGTCACTATCACCCATAGACAATGACGCTGTAAGAAATATTAACTATTCCTCACATCGGCAATGTGCCACCAACCTTGGGATCTAAGATGTTATGTCCCTTGTGCCTGTAGTTACACTGGCTAATAATGTACAATAAGAACACCGCGTTTCTTTTAAAGGATATTCAGGGACTTTTTAATTAAACACACTTTTTCTCTCTTTTTGTCCTCATTGATTTGACATTCGAAAGAAGAAGACGCAACATGTTAAACTAATCACCTTGTACAACATTTCAAATAAATCGAATCTATATTATTATTATAAATCTGAGTAACTCTGTCTGTCTGATGCTCTTACGACCAAACCGCTGATCCGAATTTGATGAAATTTGTTATGAAGCAAACTTGAGATCCAAGAAAGGACATAGGCTAACTTTTTTTCCTAACACATGACAACCAACATCAAAACGCAAGCGAAGCCGCGGGCGATTACTAGTTAATGATATGTATGATATGTATTCTAATACAAAGACGCTCATATAAATCCTTATCTATACAATACAAGCGAAATATACTTTTTGTTCCAGAAACGTTTAGTTTTGATTCGTTGCACTTAAATTCGACCTTGAAATCTTACTCTCATTACACCGAAACAAGTTCCAGCATCGAATTTATTTAACTAACGACAAAAAATAAGCGAAATAGTCGAAATCAATCTATTTTTATATTCTTCAGTACGGTGACTACAATTCCCTTTAATATTTGGAAACTACATACATAACTACTATAAATTTATTTACGAAAAAAAATTGTAAAGTAACAGTCTGTAAATTTTCCACTGCTGGGCTAAGGCCTCCTTTCCCATTAAGGAGAGGGTTTGGAACATATTCCACCACGCTGTTCCAATTTGGGTTGGTGGAACATGTGGCAGAATTTCTATGAAATTAGACACGATTCTTCACGATGTTTTCCTTCACCGAGTACGAGGTGAATTACAAACACAAATTAAGCACATATATAAAGTGGTGCTTGCCTGGGTTTCAACCCGAACACATCGGTTAAGATGCACGCGTCCTCTGCTCAAAATTATATATTGAGGATCTATTGACGTCTACCTAACCGATGTCGGTCACGTCGGCGAGATATTATAATGCGAAAATGCATTGCGTTATAGAGATTCTACATGTGATTGTGCACGTACATACTCTATTACTCCTTATTGTTAATTCGCGTAATATATTAAAGGGTTATAAGAAACATACAGGAAAAGATTTGTGCTTGGGATAATTCGTTATCGAATTCGACTTCTGTTCTGAAAGATAGTCAAATAGACTATTTCTTGCAAGATAACTCTAGTAATTTCTTATTGGCCAAGGAATCTCTAACTCTTATAAGTCAACTAGCTATGCCCGTGACCTTGTTCGCATTTGAATTTAACAAAAAGGAAATATTATTGTAGCTTAAGTTACTCCCTATTATATCAGTTATCTGCCAGTGAAAGTCCCGTCAAAATCGGTCTAGCCGTTCCAGAAATTAGCCGCAAGAAACAGACAGACAGACAGTCTAACGAAGCAGAACCATTACTAATGTAGTACTAGTAGCAAAAACATAATACACTTTATTCAAGTAGGCTTTTACAAGCACTTTTGAAACGTCATTAACAACTATATTAATTGAAGCTATTGCCAGTTCGGAATGTAGAACCTACCTAGAAGATCCCGCACGCAACTCAGTAGTTACTCTTTTTCAACATTTAAAACATACAAAGTCATGTTAGCCGTAGGTACTAATAGTATTAGTTGATATATTGTGACCAGTGATGCTAAATATACTATAAAATTTATTTATTTACGACATCACATTATAAAGTTGTAAAATTATCAGCGTTTCTTTACTATAGTGTCCATGTATTATATACAAAAACTTTCCTCTCGCATGACTTTATCTATTAAAAAAAACGCATCAAAATCCGTAATTTTAAAAATCTAAACATACACAGGTACATACAGCGGTAAGCGACTTTGTATTATATACGTACTATGTAATAATGATGATAATGATAAACGTACTTATTTATTCGTAATGTATAAAAATATACTACTAGGCCCTATGACTAGGGTTGACCCATGTTAAATTCCAATTATACATGCTTATTTCAAACACATCGCCGACCAGTTCACCGCGCGGCCTCATCTCACCTGTCATTCTTTTCATTCCCGCTCCCCGAATTCATTCGTCGTGAAGCATGTAGGTTTTAAATAACAAAGCGAATTTTTCAACTCAGAGTCATCCTATTCCGTTTTCTGAGTTATAAACGATAAAAAAATAAAATTTACACCTATATAATATTGATATGGATGATTAACATCTAGACGTCAAATACATTGATAAAGTAGGTCACAGTTCAAATATGGCAAACTTTTTTAGAACGATATTATTCGTGCTCAAAACCCTTACTAAATAACTATGTATATGGTATAGAAACACCATGCTATCTATGTTTTTGATCTCATTGATATCGTCTTAACTGTTTTCAATAGTAACTCAAAATATCATTGCGACAGTACTGTCGAAAACGAATTATTAAGTAATCATTTATATCCTGTATATTAGAGACTCTAATGATAAGATAAGCTGAGCTGAGATGACCCAGTGGTAAGAACGCGTCTATCTTAACCAATGATTGCGGGTTCATTCCCAGGCGAGAACCGCTGATTCATGTGCTTAATTTGTCTTTATAATTCATCTCGTGCTCAGTGGTGAAGGAAAACATCGTGATGAAACCTGCACGTGACAAATTTCATAGAAATTCTGCCACATGTGTATTCCACCAACCCGCATTGGATCAGCGTGGTGGATTATTGTCCACCTCAAAGGGAGATGAGGCCTTTAGTCCAGCAGTGGGAATTTTACAGGCTGTTGTTGTTGTTGTTGTAATGCTACTCATACATCCATATCTATTTATCGAAATATTTAAGACCCCAACAAACATATTGGAACTCTGAAAACTTATGTTTTACGATACTCACACATCCAAACCTATGTATTAGAATATTAACGAATCTAACACACATACTTGAACAAGACAAAACATTCCATTTTAGGCAGTCGTATAAAAGGAGAGAATTGGAATTATTCAATAATCTTCATTACCAAGACCGTAATACTAACTTCGATGCATTAGTTTGTATTAATCGATACATAAGTTCGTTGCTATCAAATATAGAATCACTTATCCATACAGCGATGTGACCTTGAATAAAAAACGTTTAAGATTCACAAAAGTACCTTGCAATGGTATCTTCTACCACACCAAATTTTCCTAATAAATTATTATTATTATACAGATAAGACGAACAACTAGGTACATAGTTTAAATATTATGATATTGGATGTCAAAGATTTATCCCGCTGGGATATGACGTCATTAAAATTCACTGCTTGTTTATTCCAATAAAAATGTAACTATTTGTTTTAATTATTTTCATCGAACTATTTGTTTATTACGCACTTACTCTGGTGCAAATAAATATATGGCAGGTTGGTACCTTCATTTACTCCCAAGATATACGACGAAAAAAATTATCAACGTTATTTTTCAAAAATTTAATTGTTGTCGTTGTAGTATTATTTAAATCACTGTAATAAATAAACTATTTTAAATATAAGATTAACCCAATCATAAATATTCGTGTATAGATTGTGTTATATTTTGTATACATAAACGATAAAATACTTTCTAAATGTTACAAAGTCTATGGTCCGGCGTTTATCGCTTGGTAACCCTACTCTCGACAATATATCGCCGCTGCGCAGGCGCCTGCCAGTCGCGCTTCACATTCGAATTGACGAATGACAATGCGCCCACGCTGATTAAACGACTTGTAGAGCGTTCGAAATGCAAGTGTATGATTTATTGCACATCTTTTTAATCCGAAAATAGAAAAAAAAAGTACTATATTATGAGCATCGAAGTATCGTTTTGTTATTACTGAGATTAACATTCGAATACGATTCTCGGTACCGGGTACCTATACATTTATTCACTATAAATATATTGACAAATATTTATCGTCTTTTTGGGGATTCAACAGTTATTACCTCGACACAGTAAGTATGGCTTAACATTTTCAATTTCTTACATACAACAACAACAATAATAGCCTGTAAATTTCCAACTATTGGACTAAGAACTCCTTTTAAGTTGTTTCGCGGGTCATGCGGGTTGGAATTTTATACATGGTTTTTTTTATAGCATATAGACACGATACGTACTAATGGGCAACCTGATTGTAACTAATTACCACAGCCCATGGACAGCACTGTAAGAAATATAAAGCGTTTCTTACATCGACAATGAGCTTAGGCTTACCTAGTTAACCAGTGTGACACTGGCTCACTCATTCTTACAATCGAAACACAACAATGCTATGTATTACACCAAGTAATAACGTCTTATTATAATAATAGTGTAAGCTTACACCACTATTATTAATAGTGTAAATACTCGTATGATCAGATAGATACCGCAGATATCAAATATTTTTTCGAAATAATGTCTAATGTGGGTCCATTTCATTCGTTCGCGGTCCGACGTAACCTCGTATGTTCGTCACGCTAATTATGTCCTCTTGAACGATTGAATGAATGAACCAAAACGTCCTATCTCAAATACACAGATATATCTATTAAAATGTGAAGACTATCTGGTTTACAGAGAAATCAAACACAAATCGAAATTACATTACATTCCTTTCTATATGTATATTTGTATCTTTTTTAATTACAGCTTTGCTTAGAACTATTTCAAAATCAATTAACTTAGTCTGGCTTCTCGCGTATTCAATTATAGGCCCTTGGAACTTGTAGTTTTATAATCTAACTGCACCGGGGTAGCAAGTAACTTAGTTGTGGTGTTCCACGGCATTTGAGGAAAAGGTTCGTTTCTCACCGGGCTACTCGAATGGAATTTGATTGGGATTAGACACATGCAGTTGTTATTCAGCTCTGCTATTTTGTACAGCATATATCACTGACACGCCATACAAAATACCAGAGAATTACAAATATCATAATTTTAAAGTTACTACAAAAATTGTTGTTATCTTTTTAACTTTAAATGGACTATGATGGTGTAGATAGATGTGACAGCTTACTACAAATAAACAAATAAATAAAAATATTATAAATGTAATTAAAAAAGTAATTCATGTTACACAACGAGTATGTTGGCATATAGGCACATATAGGCCAAATAAATAGATGACTAGGTTTTAAAAATATCAAATGAATCAACAAACTTTGTGCACGGTCGTTCTAAGAACTGCCGGCCTCTGTGTACTTTCTGAAGATATTTTATTATACGTAGGTAGTGCAGGGCCAAGAAACAAACTATACAGGGTGATAATAAATAAAATATCGATATTATTAAAAGGTTATCTGTACACATATTTATATTTACATACATCTATGTACTCACGAAGGCGCGCCCCACTACATTTAATTAATATTGGTGTGCTTTAGTATGAGTGAGTGACGCTCGTGATTATATGATGCCTCTGTGTGCGTGACGTGACTAAGACTAAAATTAGCATATTAGATTTAAAAAAAAATGTATATTAATTTAGATTCATTAAGTTTTTTTAATAAAAAACGTATTAATTTTATGTCAAGGACGTACATTCGTGGATAAATAGTTTCAAATTGTTTTACGTAGTGTATTACTATTTAATCAAATTAGATTTAAAAATGGCGGACAATAAAATCGCCTTTTATATAACAAATAGGCTATTTGACAATGCGAAAAATAAATTGTGAATTATTTTAATCGGTGTATATTATGAGTTTAAAATGGTTATTTACTAACGAAACTTGACACCACCACTACACCACAGATTAAAATACAGGAAAGTGACGTCACCGACCCCATTGCAACGCCATATTGTCCAAGTAGCGTTTTTGCGCGCTATTTAAATATGGAGTTTTTAATATGATATTTTTTGGCAAATATGTACTAGAACAAAAAATACAACTTTTACTGGGTTCCTTAACTTCTACTAAATAATATAAAATGGATTTTAAAAACCAGTCAAATAGCCTATTATAGTGTACCGTTAAAACATTCATATAGCTTCTAAATATATCTAAAAACGAAATCGTGATTCGTGAACACCTATATATCAGCTAGTGAAGTAGACGGCACGTCTCTTGGTCCCTTTGACGTTTTTTTTTCGAACTAAAGGTGGACAAGACGCATGAATGGAGTCTGATGAATGAAATTCCGATGTCGCCTAAGCGCCTCGGGATAAAAAACTCTTATATATTTCTATGCACTTCCTCCCTATAGTTTGGTTCTCTGTGAATTGTATTGCGCTATTTAAACGACAAAGCTCGTTACTTTAATATATATTTCATTGTTGTGTGTTATTATCATTTGTGTCGCGTACGTTTGCCGCGGGAATATATTTTTTATTAATTTCAATTAGAGACATAAATAAAGCTGATTATTCAATTGAAATAATATCCTTTTATAAATTCTTACGTTTTGACGGATGGATATTTTTGCAGAGTATAAATTACTAGCGATCGGCCCCGGCTTCGCACGGGTGCAACACTGATACTAGTACAGAATTTGTTTATTTACGATATCACATTAGAAACTTCTAAAATTGTCAGTGTTTCTTTACTATATTGTCCATGTATTATACACAAAACCTTCCTCTAGAATCACTCTATCTAAAAATACCGCATAAAAATCCGTTGCGTAGTTGTAAAGATCTAAGCATGCAAAGGGACATAGGGACAGAGAAAGCGATATGTTTTATACAATGTAGTGATAATTTCAATTAGAAACATAAATAAAGCTGATTATTCAATGGAAATTATATCGTTTTATAATTCTTATGTAAAACAGAGAATTATTCACTGTTTTGACGGCTGGATGTTTTTAAAGAGTCTAAATTAAGATTAATTCTCAGAATTTGTGTATTTTTATAAATATAATACGACAAAAAGTAAATGATGCCGCTGCTTCTGTGATCAGTTGCTGATAATCGTTTTTTATATTTAATTGCGTCTTTTTATTCATCTAATGATTACAAACTATATTGTAGTTTCCGTAAAACAAATAAAAAGTAAAAATATTTATTGTGAGTTATTTTTAGTAATTTATTTCATCTTTAATTAATTGCTTAATTTTTAAGTGGTTTCGTTGGTGGTTAATATAGCATTTTTACAACCAATATACCTACCTATTTATTACTAGTATTACTGTAGTACAAATACTAGTAATTCCAAAAAAAAAATTGTTTTTGATGTGATCTTTTTGAATTTAGTTTAACTGCAAGCTAATTAAATTAAAATGTATTTCTTGCTTTAACTTTAAATTTCAGAGCTTATAATATTCACAAAAATGATCTTCAGTTCTAAAATATTTTTTGGTAAACTGATTTTAACAATGAAGTTATGCTTATTTTTTTATGAAATGTTTTGCAAAGACACTTATACTATGGATATTGTGTTGTGTGTGCAATAATAGTATTATAGCAATATTAATTATTGTCAGTTGTTTCCATAACGTAGTATTTATATTCATCAAAGTCCTATACACTAATTAAGTTGTACACTTAATGACAATACTGTTAATAATATAAATTACACCAGTTGCGGTTTTACCAATTGGCTATGTAGGCTGGAGCCTAGGGTGGTAGATTTAGGCAAATTTGTTATTATCTTACAGAAACAAAAAAAAACTTATACTTATATGTATATACATTACGTCCGTAATCCGTATACTCGTCACTACATAGCGGGTTGGAAAAATAATCTACTAACAGACAGAAATATCACCTAGTTTATAATCATACTAATAACGGGAAAACCGATGTAATGAGGACGATAGAACACAAATCATAAATCTTGCAAAAAATAATAGGGGCGGCAAAAATTAAATTAATTAAAATAGCCTACTAGCCTACTAGCAGCAGATTTGTAAATCCGCCACTGTATTACATTTAATAGTTCCCTACAAATTTAAGTTCAAATATAGAACAAACATTTCAATTCAACGCATTTATTTCTAGGTTGCATTTAATTAATAATAATCCAATACCATCACTGATTTTATAATTGAAACATTGCAATTATAAAAACCCACTAAACATATAAACAATAATTACATACGAATAACTTATAGAGAACCTACACGTATAGTACGACACAACTTAGATGTAGCATCGGCAAAATTCGTAAAACCGATCATATCCGAATTGAGTACGCTAGCCCAAATTATCAATATTTATTTCTCATGTGAATATGATCTTTACACAAACGCAATAACTTGTAATATCATATGACCTAATATATTCGTCAATTTGGCTCGTCGACTTGGTTGAAATGCCGCTACAATCTATAACGACGAATAGCGTCGAATGGCGCGATGGGAACAGTTTCTATTATTTGTGTAAATCGGCATTAATCGGTTTTATTGAATTGCCGATGCTACATCTAAGTTGTGTCGTACCATACATATTTATGAGTATGTCACTCAAACATTACATAGAGGCGGCGAGATGAAACATAAAGGTTCTGTTATAAGTAAGAACGCATAGTTCGACACAGCTTAGAAGTAGCATCGGCAATTCAATAAAACCGATTACTGTCGATTTATACAACCAATAGAAATAGCTCCCTATCGCGCCATTTGATGTCGCTTTAGATTCCCGCGTCAGTTCAATCCGAGAAAGCATGTGCATTTAAATCGACATGTCAAATTGACGAATATATTAGGTCATATGATATTACAAGTTATTACGTTCGTGTAAAGATAATATTCACATAAGAAATAAATATTGATAATTTGAGATAGCGTGCTTAATTCGGATGTGATCGGTTTCACGAATTTTGCCGACGCTACACCTAAGTTGTGTCGTACTACAACAATTTTGTCATAGCAGCCGTATCTCAAGCAATTTATCATGAATGGTTTAACGATGGTTTGTTAAAAACGCGACTGAGTGTATAGTGCACCCACACAGCGCCCACACTTCGCAGAAGGCTCCGGATGCGTGTATATAGTTTCTATGGGCATTGTGGGAAGCACAAATGGGCGGAAACGTGTTGATTCGAGATTTGGTGCAAGCCATCTGCGCTGGCGCCTTAACGAAACATTGCTTTTGCGCCGGCGCCCAGCGATAGGTGAGAAAATATCTCCGACTTCCCTGTCACAGATTAAGCGTGAAATGATTTATTTACATCGTGCCTATCAGTTTCAATCATCTGTGAGGCATTCGTTTTTAACGAATTAAAAAATTAAAAATAAGTAAAAAGAAACTCATAACCATCAATCATATCTGTATGATATTTGTATTATTTATTAATTATTTACTTAGATTAGGTACATTAAATTTTATTACAACCATTAATATTATATAAGTTTATTTATTCTATTGATATTAGTAAAGTAGTCAAAATATATATATATGAAAGTAACCCAGTGTTTTTATAGTAATCATAGTTTAATATTGCGTTTACCTGATCCATCGGTCTATCGAGTACCCTATGGAGTTGCAGTTTAAGGTCAACATTGTTACATCGTCTTATATTAAACTCCGAAATAACTCCCACACTCCTTTGTAATAATTGGTCAGTTTTAAGACTCGTCGATTTGGTCGAATTTCAGTCAGAGCATTTTTGTTTAGTAAAAATTTTTTTCAAAAAAAAAAAACAGAATTCCATTTTTAATTTACACATAATTTTTCGGAATACTCTTTGTAAAACAGTTCTTAGGTGTTAACTTACTACAAACTCGTTTTGTGTTTAATATTAAGTTCTCACAGAATATTTTATCAGCTGTTACGCAATCATTTTAATAAGATTGATTTTAAAATAATTTCCTTCTTTGTATAATTCAACAATAATTCCTACACACCATGAACGATATAATAAAAAACTTTACCCAATAAATTAAAAACGGCCAGTCACAAATTTAGTCAAATAAAATTCGGAATTCATTTTAAACAAGTCATGATACTGTTTTATTATTTTTTATTACATATGTTTTTCTGATGCTTGTTAATTTTCTTCTTCAAAATTAAAAAAAAATTCTCGTGTAGTTTTATACATAATGTCGAATAGATCAATATCGATCTCTTATCATACCCAAAATAGTTTTATTTCACGGATAATAATTTCATTACTTTAAAAATACCAATTCCCATTTCACCCTTTCTTTCAAATCAGCTATTATCTTCACGTTATCAGTTAAAACCATCAAATGCATTATACATTGTTTATAGCCAGTTGCCAGTGTCGTTTCAATTGGTAAAGACTTTATGATCGGATTAGAACACATTGTTTATGGGCAAATAACCCTGCAGTAATACGAAACACGTGTGCGAGTTGTCGGTTCTGTGATTCTCGCTGATAGTAACGGTTCTGTGGTGGAGGCACGGTGCGTGACTCATCTCGTTCATTGAGTAGTGGTCCATTGAGGGGCGCTCACGCTCATTACCGCTTCGCCGGCCGGCCCTGCGCACACGCATAGCGCGTTGCTCGCGAGTCGCGGACCATTAATACACCGACGCACTGCCTACGACATGTTGCCTCTCATCTCTCGTTACAACGTGAGTTAAACCTACGACTTCCTCTCAAACGAAGCCTACATATTTTATATCAGTACGCGCTCGTAATATTTGCGTTTACTTACAAGTGTTTTTATTACAGATGGAGAGCTTTTCGAAATCGTGCGTCTGGCTTGTTGCAGCGGCGCTCTTGGCCGCTAGCGGTGTGAGTGCTGGCGTCGGAAGCAAAAGGCCTTTTACGCCGACCGATTCCATATTGGATATTATCGACACTGAGCAAGTCGAAAGGATACTCGCGGCGCGGAGGCGAACGGAGGAGGCGACGGCTTCGTCGACGTCGTACGTTCAGAGGAATGAGCTCGGCGAAGGTAGTTCCGAGACAATGGTCGTGTCCGCACCGGAGCAGGAGGATGCGACCGAAATACCCAAGGGAGCGGCGTTTCGAAACATACTGAAGTCTTCGAAAAACGCGTTACTCGTCACCAAAAAAGAATATCTGAAAGAGGACTGGTGCAAAACCGAACAGTTGATACAAAAAATTCGGGAGCCCGGATGTTTACAGGCGACAGTGATTAACAATTTCTGTTACGGACAGTGCAACTCGTTTTATATTCCGAAAGGACCGCGGCGCCGCGAAGGCAACGATGAACGACCTCCACCCGCGTTCAAATCGTGCTCGTTTTGTAAGCCAAAAAAGTTCACCTGGATCACTGTCACGCTCCGCTGCCCTGGACAGAATCCCCCTTTTAGACGCAAGCGCCTACAAAAAGTGAAACAGTGCAAGTGTCTTCCGGTGGGTGTCAACTGATGTTGACTCGTGACGGACCCTCCTCACAGAGGCGGACGATACGTCCAGCTCGATCCGAGTCGCATCCGAGGCGTGTGCTGACCAAGCGAGAGGTTGGAATGGGAGAGAACAAATATATGTGACGTGAGCGGGCTCGTAGTGACATTGTTACCTGATGTTTTGATTAGTGATTATCACTCGCTCATCGGGGCAACTATGGAGCGGACTGTTAAACATATTCGGAACGCGTGCTCTCATACGTCAATAGATATGACGTCATGCGATGCAGATATAACGTCTAATAACTTTGTAATAGAGCGGCTTCGACTGCAAGCGAGAGCTTTAATTGTCTATAGTGTGTCTGATTAGTTGGTCGCTGTTTGATAACTGTCGACTGGTGACCTTGCTATCGTTTCAAAACTTAGTTCGAACGTAACCACGGAAGAATCTGTGAATAACGCTTTATTACTTGAAAATCTAGTGCTATTCTGTAATCAACATCGAACTAGACGTTTCTGAACGTTCGATACGGAATAAATGTGATATTAGTTGTAGGCAAGTCTCTAGTTGTTACGTATTAGACGAACGAAACGTTTTCATGTTATTTATTATAACTATTTAATATTATCATTATATCATAGTTGATACCAAAATACGCTTATAATGTATATAATGTAATGATAAGTATTATTTCATCGTGATACAATAATAACGAGATACGTATATGAACAATTGACAGAGCAAATGTAATTTGTCAGACTTAAAGTTAATTCAAATGTTATGATCTCTATTTGCTCTCCAGTCGTATTTTGTTTATAAATAACAATTTAAATAATATATTGTCTTGTGTTATGTTTGACAAGTGTAAAATATATCTCGCGAGAGATATCAGTAATCAAACAACGCCCGTGCATTCTCACCTCCGTTGCCCTCTTTTGTAACGCACGAGAATTCGAACTCGTGTTCGAAATTTAAAATTTATGTAATTTTTTTCTTTTCATATTACAGATTCATTCGGCTATATTTGTTTTTTTTTTTTGTATAAAATTTGAATGAGTTTTTATACTATCATAGGAAATCAGATTACTTTTTTCTATTACCAGTAGAAGTAAAACTATTCGTACTTAGATATAACAAATATCTCATTTCTTTTAGTCAGTGCGAAGACTCGCAAGAACGAACTGAAAAAAGATTATGAAAATCATTAAATATTGATAAAAGATAAATATAATCGGACTATGAACTTAACAAATAAAAAGTAATAATGACGTAATAAGCAAATTGTCTAAACTTAACCGTAGGCGTCGTAAGTATCTTAGGTAAGTCTTACAGTGTGTGTTTGCCTTTAGAAAATATTCAGATTACTGTTGTGTAGATTATAACAATATTATGAATGAAGGCTCTCGCTATAATACCAACCTACTTTGATTCAACCTTGTAGAAATACATATGTTTTCGTTCACGAAACTACATGTAATTGAGTACATATATATTCCAATATTTACATACAGAGTGTAAACGAGCCTCTAACTTCTGCTAATGATAAAATTAAATTACACATGTCAACATTTACTGTAAAAAAAAATATGAAGTCCATTGCATCAGAATTAAGTATAGAAATATAATTTTATGTTAAGTAACGTTTTAGTTTTGAAAGTAATTTTATCTGTACATATTTCGTCACAGATAAAAAAACGCCTTATATTTTTTTTTGTGATAAATGTAATCAAATTAAAAATTTAATTCGTTTTAATGGAATAAGTGCGATTTAAAAGTAAATAAAGTATTTTAAAAAAGTCGTTATGTAATAAAACAACGAAAATAATAATAAATTTCTTGCCGATTCGTCAACACTTGCATTTTGATTATGTATGACGTCATAACCTGTT
Organism: Vanessa cardui; assembly: GCF_905220365.1. NCBI lineage: Eukaryota > Metazoa > Arthropoda > Insecta > Lepidoptera > Nymphalidae > Vanessa > Vanessa cardui. Next base: position 3,564,847 of record NC_061130.1, on the reverse strand, counting down.
TCTTATGGTCTTACGGTTTTAAGCACGTCTAAACTTTTTGCTACAATTAATGTTATGTAAAGTTGTTTTGTTGTTTTCGGAAATAAATCATTTGTTCGCTTATTCTTGATTATGTTACATTATTTCTTATATGTCAGGATGTTTCGATATTTCAAAAATGATTATAAAATATATAATTTAATGATTATCGTGTAATCGACAATGAATATGTATATAGACTATTTCATGGCTGTATTATTATTGTTTTAAATAAAATTTGTGAGTGAGAATGGTTTTCTTTTTATTAATAAAAATAATATATTATAAATGTAAATATTTATCCATATTTCCTTGACTATGACTGGAGAATGAATTTACCGATTATATTCTTATATTTTTGTTTGCTAATACTCCGTAGAAGGTTATGGTGGAACAAGATTGGGAAATACTTTCTCAAAGCAAGGATCTGAATATTTACTATTGTTTATTTTAGCTCGATTTTAGTATTCATAGCTAGGACGGAACAACCTTTTCGGCACATCAAATATAATAAATATATAATCTGTAATTTTATGGGTGATCTTTATATTTCTAAGAAAACGACATCGCGTGACCAACAGGTAAACTTTAGTAACTTCAGTAACAACTGAAAAGTCCACGTTATTACGTAAAACTATCAAAAGTCAAATAAGTAGTTCCATAAGCATTATTAAATTACAATATTGCAATATAGTCACTATATGGATGAAAGATCTTTTGATGATATACCAAAGAACTGTGGCAGGGGGACTACCTGTATCGAATATGCTGTCACAGACTTTGCAGTGGGTATTATGGTGATCTACTAAACTTATTTTCTTTAACATGTTAGCATTCGTTTATAGTGCCTGAACTTACAATTTTCATACCTACTACATTTAGGTAATAATTTGTAACTGAAAATATAAACTGGTGTTCTAATTGGAATGATTTCCACGGATAGTTACAGTCTGTTATTGTCCCACAGCTGGGCCCTCTCTCCTTTTCTGGAAGTGTTTTGCATCTTACTTCACCACAATAGCTCAATAGAACTTCATTCACAGATTGCCACGGAGTTATTAATGTCCATAAAAACATATGTATTCTCTATTCCCCAACCTCTGACATATACATTTAATAGTCATATACATTTAAAACTATGTATCATGTATGAGAATAATTAACTAAATACCCAAGCTTTTTAAATAACGCAAACTTGATGATGCAAGTTTACAACTACTTTACTTCAGATATGTATACATTGTTGGTCAAAGTAAGCAAATATATTTATGTATTTACTGATGTAAGAATATTCCACATCACATCACATCATGAGCCTGATTTTGTCCACTGCTGGACATCCAAGTGCACGACGCTGTGGTCTTTCTCCGGCTACTCTCATCCAGCTCCTGCCTGCTATCTTGCGTAAATCGTCACTCCACCTTGCCTGAAGACGTCCTACACTACATTTGCCGAGACGCGGTCTCTACTTTAGTCCAAAAATTTTAAAATGATTCGATTCAGTTCTGAACCCATACAAGCCAATAAATACAGAAAAACATAGAACATAATATATATGTATCTAATCTTTTATTTTATGGTATAGGTTAGCGGACGAGCATATGGGTCACCTGATGGTAAGTGGTCACCATCATCCATAGACAAGGACGCTGTAAGAAATATTAACTATACCTTATACATCATCAATGTGCCACCAACCTTGGGAACTAAGATGTTATGTCCCCTGTGCCCGTAGTTACACTGATGATGTATTGACAAAGTTGGATAACAGTCGTATAGGTATTTATGTGTTAATACGAATATACCAGAAAAGGGATACAGCTGATGATTGTCTACTGCTGAACATACTACTCTTCCGAGATGGTGAACCTTACCTTGTAGGTCTCTGCCTTCAGCATTCCGACGAGTCTTTATTATACAATTATATTATAATAAATAAAAATAATATAATATAATAAGTATAACAAGAAACATCGAAGTTGCCAAAATTAGTCTTACAGTGCTTTTCTTATGGTCGGTGGTGAAAGAATACCAACAGGTGGCCCAATTGCTTAAGCACCAAACTGTTATTTAAAAAGAAACTGTACCAATTTTGTCATACGTATAGCATATACGTATGACAAAATTGGTACAGTTTTGGTAAAATGAACTATAATGCCAATAACATAGAACACTAATTAAGCTGTTATGGATGATGAAGATGTCTCATATTCAGGAACCAGCCCATCAGATTGGATATAATCCTGATACTACTATTTTGTAAGCAACACAAATTAAGTGCTTGAAAACTAGTCATCATAATCATCTAGTGCTGTGCGCATAGGAAAACGTTTACTTTAAATTGTCAGATAAAAATCTGTCTAGTCATAATTACAGGAACAACATGCACGTGACGTAAGCTTAAATTCTGAAGTCCCCTACAAGAGAAGATTTGGATGTTAAGTCTCCCTGTGCCTATGGGTGAGATATTTAAGTCCTCTATTTGCTTAGTGTTTCATTTAGTGCCGTTACGTAAACTTAAATCCTGAAGTCCTGAAGAGAAGATTTGGAACTTTACTGTGCTCTGAGGTATTTATGACCTCTCCTTTTTTGACTGAAGCTATATGTATGATGCATAAATGTTTCTTGATATCTTTGAATATACTAGCTGTACCCGTGACCTAGTGCGAGTTTGTTTTACCAAAAAATATTGTTGTAGCCTAAGTTACTCCTCATTGCATCAGCTATGCACCACTGAAAATCCTGTCAAAATAAGTCCAGCTGGTCCAGAGGTTAGCCGGAACAAACAAACAGAGATAATTGTAAATAATGTTATTTTGTTTTAAGTACCATGAATACATAAATATTCGACAGCATCACATACATTACTCTGACCCCAATGTAAGTAGCTAAAGCACTTGTGTTATGGTAAATCAGAAGACGGTACTACAAACACCCAGACCCGAACAACATAGAAAACTAATGAACCCGAGACTTCGCAGTAGCGAACCCATGAAAACCGGAATACACACTACTCGACCACGGAGGTCGTCAAATATCGTATGCAATTAGTACAAAATGGTTATTTTAACATTACAAACAGACACTCCAATTTATTATACGTATAGATTAATAAAACGTAAAAAGGATAAATGTCTTAAAAATGCGTAACATACCTTGTATGTATGCCGTTTTCGTATTATGTTGTAATTATTGACATAACAGTTTAGAAGAGAGAATGACGTCATTAATTCTAATTGTATGCCGGTCAGATAATATTGAAACTAGAATTAATTTATATTTAAATCAGCTTAGATCTGTATCAGTGTAAATTTATCACGGAGGGTTTATAGGGTGAATGTATTTTTAGTATTGATGATGACGTAAAGATAAACATGGCTGTAACTTAAAGTATGACTAAGTTATATGCTGTAACTAGTAAGTATTTTTTAGGGTATAGGTTGGCGGACCAACATATGGGCTATCTGATGTTAAGTAGTCACCATCACCCATAAACAATGACGCTGTAAGAAATATTAACTACTCCTTACATCGTCAATGTGCCACCAAATTTGGGAACTGAGATGTTATGTTCCTTGTGCCTGTAGTTACACTGGCTCACTCACACTTCAAACTGGAACACAACAATACTAAGTACTTTTATTTGGCGGTAGAATAACTGAGCTTGCACAAAACCCTACCACCAAGTAATAAAAATAATTTGATTTTGACAATAAGTTTAGTATACCATTTTTTTTAGGAAAGGATTTAATCTATTCGAGACGTTGGATGATATGATCATTCGTATTTATCATTATATTTATATGATTTGTTTTGGAAATTCTAGAGATTTTGCGAAAACAATGTGACTGTGCAGTGCAATAGACAAAGAACCCATTCGTTTAGCTCTTACTCTATACGGTAATATTAATCATACTCTTCTAATTCCTTAAAAATAGACGAAGTAAGTATTCTCAGATAGATACATCTAAATATTGAATATTTCTATTTAATAAATAGAAAATATAGAAAGATTCTTTTTCTTCTGAAAAATATCACCACCGCCCATAGTCATTGGTGCTTAATCACAAAATCAAAAACAAAATAAACTTTATTCAAGTGGGCTTTTACAAGCAGTTTTGAATCGACATTTAACAATTAAGTGAAGCTACCACCGGTTCGGAAAGTAGATTAAACCTAGAAGAACCGGCAAGAAACTCAGTAGTTACTCTTTTTCAACATTTAAAAAAATACGGTCATGTTAGTTCATACAATTATTTAAATTAATATATCCTGCCTGTAAGTCAATAGGTACATGTTACAAACCTTGGCAATTAAGATTTTATGTCCCTTGTGCATGTACTGGCTCACTTCAGAACGGAACCCAACAATACTAGGCATTGATGTCATCATCATCATCATCATCATCATCAGCCTGTAAATTCCCACTGCTGGGCTAAAGGCCTCCTCTCCCTTTGAGGAGAAGGTTTGGAACATATTTCACTGCGGGTTGGTGGAATACACATGTGGCAGAATTTCTATGAAATTTGTCACATGCAGGTTTCCTCAAGATGTTTTCCTTCACCGCTGAGCACAAGATGAATTATAAAGACAAATTAAGCACTTGAATCAGCGGTGCCTGGGATTGAACCCGCAATCATCGGTTAAGATGCACGCGTTCTAACCACTGTGCCATCTCGACTCATGGGTTGATGTACCTACCCAGATGTCAAATAAAACTCAAAATTACACCGAATATAGGATTTATTTGAATAGAAATAGGGCCAAGTGATTACCATTGCAACCTCATAACCAACATATATATATCACACGATTTCAATCTCTGTACATTCTTTTATGTCATATCACTTAATGATTTTCATATTAGGACAAATTGAACGAACGTCTTTATAAAAAACACTGTGACTACGTCATGCTGTGATCTCGATATTATATTTGATGTTAATACACAATGATTACAAATTAAAAAAAAAAAAACTTTAAAAGTTAACAATATTTTGAAACTTACGCTAAGTCTTAAGTAAACAATTGGACAACTACGTTTTATAAATAATACATGATTTAAGAGAGTTTCATGACATTTCATTCACTACATGACTGTTTTGATTAATCATTTACTTGAGATGGTAAATAGATAAATACACTAGCTTTCAACTGCCACTTCTCTCACTTCTGAGAGAGCGGGCAGGTATTAGTCAATGTACAAGCTATCTCAATTTTCAATTTCATCCATCCTTCAATCCTTCAGCAACCTACATTACTATTTATATTTTATATTATGACGAAATATCTAAAGTTAAACCTAGTTTAGTGACTTCCCTACGTTTATCCCGCGTATTATACCAGTATTCTCATACAACTCTATAAATACCCCACAATGGTTCCGTACTTATGAAACTCTCTATTCATTATATATTTTGTTTCAGGTCTGTGCGTTCGTTAATCAATTAATCGTTAAATATATATCAAGACATATCATATATTACGTTACGTTGGAAATGATCAGATATATATTTTGGTACTAAGTGGTCACCATCGCCCGTAAACATTGGCGATGTAAGAAATATTGGTAACCATTCCTTACATGCAATGCACCACCGATCTTGGGAGCTAAGATCTTCAGTCCCTTGTGCCTGTAATTAAACTGGCTCACTCAACCTTCAAACCGGAACACAACAAGTATTGCTGTGTAGCGGTAGAATATTCGATGAGTGGGTGGTACCTACCCAGTCGGACTTGCACAAAGCCCTACCACCAAGTTTCATTTGACCAATTTTATTTCTCAGCGACATATAATATCGTAGTTGTCCAATTCGATCGTATTAGTTAAATATTCCAATTTTAATATTTGTACAATTGGAATTCATGCATGTGTCTAATATATGTAATCTATGTGGTATCCTCTGCCGCTTTGAGTTAAAAAACGTCGAAATTATATCGAAAATTGCTCTATGAACATTGAAATTATACTAAAAACATATCTATATATTATATTCTATGTTACTGTACACACTACACTTTTATTTGATAGTTGTTTGTAACGTTTTTTCGCAAATTTACAATTTTTTCTTAATCTATCATTAAACTATTCATGTTAAATTTATTGAACATATCAGAATAACAAATATTCCCGTCTTAATTTTCGATTCAATTTTTACTTTGAATATTAAAGATCAGATATATTTGTAAGTAAAATACGCTAAATAAATGTCTACTAAAATTTGTTGTGTTATCATGATATAACTGAAGCGTGTTCTACCATTTGCCGCCTCTTTTCATTATCGAATGCTACAAATTTAATGCATATTTCTCTGATATACGTCATTTTTTTGTTTATTAATCTGTATAGACCAACAACTAATATACCTCTCTGTAGTAAGTTAGTAACTAACATAACATATACAATGATTTAAAAGCAATATCACATAAAATATATTAAATCATATCGTTTATACAAATATGAAAGAAAGTAGTTTAAGTTAATCTTTTGAAGTTATTTTTAATATGACAGAAACAGTGGCGGATTTACAAATCTGCCACTAGTAGGCTATTCAATTTTTGCCAGCCCTACTTTTTTGCAACATTTATGATTTGTGTTCTATCGTCCTTATTACATCGGTTTTCTCCCGTTATTAGTATGATTATAAACTAGGTGATATTTCAGTCAGTTACTAGATTAGTTTTCCAACCCGCTATGTTGTGACGAGTATATGAATTACGGACGTAATATGTATAGATAGATATAGTTATAAGTATTTTTTTTATGTTTCTCTAAGATAATAACAAATTTGGGCTAAATTTGCCGCCCCTCTAAATCTGCCGCCCTAGGCTCCAGCCTACTTAGCTTATTAGTAAATCCGCCATTGGACAGAGTCCATATTAGTTGTGGGCATGTACATTGTAACAATACATATTTTACTTTAGCCCTTTGGGTTATGCGAACTGGTGAGTAATCGCTATTAAAACTAAAGTTTTAGTACATTGTTCCAACGTTGTCACTTAGCCTACTCATTTCGAGGTTCGGAAAAAAATTATGTACAATTCCGTTTTGGTGGTCCGGACACACTCGAATTAAAGATACTTAGAAAATAATTACATCTAATCCTTAAAAGACACGTTTTACAAAACAATATCACAATCAAGCGACTTGCTTGTAAACCCGTGTTTAAATAAGGTGCTTAGTAGATTTTTTTTTTTATTTTTTTGTTTTTTTTTTTTATTATTTCCTTATATTAATGCACAAAATATTTAACTTATATGTACAATTTTGCACAGCTTCATCATTATTAACTACAGTAATGAGAGAATATGCTACGCATCACTTTTTATAACCTTGTCATAAGTTTTAATTATATTTACACAAATCATTCAATAACGACGAGGGATGAAAGATGATTTCGACAAAAATACAACTCTTATTTGAATTTAAATTTCGAAACAAATATAACGATTGATAAAATACTAATATGTTACCTACAAACGCCTTGTAATTAAAAACGTTTCGTTTTCGTTATCATGCGAAACCTACGAGAAATTATTTGTAACGCTGCGTACAGATCTGACAGTATAGTTTGACAACAATACATCTTAAACGAAAAATTCTACACGAATACAATTTTCAACCAAAAATACGTTAACAACTTAATATCTAATTTTTATATTAAACTTATATTCATTTTGAGAATCCCGATGAAAAAATGATCGGTTTGATAATCCAATTTTGTCCTAAGCATTTACTTTTCAAATTAAATTAAATTTTATAATCAACCAAAGAGTTTCCTTCACGGAGGTTATATATTGAAACGAAATAATAATTATCCGGTTACATATATGCTTTATGTCATAAGATTTTGAAATTCTTAATTTGAATTAATAATAATAATATGTTCTCAAGAGCAAGTTGTGCGTGTTTACGATTGGCTGAAATGAATTTATCTTAATCAATTTTCGTAATGAAAATCGTCTGATTAATATAAGAGACATACTTTTGATCGTTCAACCCTCGTAACTAAAAGATCTTTGGTATTGTAGCTTTAGGGTTTATAGGACATGTTAATCTAATCTTATAAATATAAATATTTTTTTATTTTATATTTTTTTATATGCAAAAATACAATCTGTTATGGCTTATTGCTCTATTTACGGAGCTTTTCTAAATTCTAATTCCAGCTTAGATGAGCCATTTAATTTGTATATACAATTAATAGCTAATGTTTTATATATAATGCGCCCATAGTAAGTATAATCAGCTTTCCACCGAGCCGCCTTGGAGCAGCATGGTGAAATAAGCTTTAATACTATCTAGCTAATCTTATCGAAACTAACCTTCTCATTGAAAGGAGAAGTTACTGTTAAATATTCTCTACATAATATGGCTTTGCATGATCACTTCATAATCCTTAAAATCTATTTTACCTACATCTACTATGGTTATTCATGACCATTTCATTTTTCTTAAAAACTAGTGTTACTACATTTTATGTCGCTTTTTGAGATCAATTCATATTTAATTAAAAACTAATTTTCCTACATTTAATATGGCTTTCCAAGACCACTTCATTTTTCTTAAAATCTAATTCTCCTACATATAATATGGCTTTTCATGACCACTTCATTTCTCTTAAAATCTAATTTCCCTACATCTAATATGGTTTTTCATGATCACTTCATATTCTCTTAATATCTAATTTCCCTACATTTAATATGGCTTTTCATGACCACTTCATTTTTCTTAAAATCTAATTTACATACTTGTTATTTAGCTTTTCAAGATCAATTCATTTTCCTTAAAACATACTTTAGTACGAAAGAAATTTGCTGTCATTTTGCAACAAAGAAAAGAAAATGGAAAAACCAATAAAAAATTTAGTAAATTAACCTCGGTAATAGTTAATTAAATCTAATTTATTAACAAGTAAATCGAGAAAATATAATATTTAAAGTGTGGCAACAAAATGACAATTATTTATCTTCTGGCAACTGTTGTTGTTGTAATCGATCGAGGTACTATGGTTAATTATTAAATACATTCTAATATTATACCAAATAGGTCAGCTTCTTTGTTATGTCGTCCAGATTTTATTTACATGATATTATTACCTAAATTATTATTAATAATAAGTGATGGTATGTGTATAGAAATTATTAATGGTTACTATATCGATTTATACCACGTTAGGCTGCCACCACCATATAACCTGGTTGTTAACTATCCCACAAAAAACTCGAGCGTGACGAACTTTTAAAGTATGAGGTACACATTTTCAATGAAGAAAAAAATCTATGACGTAATTAAAGATATATAAATCAAAAGTGACATTACATATTGAGACAAATGTCCATCAAAATTTTTTTTAATAATCTGTGCCTTTTTGCCACAAATAAAAGCCACAAGAAAAAAAATTAATTCTCGATTTTCCAAATAGTTTGACAGATGACATTTCGCCGCTATCTCATGAACTTATATGTTCTTTCTTGATATTAATTTTAAGGTCTATATTTTTTTAAATAAATTTCAGGAGTAATAATGTGTTAGAAATACGTCTTTATGCTAATACATTTATATTATAATTATATATTTAATAAAATCATATTTTCTTAGTGTATCCGTTTTCGTAAAAGTGTAATCGATTTTAGAAGTCATTGGTATGGCTGTATAAAATAATACAAGATGTTTTCCCGCGCAAACGGATTATTAAAAAAACAAAAGAGAGTCGCGCATGGAACGACATTTAAAAATTATTGTAAAATTCGATTTGTTAACTTCAGACAGTAATAGTTTATAAAAATAAAACCAACAATAAATAAATACTATACATTCTACAGGCGTATTAATTAATTGAGAGATAGAAAACGAATTAACTATAAAGTCAACTATGTCCATACTTCAGAAGAGTTCGGCGCGCTCAGAGTCCGATTCATACCTTACAATCTTGATCCTAAATTCACGTATCTCTTCTGCGGATGAATTCGTTACTGTTATTTGAAAATGACGTATATACAAATTAAAATCCAATTTAAAAGACTTTTTTAAATAAAAAAATAATAAGCAAAAGCATAATGGCTATTGATAAGGCTAGTACTAATAAGCAGTAGTTACTAATTAGAAAAAAGTGGAAATAAGGACTGGAAAAAATTGTCCATAATATTAAAATAAAAAAAAAATACATAAAATTTTAAACGATTACGACTAAATTTCTTCTTCTTCATAAATTTTTTTTTGTAAAAAAGACGATTCCACATGCGCCCTTTTCCATAACAGAAGCGTATTCTGTGTCAGCCTAAATCGTGCACTTAATAAATATATATTGTATATGATGTTTTGATTGATTGTGTTCTAATATTTATTTTAAATTGATTCAGATTAGAAGTGAATTTATCTGGGCTTATATATATAATAAATTAAATAATGGAATGGTGTCGATTTGTAAGAGATGTACTTATAATTATTGTTCATTATAAAATGTCGATTATTATTAAAGGTATTTTAGTCAAATATATCAATCAGTTTCAATCTAGGAACTAGGTGACTCTGATTATTTTTAATCTATTTTTCTTCCTCGATGGTATTATTTATTTTACCCGTAAAATATCTTATGTAACTATTTATTTAAATGATTTCCATTCGACTGTGTGCGAAAGAGTTAGTATAATTTTGAAAATGAATACGACTTTTTTTTAAATTAAGAATACAATAATCAAGTCAGTATAATCTATGCTAAAACTTAATCAAGAAGAATTTTTATGATTTAAAAAAAAAAATAATTAAATTTGATTTACTGAAAAGCGATATTTTTTTTAACTTTTTTCATTTTTAATTTTTTTTTTATCTTTTTATCATTTAATTAAAAAAATGTTATCATTAAGTTAGTCTAGCACTAAGCAGTTATTGTTTTGTTACAGTTTCTTATAACCATCATTATTATATGAGAACCGTATTATTAATATACTATAGAAATGTACGTGTGTCGTATTTGAATAGTACAAAAATATATTTCTTGTATGTTAAGTAAAAAATACATTTTCTTAAAACTGTATGTACATACTACTCTCTTATGCATTTATTCTTCGAAATGGTTATGCGCCACATAATCGTATCTTTATGTACATCTTAATTGTCTAACCCTTAATCATAAACGTTTCATAGCTATGTAGCTACATAATACCTTCTCTTCTAGCGAATGTTAAATCACTGATAACAGAAAGAGATAAATCCATGTGTATCTATTTCGCCACAAAACGTTTATAAAGTAAGGTGTGAAAATGTACAATTATATCCTATGACAATTCCTAAATTTCCATTTAATATATAGGATTAAAATTAAAAAAAAAAACGATATCTATGTTTAATTTTAATTATACATAGATATCGCGTTCTTTTTTACTTTTGAAAATTTAAATAATACTTTATCAAATTAATGTTTTTTTTTTTTAATTTTGTTTACTGCTTTCATATAAATGTGTTAAGAAAACAGTTTAAATAATAAAATTATTGCCAAGATAAAAAAAATATTTTAATTTATTTTATTTTTTTAAATTGATAGGCTTGAGTTTTAACAGAAATTTAGCAATTTATTTTCCTGAATATTTAATTAATTACTTATGACGTAACTTCTGCAGTTAGACTTTACTACTGAGAGCTTTTTACAGCAATTAAGGCCTGGATATTCGTTTCTAGACGAGCAGATTCTAAATCAGCTAACGCAATACTGTCCCAATTGTTTTGGCCTAATAGTTTTTGAGATCATATTGGTAACAACACAGAATACAATTGGAGCGAAAGTGATTTTCTATATACTCAATGGAAATTCAAAAAAGGTTAAGTAAATTAGCATATTCTTAAATTCTATACGACTAAAATATTTACATACTACATTTTGACTAGAACATACTGTCCTTATTCTTTTCACCTTTCGGCTACATTAAGCATTTAATGCTATTATATAACCTATAATTTAAATAGTTATTATGGGACAAATATCACATATACGACTACTCAAGAATATTTGGTATCGATCGAGACCAGACTCGTATTCGTTCGTACATATTCGTTAAACTATATATTTTTTTTGGTATTATATCATTTTAAGAGGAATGTCTACGAAAACGGTCATTACCCTGGCACCTTTGCGTCCTTTTTATATATATGTACAGTAATTTAAATCATGATTTGGGTAAAATCCTTATACATTCTGTACCGTGAATTATATATATTGATATACGAATAAATACAAAACGAAATAAATAACCATGATTGAGTGTAGAACAAATTTAAAAATGGAAGCTTTTCTTTTTTTTTGCTGGTTATAAATAAGGTTAATGAAATATTTGAATAAGTATTTATATATCGATCTAAGCCTATAAATTATGTTAAAAAAACAGGCGAAAATAAGATTGAGAGAAGCAAATTAGGACTAAAAAAGTAAATGGTAATTATGTCGAATTAATAATGAGTCACTTGGCGTTATATATTTACATATATTACACTATAACTATTTACTTAGTGTATTTATATATTGTTTGGTAAATACTAAGGAAGACTTTTTGAAATGTCAATTATTATAAAAAAATGTTGTGTAATTTTTGTCGATGCTTTTAATCAATGTATATTTGTGTCATTTTAGAAAAGATTTATTCACGGCGTTATGAATAAGAAATTAAAAATTAATACCTTAACGTATATAATGTAAATAAATTAGTTTATACCTGTCTTTGTTAAACTATATAAGATTATGAAAACAAAGTAATGATTTTCTTTTTAATTTAAACTAAAAGTTCAACTGAGATGGGAATAGTGTGCGAATGAAATGGCATGAAATCGTCCGCCATTTATAAATCTTTCCTTAATTGGCAAGCGTGATCTTAATTACAAGTACGTATAATTAAAAAACATCTCTATGTTTCTATGACGCATGTCTTAGAAAGGTTTTATGGACAACGATTGGATTATATTTAAAGAAAAAATAAGAGAAGTTAAAATTTTAAACTGAGCATTATTTCAAACATTATACATTATTTTATTTTCTGTAATAAAAGTATTTAATGTTATTTTATGACGTAATAGAATTCTATACCAATTTTTACCAATAATTACTTGTTCGATGTCAATGTCTTTAATATTAAATTATTCATTTAATTTTTTTAAATAAAATAATTTGAAAAACTAATAGTCATTTAAGTGATTTTAAATAAAAAAAAATATATTGAAAAAAAAGAATTATGGTATTGCTCAAAGCCATCTGACTATTAATTAGCTGAAAATAATGCTCTAGAGTCATAGAAATGCTTTTTAATAAACGTTTGATACTCGTAGGTCCTCGAAATCTTACTAGGCTATGAGGTTTATACGTTTTTCTATTGCTTATTATTTATCTTTATTTTAATTATCATAAATATCACGATTTCCTATTAGCTAAGGTAATTGAACTCCTTAATGTCCCATTACAATTTTCCCATTGCAATAAGATCTTCTCATAGTTTTCTTTTGCATAGAGCACAAGATGAAAGTTTAGCTTTATTTTCTATGAAAATTAAAAAATCATATAAGGTCTAACCCACACTATGTAAAGAAAGATAGATTTTAGTATAGTGTTTCCGTATTTTTTTTTTATTTAATATATAATAAATCACGACAAAGGTGTAATATGTGATGCCACTAAATAGCCTGAGCGTTGTATGGTGTATATATAGACCAAGAAACGATAACATTCGTCACCATTTTTGACCATATGAGACCTGAATAATAAGACATTAAGGAGTTTAACTATATATTATTATTTTTACGAATATCTTATTATTATTCCATCACTCATCGTTGACATTTTAACTTGTATCTAGTCGCTTACCTAATCACTTACGATACGCTGCGGTACTTAAAATATATTAATGATGTTGTGAGTCTGTAAAATTCTGACAAATATAAAAAAAAAAAAAAAACAAACAAAGAATTCATAATTGATTACTTTCTCGATCATAAATAATATAAGGAACAAGAGTATAGAACGATTCTATTTTCAAATTAGAACAATACAGATTATATGATGTATTGACGGATTGGCGAGTAGACTGAGTTCTGCAGCATTCGCGGTCAAAAAAATTAGATTATGTACCGATGTTGATACGGCTCGCTTAGTATATTTCAGCTACTTTCATAGTATAATGTCATACGGTATTGTGCTGTGGGGCAATGCAGCCGCTATCCATACCATATTTGTGCTATAGAAGAGGGCTATTCGCGCAATCTACAACCTAGGAGCTAAAGAATCGTTAAGGAATAAATTTAAAGAAATCAAGATATTGACTGTTGCTTCTCAATATATATTCTCTAATGTTATGTATGTACGAAAAAATATTAATGATTTCATGAGAAAATGTGATACTCATAACATTGGTACAAGGAACAAACACAAACTTGTTACTCCTGTTACTCGACTGCGTAGAGTCAGTAACTCCTTTGTGGGGCAATGTATACGGTTTTACAACAGGATCCCAGAAAGCGTTCAAAATGCCTCTGTTGCCAAATTAAAAAAAAATATTAAGGAACGCTTGTGTGCAAAAGGTTATTATACAATTAATGAGTTTATGATCGATAGCACACCTTGGGAATGATACGATCGCCTCCTGGCTATTTCATCTCATATTAAATTGTTTATTTATATAATACATAAGACAAACAAAAAAAAAAAAAACCCGCTGAGTTTCTTTCGCCGGTTCTTCTCAGGTCAGGGTATTTTCTTTCCGAACCGGTGGTAGTGTTTCAATTGACCATCAATAAGAAAGTGTAATGCTTCTATATTGAATAAAGATATTTGAGTTTGAGTTGAGTTTTGAGTATAAAAAAAGAAGACTTACTTTGTGAGGTGCATACAGTGGTGATGAAATGCATCAAAGCCTCAAATTAAAAATAGTTTAAACAGAATCTCACAGACCCAACAACAACCAATAAAACTAATAGTAACTTAATTTTTTTTTTTTTTTATAGACTTTGTCTTACTTTCTAAATCTTGTATAGCTATTACTTCAAATGTGCTCAAGCAATATATATTTTTTTATAAACGTGGCGTATTTAACGCCGCCATTTTAACTTCAGTAAAAATTTTCAATTTTAAAAACAATCACGGTTTATGATATTAAGTTGGTGCGCGACTTACGCGCAAAAATACGAATATGTGGACCCACCCCATAGGTTCATCAGCTCTTTTAACAACTTTTGATTTACTTAAAATATCGCAATTACTAAAAGAAAACCAAAGAAGCTTGATATTCTTCATAGTAATAAAGATATTGTTATGTTTATCCTCCTTATAATTTTAAATCATTAAATAATACTTTTTGAAAGTATTAATAAAAACTGTGCCGTAATTATCAAAATATTAAAAAACCATACGCTTTTGCCAACATATTCTGAATGAGTATCTTGTATATATATTGGCTAACATACTTACAACTTCTAACCATCACGGCTACGGTGAACCTATGTTTTCATAATATACATTTATAAGAGCGTATTCCGTCATCTTTAAGTAATGTACAACTTAGAACTACTTTAGTATATAATATGTACATATCAGTTATGTCTTGCGTGTGAGTGCCTCCTATATACTACATAGATCTTTAAAAAGTTATCCAATATCCTTAAGTAATGCCTGCCATTACCTTAAAGTATATAGTATATACTACAAAAATAATAACAATATAGTTCGAATATTAAAATTAATTGAAGTTAAATTTAAAAATGAATTATAAAAACAAATATTATCACGTTGTTCGTTTGAATTTGTAAACGTGAAAGTCGTGAAGTGATGCCTTACCTAAGGTCTTAAAAACAGAATCGTATCCAAACACAAGGACCTTCTCGTTTCAATATGAGATTGCAATGGTTATCAGAAAATGTTTACACAAATATATATCCTATCATCTTAAAGACACTTAGTAAAATCTAACACTGTGATGTAGAACTACTGCAAGATAAAAATTAATAAATGTGAACGTCGAATCCTTTTTTGGCTGCTATAGGTAGGCGTGCACCCAGTAGGTACGGGTTTTCCACCTAGAATTGTAATCGATACGTTAAAAATTTGAATTCTAATTTATCGAAAGACATTTTTTTTAATAGTAAACCTTTTTTTAATATTTCGAATGTTGCCATACCATAAAATTCACATGTACATTGTTTTTAGATTTTTTTTTAACGAAATATAAATTCAATATAATACGTTCGAAAACAAAAGCTTTTTGCGAGAACAAAATGGCGTCATAATATTGGATACGTAAACAATTAATCGGAATGTAGTGATAGACAACACGATTCCCTAAACTTTTAACTTAACTTAGGATTTGTACTAGTTTGATGATGAATCAATACTAACATCATCCTTGTACTTCTTGGCGACGAGGTTCTTGTGGTGGTCGGGGAACCGCATCTCGTATTCGGAAGGAGGCTCTGGGGGGCAGCTGAACATGTGCTCGCCATCACACATACACCTCTGCGACAGCTGGTACTCGCGGCTGAAGGCGGCCGTGTTCTCGAAGTCCGTGATGCACCCTTGTTCTTCTGTGGTTACAAATATGTCTAAGAATTTGACTAAATTGCCTTAAGGATATTATTTATACTACAGAACTTGTGTCTTGATTCTTTTGTAAATGTTTGTCTTGTACATTTATGTTTATATATACGGAATCGATTTGAAATTGTATATATTTTTTTTTACTTTTCTCAATAAGCTAGCGGCCCGTCCCGGCTTTTCACGGGTGGAAATAAGTTGTTTTTGTATTGTCATTCTATTTCAATTTATTTACACAAAAACCTTAATAAGTTATATACCTAAACATTCCTTATAAATGCCTCTGTCCATTAGTGAAAACCGAATGAAAATCCGCTAAGTTGATTTGGAGTTTATCGCGAACACAAGACAGACAGATGTGGCAGGAGAACTTTACTTTATATGTAGTTCTTAAAATAAAGTCTAAATTATGAACCAGAATTTATTAAAATCTGACCTCTTTTACACACATAAATAATTTGCAAATACGCTAACATTTATTTTTAATTTGATATCATTATAAATGTAAGTAAGTACGCTGTCGTAAATATAAATTCAAAAAATTAATTAATACAAAATATTTTTTGCGCATGATAAATTATGGATAAAAAGTTACATATTTTTTTTTAATATTGTAAAAAAATTTTAGAAACTTAGAATATTTAATTATGGTCGATTTCTATCTTAAGTTGGATTTGTAACTTTTTTGTCAAATACTTTCCCATGCATTTCTGATTTTGTGCTTCCGGTTACTTTTACTGTGAGTGTGTAGGTCAAACCTAGCCATTGAATCAAACATGATACCTCAAACACTCATTGACAATACCATTGACAGTGTTACCGTATGCAAAAACATTTATTTCTCGCGGTGTGTGTATTAGATATATATTTATATTTTCTTCATATAAAAAAGAACTACCTACTTAAAAATAATCTGAATATTACTTTTAATACATACGGCTCTCAATGTTTCCAATGCCTTTAAAAATTATTCTAAATCTAGAGCATATTATAGGAACCAAATATATAAAGCCTTATCTTACTATCACACATCAAATAAAAAATGCAATACACTGAATAAATTAATCGATCATGTATCAAAAGAAGTTCTAATGTCATATATGTTACCGGTATATCCAACAGGACAAGGATTAGGAGGGTTGCAATATGCTGGCAGGACCGCGTCGGTCTTGATCATCTGTCGGTTCGGAACCAAACCGGATGGACGCAGGCGCTGCTCACCCTCTCCCGCACCACCGGTTACGTACTGATGGCCCCATAACGAACTGAAATATAATTTAGAATCAGTTTCTTACAAACATATTTAAAAACTAGTTGTCGTTGCCATCCCGCTTTTTGAGGGGTTATTTGCAATGCGTTAGCCAAAAAGGTACCCTATGTCCGTTCTTAGAGTTCAAATTTCATCAAATTTGGTTCATTAGTTTGGTCATGAAAGAGCGACAGACAGACAGAGATACTTTCTCATTGAAATATTACAACATACAAGTATGTGCGAACTATATAATGTAATTTTAAGTTGTTATAATTTGCTATACATCTTAATCCTATGAACGATGTCACGTAGCACGTAGATAAGTATAACAGTGTCAATTTCTCAAATTGAACTGTAAGAGTCGAGATGGCCCAGTGGTTAGAACACGTGCATCTTAACCGATGATTGCGGGTTCAAACCCAGGCAAGCACCGCTGATTCATGTGCTTAATTTGTCTTTATAATTCATCTCGTGCTCAGAGGTCAAGGAAAACATCGTAAGGAAACCTGCATGTGACAATTTTCATAGAAATTCTGCCACATGTGTATTCCACCAACCCGCACTGGAACAGCGTGGTGGAATATGTTTCAAATCTTCTCCTCAAAGGGAGAGGAGGCCTTTAGCCCAGCAGTGGGAATTTACAGGCTGTTGTTGTTGTTGTTGTAACTGTAACTGAGAATATATGTGTGAGAAAACCCTAGTCAATGGTTGTATTTCTCTAATTTCATTGTCATCTTCGTATTCTGGTACTCTCAACGTTGAGTTCTAAAAGATCATATGTAATTCTTTTTTTCAATTACCTGTGCTGCAAATACTCTTGGTCGCGCAGGCTGGGGTTGGGGTTGCCGTCGATCAGAGAGTCGTAGTCCAGCTGCTCGTTCTCCAGCTCTTTGTTGGCCCTGGACATCAACGCGAGGTGCCTCTCGTTCGACGGAAAGTCGAGGTAGGTTGACGCTGCATCGTTTAGATCCTTGCCCATACGCTCGACTACTTCACGAAGCAAAGCTTCTGTTAGCATATGCTCCTGGAAACACGTCCATTCTTTAACTGACAATTATTTAGTTTTGGAAGAACTTTCAAAATCTCTCTTATTTATAACCATACGCAGGCGCCAAATATTATACGTCATTTCGTATATTTGTTTCCTATAAATGGGCAATCTAAGGCATTTTGTTTCATGTGTCAAACGTGTTGGTTTTTTTTAAATTATGGTATAGGTTGGCGGACGAGCATATGGTCCACCTGATGGTAAGTGAAGACAAGTAAGACAATGAAGCTGTAAGAAATATTAACTATTCCTTACACCGTCAATGTGACACCAACCTTGGGAACTAAGATGTTATGTCCCTTGTGCCTGTAGTTACACTGGCTCACTTACCCTTCAAACCGGAACACAACAATACTGAGTACTGTTATTTGGCGGTAGGATATCTGCTGAGTGAGTGGTCCTACCCAGACGGGAATGCACAAAGTCCTACCACCATGTAATATAGATTAGCGAGTTTAAACAAGAAACAAACTCGTGAGTTTTATATAATATTATCGTTTTAAATTCACAAACCTTTTCCCCAATAGAACCATGGGGGATAAACGCCATCGCCCCGACGATGCTTATGGCCATAACCAGAACTCCTTGGGGGCCCATTGCGTATCTAAAAGATAAATACGTGCAATCATTTTCATGAAACTGAACATAGTTGCGTTCATAAACCACTATATATATAAATTGTATGATATATGTTAATGTCGGTGAAAAATTTGTCATAGCTATTAACTTCGAGAAAATATTGTAGGGCAAGTTAGGGCAAGATTGGCAATAGGGTAAGAGTCGTGTCGATCGAATTTAGGGCTGATCGATCCCTTTTTATATGTTGTTTTTCTTGTCAATGGAAAGTGTTTTATTTATCTGTATTGCCTAAAGAACATAATTAGTCAAAAGCTCAAATCAAATGGAACTTCGATCGGAATGACCTTACTCAATTCCCGTACACTACTTTCTGACATATGACACTAATTTTCTTGTATTTTTATGTATGAAAAAAAATGTAATAAATATACAACATGTAATTTATCATAATACAGTAATTATGAAATCAATGACTGTAAAAACGTGGAATATTTAAAATTACTCATTGTTGCTACAAAAAAAAAGTCGATTGTTTTTTTTTTTATACGCTTGTCATTTTATGAGCGAAGATGCAAATCAATCAAGCCATACAACTTAACATGACATAACAATATTACGAAATGTTTTTGTTTATAAAAAAAAATCACTTGAGTCTATTGTATTGCGATCGTAGGCGTTACGATAAAGATCTTATGTAACATTTGGCGTTCTTTGTCGGCTCCTTTGATATATTTGCATTAATATTACAATTCCGAAATTTATTTATATAATTATATATCGATAAATCTATTAGCATAAGTCTATTGATAAGCTTAGACATATTTATAGACATTTGGCTGTGAATTTAATGCAACAAACAACTAGTTTAATTATAAAATGTCCTAAAATTAATTGCACGAACAATTTTTAGATTTTAATTTATTTGGACCTAATACTAATATCAAATCTAGTTAGAAGTTTCGGTAAGTAAGTCGTCCAGTTACAAAGACTAGGCAAAGAATGGTTGTATTCCATTAAAATAAGACTATGGAATTGGAATATTGTCATTTTCTAGTTTCAATAAAAAAAAAAAGACAAATCCAGATCTAAATCAAAAGTCAAACATCCAAACAACTAATTAATCAAACAGCAAAACATACAAAATTTAAATATACAAAAATCACAAACAACCAGACAACCAAACAACCAAACAACCAAACAACCAAACAACCAAACAACCAAACAACCAAACAACCAAACAACCAAACAACCAAACAACCAGACAACCAAACAACCAAACAACTAGATAACCAAACAACCAAACAACCAAACAACCAAACAACCAGACATCCAAACATTCAAAATGAGAAACAGCCAAACGTTCAAACATCCAGACATCGAAACATCACAAACTCCCAAATATCCATTAATAAAACAAAGAACTACCCAGAAATCAAACAGACTAACGGAAATCTGAACCTATCTAAAAAAACATCAATTAACACATCAGTTACATATCAATTAAACTTACTGACAACGGCTTCGGAATATAGATCCTTCCGAAAAAAAAAACTATATTCTACTACTTGAAAATCAGAAATCCTTACTTGACGGCAAAAAATACTTCTTTGTTTATAATCTATATATACATATGTTATATTATTCTTTATCTATAAAATCTATTCGTATATATAACATCTTTTAATGAATAATAAATCTTATTTATAAATACCTTTTAACATAATATTTTAATTTATTAATTATATATTAATCATAGAAGATTAAAAAAGTCAACAGTCTGTCCATATTAATGTATGTAACTCTTTAGCATAGAACATTACAATATTTTCCTATAATACTATAATATTTTTTTTGTTTAATGTAAATTTTTAATTGTCATTAATTTTGATACAAGTTATAATCAAATAATACCTAAGAATTAATAATAAAATAGCGAAATGGTGTTATAAAATCGCAATCGCGTCCGTTCAAACTGAGTTTGAGTGCATTGTAAAATTGTTAAAATGAATTAATCGGAAAAAACATTTACTAAATTCTTGAGGTGTAAGCATTCTTCATGAATGAATTTTGTGATAGAGACAAAACACTTTTTTTTAAAACCATAAAATTTCCATGTATTATTTTTATTACTTTAGAAGTGATCTAAAAATATATTACCATGCTCAATATTCATTAGTGTTATTGAAGATTCATAAAACACTCGAGTTTTACTTTCTTAGTAACGCGACAAGAAAAAAAAAACTTATAATATACGCCAAAATTAAGCTAATCTAGAGGTCCACATGTCGTGCAAATGTTCGCAACAGGTTGTCAACAACGGACCTCGCCTAAATAAATATATACAAAACATGTAAGGAGAGCTGAGATGGCCCAGTGGTTAGAACGCGTGCACCTTAACCGATGATTTCAGGTTCAAACCCAGGCAAGAACCACTATATATATGTGCTTAATTTGTGTTTATAATTCATCTCGTGCTCGGCGGTGAAGGTAAACATCGTGAGGAAACCTTCATGTGTCTAATTTCATCGAAATTCTGCCACATGTGCATTCCACCAACCAGCATTGGAATAGCGTAGTGGAAAATGTTCCAAAATCTTCTCCTCAAAGGGAGAGGAGGCCTTTAGCCCAGCAGTGGGAATTTACAGGCTGTTGTTGTTGTAAGTCATCAGCTTAATGTCAATTAAACGTACTGACAACGGTTTCGGAATATAGATTCTACCGAAAAAAAAACCATATTCTAATAAACCTAGGAGCCCTTATCCCAGCTGTAGGAAATTTACAGGCTGTTACTTTTACTTTTTTACTTTACAAAACATGTATTATAACGTATTAAATTTCTATAATTTTCAAAATAACTAAATATTCTGTTTGTTATATTCGTACAAATTGTAAAATATCTATGCACTTTAGAGACTGGGCAATCTCAAATCTCTCTTAAAACGTAAAACAAGTATCGGTAATGTAATTCTCTTGAATGAGGCTCTAGTGCGATAAAAGACCGGTTTGTGCGGTTCGAGCTAAATGATCGCAAAGTATTTCCATTCACTAGCGTTCATTCAAACTTTCTATGACCATAGAGTAGATTATTTCATACAAATATCTATTAATTAATTTGCCGCTGTTTTTTTTTCAGATGACTAGTTTCATACTAGTTCTTATACCAATATCGTATATAATTAGATTTCTAATTTCATATTAAAAGTGTTTCCTTTAATACATAATATCGGACTTAAATTTACCATTTATACTTTTGAATGAAAATCGTAATAGTGAATAGGACCAAACTTATTATTAATAAGATGTTAACTTTCGCGAATGCAGGGTTTATATTAATTACTGTATATACTATTACTGCGGATTCATCAAGACAAAATATCCGAATAATATCTACAGTTTGTGACAAGATTGTAATAAAATAAGCACTATTGTATATATATATAAAATATAGTGATGTTCTTTTAGTTTAAAAGCTCTATGTTTTGAATTATTCTCTGACGGGGGTACGCGGGGCGGGCACCTGCGCGGGCGCCGGCTGTGGGCGGACAGCGGCGCGTCCTCCGCCCGCGCAGCGCCTTCGCTGTCAACGATACATACTAATAGATATTCCCATCAATTTTTTTTATAGCCCACCGTTTTGTTTATATCTATTAGACTGTTGTTATTATAATAACTTCTCGTTAATGAAGAGAGCCTTTAGTATACTAAAGCTTTCATTTAAAAATTTTTACTTAGTTGTTTGAGGTTTGTTTTTAAAGAATTTAATTAACAAAAACGAAAACTACAAACAGAGACTAAACAGTAGTTTAAAAAGATATTTTGTAAAAATCAAGACTATTTCAAATACAAATACAATTAAAGCGTCGATACCTCTTTTTTAAAAATGGCGTATTAATTAATTTTTTTTTCCTAAAAGACATTTAAATGTGTATTTATCAATTAGATACAATTAAACAAATTAATCGATACAGCTATATATTAGCAATGGCTGTCCATAAATCGATAATTTGTGCAATAATGCATTACGCGCAGCTGCGCCGGTCAGCCTACGAATTATCTAGAATGGGGGTAGCTCGCCCTACCCTCGCCCTGCCCTGGAATCATCTCGAATGGGAGGTGGAGGGGCAGTTCATAAATCAATACTCAACGCATCGAGTTGCATGTATTATCACGAGAAAATAATTAAAAAAAAAAAAAATTTACCTAATTATTTATTTATATATTATTAATTATTAAAGGCTATTAAAATAAATATTTATTTGATACTTGTCGTAGATTAGGCATACTTAATTTTCAATTTATTTTTTTGTTTATGCTCTGAGGTCAGCTATATACATTATGTAAATGATCATTCGCAAAACAAATTTAGGACGATCATAAACTATTAAGTCCTTTGTCTCCGGAAAGACCTAAGTAAAGGTCAAAGCTGAAAGTAACGACGTCAATACTTCAGGGATGCAACGCGCAGGTCTTGCACCCATGATTTATCACAACATCATCGAATGCAACTCGATTGAAACTCGAACGGAAACAAAAAAGAAGAAAAACAATTCTACCTTTAATTATTTGTTCTTAAACTATTTTATCAAGTGACACAAGTTTGAATAGGTATTTGATCAAATTGACGACAATGGTAAGGCTCTAATGCGCAGACTCAACTTGTTGCATCACCATTCTCAGATCAAAAATAACATTTTTTTCCATACAAAATATAAGAAGAGCAGAAGGCAGCAGCGAGCGGGTTATATGCACGCAAATGAATATATATCACCGACATAGTAAATCACATAGCTCATGACAAATACAGGTACATATGTATAATAAAGCAACATATAAATAAAAAGTCTTACACCATCGAAAAGGCAGCGTGAATGCGTCATAGCCGTGACGTGGATGGGGCGACGCGTGCCAAGTGTCACCTTTGCGGGTGATGACGAAACAAAAATAAATAGCTCGTAAATAAATAGTTAACGCAAAAAATAATGTATAAAGAAGATAGTAAACATTTAACACTTACTTACACAGAGCAGAAATTGTGGTGTAGGAATAGAAAAAAGCGTCCATTTCATAATAATCAAAATCCGACTTACTTGTAGCCTGACCAAACTTGCTATTATTATGATCAACGCCACGGCAAGGTACATGCACTTGGTTTTGTCTGACTATCTTTTGGCCGGGACACTATTTTTCCTAGATATGTACTCACCGGTTCGGTTTCACCAGCGAAATGGGCTCCTGTTAACGTTTCCGGGGGATCGATAGAGGCGACGCATGCGCCCTAATCGAATCTACGCAGGTGTATTCTGAATTTAAGTTAACTCTGACATTTAAAATCCATTACTACGAGAAAGTTCCTATTGAATTAATTATGTTTCACTTTATATAACACTACATTTAACTAGTTATTATTGTAAAATAATAATTAATAATAAATATATTAAGAATTAGTTTAATAATAAGGTTGTACGATCGTTCCATTAGCAAGTATTACTCATAGATATTATTAATACCTTTTTTAATTTCCATAAAATAACAATTAGTAAACAAGTAATCAATCAACTAGCTGATTTGTTTAAATAATTATTTTCCTTATATAAATACTTCGATTACACTAAAATATATTGTATTTTAGTTTAATGAGAATCGCAAATGTTATGTGAAATGTATAAAATCATACAAGGATTTGAAGTAACACATATCACTCTTATAAATAAAGAGTTTTATTTCTTGGCAAAGAACGTAAAAATAAAAGGTTTCACTACACGTGGCTACCGGTTGCTTCAGATAGCATCGATAGAGACAAACGGAGAGGTTTCTTGGCACGATACTGATTTTATTAATGTTCATATTAAAAAAAAAACTTAAGTGTCAAAATTAGGTAAAGAAAATTAAAAAAGTTTAATATTATAATTATAACTCATTAAGAATCATTATATATTTTTTGCTTATTGTAAATTTATATATATTTTTATTTTGTAGCATAGTTTAACATAATATATATAACAAGTTTCCATTATAATGTTAGAGAGCGTTCAAACATTGATCATTTTCCCCCTGCCCTTTATCGACATTGTGAACTCAAGGGTACAAGGTCAAGGTGAAAATATTTTCCATTATCAATGGCGTCCGTGAAGAAACCAATTAATCGATAACTTATTCATGACTTTTAAAAAAGGAATACCATATTATAATACAGATATTTGTATCAATTATTACTCGAGGAGACACAAACCTATGCCTAGTTTTTTTTTTTTTAATAATAAATAAATCACTTCGTATTTATTTTGAGGAACACTGCCAAATTGTTAGCTTCGAACTTAGATCTGTATGAGATTTTTCGTATTAAAAGACTTTAATGATATGAAAAAGTTTTGTGATAATTGCTGTTATTTTTACCTCCTAACCTAACCTAACTCCCGTAGAACTCATTTTTCAATCACGGAAAGTTTTCTAAGCTATTATATGTGTAACAGATTCATCAGCTTTGCTATTTCATCAGTCTGTTCATCTTCCTTACAATTCACGACGTACGTTCGTTTTACATATTAAAAAAAAAAAACAAATAAACATCATACACCTACGAGTGTAATCAATCGAATCAATTTTAAACAGGGATAATTAGTTTTCGAATGAGTTTCAATAGTACAACCTGTATTACGAAAGTTATTTACAGTTCCAAACGCATCTGTCACGTGATACAGTACCAATATCTCAACGATACAGCCTCGATGTCACTCTGGCATCTCGTAGCATTTTCCTTTGTTCGTACTACAGGAACGCTGTTGAATTCGTTCACTGATAACGATCCTACATCGCTTCTACATCGTAGCGATATTGTAGCGATGGAACTGCGAAATCGATTTGATTTCGATGCATTTAATATTGCTGTTACTTTCTCGTTAATTGAAATTACGAATACACCTGTCTTCCTCACACGATCCTATTCCATCTACAAAAGAGACAGCAGATATTTGAGGGACGATGCACACAATTGGATGTTGCATCGGGCCCTGGATTTTATTGATTTCTCTAGGTAACTATTTTTAGGATGGTCACGAGTTTAAACAACGATATTCATCCAGATTCATTTATTAGCACTATTTCCACACTCATTTTATCCACTAATTCGTTTTTTACAATACATCCCGTATTTTATATCTAAATTTCGCCTCTCAATCTCATTATTTCCAAATTAAT
Organism: Vanessa cardui; assembly: GCF_905220365.1. Lineage (NCBI taxonomy): Eukaryota > Metazoa > Arthropoda > Insecta > Lepidoptera > Nymphalidae > Vanessa > Vanessa cardui. The sequence goes on along the minus strand of NC_061130.1, from coordinate 3,538,194 downwards.
AATATAAATATCACCAAACATTGCCGCCGCATTCGATTTCTTGACATTCTCTTTCTTACTTGCCAATCGGCCAGTATTAATCGTGAAAAATTAAAATATTACATTACAACATATTCTAAAAATAGTCAATCGACATATTATTAACTAAATTATTCTAATAAATTATAGTTATACAATGTGTAACAAAAAATAACTCTAACACTATTTATATGTACTTTATCTATCACCGGTACCTTTCCACCTTGTTTTGCTATTCTTAGTTTCATATATAACGTCAGATTTCATATTTTTCCACACCACTTTTAAAGTGTATGTAATGAATGTTACCTAAAGTCTTGGTTTTCAAAGGGCAATTAGAGCGCTCGAAAAAATTCATACAACCGAGAATTTGTATTCCAAATTAAGAGTCTGATATAAATGGATGAGAAGGGCTGCAGTAGTAGAAGTATTGCAGCGTGGAACCTGAAATATCACAATCGTCAAGTAAACAAAATCGAATGTAAGACTTACCATACAAGAGAATGCTCAATAATCAGAACATCAAAACTCTTAAGAACCAATAGCAACAACAAACAACAACAGCCTGTAAATTTCCCACAGCTGGGCTAAGGCCTTTGAGGAGCTTTTGGAACATATTCCATCACGCTGTTCCAATAGGGGTCGGTGGTTCCAATACACATGTGGCAGAATTTCATTTCATATTCAGTGATGCTTGCTTGGGTTTGAACCCGCAATTATCTGTTAATCGCTGCGCCATCTCGGTTCAGTGCAGCACTACCGTCAACGATAATAATTTGCTACCAAACCAATATAATGAAAAATATAAGGTCCTCGAAACTCTTAAGAACTAATAAAACAAACCAAAAAGTCTCAGTATCAGTTACAGCAGCCTGACCTTCTCCCGACCCTTATTACTCTTAGAGCATTTACAATGTCTTATTTTTGTCGAAAATCAACATTCAAACAGCAAGTAATATTCTCAAATTACCATCATTTCCTATTAGTGCCAGCCCGCGGGTTTCGGAGGCCAGAGGATATGAAGAGGCCAGTTGTCACCCCTTACAGCGCATACGCAATTTCATAGTGATCGGTTAAGTAATTAGGATGGGGTGCACGGTGACGGATTTACCAATAGGCTAAGTTAGGACCCTAGGGCGGCAGATTTAGAGGGGCGGCAAATTTAGCCCAAATTTGTTATTATCGTACAGAAATAAATAAAAAAACTTATAATTATGTATACACATAACGTCGGTAATCCGTATACTACTACTATCACTACATAGCGGGTTGGAAAAACAATTTAGTAACTGACTGAAATATCACCTAGTTTATAATCATACTAATAAAGGAAAAAAACCGATATAATGAGGACGATAGAACACAAATCATAAATGATGCAAAAAAAAGTACTGCCTACTAGCTTACTAGCGGCAGATTTATAAATCCGCCACTGGGGGTGAGTTATAGCAACAGTTATCAAAACAAAATATACTTTACTAGCTTTTGCCCGCGACTTCGTTCGCGTGGACTTCAGCTTCGTCCCGTCTAGTCTAGTAATCGCTTAAAATCGCTTCGTAAATAAGCCATTATTTCTCGTACAAAGTAAAGGATAAAAAATGGTTATTGTGGGTTATTCCTAAGAGATAAACATATACCATCACGGACTTTTTTGTAGACCTTTTTAAGTTGTACAATACTGTAGTACATTGTTTTGATCTATTTTGTAGGATTCAGTCAGCGTTTGCAATGTAAGCGCAAAAAATGTGTTTTTTTACGACCTCACATTAGAAACCTCAAAAATTGTAGCCTATGTGTTATTCTGATGTATAAGCTATATTGTGGTAAAGTTTCATTCAAATCCATTCAGTAGTTTTTACGTGAAAGAGTAACAAACATCCATACATCCATACATACAAACTTTCGCCTTTATAATAGTAGGATTCAAGCAGGCAGTAGAATAAGTAGTAATGTAAATTCTATGGCGACGAACCGGCGAGAAACTCAGTAGATTCTCTTTTCCAACATTTTAAATACAAAGTTACGTTAATTAAATACATATACGAGTATAATAGATCCTACTTGGATGTCAACACGTATTAGCTCCATGCTTTTTTATAGACGGTCTTGTATTGAAAAAATGTTTTTTTAACAAGTGTTTTTTACAAATTATTTGAATTTAGGAATAGGCAATGTTAAAGATTTTTTCGATTATTACAGAAACGGACACCCAAGCAACCCAAAGAGGATTTATTGACTTTGCGGTGTCGGAAACTTAGCGCTGTAAGCTTATCTTTAAATTAGTACATAGAATGAATGTCACTGATTCTATCAGCCTGAAAAAAGTTACTATGAATAGGTATACATATTTTATTTGCTTATAACGTTTAACTGGTCCCAGTTTACATTAAGCCGCAGTATTTATTCTTTCGGTATACATTCTCTTTTCAAAAACAGTTATTTACACCATTTGGAATTAAAACAAATCATCATTCAAAATAAATTTTAATCGACTAGGGTCAATTCAGTACCTTTGTACCGTCATTTACAGAGTAAAATTATAAATACAGATTTTCCGGCATTCTTCTCATATAAATAAATACAATCAAAAATTAATAATTCTGTTCTGAATAAAAACGTCTCTAAACTCCATACTATTATAGTAAAACCACAACTATTTTAACCATGTATGATATTACCTCATATATAGCTTCACCCTTAATTAATAATTATTTTGTAAATGAATTGTTACTTGATAATAATATCAGTTAAACGCCATCTATAATTTATTATAAAAACTATATACTATTTGGGCTCAACGAATGAATAATTCAAATCCGTGAGTAAGTAGTACGGAAATTCAGTGAGAGATGGCGCTAGTTTCTGAGTTTATATTTTTGTATAATGACTGACATTATATATCTATCATAAAAGTAAATCTTAGCTTATGGAGAATGTTACTAGATGTGCCAAATCACTTGAATTTTTTTCTCAGTAAAGCCTGTATGTATACAAATACACTAGTTAAATACATAGTAGTTTTGATTTTATAAGCATTCAAAGTTTCGAATAAAATATTGAGTCTTTTTTTTATTTGTATATTAAAAATTTCACAAAAACGAATACAACCAATTTTTTTTTTATATCAATCGCCAAGGACACATTTTCATAAATTTGATATGATTTTTTTACCGTCAGGTCTGCCTAGATCGACGGTGCAGCGGCAAAACGACCGGGCGCACGCTTTATGATCCTCACCTCCCATACAAATTGACGCTGTAAAATATATGCACCAATGCACCTAGTCACACTGGCTCACTTACCCTTCAAATCGGAAAAAAACCAATAAACATTATTGGCATTTGGCGTTAGAATATCTAATGATTCTTCCCAGTCTGCCTTGCACAGGGCCCTTTCACTAAATGATTTAAAAAGGACAAAAGAAGGGTTATACAAATAAAATCATCTATACTGTAAGTAGAAAGCAAATCATTTATTATTTATATATTTATTTTGAAAGGTACACCATCAACTTATCACTAAACAGTTAAAATTATTGTTTTATGTATCTAACATTTAACATTATAGTAAGCGAAAACAACATAGATTTGTAATGAAATGTTCAAGACTATGAACAATATTATATTTCAGTTTGTAAAATTTTGTGTACATTTTAGGTATATATATATTACAACAGGGTAAGAACTAGCGCGCACTGGTAACTTTTGTCACGGTGACTGTTTCGTCACTCTTGTCAAGTCCGTGAATATGTACAGATGCAGACACAAATGTCACCCAATTGTCATGTCGTTAAGTGCGCGCACCTCCATACATATTCATGGACTTGACAAGAGTGACGAAACAGTCACCGTGACAAAAGTTACCAGTGCGCGCTAGTTCTTATGATCAAAGTATATAATATATTTTAATTTATTTTCTCGCACAAAATCTGACGTATATCGGATGTGTGGTACGCAATACAATGTCAGTTTTGAAAACGAGATCTGATTTTTTGGTCACTGGCTCCACGCGGAACTTCCTGAGTATGGCACACATCACAGTCTTCAACTCCATCATGGCAAACTTCTGGCCTAGAAGCATAACATATATAAGTTAAAGCTATCAAATATAAAACCTCATTTGCTTTTTCATAACAACGAAACATCTGTACATATAATACAATTTGGAGTGTCTGTTTGCTATATTAAAATAAACGATTTTAACGAAATACATATTTGTGGAACATATACCAAAATGTATATTTTTGTCTGTCTGTCTGTATTTCTGTTTCTTATCTCTAGAACGGATGGACTGATTTTGACGGGACTTTCCCTGATAGATAGCTAATGTAATAAGGAGTAACTTAGGCTACAACACCAACTATTTTGTCAAATGCAAATCTCGAGCACAGCTGATATAAATTAACAACGGATTATATAAAATTACATTTAGTAGAAATCCATTGACTATTTGGTAACTAGGCAAAAAAGTAAAGTAACAGCCTGTAAATTTCCCACTGCTGGGCAAGGCCTCCTCTCCCATTAAATAGAGGGTTTGGAACAAATCCACCACACTGTTCCAATGCGGGTTAGTGGAATGCACACGTGGCAGAATTACGATGAAATTAGACACATACAGGTTTCCTCACTATGTTTTCCTTCACCGCCAAGCACGAGTTGAATTATAAACTCAAATCAAGCACATATATATAGTGGTGCTTGACTGGGTTTGAATACGAAATCATCGGTTAAGATGCACGCGTTCAAACCACTGGGCCATCTCAGCTCATCTCTACCTAGGCCACATGTAGTACAAGTTTACCTATACAATTCCGGGGTCCTGCACTGAACGGTATGTAGGCGAAAGGATGTCTCTTTGCACAGTTCTCTGGGAGGAATCTCTCAGGAATAAAACGCTCGGGTTCCGGATACAGATCAGCTCGGCGATGCAAATCGTATATGTAGATCAAACAAGTCGTATTCGCGGGTACTGTGTAACCACCTGAAATAAAATTATGTTATTAATCATCTATTATTACCTTTATTAGTCAATTTTATTGTACAGATTGCCAGACAGAACCTGTGTTGGGGCTTTGCCTTAGCTACCCGATTTGAATCGTCAGTGAATCACCAATATTATTATTGGCAAAAGTGTCATAACATACAGGAAACTATAGTTAGTGCCGTATTGGTGCAATATAAATCAAAATATATTTTATTCAAGTAGGCTTATAAAAGCACTTTTGAATCGTCATTTTTTTATATTAAGTGAAGTGACCACCGGTTAGAAAACTATAAGAACCGGCAAGAGACTCAGTAGTTACTCTTTTTCAACATTTAAAAATACAGTCATGTTAGTTAAATACAATTATATATGTATGTAATTTATCCTGCATGGAAGTCTACAAGTATTAATTTCACGCTTTTTTATCGTCTGAAACTTGAAAGGATAAACTTATATCCTTAATGCGTATGCACATATAATGATTATCACAGATTTTATCAAAGTAATCAATGTTACAATGATTATTATAAACTAATGTCTACCTATGGATATGCATAACATGAAAACCCTTAGTCATTCCAATCAAATATCACGTTATCACTGTTTGATAATTAATACGCTGATAATTAATACGCTGATATAATTTCTTTATCTATGTCACCATCTATTGCTTGTGCATCGTTAAGCCATTTTGTTTTATAGATAGGGGAAGCGGACATTGGACCTGTTGGTCAATAGTCGTCACCATATCTCACAGACATCATTGGTATATATTGTGTATATAAGTACATGGCCAATGTGCTGCCAACCTTGGTACCAAATACATCACATGTCCGTGTAACACTGGTCCGCTCATTCTTCAAAACAAAATTGCAAAGTATTGCTGTTTGGCGGTAGGATATGTCAATATATCCCTTCACACTATTTCCACCCCAAGTAAGAGACTACCAAGACTTTTCTATGTATTCTTATTATGTAGTAGGTTTTTTCTCGATACAACGATAATGTGTGTAACTCTTGATTTTAATGAAAATTTATCCAATAGTATAAATATTAAAATATTAACAGCGTATATTTTTGAGCTCTATCATCGAATTTCATTAGAAATTAGGTCTTTATATGAACTGACGCAAAAAGCATTACATTTGGGATTTAACTTTTCCGAATAATTTTTTTTCCGAAGAACGTAATATATAGAAATGTAAATCTACCAAACCGCATATGGAACCATGGAAAACTGTGGTCAAGTTTTTTTTTATGATATAGTTTGGCGGACGAGCGTAAAGACCACCTGATAGTAAGTGGTCACCATCACCCATAGACAATAACGCTGTAAGAAATATTACAATACCTTACATCGTCATTGTGCCACCAACCTTGGGAACTAAGATGTCATGTCCCTTGTACCTGTAGTTACACTGGCTCACTCACCCTTCAAACCGGAACACAACAATACTCAGTAGGTACTGTTATTTGGCGGTAGTATAACTGATGAGTATAGATAGCCAGACGGGCTTGCACGCCCTACCACCAAGTAAAAAAGTAGTGGAATTCGTTTCTAAACTTTTTATAAAATGAGTATAATGAAAATCCAACTATGGAACATTTACATGCAGTACTTTAATCATTTTTTTTGCTAGACGTCAATACTGATACCAACACGGATATAATCTGAAGTGTTGTATGTTTAAACGACAACATGTATTTTGTTGATATTATATTTTAAATATGAGACAACATCACATACATTACTCTGATTCCAATGTAAGTATCTGAAGCACTTGTGATATGGAAATCAGAAGTAACGACAAACACCCAGACCCAAGACAACATAGAAAACTAATGGTAATCTACATCGACTCAGTTGGGAATCGAATCCGGGACCTCAGAGTGGCGTACCCATGAAAACCGGTGTACACACCACTCGATTATGGAGGTCGACAAAGAGAGATAATACTTATCCTAGGTAATAATTTGATCATTACCTAATACTGTTTCTTTTTGTACGTATCTAGCAATGAGAGGTGCACTCGGATACAGCCTCAGTGATTCCTTGATACAGCATTCTAGATACTTCATTTGGTTCAAATCCTCTGTTGTCACTGCCCGATCTGAATCACCAAAAATTTCAGAAATCTCCTCATAAATCTTGTCCTGAAAAATGGTCACTTTCTATTTTAAACTTGTTAGTTATTCGCGGTTTTGCTAGCGTAGAAAATATAATATATTTATAAATTAACCTAAAATATTACATTGGTATAAGATGTCTTTGTTTACAACACTTTTTTAGTCTATGTCCTTTCTCAGTCTCTAGACTAATTGTGTACCAAATTTCGTTTAAATCAGTTCAGTAGCTTTGGCGTGAAAGCGAGACAGACTTAGTGACACAGCTACTTTCGCATTTATAATATTATAGTATAGTATATATGTTTTAATATTTAAATTTCGATTATTTTATTCCATTTGACATTCGCCGTATGTTTTGTTATCTTATTTTTTTTTTTATAGAATAGGTCGGCGGACGAGCATAAGACAATGACGCTGTAATAAATATTAACTATTCCTTACATCGTCAATTCGCCGCCAACCTTGGGAACTAAGATGCTATGTCCCTTGTGCCTGTAGTTACCATAGTAATAGTGAGCCAGAGCTCACTCACCCTTCAAGCCGGAACACAAGAATACTGCGTACTGTTGTTTAGCGGTAGTATATCTGATGAGTGGGTGGTACCTACCCAGGCGAGCTTTCACAAAGCCCTACCACCAAGAGACTTTATACTCTGTCAACATTACTAGCCGACATTTAGTATAATAGTATGGATTAATGATAATATAATATTACAATTTATTGAATGGTTTTACTTACTTGGATTTCGGGCTCATTTGCTAAGGCCATTAACATGAAAGTCATGGCTGTAGCGGTGGTGTCGTGGCCCTGTATAAAAAAAAAATTATGTAATCTTGTGATCATCATTAAGGGCCATTAATTTATGACATAAGACGATCTAGGCGGTGGTCGATCATGTCTTATGGTTTCTTACAAGGGCATGAGAAGGAGTTTCGATAGTTCTTACGTGAGATCAAAAAAATGCACAGAGTAAAAAACATTATTTGAAAAAACGCGGGAAACCGTTCGATTGCCGAAGTTCGCTCGAATGCGTACCTTTAGAACCTTTGAAATAACAAATAAACATTTCCAAAAATTGTTACATTGCAATAAAATAAACCAAACATTTATTCATTTTTTTCTTTCAAATTATTTCGTAATAAGTCTTATACGAGAGGAGGGGGTCGCCCTATTTATTACTTTTTCTTATAAAAGGGGTGGAGAGGATAAAGACTAAAAAATAGTTACGTAATCAATAAATAGCCCCTAGCATGAGTTTGAAACAAAGGCAAGTATCATAATCCTTCCAAATTAAGGTGAACATCAAAAAATATTGTAAACTGATATTTTTTATACAATTTATATCCTTTGTGTATTTCTGTATCTGATCTTTATTTTATAGGGAAATACTTTCGAGATTTTAGCGTACAAAATAAGGCTATTTAATTCGAACGAATTTTGTCTATGTCCTTATTCGTTCTTACAGAATATGTCTTCAAGTTTGATTGATACTGTATTACTTCATCAACAGCCTGTAAATTCCCACTGCTGGGCTCAAGGCCTCCTCTCCCTTTTGAGGAGAAGGTTTGGAACATATTCCACCACGCTGTTCCAATGCGGGTTGGCGGAGTACACGTGTGGCAGAATTTCTATGAAATTTGTCACATGCAGGTTTCCTCACGATGTTTTCCTTCACCGCTGAGCACGAGATGAATTATAAAGAGAAATTAAGCACATGAATCAGCGGTGCTTGCCTGGGTTTGAACCCGCAATCATCGGTTAAGATGCACGCGTTCCAACCACTGGGCCAACTCGACTCACAATTAACAACACTGTATTACTTACCGCAAACATAAACGTGTCTACTTCCTCTATGGTGCCTTCGTGATCGATGAGACCGGACTTTTCATTTTTGAGGAGCAGATCCAACATTGCTAATTTCTCTTTACTGTCGCACTCAGCGTCGTTGTCGAATTGATTGAAGTTTTTCTCAGCCAAAAAGTTCCTCCTACTTTTTACAACACTATTGGTTAGGGTGTGTAAATGTTTCACTGCATTATTTTCCCGTCTTGCCAAGCCAGTTAGCTGGTAAATGGGCTCCAAGTGCAACCATGGTGCTACTAATCTTTGCGTGAAACAATCGCCTACGTCGTCTAATGATGAAAAGTATTTGGTCATCAACGATTGCATATTTTCATGTGTAGATCCCATTGCTGTTTCTAAAAGTTTGTCATAATATTTTAGAAACATAGTACGTCATAAAAACAATATTTAATCCTAAAACAGCAACACCAACAGCCTGTAAATTTCCCACTGCTGGGCTAAAGCTCCCTTTGAGGAGAAAGTTTGGAACATATTCCAACACGCTGTTCCAATTCGGTAATACACATGTGTCAGAATTTCTATGAAATTAGATATGCAAGTTTACTCACGATGTTTTCCATCACCGCCGAGCACGATGTATTAATCCTAATTCATTATAATTCAAAACTATATTTAGTTTTATTGTAATTGCAATACTAGCATAAGCCTTCAAATCTGATCAATCAATATTCAAAGACATTTCTTTTCGAAATGGCATACAATAACAATAATTTTAATAGTTAAGGGCCATGAGAAGTAGAAACGGTGTCTTTTTTTTTAGTCTCATTTTAAGAGCTGAGTCACTTAGGTGACTATGTTGCTCTGGTAGATTTCACAAACGGTGTCTTAATATTATGAAAACCTAAAATAAAAAGATACAAATATAACTATACCACACATGATACGTAGAGTCGCAGAGCTCATTAAAGACAGTAAGTTCGTTCTTTGCTTCTGAACTTCCTCCAGCAAGACCTTCTGGAAATGTTCAGCCTCTTCCTTAAACGTCACGAAATACTTTTGGAGAATGTTAAAATGAAACGCTTTGGTTAACATTTTCCTCCTTTGAAACCATTTTGCACCTAAAAATTTTAAGTAATAAAGTTTATATCTGTAATGAATTTACTTAATCTCAGATGTTTTTAAGTAGGTAATTAATATAGCATACCATTACTGACCAGTAGCCCCTCTCGAAGCCAGTTCGTGAGGTAGGTGTATGGATGTTCTTTGTAATTGTTTTCAGTTCCTGATAGAAGTTTCTAGAAATTCAAATCATAATAATTAATAATATAAAGCAAATAAATAAGAGTCTGTAGCTTATCTACAGATACCAGGCTCCAATGTTGCAAGCAAATCATGTAATGATTCCCCACCAGTTCACCCAAAATCAACCTCTTTTTTTATTTATTTGTTGCGTAAAAACTCTTTAAAATTTTTAACCTATTGTGTCGTTCACATTTACTTTCGTGAAATTATGTAATATTAATTTAGTTTATGTTGGTTTGTATCGTACTAAAATCCTTTAAATGTCAGTGCTGAGCCATTTTCTCTTACGGTCGTTATACCCAAACTATTAATTATCTGCATTTAGGCTTCCTATATAACAGTTTTTAAAAATGGAGCAGTTTCGACAAGACATTTGTAGATAACGTTGAAATATCGACGTTATCTTTATAAATAAAAATAAATAACCTGGTAAATATCCTGTTTCAATAACTGTAATAATAAAAATGACCATGTTAATTTAAAATCTTAAATGTCATATATGACTTTCTAGCACGAATACGCGGTTACTACGCAATTAATTATGGGAGGTCTGTGTTTCTTTGTTCAAACAATACATATGTAGGCCTATTTAATTTACCTCAATAGCCTGCGGGTTGCTGATGTTCACCATTCGTATATTTAATGAAAAATGTATCTGATTAATGTCACCATAGTGTTCGTGCAAGTGTCGTTGGAAAACGAACAGCTTTTCTGCAAAAAAAAAATACATTTTATGTTCAAGGAAGTCTTAGCCTTTATGTTTTGCAGAAGTTCTTTCGCTGTGGACACTGACATTCCATTATCAATTTACTTCTAATACATTTATATTTACCAAAAATGTGTTGTATTTACATGCTAAGTAATTAAATCTTTAAAATTCACGTAGATTACTACGTCTGTAACCGCGGGACCGACATATATATATATATATATATATATATATATATATACGAGGTTTGTTCAAAAGAAAAGGTGAATTTTGAAATTTCGCGGGCTGTATGTATTCAATCGTCGATTTTTTCTTTTTGTTATGTTGGTACATATATGGTTCTCAAATGTTGATATTATCAGCCATTTTGAATTTGTAGTTTTTTTTTGACAACTGATAAAGAAAAGGCGTTTTTGTATGTTCTTCGATTTTTTATTTTTGAACAAAATGGATCAAAGAATCTGTATTAAATTTTGCGTTAAAAATGAAATAAAGTGTTTCAACGCCTTTAAAATGTTGACTGTGGCATTCGGCGCGTCTACTTTATCTCAAAAAAGTGTTTATAAGTGGTATAACCGCTTTACAAACGGCCGAGAAGATTTTGAAGACGATGAGCGTCCTGGAGTTGCAATCACGTCAACAAGCGAAGAAAACATCGAAGCAGCAAAGAAAATAGTTTTAAAAAATCGTCGAGTCACTATAAGGGAAGTTGCAGAGGATGTTGGCATATCAATTGGCTCATGCCATACAATTTTTTCCAATATTTTGGGCATGAAACGTGTAGCAGCGAAGTTTGTTCCGAAATTGCTAAATTTTGAGCAAAAGCAACGACGCATTAGTATCGCTCAGGAGTTGTTGAATGATGTTAAAAACGATCCAGATTTGCTCAAAAGGGTCATAACTGGTGACGAAACCTGGGTGTATGGCTATGACGTCGAAACCAAGGCTCAATTATCCGAATGGAAGCGACCAGATGAACCGAGACCGAAAAAAGCACGTCAAGCTCGATCAAATGTGAAGGTTTTGCTCACTGTTTTCTTCGATTACAATGACGTCGTACATCATGAGTTCTTGCCAACAGGTCGTACGGTCAATAAAGAATATTACAAGGAGGTAATGCAACGTTTACGTGAAGCAATACGGCTCAAACGATCGGAATTGTGGAAAAACAAATCATGGATTCTGCATCACGATAATGCACCAGCTCACACAACAATGCTTGTTCGTGAATTTTTGGCTAAAAACAACACCATAATCATGCCTCAGCCACCTTATTCACCAGATTTGGCTCCCTGCGACTTCTTTCTATTCCCTAATCTAAAGAAAACAATGAAAGGAAAGCGTTTTGCCACTATTAACGAGGTAAAGTCGAAATCGAAGTACGAGCTAATGGCCATACCGAAAATCGCATTTCAGAAGTGCTTCGAAGATTGGAAGAAGCGCTGGTATAAGTGCTGTATATCTGGGGGGGATTACTTTGAAGGGGACAAAATTAATATTGACGAATAAATGAATACTTTTAAAAAAAAATCGAAATTCACCTTTCCTTTTGAACAAACCTCGTATATATATATATATAATATAGTGTATATATATAGTATAGTATATATATAGTATATATATATATATATATATATATATATATATATATATATATATATATATATATATATATATATATATTCTATCACCAAGCATATAGAAGTATTATTGCGTTTTGATTTGAGGAGCCAGTAGACATAATAGACATAAGCGACAAAATCGCTGTTCCCAAGGTTATCATTAGCGATGCAGTTACGTCACAGGTTCACACTGAACTATCAAATTTTTTTTAACATAAGAATTAATATCATAAAATGCTTAAATATATACGGATATGAAATAAAACTAGTTACTGTATAAATATTGACCGCGGAGAATGTTGGCAAGAATGCTAAAAAACGAACCAGCCCTCCTGTCACCAGTGGAGGCAATGAGGCGAGGTGTTATACTTTTGATGAAGCTTTTTGCACCACTACTCCAAGTGCCAAGCGTTTCGATAGAAATGATTATTATTATTATCAAATGATTTTATTGGCAAAATTTAATCTATTCTAAAAATATTTTATGTCTCTTATTATAAAAGAGTTGCCTGCTACTAGCCACGAATACTAAAAATATATTTATACAAGGTTATTGGTAATTCAATGTATACCCGTTAGGAGGTGATAAGGGTGACACTATTTGCAATAATTTAAACCCACATATGCATAGTGCAAAAATTAATCATCTTTGAGTTATCACGTTTTTAAGATTTTTTCAAAATTTGTCAAAAATGCAACTTCAAAAATTTATTTAAAAAAATTATCAATTTACATTAATGTACATAATAATGGTCAGTGGTGAGCACCTACCACTAGATAGCCCATCCGCCTACCTATCTCATAAAAAAGCATTATTAACGGTAGGCTCTATTGATAGTGTAGTGTATCATGATGAATCCAACGCCTTGGCAACTAACCACTAAATCACATAAATGAATATTTATACTATCAAGTATCTAGTCATCTGCTTACTCTTATCAATACAAATTACACATTCACGTCAAATTGCTTTAATCGTTATCGTATACTAGTAATATTAGAGATAAAAAACTAATTACAGAGTAAATGAAAATAAAAAAAAACTGTAATGGACAGTTAAATACCGGAAAACAATAATGATAGCTCATTTGCCATTGGTTGAAATATGCTTAGGTGATTCTAGTTACTGAGTATGTTTTTTTACACATTCAATAATGTACTAGTGGCTCTTGGATACTTCGCGTTTCTTTCAAATTTTTTTTAGGTTTCGAAACTAATGAAACCAGTCATTGCGTCATGTTTTGATTTCATTGTATAATAGAGGACGAGATGGCCCAGTGGTTAGAACGCGTGCATCTTAACCAATGATTGCGGGTTCAATCCCAGGCAAGCACCGCTGATTCATGTGCTTAATTTGTCTTTATAATTCATCTCGTGCTCAGCGGTGACGGAAAACATCGTGAGGAAGCCTGCATGTGACAAATTTCATAGAAATTCTGCCACATGTGTATTCCACCAACCCGCATTGGAACACCGTAGTGGAATATGTTCCAAAAAACCTTCTCCGGAGAAAAGGCCTTTAGCCCAGCTGTGGGAATTTACAGACTGTTGTTGTTGTTGTTGTATAATGTAAGCCAAATGTGTTAGCAAAATGATGAAACATTATTTAAATGGATTTTTTTTTAAATCGATGTCAGTTTCAGGGAGAATTGGAGTTTGTCGACATCACTTTACTTCAATTTTGTTTAGGTACTTTTTTCTTATACAGATATGGGACCAGTCTCTACCAAGCCAGTAACATATTTACGCTTTTTAAAATTATTTTTTTGTTAAATTTTAACAATTTAATTAATCGCAATAAAAAATCCTCTTTATTTCTTGCATATCTACAGCTGAAGTTATGAAGTGAGACAATAACCTTTTTTTCCCACAATCACTTGGACAAAAACAGAAGTTATTAATATACAAGATATGTAAGAAAAAAAGTTTTTTGACATTATTAACATTGCATTGCATTATATACCAATCATATCTATGTAAAATAAATCTGACTTACTTTTAAGCTAAGCCGTTTTTCAAAGCAACGGCGGATGCCAATTTAGTAAGAAAATGTTCGGCCTTAAGATCTATTTTCGCGTGCTCAGAATGAGCGATAATCTGCTTTACCGATCGAGAAACATCGGTAAAGTGAACATATTGCGTCGCAATGATTTGATGTTTAGATCCAAAAGGTACTAAGAGTTTAAGACTTGATAAAGGAATTAATTTTATAACTGACGAAGGTATTTTTACTCTGGCTGTACATCAGACAGGCATGCACCTATACTTATCAATTGATTTATTTAAAAACAATAATTCATCAATTTAAGCAAAACAACTTTGATGACATACGTGCAATGACTGTCTATTTTTTAAATATATTATTTACAATTTCATGCTCATTTCTTTTTAAAGGCTTAAATTGGTTATCTTGGAACTTCCGAATTTATATATACTAATAACGTTATATATTGTTTTTATACCGTTAATTTAGTACCGGCCATGGTATGGCCATAAAATAATACCTTGTGCCTCTAATTACACAGACAGCCTTCGAACTGTAATCAGCGGCGTAACTATCGTATGGCCAGGTGTGTGTACCAAGGCCCCGAAGTTCAGGGGGCCCTCTTAACCTTAAGCTTCTGAAGCTAGAAAATCACGGCCCTGCGCACAAGGTTTCTTATTTGGTATCTATAATTTTAAAGGGTAATTATTAGTTTAAGAGGGATGGGAAAAAGGGGGTGAGGGCCCGATTCTTTTTCTATGCACCGGGGCCCTTCCTCACCTAGCTACGCCACTGTCTGTAATGTTACATTACAATTAGTGTATAGTGCAATTAGTTGTAGAACAATTCATGAGCAGATCCACAGCCAACAACAAAATAAAGAGAGTTCTTCCACATAGGACTCTATGTAATCATTTCATATATAACAATTCCGTATTATATATTTAGGTATTATTATCATATTCAATACATATTATTAAACAAAGTCCCCGACCACGTCTGTCTGTCTATATGTTCGCAATAAGCTCTAAGAACTAGCGCGCACTGGTAACTTTTGTCACGGTGACTGTTTCGTCACTCTTGTCGAGTCCATGAATATGTATGGAGGTGCGCGCACATTACCACGTGACATTTGTGTCTGCACCTGTACATATTCACGGACTCGACAAGAGTGACGAAACAATCACCGTGACAAAAGTTACCAGTGCGCGCTAGTTCTAAAACTTCTGAATGAATTTTCATACGGTTTTTCCTAATAGACAGAGGCCTTCATAAGGAACGTTATATATAATAATATCATTTATTAAGGTGTTTGTGTAAATATGTTGATATAGAAATACAATTGTTAATCATTTCGGAAAAAAAGCAATAAAAAATACAACAACAACAACAGCCTGTAAATTCCCACAGCTGGGCTAAAGGCCTCCTCTCCCTTTGAGGAGATGGTTTGTAACATATTCCACCACGCTGTTCCAATGCGGGTTGGTGGAATACACATGTGGCAGAATTTCTATGAAATTTGTCACATGCAGGTTTCCTCACGATGTTTTTTTTCACCGCTGAGCACGAGATGAATTATAAAGACAAATTAAGCACATGAATCAGCGGTGCTTGCCTGGGTTTGAACCCGCAATCATCGGTTAAGATGCACGCGTTCTAAACACTGGGCCATGTCGACTCAAAAAATATATATATATATATATATATATACATAAAAGGTAAATATTTTAAAAAACTTATGTCCACCTGTGCCAAGCCGGGACGGGCCGCTAGTTATAACTATAGATATATATAACAGGTAAACATATATAGTAGGTCACTTCTTATACCATTCCTAAAAAATTTAAAACCGGCTTATTGTGTTATGCTATGACGACGCATCTTTTAGACTTCATAAATGTACGAAAAACAAATCAGACAATCACTGACATTTCAAGGTCGTATCATACGATTAGTTATGATTATATTTTCAAAAATAGATTAATTAATAAAATCGATTCTTTCTGTGATATTGTATTCGAACGACGCGTTAAATATAAAAGGTAAGATTTCATCGATAATTATTTTAAATTCAAATAATTCACGAAAATGACATAGCCTATACCCCTAGTTATATTTTTTTTGTAATTAAAGTTTTTTATATAAACCTTATGTTGTTCTAATCTCAAAATAATTCTGTTATTACCATAGATTAGTCATTATTATTGTAATTTAAAGTTTCTGTAATTTTGTTGTTGTTATTTAAAAATCATAAATATTTCATCAGTTATCTTACGTAGATATACAATCAAATAGAATTGCACTATCTTTGTGAATGTAATTATTTTTAGTATCAATTTAAGATATAGGTACAATATGACAATTGTGTTTTAAATACACAATTTCAATGCTTTAAAATTGAAGGTCATGACGATCTTATAAACATTGACTGTTTTGTTTGATAAAACAATTCAAATCAAATAATCAAACAGTATTCATAAGTATAACTAACTTATTATGAATATTTAATAATATTTTATTATATATTTACAAGTAACTGCAAATAATATATTAAAAATTTAATTTTTTTAGAACGTATCCAGGTTATGTAGAAAGCTTTACAGTCACTGTGAAAGGGTTATGTCGAAACCTTTACGTAAAATTACCTTAAGATATTTCGATCAATTTAACAAGAAAGAAGCATAAACTTTTAATCAATGATGTTTTAGTAAACAGATATTAACGCTAAAAAAGTGAAGACTAGAAAACGTCCTAATTGGGACGTTTGCCTTTAGTCGTTTTACGTAGTAATACGTTATAATACATCATAATTACGTAGTAATATGTTTTGTGTAATTAAAACATCTAGTTATCCCTTTTACTTATTGTTTTTATCAAGCTATCCTTTTTATTTTTAACGAAATGTAAAAATAAACTAAAATAAACGGTCCCCGGCACGGCACACTTTTTTCTGTTGTTTAGTATGGATATAACATATCTGTTTATTAGAATATCATTGCTTTTAATGAACAACTATAAAATTTACATACCTGGCTTTTTAAAGTAACTCAGTACATTCCCAAGTAAAGGCTGTGGTTTCGGTCCCGGTATTTTCCTGATAAGCCTCCCAGCTCTTCCGAATCGATAGTAAAGCTCTATCGATACAAGAATTAGTATAACCGGTAGTATAATAAAAAGCCACATTGTGGTATGATCTCGCTGATCCTACGATCAGCAATGACGAAACCGGCGATTTTTTCTTGTTTTTATTGTAAGAACAGATAATCAAAACGAATAACAAGGAGAGCACGCGTGCTTCACTGACGATATACTATCTGTGGTTGATACGCGCCTTATTTATTTTAAGTTGTCATTATTGCTAATAATGATAGTGTGATTTATGTGTACGTTACCGTACATGTAAATAATAAATATACTAATTATAAATAGCAATAATAACTGTTGAAAACTGATTTTTTTTTCTTTATTTTATATATGGACTTTTATACTAATGTACATGCCAGCCCCATCGTAATCTAATTACATTAATTCTAATATATATCTAATCTATAAATAAACTAATAAAATGTGACTTATGAATTTGAACAATGTTATAGACTCTTTAGATGTTGGTCTGGCAAGAATATCAACAAACATTCCAATGTCAAATTTATTCAAATTCATAAGTCTCATAATTGCTTCTCTTCCAGAAATCGTACACATTCACTTAATGTGTTGTACATCTTCAACAGTTTTGCAAATATCACAGTTGGGGGAGATAGAAACTTTCATCATAAATTTAAATTTATTTAAAGGCATGTGTCCGGACCTCAATCTGTGAGCAGTGACAATTAGTCTTCTAGATATTTTACTGTTAATGAACCAGGGTATATGTGGAGGTTCACTTTGTATTGTCTTGTACCATATTCCTTTTTCTAATGGTAAACTATGAAATTTGTAACGTTTACTGGTTATTATTAATCTATATCAATATAAAAAACGTGAAAGTAACTCTGTCTGTCTGTCGCTATTCACGACTAAACCGCTAAACCGAATTTGATTAAATTTGGTATGAAGCAAACTTGAAAGGAGAAATTACATAGGCTACTTTATTTGCCTAACACTTGACAAACAACACCCTAAAACGAGCGAAGCCGCATGCGACTACTAGTAATTTAAAACAGGCTTTAATAAAACAGTTATGGAGCGTGAAGATCTGCTGGTCACGGAGCTTTATACGAATTCTGACACATGCCAAAATTTACAGAACTAAAGTATAAACCAAATGGCGAGATTCTGAATTCTTTCAACTTTATTCAGTTGGTCCTCAAACAGATTAGGATAGCTTTCATATGCATGTATGCTAATAAAGCGGTACCAACATCAGTTAATTGTCTAACTTTTCTAACCGCGCAAGCAGCGGTGCTGAGTCTCCTTGTCAGAGACAATAAATGTGGATTCCATTTAAGTTATCACTATTGTTGAAAGTTAACTTGAAATTAAATATCTTTTCTTATTAGGTAAGGCGAAAAGAACGCATTTTATTTGTTTAACATTTAGAATTAAAAGAACCTAAAATTGACCCTTGCGGAATGCCCGTTCTGAATACTTCCATAAGACTAAATTCAATTAATAGATACCTGTTTAACTCTTTGATTCAACTATGATCAAGATCTTGAATATTATCACCGTAATGTTTTAGCTGGTACAAAATGCTTTCGGGATTTACTCAATCAAATGCCTTGGAGAAATTAAAAAACACGAAGAAATTCAATAGCGTGATTTCTCTCATGCATCATAACAATGTCAAAGTCTAATTATACATATGACACTAGACATCGCAACAGCAACAGCGTTTCCGTTGGCGTAAACGAGGACCCAGACTAGTGACGTCACGGAGGCGACTGTGATGTTGATAAATTCAATCAGAAATGAATCACACCCCAACCCTCTCCAAAGCTGAGTCTATTACTCAGCAATAGGGCCAACAGTACTACAACAAAAACGATACAAACAAACCCAGCAGCAGTTATTAAGAGATCCTTAGTAAAACCGAATTGTTCATAATGAAAAAAAGCATTTATATCAAATTGAAACAGATGTCACAGTTATTTTTTTTTTTGGACAGAAGTAAAGAAATAGGAAATGAAAGGCAACACAATTACAACACACATCTTTTTAATTACATAAACTGTTATATGCCAGCCAGTAGTATTGGCAAATAATACATTGTATAAGATTTTTTAAATAACACGTTACAATAAGGTGTAATTTATTTAAAACACTGTTATATTTACTTACGTATACATTATAATTACAAATGACAGTGAATACATTTAGCAGTAAGTTAGTATTTTATTATTTGCAGTGTCTAGTTAATACAGAACCGGATTTAAAGATCTGGGACCCAGAAGAGAGCAAAGGAATGGATGCCCTTGACCAACAGAGGCGTGGCGACCCTAATAATCATAATATCAATAAATTGGATTATTTTAATTTCAATCAGTAATTAAATAATTTATTTACTTATACCAATAGCTTTTATAACTTTTTTTATAATTAGAAACGTATTATTTGTTAACTCAAAAACAACGTAAATATAAAATATTATAAGAGCAATAAATAATTAAAAATAGCTAGCTTTACATGACAAGGCATGATCATATAAAAGTGAAGTATAACTAAATAATAATAATATAATTTTAAACAACTCCTATGCTAATGAAATTAGATTATAGGTTTGCCTCAAACATTCCAGGAAAAATATAATTTGTAAAATGTTAAAATATTAGTGTGTAAATTTTAGAACCAGTATTTTTGATCCACAGTGGCTGCTTGCTTCTGTACGAGAGTATTTATGGATATAAGTAGTGGGAATTATATTTATAGGCTATATAGACTTACTAATGTTATAGCTCATGACAGAATATTACCAACTAACTATATGAAGCCATTATGATTTCGTGTAAACTAAAAAAAGGAATACATTACACAATCATTGTTTTTATTGGTTCATTTCACTACGAAATTGTCATAGATTTAAGTACAGAAGCATTTATATTTTAATATGCAGCTGCTTATGTCTGGAAATTAAAGATTTGAAGTAATTCACTGCATCAATGGTAGCAATAATTGCTGAGAATAACACCAACTCGGAATGTAACATTAAGGAATCAAATTTCTGAGTACCATAAATTCAACTCATTTCAGAAGTAGAAAGATATAGAGACAGGATATCCTATCTCTATATATATAGGTATATTATAAGCAGCACCAGAAATAAGTAGCAAGCTTTCTTCTTCTTCTCCAAAATTTAGGCCATAAGTTATAAAAAAAAATATTGGAGGTGCTACTAAAATATAATTATACCCAAATTAAGACTCAACGTGGGGAATATCGGAAAAAGTTTTGCAATTAGAAAGTGGAAGTCGTGAAAAGCAATTCATTGGTGGAAGACGGAGAAAATTTTGCGGAATTATTAAATAACGAATTAATATACTATCTTTAAAAAGCCAGCGATTAATAACAAAAATATACTAAGTTATTAGATTTAACTGGGACTCTGAATTTTATCATTTATCTCGGCACTTGAAGAAATCATCTTTCAAGCATCATCTTACAATCGCTTACAATTTTCACACCACACCAAGGTACTGCAAGAACACTCCTGGTTTTGGTGACAAGTTTTCCTGATGTGGCTACATCACAGGACCTCTGTACAATGCAGTTGTCTTGTTTACGTTGTTGGATCAAATATATAGTTTTTTAATGGCCATACTAGAAGAACTAGTTGTATAGATGTGCCCAATAACGTAAAGCCATTCACGAAAGATTCATCATATTAGTTATTACCCAATTATAATAATAAAAATACTTCTACGCTTATACAAAGTCTTTAAAATCAAGCTATAGGATATACCACTGACTATTATGAGTTTTAGAGAAGGTGAAAAAAAAGACGCAGGTATACGTATGGGAATGAGAAGATTGACAGCATTTCTCACCCAAACCTGAGCTAAATACACGCTCAGATATCACAATCTTCTTTCACACCACATTTTTTTCAAATCCTGTTATCTATTAAAACACGCATTACATTAAAAACAAAACATTTCAAATACTTGTGCTTCAGTTGATTAGAGACTTTAATTAATTCAATACAAACTGTAAACAAAATTAAAAACAAATACGTTGCTACGTCATAGTCTATTATGTTTCGTTCGACGATCTCACAGAGAAAACACCGTTGATTTATATTAAATACTTAAACTAACACTGAAATGTCAAGTATCCTAGTCTCCGGCGGCTAGTGTCAGCGCGTTCGCTTGTCGTGCGAGTGCGGTCGCAGGCGTCGGCGCGCGAGGCACAGCGCGGCGGCGAGCGCGGCCAGTAGCAGCGCCGCCGCCGCCGAGCCCACCGCCACGCCGCGCAGCCGCGTGTACTCCGGCACGTGCAGCGCCGCGCCGCCCTGAGCGTTCGCGCACTGCACGCGAGCCCAGTAACTCGCACCCTCCTCCACTTCACTCACTGCCCAATGCCCATACACAATCATAAAAAAATTTAACGATGTATTTTTATACTTCTTATTCTTTTATTTGTACTGTGTCCTAATAAACATTTCTTTCTTTCTTTCTTTTCTTTCTTTCTTAAATTTTCGCGATTATTACACATTTAAATAAAACTAATTATAACGGATTTGAATCGCGTATATTAATTATTTTTTTAACATCCGGACGTTTCGAGCACTTTGCAGTGTTCGTGGTCACGGGTAGACTAAGATGACATTTCAAATAGACAAAAATTTCAAATAGAGTTTAATTACGGTTTTGTTGGTATACTATAGTAACAGTAACAGCCTGTAAATTTCCCACTGCTATTTTAAGGCCTCCTTTCCTATTAGGGAGAGGGTTTGGAACATATTCCACCACGCTGTTCCAATGTGAAATGCACATGTGACAGAATTTCGATGACATTAGACACATGCTGGTTACCTTACGGTGTTTTCCTTCACCGCTGAGCACGAGATGAATTACAAACACAAATTAAGCACATGAATGTTCATGGTGCTTGCATGGGTTTGAACTCGGAATATTCTGTTAAGATGCTCGCTTTCTAACCACTGGACCTTGTCAGCTCATATATTTGTATGTTATAACAAGAGGAGAAATCTTTATAAATATTTAGATAACTGACCGAGAACATAATCCTGTAGCGTGCTGACAGTGGCGAGGAGACGATGCATGGGCTCGCCAGCGTCGTACCAGCGCAACGTGCAACGTGCGCTTTCACTAGGTTCGCGACTCCACCGCACGAGGGCGCCTTCCTCGATAAGACGCACATTCACGGCCAGCTCCCCTGGCCCGCCTTCGCCAGCCACAGCGCCACTGGTTCCGATAAATACGCCCGTACTGGTCGCGCTTTCTGTGACCGCCGCGACAAATATGGTTTCGCTTTCGTCCTCCCGTAGTTCTTGATCTAGAAGCAAAGATTATCGTTTTAATCATAACTTCACGATGATTCAACCAAAGCCTCAATACGTTAATGTTCTGTTATTTTGATTAATTATTTGCAAAGTGGATTGAAATTAAAACTTGGATCAAAATAGTCTTTTATTAAAAATGGTTTGTAATGGTTAAAAACTAATATTTGTAATAAAATAACATAAGGTGTGAAGTTTCCTACTCCGAAGGAGTTCATATTTAATTGGCGGTTATGTATAGAAACTTTATGATGTAGTTTTCATAACACGCTGTGAGCGCGCATCTTAAAGAATCCCTTTCATCATATGTTCTTAACGCGCTAAAAGAAAATAACTTAAAAAAAATAATTATTGTAATGGCCAGGAAAAAATTAAAACATATTTTACCTAGCGTTCGCACGAAAATCGGTTTGCTAAAAAGCCCGTCGCCGATGTAGTCTTGTGACAGAACACGTAGCTCGTATTCGGTTGCGGGGCGCAGCCCCACCAGAGTGGCATCGGTGACGCCACGGGAAAGGATCTTCATGGTTCGCCATTCGCTTTCAGACCGCTCGCGGTACCATACGTTGTACTCCACATCGACACCATTGTGACCTGCGAATAATAAATTGACGAACAATTTAGATAAACATAATATAACAAATAGGACCAATTCAATAATCACAGGACCACGGATACTTAAATTTGGGTCAAAACACATCATAACAAAAAGTCAGAGATATCATAACTAACTAGCTGTGCCCGAGAATACGCGTTTAAATTTAACAAAAATAAAATATTATTGTAGCCTAAGTTACTCCTTATTATATTAGTTCTCTGCCAGTGAATGTCCCGTCGAAATCAGGTCAGCCGGTCAAAAATTATCCGGAACAAACAAACAGATAGTGAACGTTGCTGTATTAAAAAATAAATAGGTATTAAACTTATAAATATATATAAAGACAATGGAAAAAATCTCTACACTACCAAGGGCTCAATAAAAAATTACAGAACCCCACGTTTCAAATATCTAACATGAAACATATATAATCTCATGCAGTTGTGGTGGGTCAAACGAAATCCTCAGTGGTTAAATTGATGAAGAGGACACATTCGGGGAATAGATATACTATTCCCCGAATGTGTCCTTATTTCGGGACCTAGTATTGCACAATTGACACCCCATTATGAGAAAGACTGACGGAGTACCAACCTAATCACCCTAAAAATTTATAATCCCTCAAGAAAGGAAGAACATTCATGCACATAAAACTACTAAAATCGATCAATATAATATTTCTATTGATCATATATCATATAAAGGTAAACGTCTGACGAGACTTCAACGTTTAAATTAAAAAATGATCTATGTTTATTGTAGAAAACACAGGCCTAACTTTAACTTTTTTACATTTAGAGGTGTGATTTTGAGACTAAAAACCTTTCCATAAAACAATTTCCATAAAACAATTTCGTCATTTTTTGCATTGATTAATTAAACCAAGATTTGGTCGCGTGCAAGAATTGTAATAACTAAATGAAATGATTAACATGATCTGCAATAAACATATAAATAATACAAACCTGGCACCCAAGAGAGATGTATAGATTCAAAGGAAGCCAGAGCTGTGAGGTTGTAAGGGGCTCGAGGGGGCACGTTCTCGATCAGGAGTTCAGTCTCCACAGCGAGCTCGTCTGCCTCGTTGCTCACCGTACATATGTATACACCACGATCTTCTTCTTGCACGTCATTGATAGTTAAATTCCCTTCCATTAATGAGTATCTTCCTTCAGGTAGCTCACTGCCATCTTTCTGAAAAAATATAAATAGTAACATCATAATAACAGGCGATAACTTCGCTTAAAACTAATCGAGTACAAACAATTAATATAAAATGTACGAGACCTTTGCCCAACGGATGGACGGCAACGCGTAATATGGCTCTGTGGATACCGTGCAAGGCAGATTCACTGTAGCCCCGAGCCTTACAAGATACAAGGGTTGAGGGCGCGCTGCTAGAGCTGGTGGCCTTTGCACGCGTACCCGAACACCAGCCGAAGGACCCTCAGACCCTAACGAGTTATACGGCGTACAAGAATATAGCCCTTCATGAGATTCGTCAACCTGTGCCACAAATAAAAATATATATCATAAACACTTCATCTCGGTTGACTAACAATACATATATCTTCAAAACTCACGCGATTAAAAAGTAGACTTCCATTTCGGCTATAAAAAACGCCGAGTACATTGTACGGGTCAAATAAAAATCCATCCTTTTCCCAGCGCAAATTCGTCAATGGGGGATTAGCGCTGAAGTGACAGTCAAGACTAGCTGATTTTCCATATGGTAAGAACCTTTCTTTCGGTGAATAAACAACTTTTGCTTTATCTGTAAGCATGATTATTAAATTAATATCTCATCATTATCATCATCATCCTCCTGCCCTTTTCCCGATTTTATTTGGGGTCGGCGCAGCATGTCTTCTACTTCCATACTACTCTGTCAGACGTCATCTCACAAGTAACATTCTTTCTAACCTTAAATTAAATTAATATCTATTACATGAAATTAGTTAGAGATAATTGAATTAACCAACTAACACTGTACATCCAGGAATCCGCTAGCGCTCTGCATTTGACCATCAGGAGCGCTGATACGACATTCGTACTCGCCCAGGTCTGTGCTGATTGTATGCCGAAGAATTAAGCTACCATTGATCGCTAATTCCGAACGCAGAGCTAGCTCAGGCAAAGCTTCAAGAGGCATTCCCTCGCGATACCACTGCACGACCCATTCGGGACTCTTGGGAAGACATTCAAGCTCAGCACGCTCTCCTTCGAGAACGGTCACGTTCATTGGCGGTGTAACAATTAAATTACCACCTGGAACATATCGATATTTGTATAAAATACATAGTTCGTGAATATGACGACGTGAGCCGAGATGGCCCAGTGGTTAGAACACATGCATCTTAACAGATGATTTCAGGTTCAAACCCAGGCAAGCACCACTATATATGTGCTTAGTTTGTATTTATAATTCATCTCGTGCTCGGCGGTGAAGGAAAACATCGTGAGGAAACCTGCATGTGTCTAATTTCATTGAAATTCTGCCACATGTGCATTCCACCAACTCGCATTGGAACAGCGTGGTGGAATATGTTCCAAGCCCTGTCCTTAATGGGAGAGGAGGCCATTAGCCCAGCAGTGGGAAATTTACAGGCTGTTACTATGACGACGTCCGTGGTCGAGTAGTGTGTACACCGGTTTTCATGGGTACGCCACTCCGAGGTCCTGAGTTTAATTTCCAGTCGAATGGATGTAGAAAAAGGTCATTAGTTTTCTACGTTGTCTCGGGTCTGGGTATTTGTTACCACATATACCCAAAACTGGAAAATCAGAAGTAACGATGGGGTATAACACAAGTGCTTCAGTTACTTACATTGGGATCAGAGTAATGTATGTGATGTTGTCCAATATTTATTAATACTATTTATGTATATTTATGTCCTGCCTTTGGAAGTGCGCTTACCGTCGACGTCTAAGTAATAGAACGTGCCGTTGTTGCGCGCAGGTGGAGTGCGATTAGGGAAGGTGACGCGGCATCGGTAAAGACCGGCGTCGGTCTCGCGCACCGCACTCACGTTGACGGAGCCCCCGCCGAGCCCGTGCCCGCCCACGCGCCGCACTCGTCCCCCCCATCGGTCTGCCACTTGCGGCTCTCCTTCGCCGCTGTACCAAGAGAAGATAGTTTCGCCCTAAGGGAAAAACAATTTAACATTTGTAAAGGTTTAATTATAATCACTATTCGATTGCCCAAAGTAGTCTGTTGAGAAATGCTCGAGTTATGGGTTCATTATGAGCAGTGATTTTAAAAAAAAATTCAAAATCATTTTTGAATTTTTGGATTTTGAAAATCTTTTTCCATTGATGGTAGGGCTTTGTGCAAGCCCGTCTAGGTAGCTCCTACCCACACATCAGAGTCAAAGCGTAAAGTTGTAAGAAGCTTGAAGGGCAAGCCAGTGTAGCTATAGGCACATGGGACATAAAATATTAGTTTGCAAGACACATTGGCAATGCAAGGAATGCCTAATATTTATTATAGAGCCAAATTTTATGGGCGGGGAGAATGTGGCCCAGTACTCAAACCCACCTACATCATAAAAATCGGGTTAATATACTAATAAAATGTCATCCTTCTAACATCCTTCTTTGCTATTTCTCCAGTGTTATATAAATAAGATTGGCGCGCGGCAGCATAATTTACATCATGAGTCATAACACCAGCAGTATTCATGAATCAAGACATTATGTAAGACAATTTGACATGCGTTTGTATTTTTTGAAAATCGAATATAAAACTTGTAGATTAAAACGTAGTTAATATAAAGTTAGAATAAGTAAATTAAATTTATTGTTACTTAACACCTCTTTAATAATGATGGAAAAAAAGTGTTGTATCTGTGCCTATATTAAATATTTGTTTTTGATCGTGGCAATGTGTGCGTTTTAAGGGTAGTCAACTGTTAGACCATCATTACGATAGCATTACAGTGTACCCAAAAGGGCTTATTATTGCAGTAGAGATTAACCCATAACAACCCCCATAGTCTTACAAAACTTAAAAATTATAATTATAACAAAGAGGCAAATTACAAATTTTTATTATCATTACATATAAAACAAAGTATGTAAAATCAAAACTATGTATGCTTAGATATTTTAAATTACGCAACGGATTCGGATGCGGATTTAATATATAGGTAGATCAATACGAGAGGAAGGTTTTTGTATACAATACATGGACAATATAGTAAAGAAAGCAGAAATAAAATGTAGTATACTTATACCCTAGTAAGGTGATGAACAATTAAAATAAGTAGTCGATGAAAAAAATGTTAAAAAATCGACATTGGGCATACCAGTACTTATACACTAGCTCTCTACTCAACTAAAAAAAAGTAACATACTGTTGTGCCGATGTAACCTTTTTAATAGGTGAGGGTTTGACTTGGACAGCTGGTAACTTTTATGCTTGTTTAATAAGATTTAATTTGGTAAGCGTCGCATTGCTCACTTTATACCTAGTAGGTCATTTAAATTACTTCGTTTCCTGTCACTTCCCGCTGCCTCAAGCTTATTCGCTCGCCTAACAAGACTCTAATCTTCACCTTAATATCAAATTATACACGGAAATAATTCGAAATTATAAACGCCTTACGCGTTAAATGCGTAAATACTTCTATACCCAATACATATGTAGTTGTACTTTTTTCAAATTGTGCAAAAATACACATTTTTATACAGCGCATCAATTCTTGCTGTTGCAAATTATGGAAAAATCAATATAACGTCGGCAAAAATAGTTTCAATCGTTCTCAAAACATAGTCAACATGTAGGAGACTTGTTAATGAAGTCAGAAATAAAGACAGTCGTGTGGGGCGCATAACTGCGCAAGAGATTGACGAGGGTCTCATCGAGTACCTATCTCAGCAGCTCGACCTGTGGTCAGCAGCGCTCAAGTAGATAATTGTGCCCGCCCGCACCTCTCCGACGGCCGCCCGCGTCTACCCGCGCCACTCGCCTGGGAGCCGCGAACTACGTAATCATCTAATGCGAAGCAATAAGCCGTATGCAGGCGGCATGTCCTCAGGCCCCGCGACAATCGACTCCTACACGTTCTCTTAAATATGTTTTTACACTTTAGATAATTTGGGCTAGTTCGTGTCAAATTTTTGATGTCAGGAATTGATACAAATTGCACGAAAATAAATTCAAATATTACGTGTTTTGTATATTAGACAATAATATGAGAACTTCTGACGCAATATTGTTGTAAAGACTTTTAGTTTGGAGTTATTTTACATCACAAATATTCTCGGAACTCCATACCATTTTTCTTCAAATTTCGAATACTCAAGCATTTTAACTTGCTGAACACGAATTCGTTGAAAAAATTGGAGCAACTTAAACTTTCAAGGTCAAATTTAGAAAAAAATATCATATTTTTTGTTATTAATATTAATTATCGAGGCAGCTTGTCCTACAAAAAACGCAATGAGAAAATGGCCATTTTCTCCACAATCCGAAACCTGATCCACAATCTTGTCTGTTCTAGGGTTCTTTTGTAAAGCCGAAGACATGTCAGATGTTTGCAATCAAATAAAATTCAGAGCATACATTTAAGGCGAATAAAACTATACTTGATTATAAGACGAAATAAACGTTTTTAATTAAAGATAGATTTATAAAATGTATAAGTAAAAATGACATACTTTTTTGAATTTTTCTCGTGTTATAATTGTAATTTAAAAATAAAATCATTTAGATGATTACTAGCAATGCTGTTAACCTTATCCTTCAGGAGATTAGCGAGGCAGGTGGGTAATATGAAATAAGATCTGTAAAATAGTGTTATCTATTAGAGATTTGCGAAGAACAAAGGAAAATGAGCTGTACTATGATGTACGAAGCTGTGTTAGTGTGTAGCTGTGCAGTTCGAGGTTACGTGCTGTACCAGGTACACAATACATCGGCTTCTAAAAACATCATCTCCTGGTAGTCTAGTAGCTCTAGTTACATAGCCTTGGAGACATCCCTCACACACAGTCCTTGCTCATATCACGTGCACTCATGTCCTGCTTTTTATAAGAACAAATACCTTACCTAGCTTTTCACCATCAATGTGCTCAGCGAGGCTAGGAAATTAGAGTAATCCGTGGATTTTTTAAATCGTACAGCGTATGTAGTGGTTACGCAGCCTTATTGTTTTACTACAATATATGTACATTTAAGTACAGCCGTATATATGCCTATATTTATTGTTTACTCATTTATACCTTAAGTACGACACAAATTAAATGTAGCGTCGGCAAAATTCGTAAAACCGATTACTGGCGATTTACACAACCAATAGAAATAGCTTCATATCACGCCATTCGACGCTATTCGTCGCTATAGTTTCACGCAACAGTTCACACGAATTTTGCCGATGATTCACAAACGACTTTCAAAGTCAAAGTCAAAAATATTTATTCAGAATAGAAGTGTATTACACTTGCTTATTGACAGTCAAAAATCTACCACCGGTTCGTATTTTACCACGGACCTGAGAAGAATCGATGAAATAAACTCAGCGGGATCCATTTATTTTTTATCGGAAATTGCTACTGTTATTCAATCAGTACATAATTATTTAAATCTGCACATGTATATATGCACGTCTATATACGTGATTAAATAAGATACTTCTTATCTAATATATGATAAAGTATATAATATATAGAAAGTATATAGTATATAATTACGCATCGGCCTTTGTAATAATCGCTCGCTAATTTATAGTATGCACTACAATGATATTCTAATAAACAGATATGTTATATCCATACCATATGTTATATATGTTATACCATACATAAAAAAGAGTGCCGCGCCGGGGACCGTTTGTTTTAGTTTATTTTTACATTTCGTTAATAGTAAAGAGGATAGCTTGATAAAAACAATAAGTAAAAGGGATAACTAGATGTTTTAATTTCGCAAAACGTATTACTACGTAATTATGATGTATTATAACGTATTACTACGTAAAACGACTAAAGGCAAACGTCCCAATTAGGACGTTTTCTAGTCTTCACTTTTTGCGCGTTAATAACATATCTGCTTACTACAACATCATTGATGCACTACGTATTACGTGACAATGGCAAGCGGAACCAGGTGTGGTCACCCAGCACGCTCCTGTTCATTGGTTTGCAAGGACTTTTATATATACATATAATATAATTGGAGTGTCTGTTTGTAATAAAATAGCCGTTTTATACGATACTTAAGATATTTAAATGTTGAAAAACAGCAGCTACTGAGTTTCTTGCCGGTTATTCTTTGTAGAATCTACTTTCCGAACCGGTGGTTGCTTCACTTTGTTGACAATTGTAAAATGACGATTCAAAAGTGTCTGTAAAAGCCTACTTGAATAAAGTTTATTTTGATTTTGATTTTGACTTACTCAAGCAGCAGTAACTGATATAATAAGGAGTAACTTAGGCTACAATAACATTCTTTTTGTTAAATTCAAACGCATATAAGGTCGCGGGCCCAGCTAGTATAATATATTATATAAATAAAAATTTTAACAAAAAGAAAAACCGACTTCAAACAAAACACTATTTTAAAACAAATGAATATGCACGAAAAAGTAATAAAAATAATTGCGTATTCAACATATTTTTTAGAGTCTTCCTAAGTTAAATGAAATGAAAAATATTAGACTACTTAAAAGTCGATTAACGATTATATCATGTAGTTATAGTTATTGGTATATTTGGAGCCGGTGTCAGCCACGGTGCCCTTGCCCCAACAATCAAAAGAAAGAAGCGATACGAGCCCCTTGATTGATCCAGTATATTATTGTGTAAAAGGTAATTTGTAAAAAACATATTTGTTAAAGTATTCTCGTATTGTTTTTTGATAGATATACTGTAGGGTTTTATTGGCTGACACCGACTCCAAATATAACAATAATTATAACTACATGATATAATCGTTAATCGACTTTTAAGTAGTCTAATATTTTTCATTTCATTTAACTTAGGAAGACTCTAAAAAATATGTTGAATACGCAATTATTTTTATTACTTTTTCGTGCATATTCATTTGTTTTAAAATAGTGTTTTGTTTGAAGTCGGTTTTTCTTTTTGTTAAAATTTTTATTTATTTTTTGATTTTAAGTGAAGCTGATGTTGACTAACTAATTTTTTTTAATATGGATAGATTAAGCGTTCCGTTTATATGAGTCAGAAACTACTTCGAGGACAATTTCAAAGGAAACTTGCGAATAAAGCAAAAATAGACTTTCGAAAATGCGGATTTAATACGTCACGCGGCGTAAACTACAAGGATCCCTCGAAAGAGCTGTAATCGAACTCAGCAAAAAAACTTTGAAAAAGACCAACTATATTTCGTACATCATATGACATCACATCACATACCCAAATTTTGATTAAAGATAGTAAGAAATTCTGCCCCATATCGCACCCTAACTGCGAGCCGTATAGGAGTTCCATCACTACATAGTATAAAACAAAGTCGCTTTCTCTGTCCCTATATCGTTAAATCTACGCAACGGATTTTGATGCAGTTTTTTTTAAAAGATAGTAGGGGAAGGTTTGTGTATATAATACATGAACAATATAGTAAAGAAACACTGATAATTTTAGAAGTTTGCGATGTGATGTCGTATATAAACAAATTCTGTAGTATATTTAGTATCAGTATTGCACCCGTGCGAAGCCGGGGTGGGTAGCTAGTTGATTATAATATTCGACTATGATAATTACATAAACATAACCACATTACGGAAGGTGACTCAAATATCCAAATAACCTATAAATAAAAGATTCGACCGAGTATCGCTAACGTGCTCCTCAGAATTGTTCCGTTCCCTTCCGTTCCGTTACTTTGTCATGGATCCTGTGCTCAGAACCTTACCAAACTTTCACCAAATTACCCTTGAAGTATATATTTTATAATAAAAAAAGAATTATCAAAATTGGTTAACGTGATTTTCAGTTATTCACCTATTTGTCGCGCATATACGTAATGCAAATTTAAGACTTATGTCGTTTTCACATGGATACCATCATCGGAAAAAAAAAATAAAAAAATGGGACCCCACGGGAAGCACTACCTTTCAAACAAAAAAAAAATTATCAAAATCGGTCCACTCAGTGAAAAGTTATGAGGTAACAAACATAAAAAAAAAAAAAAAAAAAAAAAAAAAAAAAAAAAAATACAGACGAATTGATAACCTCCTCCTTTTTGAAGTCGGTTGAAAATATACATTTACATCAGACCGCTAGCTAACAAGCTGTGCCTGCGACTTCGGGCGCGTTATAATTTAACAAAAAAAAAAGTTTTATTTGTAGCCTGAGTTACTCCATACTGCATCAGCTTTTTGGTTGTGAAAGTCTCGCCAAAATCGGTCCAGCCGTTCCAGAGATATATTGGAACAAACAATAAGACAAAACGGTAAAAACGCTATTTTGGTATATGTACCGTGTGAGTATAAATATGCATTTAGTAAAATAGTGGTCTTTTAATATCACAAACAGACGCTTAAATTTTATAATATGTAATAGATATAAAGAGTCTTATTTTCGTTCTATACAAATTACCGAGACTAAACGAATACGTGTATCTTTACCGAGGTACGATTCATATGTTTAATTTATGTTTATAAGTGATTATGCGTCGATAAAGAAAAACGTCGTGAGAAAAAGTGTACCTAAATACCGAAAAAAAATTACATTTGAGTTGAGGAGGTTAACATATAAAAGGTCTTTGATCAAGTATTTTAAAGTATTCTTAAACCTTTTAAATATATTCAGGTTTATATAAATTTGCGTTTCATCGGAAGACTGTCATAATTGCAAAGAAAACGTCAACAATACTAAGGTTCAATGCCTTATTTAATTTTTTAATTAATTGCCTTCCTTAATAAAAACGTTAATAAAAAATATTATAATCATTATTTTCGATGTAATTAATATAAAAACGTTAATTAATTATTTTCCTCTTAATATACTTTAGTTTTTTACTTAAAAAGTTAAAAAAATATGTCGCGAGACAATGTTTTAATAAAATAAAATAAGCACACATAGCTTACTTACACATTTCGATATTTTATTATTACCTACTAAAATAAATATATTACCAATAAACTTATAATAAACTACTATAAATTCCTTTAGGTAACTCTTCTTTAAATTTGTAAGATTTTATTAATCTACTACTACTGTACAAAATGGACTCATATTTCATACCTAATACTTATGTTAGTATACATTATTAAGAAAATAATCTATGCCTAAAATATTGTGACATGGTGCTAAATTCCGTTCAGATTTCAAACCTCCGGGAATTTTCAAAAACGTATGACTTACAGTACGACACAACTTAGATGTACCATCGGTAAAATTCGTAAAACCGATCACATCCGAATTGAGTACGCTATCCCAAATTATCAATATTTATTACTCATGCGAATATGTACTTTGCACAAACGTAATAGGTAACTTGTAATATCATATGACTATATATATTCGTTAATTGGACACGTCGATTTACATGCACTTGCTTTCTCTGACGCGAGAATCTATAGCGACGAATAGCGTCGAATGGCGCGATAGGGAGCTATTTCCATTGGTTGTGTAAATCGGCAGTAATCGATTTTATTTTCATTCCATTTCATTTTCCGATGCTACATCTAATTTGTGTCGTACTATACGCTAGTAGATAATTGATAGAATTACTCTATTTATTTCACTTCAAAAGTCTGATTCGTGATAGAAATGTTTCAAAGAATTGAAATTCCCCAGCAGATGAATTGATAGATCTTGATATTTTAGTCGATCTGCGTGGACGCGTTTGAAGGACCGCACTCGAAACTCACCGCAGATCAAGTGAGATCTGAATATAATATTAGATATTGTTTTTAATGTTTATTGGATGCATGTATCGAAATGGCCTATCAACGGAATTTGGTTGACACAAAATTAGTATTAATTTAGTTTTATGAACATATGTAGTAATATTTTTACAATGCTCTTATAAAAAGGTTTTAGTTGAAATGTCATATTTTAAGGTTTTCGTCGAGATATACTGATTTACTATCTATTCCAAACACAAAAGGACAAAAACCTAGTAAAAACAATTGACGCGATATAATTGGTCGAACGCTTGAATAAACTATGATATTCGTTATAGATATGAAAAATAATGCGTTTTGAATGTTGACGAAACTGCCATCGGAATTAAAACTGAATTGCATATAAATAGCTAGGTGAAATAATGTTGTATAAGCTATAAAGATATATTTATTAACTGTTTAATAAAGCAGAATATATTTATATATATACTAAGGTATTTTTTATCTGTATTCCATCTTCGATTGGAATAGACAATATATAAATTGTAACTCAAATAAGAATATTGGCAATATTATACATTTATAATTTCTTACGATTATTTAAAAAAATTCAATCGGAAGATGAGACCTCTAAGTAACCACATTGCGGTCGAGAAGATAGAGGCCTTCGTCTATTTATGCTGCCCCATTATGACTAGTGAATAACAATAACGATTGTCTGATGCGACCTGCGCTACATACCGACGCTATTACGATAGTGCGGACAGTTCTATGGCCATAACCTGTGGCCGTAACAATGCACAATTTATAAAACGTTGGTGCGTTAATATGATCAATAAATAAAAAAAAAACAATTTTCTGTAAATACAAATGATTCGATTTATGAATTGAAAGATTTTTATTCGGTATTCAAAATAACTTGTTTCGCGGATTCGCTCGCGTTTTAAGGTTATGAAAAAAAAATTACATATGTTCTTCCTTTAAGCTTGCTTTATACAAAATATCATGAAATTCAATTCAATGGTTTGGCGTTCTAAGAACAACAGACTAACCGATAGTGTTGTTTACGCATTTTTAATATTATTATAAATATGATATTTTTAAAACTTATAAATATTTTTTACGATTCTTATCATGGTCAGATTTATATCGGACGTGTCACTCAAGATTCTAATCACGGGATAATCTCCGGACTTGTAATACCTACTACGGATGATGATCTAAGGGTATCTTAACATGTAACACCTCCGTACAACATCATCATTAGTTTCGCTGTGATAATAATGGTCATATTTACTCATGACCATAATGCAAGCTGCATCATCACTTAAGTCACTTCCTACAAGTCTTAAAATGGAAAAAAGTCTATTTCAGTTGCGATTTAGATTATTTTTGCCAAACCGATGATTGTGAATTCAAAAATCGAGAAAAGATAATAATTAAATAAATTTTTTTGTTTGTTGAGTATTTGAATTAAGAACCTTCTTAAAAAAGGAACAATTTAAACTGCCAAAAATTGAAGAATATATATAACCTACTTATATTTGTAATTAATAAATATTTTAACATATTATATATAATTTATAAAAATTACAATGGATTATTTAGTCATCACCATTAAAATATATTCATTGTGAATTTGTTGCCAGATTTGACAAATGTACAGTTGAATTTAAATAAAAGATTATAAAAGGGTGCGTCCACATCAATATACACGTATCAGCTTGATTCACACACTAACTTATATTGAATTTCATAAGTATATGCAACATATAAATTACAAGGCGTTTGTTTATATGTTACAGTTGTTATGTAAATTGTTTATAGTGAGATACTTCTTTCTTATAGCTTATATATTATTTCTATGATACAGCTTTCTTTGTCTGAAGTAAAAATTGACTTTTTAGAGTATCTTCAAGGATAATGAATTTATAAAAATTGATAATATTAGAAGTTTTTTTTTTTAAATTGACGTCTTAATCTGGAACAGTAATTTAGTCATTAAGATATGTATTCTAAACGAAATGGAAGTAAAAGAGCTGGGCGTCCTATATGAATAGAATGTTCCACCAAGTTGACAGAGGCCATTTAACACAACTGATTGTATTATATGTATATTTCTAATGCAATCATACTTAAAATATTGGAAAAAGGTAAGTTTTGT
Organism: Vanessa cardui; assembly: GCF_905220365.1. Classification (NCBI taxonomy): domain Eukaryota; kingdom Metazoa; phylum Arthropoda; class Insecta; order Lepidoptera; family Nymphalidae; genus Vanessa; species Vanessa cardui. The sequence continues at coordinate 3,501,612 of NC_061130.1, read as the reverse complement.
TTTTTTTTTTGTTTTTCCCGCAAGTCCTTTAAAAATATTAATTCGATTTCAATGATTTTTTCAATAATGACAGTTTATAGTTTAAATGTCCAATTGTTTTAGGTATGGCTTTTTATGACCGCGACTTCGGGGCAAAAATAAACTCTATCAATAAATAGGTATATTAACATATTCGTTTTTTTATATATGGAAAAAACATGATGAATGCAATTCCCTACACGATAAGACACTTACATCCTTATCCCACTGGAGATGATATGGTATTTCGTTTCCAAATGGAAAATCGAGGTGACAATTCATCACAGCATAACCACCCACACTAGCGCGTAGGCGCTCCGTCTCGAGCGGCAGCAGCGATCCGTACACATGCACCAGCGTCGTCAGCGCCACGAACTGCAAGCTCCACGCTCGTAGCCCGAGCCCGCCCATGCTCGCCGCACTGTATGGAACTCCGCGCAGGACAATGCGTTCACGACTGAACAGGAGCGTCGCGCGCGCCCAATTGACCGAAGCTAGGAGCGGCCTATTAGACTTAACCTCAGCAGATTACTGCACGAGTAATCTAATGAGTTTTCCGCACCTCCGCGGCTGTCGCGTGGACAAAGCGAAGCGCAACCGACAGGGAAAACCGTGGACGTCCGCCTTCGAATCCAGTTAGCACTGACTCTGCTTTACTTATTGTTTTTCACTCCATAAAACCACAGATTTAATCTTAAGAATATGATAATTTTTTGATTTCACGACCATATAAGTGCCTATAATTATGGCACATACGAACTTTAAATATATTATCTGCGGTAGCGCTTTCGATGGACTTGTGCTATATTTAGTTCAGTAAATCAGTGGGTATAATTACTGACACCAGGCATGTAACATTATGGTGATGTTATAAGAAAAGTTCCATATTTCTAAGTTTCTTAGTAGAAAGTGGTCCTAAAATAAGCTTATCCGACTGAATCCACTGACTTATATGGTAGTAATAACGTTATCTTTATTTAAGTCGGAATGGAGGTAGTATCAAAAACTGCTTTTAAGCCCATTTTCCAATATGGCGGCGTAATAATACTTGACAAATGATCTTTAGCAAAATTATTCTATTCGATAAGAGCATACTTTGCTTTAAAATCCCGGGTACTTTCCCTCTCACTTATTAACGCCAAATGTATGTATTTAAAATATATATTTTTTTATAAGGCTGTCACATTTTATTATTACATAGTATAAAACAACGTAAACAACGAAAGAGTATACCTTTCCCTATGTATCCTTAGATCTTTAAAATTATGCAACAGATTTTGTTGCAGTTTTTTTTAATACATTGTGTGATTCGAGAGGAAGGTTTTTGTACATAACACATGCACAATAGGGAAGATGCGATATTTTTATTTTGGTGTTTATTTTAAAGAACTTCATATAGGATAGATCACAAATATATTAAAAATCTAAAACACTATAATTTACTGCAATAGATGCAGTTTCAAAATGTCAATTTCAATTTTCGCGCGAAAACGGATCTATATTTCATATGACGTCACTGCTGTCTATCACTGGTCCACTGATCGTAATTGTCCTCACTGGCTTTCACACTTATGCATTATATATCGACCTTTGAGATACTTTTTTTTGTAAAAATATATAAACGGACTATCGATACTTCGAAAAAAATCATTGTTGACGTATGTTTTGCGTCAATTTGTTCATCTACTTTAATGTTTTTTTTTTAAAAAAAAAACGTGTTCTGGTCCTTGTTTTATATATTTTTTAACATAATAGTAAATTTTTATAGTAAAGTATAGTAAAGAAACACTGATAATTAAGGCATTCTCTACTTTATGTATTTTTAGAATCAGAAGTAGGAAGTAGGCTAACCTCAACAATTATCTTTAATTTACGATACCAGTAAATTTTTGTGGTAGACAAAAGAAAACATTTAATCTACAACGCAAATAACCATCAATAATCACACTACACAATAATAATCATAATGGCCATCCAAAATGTGTCAGCCGCAAATCTCCCGCCTTTTTTTTTTTTTAAGGGAAGTTGTGAGACTTGACGCAGATGTTGCTTGTTTATTCCAAAAGTATTTATTACCAATATTGCATCCGTGCGAATCCGGGTAGGGTAGCTAGTTTTAAGTAATGATGAATTACATCGTTTGTAGATGAGAGTTAATTTTTGGGTATAAATAAAAAACATTTTATTACAAAGATTATTTTATTACAGTTATATTAAATCATGTCTTTGTACAATACCATACATAACTAAATTACTATATATCTCTTAAAATATGTTAAAATCTTGGAATTTGCACTTAAATATTAAAAAAAAAAGGAAATCAGAAGATAATCATAATTTCTAATACATTTATTATTAATTATATGTAAAATGCAAGAGCAAAAAATATGTTCACACTTAGTCAATTTACGATAAGATACAGAAAAAAGAAAATAAAATTGTTCGACCAATCAGAAAAAATATTAAGTACAATTTTTAATATATACATTTCTATACATACATATCTTTGAAAATGGAATTTGTTAATTGTTTTTTTAATTAACTTCCCGAAGAGTAAATTGGAATGACTTGAAACTTGAATATAGAAATGCAAAGAATAGCAATAAGAATGAATGAATGAATGAATGAAAAGAAAATAAATGCATTAAATCATTTAAAAAATGCGGTATATTAAAAATTGTGTGATTAATGTTATCACATAAACAAAATTTAATTTGGAATGCAAGACAGTGATACCTGATTGTTAACAATTATTCTGACTAAGTGCAAAACATTCCACAATGCTCGTTTCAAGTGAGAACGCTCAACCTTGCATAATAAGGTGCACAAAGTTCTCGTAGTTGATGTTCCCCTGGGAGTCCTCTTGCCCCTGCAGGAGTTGCTCCACCTACAATAACATTAATTTAAATCTATTGTTTATGTTAGTGACTCAAGTATTAATTCAAGAGCAATAAAAAAATGAACAAAAATATAGAATATTTTTTTATCTGTTCACATCTATGTACATATTTATTCATCCATCAAAAGATAAGTAAATATCTACATAGATATTTAGTGATAGCAAATTTATTGCTATCGATTTAAGCAAAGTTAAGACGAACAATTTTTTATGTATATTCGTGATATTAAAAGAAATTATTTACCTCATCATCACTCAATTTCTCCCCGAGAGTGGATAAGAGATGGCGCAGCTCGGCAGATGAAATGAAACCGTTACCATCCTTATCAAAGTGACGCAGACCCTCAATAAAGTCATTAGCGGTGTCACCACTCCTAGCCTTGGAAATAGCCTGCAAAACAAATATCATTTCAATATTATTTTCACTAATTTTATCACATAAATATGGATAAAATAATGACAAAAATATAGGACTACATTGTTTTTTTCTTCTCCTTCTTTCTTTTTGTAATAATGACAATTATGTAAGAAGCCTCAATAACTATAGGCTTAAGTCACTATGGATTTGAAAGGCGCCAGTTTGAACCTGACCCCTTAATCTCTTGACCTGAATTAATCATAACAACCTCTGACACAACTTTTAATGGAAGGAAACCAAAAATATTCCTTGAAAGTCAGCAGATAATATTATTTTATTTTACTTCAACTGTTGTAAAGAGATTCAAGAAGAAGAGTTCAACTACATTTTCTTTGTATGCAATACATATATTCTTCAACTAATTAATAATAAATATATTGGGAACAGTCATTGTCTGTAATATATCCTGTCTAAGCATGCTAGGTATGAAATTTCCAGTTAGAAACATAAGCCAGTATCATAACCAGGTATCCAAAAATTATTTTTGTGGAACTATTTACATTTCACTACTTGTAAGTATTGGCTGAGACTTGGCATTACTTAGTATGTAGGGAACTTAAGTAGGTCAAAATTTTCTTTTACACATCATGTTACAAATTTAACTTAGTTGTATTATCCACCCAGTCTTTAAATAATATTATTTAATTCAATTATATATTTTTTTAAAGTAAATAAACAGGTTTCAATGTATTACTAATTAACCATAAAACATTAAGGCCAACCAGTCTTATCAATAATAATGGTATGACGAAATTTGTTGATTCATTAGCACTTTACCAATAATTTAGACCAAATTTAAGTAATTGAATAATCAATTATAAATAATTAACTAAATTACAATTATAAGAAATGTTTTTTAATAGTTTCACATGAACTATTACTATAATAACTATTCTATCAAATATTATAATTTTATATGATACTAATCAAATATTGTAATCATATTTCAGTATGGAATAAAAAATACTAATGTTATCATTGTTATCTTTACAAAAAATGTCCTGCATACATATGACGTAAGTCTAGTTGCAGCAATGTCATTTATTTCTACTTATGATAATGGTTCTATTACTTTTCTATTTTGTAAGTAAATTTGAAACAAAGTTGAATATTATGTAAATTATGAACACATACTTGATAAATGGGCAAGAAGACTTCAAAAGATATTCTCTCATCAGGTTTCAGGTGCAAGGTGCACTTCTTGACATCAGACTCAGTCGGGTTTTGCCCCAGGGCACGGAGTGCATCTCCTATTTGAGCCACATGGATTTTACCATCACCACGGGAGTCAAACAGTTGGAATGCCTCCTGAAACTCTAAAACATAATGATACCTATTATTATAAAGACTTCGATTTTACAATAAGATCATGCACATTGCATACCTTCCACTGAGGTAAGATTAAGCTTAGTAGGAGGCTCGTACATGAACATGTTGCACGGGTAGAGTAAGTAAGCAAACTGTGTAAAACGCACCGAATAGCCTCGGTCGAACATAAATGTTTTAAAATACACACCATATAAGGAAACTAGGGCGCTTGCAAAAGCCGACGCTTTTAGTGAGAACGTTGATTGACGTGAGTCATACGACACTCTTTGACGCTGTTCTTATGGTGATAAAGCTTTTCTTAAACGTTTAAATGTATAAAATATCAGTTATGGTACTATTTGAAACACAAAAGTTTAGAATTGTTTGCATGACTCACCTGCTAGTTGATCTTCGGAATATCCAGCCTGTAAGCAAATAAAAAAAGATTAGTAACTTAGTTATTATTTTTAACAAATAATAACGAATCAATTTTATAGTTTACCATTTTTTGATAAAAAATGTAATTTAATTGAATTAATATGTAAAAGTGGTTTAATTCCGCCTAGGTCAACTGTCATACAGATACGTAAACACATAAAATGTAAATGACGTAAGTATTAGGTTTGAAAACTTCAAAATTTTCTAATGCATGTTGTGATTAAAATGAAATTAATATTTTTTTTGCATAAAACGATCAATTTTGGTATTTATTACAATGTAATTAAAGGCTCAAAGTTATAAACTGTATAAATTATAGATTAGTTTAATGAAAATGTTTATTACTTCAAATTAACCAATGTTGCCAGTCATTTAGTAAAAGATAAAAATATTTATGTATTAGTAATTGATAAAACTTTAAAAAACAGCTGCCAATTAAAAATAGAAAGTTTTTTTCAATATTTATTTTTCATTACATAATCAAGCGAATCAATATTATATAACCATAAAATAAACCACTTCGTTGTTATTTTAAGGCGATTGTTTTATCTTCAATAAATGCTTTTAAAATTATAAAATATGTTAAATGAAACAAATTATTTGCGTTACATTTTAATTAGTGATTAAAATAATACGTATCATATTAATTGTTATTAACATTGTTAAAAATATTTTATATTTCCGAACGCTAGTAGCCATTGATCTTTTCATTCGAAAAAAAGCCGATTGAGCTCGTACGAAACGATGGCGCGGTCGGGTTGGTTGGCGATTGGTGAACGAATTGTAGAGGGAAGGAAAAAGAAAAATGGCAAAATGGTGTAGAAGTCGTTGAAAAGGTTAGTTACTTAATATTTCTTTTCAAATTGTTCAAGAAATTCAGTACGTAGTTTTCATTGTCTTAAATAAATATATATTTTTATTTTTCTACGGTGTAAGCGATTACCGTTATCGGGCGAGGTAGTCGACGGGGCGACGGCTGTGTTCGGCATAGGCTTTGTTCGCTAAACTCCACGTGCCTTCCGCCATTTAGAATAATTTTGGGGATTAAATACGATTACAATCTACAACATTTAATTATTATACGACGAGTACATCACGCCTCAAACAATTTCGCATACTTGTTACGATTTTCGTCACTTGTTAGACAAAATTGAATAGACATCGGCGAAGGGCAGCGTGGTCGTGCCGAATGGCTTTTGGTGCGTCACCGCCGTGTTGGATGTCTCGTGTTGCTGATAGTGCGTGATGTTACAGGCTCGGCGGAGCCATGGCTGCCGGCGGTGAATTCGTTGAGGGTTGGCTGGTGGCGCAAGTCCTCGGCGAGGGTGCATATGGAGAGTAAGTTACTTTATTATTATTGAGTCTATCCACAACTCATTTTTTTTATTTAAAACTCAAGAATACCAATTATTTTAACCGAAAATTACGCCTAACCTTTGTGTAGAATATAAAACTATTATTTAGCAAAAATCCTTCCTAAATTTATGAAACTCAAAATATATGTTCTGGTGGTTTTGAAATGCAACAGATAATATTTAAAATAATGTTAATATTAACTTTTTAAAAATCTATATATGTGAATGCCTAATGTAATACACATCAAATAAACTTATTTATCACTGAGTTTATTTATTTGACAACAGAATTGAATATGATTGAAAAGTAACTTAAATATTACACTGATAAACAATAAAGAAAAAATATACATTGATCAATAATGAACAAAATATTTTTAGAAATTCTATTGAGAAATTACTTAAAAATTTATTATTAAGAATTCAATTAAGAAATAATAATTTGTATTTAGAATAAATACTGAAATACTAGTGATGTTGGTAACTATAATTAAATTATATATAATTTGTTTCCAACTTTATTTTCTATATAGTTTAGGGTGCAATAATAATGTGGATAATCTATTCGTCTGATGGTAAATAACTACTTCATACTATAGTTGATAAAAACCAAATGTACCTTGAATTTTAACCCTATATATTTGGGTAATCTCGGATCTTCATTATAAATTAATATCAATCAAATAATTTTATGATCAGTATGCTAAATGCAACATGATAATTTTCATTATGCAAATAAAATTTTAATATAAACTTCCTTGATAATTAATTGATTATTTAATCAAACTTTTTTTTGCTCTAAATACTGACACTGCAACGCTATTCTAAACTTTCAAAACTAGCAATGGGGAGAGCTTTAAAAAAAAAAGACAAGTTTTTTAATGTAATATTAAAAAGTATTGATACCATTACATAACATTATTTTTATATGATAACAGATTGAAAATCAAACCAAACATAAGAATGATAATTAAGATATTTGTGATTTGAAGTTAAATTTGAGCCCAGTGTTTGTATAATGGTTTGAAAGAGTATTGAGAGCGTGAGGTGGTCGCCGGCGGCAGTCGATTGCTTTGGTCTAAGGCGGAACTAGATTGAGAGTGCAATTCGGATGAAAAAAGCGATTGTATTAGCGGCGGCGAGCGCGGCGCATCCTTGAAAGTTTATCCACCCCGCGCGGTCAGTGCCGCCGTCGTCGTCGTCGCCACCTTGTTTTTCTACTACATCTCTGTATTTTCGGCTTATATCTTTGCATAATAGCGCATTATAATAACACGAAACCTTTAAGATGTTACAGTCTCTTATAGAACATGATCACTTATATAATAATTTGATTAATCGAATTTTATTATTGTTTTTTTTTTATTATATTTGCACAGACATCACTTCAAATTTAGGAGGGAATTTTCTTTGGTATAAGTTTGTAAATAATAGCAAGCAAGATACTCTTACGAAATTTATAATTAAAATATAAAACATTTTCAAACGAAAAAAAAAGTGGTGCAGAGTAACTAAAGATTTTTTTTGTTTGTCACTGAGGTTACTACGATCTAGATATATCACAATACACCAGACTCAGTGAACTTAATGATATAATAAATCTTTAGACTGCATTTTATGATTAAGGGCTTTGATTACTACTTTAAATTGTCTTATTTATTGCTGCATCAACTAGTTAACGTTGTTAAGAGTATTGCTGTCATAAAAATAAAACATTTCATTGTATTGTAAGAGTTCAACTCTTACAAAAATACTTTTGATATTTTATACTATTTTATGCATTTCTAAATCAATTGCGTACATATAGAAAAAAATATCAAAATAATCTTGGTTTTTACTCAAAGGAGATAGATCCTTTTTATATTCCACGAAGCATGGTTTGTTTTATATAACAAAGTCTTATAAATATAGTTTTTAATACTTTTTAGGTATTTTAATAACATTTTCTTAAATTTTGGCTGGTTTGATAGATATTATTCAAAAATGATATTACTCGCTCTAATTAAAGTCATTGATAATACAATAAAAAGTAGTGTTCGATAAGAATGTTTATCGTTTAGGGTTCGGTTGCTGGTGCATTCGCGTTCGGGCGCGTGCGTCGCGCTGAAGGCCGTGCGCGCCGGGGAAGGAGGCGCGCGCGAGGCGGCGCTGCACCGCGCGCTGCGTCACCCGCACGTGTTGCGCTGTCTGGGCGAGCGTCGCCATGACCATCTGCATTATCTGTTCCTGGAGTACGCGCAGGGCGGCGAGCTTTTCGATCGCATCGAGCCCGACGCCGGCATGCCGCCCCAGGACGCGCGACGGTACTGGCGCCAGCTCGCCGCAGGTCTCCATTACCTGCACTCTCGAGGCGTGGCCCATCGTGACATCAAGCCTGAGAATCTCCTGCTCGATAATGACGACAATCTAAAAATATCCGATTTCGGAATGGCGACTCTCTTCAGGTGAGGTACGTTATAGTCGTAGAATGATCTAAAATTTTCAGCTAGTCTACCGTTTCAGCCAGTCTGGTTTCAAATGCTAAATTCGTAATATAATTCTAGACATAAAGAACAAAGCATTTCTTCTGACACGTGGTGGTCGCCGCATTCCCATTATGTGGTCTATTGCCTTAAATTATATGTCAAAATTAAAAATGCAATTTCGCATTTTTAGTATACACTTTTTTATATATTTATACGTATTTTATTTCAGCCGAAAGAAAGTTTAGAATTATTTTGTGACACTGATAAATTGACATAAATTTTCCTTTGTAACAATGAGTGTCTCGGCAGGCACGGGTCTCGCGAGCGTCTGCTGGCGCGCGTGTGCGGCACGGTGCCGTACGCCGCGCCCGAGGTGCTGCGCGCCGAGTCGCGGCCCTACCGCGCGCCGCCCGCCGACCTGTGGGCCGCAGCGCTCGTGCTACTCGCCATGCTCGCCGGGGGTCAGTGCTTCGTGTGCTCTAAACCTCGCTGCACGTGCTCGTGTACAGCACCGCTGTATTCATTGCATGCCTACATGACTAGGGCTTCTGACTTTCAAAAATGGTAAACGGACGAACTTTATTATCAATATACAATATTAATAAAGAAACTGAAAATGTAGCTTTGAAAGTTACACTGGGGAGTAGTCTTTAAAAAGTCCCGAATGCGCCATTAAATGCGAAACAAGTTTTTAGCACAATTCAAAAATATTTATGTCAAATTAAGATTGGAAGATTAGTAGCCCTACACATGACTAATAATCCGTTTGATAAGCATAATTTTGAATTTTTTTTCTTTGTGTACTAATTATGCCCTTATTATAGTGGTATTGCCTGCTATTTGTGATTGTTTTTCTGACTGTGAAATATTTGCTATTTAAGAAATTTACGAGTCATTTTTAAGCCGGTTTTGATGATAAAACTATTCATTGGACATACTCTGACTCTGCTATAGAAATAGTTCGCAGTCTCTTCGTGTTTATTTCACAGCATGTGACCAGATAGAACACTAACACGCACGTCGCGTTTCCGCCGGCGCGGCTCGTCTCTTTGGTATCCTAGCTGTAGGAGTTTCGTCGTGCCCTAAAGTTATGGTACCGAAGTTACGAGTCGCGCCACCAGCTACGAGATGTCGGACGCCAGCGCGCGCTCCGACGTCATACAGCGTACGAACCGCACACGATACGCCCCGACCGTCGGTGACCCTCGAGCTTTCGTTCAAGAAGAGGATGCATACGACGCTACTCTTGTAGCAAAATCATCTCACCCGCTTTATTTTGTTACAGAGTTGCCGTGGGAGCGAGCTAGTATGGAAGACCCGCGTTACGCTTTGTGGAGTGCATGGGCGGAGGCGGAGCGAGCAGATGCGGCTGTGCCCGGCGGCGTGTGGCGTAAACTGAGCGCCGGAGCCCTGGCGCTGCTGCGGCGAGCGCTCCGACCCGACGCCGCCCGGCGGCCCGCGCTCGAGTCGCTACTGGAGCACCGCTGGCTCACGCAGAGTGACATCGACCTCGCCCAGCCTCGCGGTAAGACACCTTTTTAGTGCAATCGCTCGTGATCGTCGGACAGGAGGAACCTTAACCAGAAGAGAGAAAACTGTCCGCGCGGTCGTGTCAGGTACTAGGTGACTCTGAGTGGAGTGGGTCTCAGAGACGCCTCGTGCCTCAACACGGGCGCGCGGCTCGACGACTTTCCCTCAGACGCCCCTCGCGGTTCTTTGGCGATTTAGCTCAATGACGTGTCTGTGAGCTCATAAAGCTAGATTACCAAAGCACTGCGTCGAGGCAAATATCGACAGAAGAATGTTTCTACTCAACAACACATCTTTTTAAAAAATATATTATTTTCTTGTATGTTTATGTGTGTATATTTCTGTATACAAATTAATTAGCCTATGTACTGTTGTGCTCGCAAAATAAACCACTTTATAATGCATAATTGTATGTTATGGAAGTGGTTTTTTAGGAATATTATTTAAAAAAAAAACGAAAGCTTTATAAAGCAAACTTTCTAGTGTGTTCAAACAATTTAGCCGTGTGCCGTAATAAGCACCAAACCTCTTAACAGGATGGAAGGTATTTGCCCAGCAGAGAGACATTTACCAGCTGTTCCGCTATAGGTATTTGTAGTTGCAAAGTTATCACTGGCAAATTAATTGAATCACACCAAACTGCATTTCTGAAACATTGTCTGCACAGTCTAAAGTCACATTGCATATTATTTCAAATAGCTTATATAACCTAGTCAAACGGTAAGTACAATAAGGAATGTGCTTAGATTTTAGATACCTGACATAAATCACCCATATTATGCTTCTAGCTAGTTTAGTTCTGTGTATATCTTGATCTTGTTTTGAATTGTTTTTGATTACAATTACTATTTAATAAATATCTATCGTTTGTGCAAAATGTTGAAATTTTAATAATAAATATTGAATGCAGAAGGAACCAAACGAGTGTGGAGCTCGCAGCCTCTAATGGCCGCAGAGGCGGGCGCGGGGGACCAAGATACACTGGTGCTGAGCGCCGCGGACATGGACGCGCTACTGAGCTACTCGCAACCCGCGCACGCCGACGACCTGCTGCTGTCCACGCCGCCCGACGCCACGCAGGGCACGCAGCCCGGCCTGCTGCAGCGTCTCGTGCGCCGCATGACGCGCGTCTGGATGCGCTGCGACGACACGGCCGCGCTCAAGGCGCTCACCGACCTGCTCGATGAGAAGCGCTACGTCTGGCGACGCGTGCATCCACGCATCGTGAGTTGCAGTCGTCGACTTATCCTTCATACTTATTAGTAGAAAATAGGGTTGCTGAGGATTCCTCTTCCGCTTCCTCATAATGCGAAAGTTCCGCAATGTTTTGGGTTCCTCAACCGATACCGCATCCTCGTAAATAAAAATTAATAATCCTCTTCCGCTATCGCTTCCTCAAAATTTAAGAGCAATTTATGAGGAATCTGGAGTTGTAGTGGACACATCACATGCCCCACAGCCACCGCTTCCACGTTTAGCAATAGAAGGGACGTGCGTGGTACTAAAGCTATGATTCTTTATTGTGTGTTTTGATAATATTTTAATTCTCTGCCGCTTCCTCATCCGCATCCTCTTTTTCGAAAAATATCTTCATCCTCATCCTCTAAATTTGCGTTTGACAAATCCTCTTCCTCCTCCTCTTCCTCATAATCACTTCCTCCTCCTCTTCCTCATAATCACTTCCTCCTCCTCTTCCTCATAATCACTTCCTCAACAACCCTAGTAGAAAAGGCTAGACTAAATATAAATTGTGTTGTTTCCAGTTGGCGATTGATTGTGGGGATGAAGTACGTATGCGCGCGTGGGCTTTGCGAGTGAGCCAGGAGGATAGCGAAGCGCGTTCGGTGTTAGAGTTTCGTCGGTCTCGCGGATGCGGGCTGGCGTTCAAGCGGCGCTATCTGGAGCTGCGACGCTCGCTGCAGCCGCTGTCCACGCCTCCGCCCCCCCGTGCCGACATGCTCTCCGCGCCACTGTTCGCCCTGGAACCCCTGGACACCGCCATGGACCTCTCATGACAACTGGATGGATTTCTTCCTCTTCTGCCGAGTGAATCCTTTCGATACGCTAGTTAGGAGAAATATCGAATCCTCCGCCTTAAATGTGATATTGAATAGATTTGAAAGTGTTGTTTGTTAAATATTAGCTTTAATTTGTTACTTTTGAGTGTCATGAGAATATGGAGTTTTTGTATTTCATAAATTAGTTGTAAGATAAATTAGTTGAAAGAAACGTTAATAATTTCATGTATACTTTTAATATAAAATCATTTTTTTTATAATACTGGTCTTATTTTCACCTTCTCCTGTGGAGTAAAATTTCCATTTCTTAGATAAATTTGTTCATGGCGAGCGTAGAATTTAGTACCAGCCATCCTAAGCTCGGATGAGTACAAACCTAATCCTAACGACTGCTTTTTTTACTTTTAGAAAATGAAAATTTCTACTTATTTTATTTATCGCATCTACAAGTGCCATATAAATAAGCAGCCTAAAGAGCTGTCTTCAGAATGACTAAAATGTGCCAGATCAGCTTTTAAATATTGCTAGAAGCTTCTATGCATTGCATTTTAGAAGCAAAAAAAATAGTTAAACTACTAACTGCTCAACAATAATATATTTGTTATTGTTCAATAATAATTTTAAAATACAGAGCTCTTATACGATTATCAAATTCCATATAATATGTATAGTAGGAAGTATTAACTTTACTTCTATGCTTATATTAAAGTTAGTGTCAAATGTGATCATGATTATTGGAAAATTTCAAATCAGTTACAAGAAACATTTGCCTGTAGTTACACTGACTCACCTTTCTAAACGAAATAATATGAATGGATGGCACCTATCAGCGTTGCCTGACTATCGATAGTTGATCTCGTAAACTATTCAGGATATCGATAGTATCGTTTTGATCAAAAGTATTGATAGCTCTCCGTGAGCAGTACTATTGATAGCGGCAACACTATCGATAGTATCGCTAGCTCTCTGTAGACAATACTGTTGGTAATTGCAATACTAATGCTACTATCGATAATATCGATAGCCAGCGATTTCTTGATAGTATTGCTTTTTAAATATAAGCAATATAGTTGTTGTATTTTTAAGAAAAAGAAGTAGAAAATAGAGAAACAGAAACAGTTCGAAAATACGTGCACAGACTGTGCTATCATATTAACAAATTCTTTTGAAAATATTCCGAGAAATGAGTATTTTTCGCACCTATTACATAAAGAATTGTAATACATTCAACCATGTATGCGGACAGATACGTACCTTTAAATTTTTCATTATTCCTTATTCTGTATAAAATGTTTTAATGATAAAAACAAATATTAGGGTAAATTTATTGAAATAAACACTATACTTGACCTACTAAACAATTTATCTTGAGAAAGTAATACTATCGGAAATTATTGGCTAACGATAGCACAAAACTATCGATACCATCGAAGTTAAAAGTAATGTTTTTTGCAAAACTCTCGATAGTATCGTTTACACATTCACTATCGATAGTCTATCGATAGTGGACTATCGATATGCAACACTAGTACCTATCCAGATAGGCTTGCTCAAAGCTCTACAGTGATAATCATAATTTTGCTTAGATAAATAAAGACATTAAAACTCTGACATATTTGACAGCCGTAACGTCCATGCCTATTTCTGAATCTACAAACATCTGATAGCAAAATAAAAAGTTATATCTTTACCTCCTAAAGTCTCTAAAAATAATTTTCTAAAACCCATTTTATTAAACGATAGACTGCATAGCTCGAGGTTCTAGTTTTAATACCATATGGTATTTTATAATCATAAAAAGGGTAACCCCTTTTTCATGTTCATCCTTTTTGATGATGTCATTTATATATCAAGGTCTTGGTATCACTATTGAGATATTAGTCATCAAAGAGGTATCCGACATAATCACTACTTACACATAGTCTTTGGCGTGGTACAGAAAATAATATTACATTCGATGGAATTGCATAACAACAACAGCCTGTATCCTTTGCTGGGCAAAGGCCTCTTCTCCCTTTGAGGAGAAGGTTTGGAACATATTCCACCATGCTGTTCCAATGCGGGTTGTTGGATTACACATGTGGCAGAACTTAAATTTAGACACATGTAGGTTTCCCTTCAACACCGTGCATGAGATGGATTTTATAAATAAATATGAGACAACATCACATACGTTACTCTGACCCCAATGTAAGTAGCTAAAGCACTTGTGTTATGGAAAATCAGAAGTAACGACGGTACCACAGACACCCAGACCCAAGAGAACATAGAATACTAATTATAATCTACATCGACTCGGCCGAAAATCGAACCCGGGACCTCGAAGTGGCGGACCCATGAAAAACAGTGTACTCACCACTCGACCACGGAGGTCGTCAAGGTCGTCATTTTAAACACAAATTATGCACATCAATATTCAGTGGTGCTTGCCTGGGTTTGAATCCGCAATCACCGGTTAAGATGTACGATGTCTAATGTCAATGTGATCTAACCACTGGGCCATCTCGGCTCGGAATTGCATATTCCATACAATAGGCATTAAAACATTTTTGTTGTTACGCCAATAAGGCCATTATCTATCGTTTTTATAAACACGTATTTTCCCTTAAGTTTTCGCGTGTTTGTTACAATTTGGCAGCGTTTTATTATTTAATTAAGTAGACTAATAAAAGTACTTTTGAATTTTATAAATTGTCACTAAAATACAAATATATTTTTATATATCCTGCCTAGTAATTATAAATACTAAATTCATGCTTTTTATCTTTAATAATCTTATATTGAGTACTTAATATGTCGCGTTAATCAAGATATAATACATTATACAAGATGGGCTGGTAAGTTTTTTAGGTCAAGTTAAAAATAGCTGTAAAATCTTATTATAAAAATGAATATCTTGCTCCATAAAGGATTAACTATGAAGTCGGAAACTAGGTTATAAGTTTACCTTTCCTCAATGTACAATGGTTGTTAGCGTTCCTTTCAAAAATAACTACAGCATTGTAAATATGAGTAATATTTTTGGAAACATATTTTGAAGCAACTGTAACAATACCAATTCTTTTAAAAATGTCCCTATGGGAGTTTCGTTATCCAGATTATAATTAGGCCGGACATTTCTTTTTTGCATGAAAATATTCTCTCTGTCAGTCAGAGACAACGTGAGGAATGTCGAATAACTTTCGACACATTATGAAAATGCGATGTTTTCCTTTACTGCTGAACATAATAACCACATGAAAATTTACTTTGACGTGTCCGGTTGAACCCACGATCTTAGATAAGAACAAAGTATCCTATTCAGAACGGCATTATTATATTGGTAGATAGACTGCCAAGTAATCCACCTGATGTTAAGCAATCACCATCCCCATAGATTTTAAGACTGTAAGAAATATTAACCTTACATTGCCATTGAAACACCAACCTCAGTACCAAAATATTTTATGACCATTGTGTCTGCACTGGCTCACTCACCCTTTAAACCGGAACATACAAATAAATGAGTGATCACTTCTCTGACGGGCATTTTTTTATTTTATCCGGGTGGGTCGAAGTGGAGTCCTAACGCGAAGACGACTAGTACGGACGGCAAGAATGATTTGCACTAGTAACCCTCGCCATGCCGGCCCGCAAGATGCCTCTTCACGCTTTGTTTGAAGGCACCCAGGTTATAAGAGGGGAACACGTGTGCTGGTAAAGAGTTCCATTATTTGGCGGTGCGACAAAGAAAAGAGTTACCAAATTTCTTTGTACGCGTTGGGATAGATATTTCACAGTAAGGCGGTGATATGATCGATCTTGCTCAGAGCACTTAATTATAATATTTATGTTAACACAAAAGGTCGTCGTGTTGAAATAAAACCATTTTATTTAATAAATTGCTTTATTAAAAACGTCTATCATCACTTGACAGTAATATCTAGACTAGTTTCTAAGTCGCAAACAATACTAATCTTACGAGTATACATTAAGTTAAACGTTGCTTAGTTCCTTACTGCAATATTGTCTAATAATCGAGTAACGTAAAGGGCACAGACTCAACAGCGAACTGCCGAGAAAAAAATATTTAGGATTGTATTTTGTTATAAAGTTAAATTATACAAAATTGTTTTTTTGAATAAATCGATACTGGTTTCTTAGAATATTTATTGCTCGTATACCTATTAGGATCAATATTGTGAGCAAATATAATACGTAATTACATATACACTTATGATTTACGTTGCGTTTACTTTATAATCACTCATATTTTAATAAAATTAACATACACAAAATCATCACATCGACTTGGCAAAACAAAATCTGTATTACTATTAAAATAAATAGGTAAAATTTTATCGATAAGAATTTTCTGTAAGGACTAATACCTTGGGCAGAATCCCAATAGGTATATGTACTTAAATATTTCAGTACTAATAAAAAAATGTATATCAATTAGGCCGATTTCTGAACGAAACAGCAACAATATTTATTTTTATTATATATTTTTTTAATCTATGTAAAACAATCATTGATTGGTTTATTATCTACAAGTTTTAAAAATTGCACGATTAAGATAAAACATCGGACAGCGAGCTTCAGAGCTCTGAATGTTTTAATAAAACGATGATATGTTGATTGCATTTAAATTTGTCGTCTATCCATTTTGGGGTAAAAGCAAAACTGTTCAGAGTTACGATACACCGATGTCGACCTAATTAGTTATATCCTACGTATCTTATTGCTAATGCGACTAGCGGCTACCGCGGGGCGGCGCGTTCGCTGCGGTATGTACAAGGCTACGAGCACGTTCACGGCTCGTGCGCTCACAACACAACATTGCACTACACCGTCGTCTGCGACGCGTCTCCTCTTCGTCTTCTGAGATTTGGTTCCGCTTACACTTAAAGAGTTTTAGCCTTTTCTAACAGCTCGTTGATGAATTTCTGAAAACAATAAATATATTTTATATTTTTGTGTCGTGTTTTTTTTTTACTATTAAAACTATATCTAAGAGGCCATGTCAGACAGCTGCTGACGGGAAACCATTGTGACGTGAATTGAATTAGATTGAAGGGTAAAAATTCGATGCCCTATAAGAACTTGGATGTCTGTAAATTGGGCTTATTTGATTTCGCTTTAAAAGAACTTTCCTCGCTGGCCGTTGCAATAGAAAATTATGACAGCATTTGCTCAGCGTTTTAATGTCTTTTTCAGCATAAAAAAATTAAAAAAAAAGTATCCGTTTAGCGTCGTAACTATTTCCTTTTTATCATCTATCTGACACAAGTATTTTTATTGACAATGGTACCCGTATTCAAAATTGAATAATATAAACAAGAAATACTTGGGCTTGTTTTTTATTCCCTCAAATATATTTTGCTTCTTTAATAATCGGCCTCTTTGTCCCTTGACAAATTCGTGCGTGACGAGATGTAGCCTTTTTATTCGCCAACACAAAGCATATTCACCGAAACCGTTCAATCAAGCATGGTCAACGATGTATATCCTCCTTTTAAGATCGATATATCATATATGTAGGCTCATATCATTGTTCAATAATAATTATACAATTAATATGATTTTATCTTTTAACACATTAACAGTTACAACTATTACGGCTATCTATAACCATCGGATTCGTAATGTTTGCATTTTTTAAATATGAATCAGCCCGTTTTTCTAATTGATATAGTTAGTTTGCGATACGAAATACAAATATAGATAAGAATAAATATTGTATCAATTAACGATACGAATATTTTGATTGTCATTAAATGTCAAATTACTTACATGAACATCTTTTTGTGGTTTCTTCGCATCCGCTAATAACGTCTGAAAAGAGATTTAAATAATTTAAAAATAACAGTCAAATAGTGGCATAACGAGGATAAGACAGAGAAACAATATTTTTATATATTTTATATTATAGTTATGTGTATATATATACCGTATATATGTGTATATGTGTATATATATATAAACATATTTGTAACCATTTATGAGCTGAGATGGCCCAATGGTTAGAACGCGCGCATCTTAACCGATGATTTCGGGTTCAAACCCACGCAAGCACCACTATATATATGTGCTTAATTTGTGTTTATAATTCATCTCGTGCTCGGCGGTGAAGGAAAACATCGTGAGGAAACCTGCATGTATCTAATTTCATCGAAATTCTGCATGTGCATTCCACCAACCCACATTAGAACAGCGTGGTGGAATATGTTCCAAAACCTCTCCTTAATGGAAGAAGAGGTCTTATCCCAGCAGTGGGGAATTTACAGGCTGTTACTTTTTTTATTTACTTTACCATTTATAATAAATCTAGAAAATTGGACGTAAGGGTTTTCCGTATATATAATGTAGGCAAGTATGTCATAGTCATATTAGGAGGGTGTTAAAGTATTTATAAATCTGCTGTTATGAAGCCTATTTAGGTCAAAATATTAAAGAAACATTGTTTATGAAAAAAACATAGTTAAGCTCTTATGGGTCAATACCCAAAGATCTATTCTTTGTGTATTATATTATATTAAGGTTTGTTGTATTTTTAGAAATATAATTATTAAAAAGAATTATGAATTTCTAATATTTATGAGTTGTTTTAACCTAAGGCACTACGCTAATAATTTCGAAATTCAATGACTTTTAAGTACTTAATTTTTATTTCCACATTTAAAATTTGCATGATTTGTTTTAACGCTTGAATATTTTACAGCGCCTATTTGAAATCATAAGTGTATGCGTATACATGCCCTACGCGTATATACACACATAATCGTACGTAGTAATACCGTTACAGAAGTGCCAAAATAAAAAAACACAGGTTTTTCGCAATGCGGCTAGCCTCATTGTTTTAAATTCAATTGTTATTTGGTATGTGAACTGTGTTGATCCTATTTGTGGCAACTAATACAAGGTAAGCCAGTGTAACTACAGGCACAAGGGACGTAACATCTTAGTTCCCAAGGTTGGTGGCACATTGACGATGTAAGGAATAGTTAACATTTCGTACAGCGTCATTGTCTATGGGCGATGGTGACCACTTACCATCAGATGGCCCATATGCTCGTCCGCCAATCTATACCATAAAAAAAGGTGAACCCATCTTTTGTGTTATGATTTTGTAGATATTTATCAGACCTCGAAGAATGTGCCACGTCCAAAATTATGAGGTACTTGTGACATCACTGATATAGGCCTAATCTTGTACACAAAATGTAAATAACTGATAATCAAATAACAAAATAACTTTATGTGATAATTGTAATTGTTATGAGATAAAACAAATACTTTGAGGTTTTAAAGTAGGTTTTATTGATAAAATTAGTGACAATGAACACTATTTTATATTAGCTTCGCGTGTAACTTTATATAGTTACTATGTAAACAAATCTAGGAAGTCGTAGTAACATACTTGTAAGGGTAATGGTTTAAAACAAAGCAAGAACTTGCATATTATGAAACGCGTGCATACAGAGGGTCTTAATTTATTTATTATCTTTGAAATTAACTGTAAGGCAAATCTGTTTTGAATCTGCGAAAATGAGACCAAGAAATCCATAACAGAAGTATTATTTGGTTTGGGGCCCTATCTATTTTATTGAATGTATCATGTTTATATACATTTAAAGACAAATGGGCCATCTGATGGTGAGTTATCACTACCCATATATACATATATGGGCCGTCATTTTATTTAACCAATCCCAAAACGACCAATGCGCCACCAATCTTGGGAACTGAGATGTTATTTACCTTATGCTTGTACACTGTTAAACTGGCTTACATACCCTTCAAGCTGGAGCACAAATACATGTATTGCTGTTTACCAGTAGAATACATATATGATGAGTATGTGTATCAGACTGGGTAGATTCTACGATGCCCTACTATGTCGAATAAAATTAAACCTTCACTAAATATTTTAAAGAATATATAAATCGATATATAAAGATCTCGAGCTGACCGATTAATGGAATTAGGTGGATAGTGGAAGTTTTCAATATCCTTTTGTTTTAAATTGGTATAATTACTTACGTGCAATAGGTTCTTGCATGCTTTTAGCGAATTACTGAACATTCCGTTCTGTTATCAGTAAGTTTATAGGGAAACTTAGGGCCCTAACAGCTTAAGTTGTTTAATTATTTTTATAATAAAACTGTAGTTTTAATTGTTACATTGTTTTTAACTAGTTTAAAAAGTAGTAATTCTCTATGGGACTATTAATGTCTTTGATTATGATGTAATGTATGTATGATGTATATAACGTGATAGAACGTCAGAAGCTATATGAGTAGGATATATGTGTATCTATGTAATAATAAATACATATATAGAGTACTAGCAACCCGCTCCGGCTTCGATCGGTACATCTAATATAAAATATACTACAGAATTTGTTTATTTACGACATCACATTACAAACTTCTAAAATTATCATTAAAAATGATTGTATTGTCCATGTATTACATACCTTTCTCTCAAATTAATCTATCTATTAAAACAAAACCTCATCAAAATCCGTTGCGTACTTTTGACGATCTAAGCACACATAGGGACAGTGGTAAGCAACTTTGTTTTATACTATGTAATAATTATGTATGTCAGTTCTAGCGTTGTAAAATTATTCTTATCTAAGGTACCCTTAGGGACTTGAATAAAACGTAACGACTATTGGTAATGGTCTCACGTTATCGATTGTGACTTGCGTTAAGCGATACCAAATCGATATAGGAAGTTATATAATTACCGTGAGGTGCCGCCGGCGCAGATCGTCGCTGTCCATATCCAGCAGTTCGTCAATGTCCACCTCTACCTCCTGAGAGGCCCCAGCTGGCGTCGTCTCCTGAGAACAAATTACCATGTTCTGATTAACTGCAAATATAACACCTCTTATTGTATCCACTGGTGACAGTTTGGTTAGTTTTTTGCCCAATCGGAATTGAGATTCAACGGGGAAATGCTGCTAGTTACTAGTTTTAATTCATATTTGTATATATTTAAGCATTTAATTTTATTTTTATGTTAATAAACCATACTAAAAATTAATATATAACGCAACATAATTATTGGCGTATTTGGTATATTGTGTAAATTATTTGGGTATAGTGTGCAAGCTTGTATTTGATATAAATGTGATATTAGCCGTATTTTTTTTCTTTTTTTTTTTTTTTTTTTTTTTTTTGTGGGTAGACTTACAAGTGTGTACATCTTCTCTATAAAGCTCGTAAACATAATTAATAATTTTATTTATTTTAAAAACTTTTATCACATGAATTAAAATTATAATAAAAGGCAATCACCACTCCTTTA
The DNA here is from genome assembly GCF_905220365.1 of Vanessa cardui. Classification (NCBI taxonomy): domain Eukaryota; kingdom Metazoa; phylum Arthropoda; class Insecta; order Lepidoptera; family Nymphalidae; genus Vanessa; species Vanessa cardui. The sequence continues at coordinate 3,479,863 of NC_061130.1, read as the reverse complement.
ATTTTCACTTTTATTTTGCACAAGAAAAACCTTATTTACAACAAACATGGACCAATCACTTAAAATGTCCTCTAACTTTGATGAAATAGTGAAAATGTTTGATTCTCGAATGAAGAACTACGAAGAGAGGCTGAAAAAACTTTCCCCGCCATCTGCTGCTCCCTCTATGGATTTGAAGTCATTGGCCAGTGAGTTTCTCGACTTCAAAGTCTTTGTTTGGAAGACTCTCACACTTATGAAATCACAAGTTGAGATGTTGACCCTTGGTCTTGAACGACACGAAGCTCACTTACGTAGAAAAGTCATCCTTATCCATGGTGTCCCTGAAGAAAAAAATGAAAAGCTTGACAACACTGTTCACAATATATTAACCGACCGATTAGAGTTGTCCGAGGTCAGACCTAGTGATTTGCAAGTGTGCCATCGCCTGGGAGTTCATCAAGGTAAACCGAGGCCTATTTTAGTCAGGTTTAACAACTATAACATGCGCCAACTTGTATGGAATTCTAAGACTTCACTCAAAGGGTCCGGCATTACTATATCAGAATTCCTTACGAAATCCAAACATCACGTTTTCATGGAAGCGCGAAAACATTTCGGCGTTAATAGCTGCTGGACTTCTGATAGCAAAATTATTATACTGCTCCCTGACAAGACGCGAAGAAAAATTGAAGTTATGTCCGATCTCCAAGATATTATTTCAAAGTTCTCTTCCTCTTCGAAGCAAGACTTGCCCGATCGTCCGGTTATCAAGAGTGCCGACAAGGAAAAGGAAAAGCCGCTCGTGAAATCTCCTAGAAAAATTAGGCGCAAACTGTAACTTAGGTATTGTTTTCATACAGCCACTATATAAAATATTTTAAATACTTTAACGTAAACGTACCTCTTCACTTTGGTCGGGTTACATCGTTTGGTTTTTTTTTTATGTCTTTCGTTGTAGGGTAACTAAACTTTTTTTGTAATTCCTTTGTGTAATAAGTTATTTGTTATTATTAATTTACTTTTTAAATTGCTCCTTCGTAATTTGCACTAGTCATTGTCATTGTACGTGACATACGATATGGGGATGTCACTGTTACACATGACAGTGACAGCGCATTTATAAAGCTTATTACAAAAAATGTTTTCTATGCTTATTAAGTTATCTACTTATGAGTGCAAAATGCATTTCTTATTTATTTATTTTTTTTTAATCTTGAGTGGTGTTATTGATATGTAAATTTTGTTGCATTTTTTTTTTAAATATAATAAAATAACGTAGTTCGTAAAATAAATTAAGTAAAGTAGATATAGTAACTTAGTCATTTTAAATTTATTTATTTCTTATTTTTTTAATATTTTATATATTATTTTATTTTATTTTTTATATTATATTATATATATTTTTTAATTTTTAATATGGATTATGCCGATCTACTCAACATTAGTTCAAATTCTTACTCTTCTTCTTGTGATGAATTTTTTAGTGCCGAAAGCGATGGTTCCCCTGACATTTTGTTACATGACCAATTAAACGCTATTTTTTCTCCTTTTCCTCTTAACCTTAATATCGTCCACATTAACGCTCAGAGTATCCCTGCACATCTCTCTGATATTTCAATGTCCTTCAGTAACAGTCAAGTAGACGCTATCTTGATTTCGGAATCATTCTTAAAACCTTCACTTCCCTCCGTTCAATTCTCCTTACCCGGCTACAAGTTAATAAGAAACGATAGAACGGGAAAGGGTGGGGGTGGGGTTGCTATCTATCTAAGAACGGGAATCCCATACACGATTGTACTGTCCTCTCCTAACCAATACTCCGAATCCGCTGAATTCCTTTTCCTTGAAATTATCCTTGGCCACTCCAAAGTACTCCTAGGTGTCCTGTATAGTCCCTCAATTCACATTGATTATTTCTCCTCCCTAGACAATATCCTAAACAACCTTTGTCCTTTGTACCAACATCTTCTATTGTTAGGAGATTTTAATACATGTTTAATAAAAAATGATTCTCGTTCGAATAAGCTTCTATCTATTCTGTCGTCCTTAAACTTACATTCCCTCCCTCTGTCTACTACACATCACTTTCCTAATACTACACCTTCTCTTCTCGACCTGATTATTGTTTCTCTTCCTGATCATGTTGCCACCCACGGTCAATTACCCTCCTGCTTCTCCTATCACGACCTCATATTTGTCTCCTATAATGTCCGCCATTCCAAACGAAAACCTTTATATACCTTTCGTCGTAGCTTCAATCAAATCGTCAATGACGAGCTAAAGCGTGATGCTGGTAACATCGACTGGACACCTATCTTAGACGAAGATTGCATTGAGAAGAAGGTCAGCCTCTTTAACACCAAATTGATGGACCTGTATGATTGCCATGCTCCTATTAAGCGAGTTAAGTTGAAGCACCGACCAGCTCCCTGGATCACTTCCGAAATAAAGGAAATGATGTCAAAGCGTGATAAAGCTAAAGCTCGCCTTAGAAAATGGTCGTCTGATGATAACTTGGACCGGTACAGGTTACTGCGAAACCGATGCAACAAATTATGTCGTGAAGCGAAGCGTAGATACATCCACGACACTATTCATAATTCTGACAGTAAACAGGTCTGGAATTTCCTAAAAACTTTCGGTGTTGGTAAAGTTCCCGTTTCTGGTGACAATTTAGTGGATCTCAATGCTTTAAATTCACATTTTTCTACATCCCCTATTGTTTTGGACGATGTAATTAAATCAAATACTATTTCGGACTTGTCCAAACATGTATTACCGCAATGTTCTTCTTTCTCTCTTCAGCCAGTTACCGAAGATGATGTAAAGAAACATGTATCATCGATTAAATCAGCTGCAGTTGGTAGTGATTCGATTTGTTCCAGAATGATTCTCCCTATTCTCTCTGAGCTCCTTCCTGTCCTGACGCATCTGTATAATTACTCCATATATACCTGCACTTTTCCGTCAGTATGGAAAAATGCTCACATTATCCCTCTACCTAAAATACCTAACCCTAGTTCTCCTTCACACTATAGACCAATTTCAATCCTCCCTTTCCTTTCTAAAGTTTTGGAACATATCATTCACGAACAGTTGGCGTTTTACCTCGTGTCTAATCGTCTCCTGAGCCCTTGGCAGTCTGGTTTTCGAGCTGGTCACAGCACGGTTACAGCGCTTCTAAAGGTTACGGAGGACATTCGATACGCTATGGAGAATCGTCAACTTACTGTAGTTGTATTGCTTGATTTTAGCAATGCATTTAACTCGGTAGATCATGATGTTCTTTTATGCGTTTTACGATCTTTAAACGTGTCATCCTCTGCGTGTATCTGGTTTGAATCATATCTTCGAGGACGCTCGCAGTGCATTCAGTTGGGTGAATTAAGCTCAAATTGGAGCGCGCTTAATTCGGGCGTTCCTCAAGGCAGTGTGCTATCCCCTCTTTTATTTTCTGTCTTCATTGATACTATATCAGCGGTAATTTCTTCTAAGTTTCACCTTTATGCAGATGATCTACAATTGTATCGCCACTTTAGTGTTGTGGATGTTACTACGGCTATTACTGGTATAAACGAAGACCTCAAACGGATTCACAATTGGGCTAACAGTTTTGGCCTTGTCGTGAATCCCGCAAAATCGCAGGCATTAATTGTTGGAAGTCGGTATATGCATAAATGTCTCTCTTTAAATAGCATTCCTCCTTTAGCATATAACGGCATACCAATCAATTATACCGAGCATGCCAAAAATTTGGGTCTTCTTTTCAGTAGTGACCTGTCCTGGTCCAAGCATATCAATGAGGTAAGTAAAAAGATTAATTTCTCCTTTCACTCCCTTAAACCTCTTCAATATTTCCTTCCTACAAAAACAAAAACTCTTCTTGTTCAATCTCTTTTGCTTCCTCTGATAGATTATGCTGATTCCTGTTTTCTTGACGCTACTGAAGAACTGCTTGATAAACTTGAGAGGCTACAAAATTTATGCATCCGCTTCATTTTTGGTCTACGCAAATTTGATCATGTCTCTAGATTCCGAGCTGAACTCAAGTGGCTTCCTATACGTCTTCGCAGGGATACTCACGTTCTATGTCTCCTTTATAATATACTTTTTAATCCCTTATATCCCAATTACCTTCGAGAACGTTTCAAGTTCTTGCATCCTCCTGGTTCTCCTTGCCGTCCTAATGTCCAGCTCCTACTACAAATCCCTTCTCATAATTCTAATTTTTACACCTCCGCTTTCACAGTGCATGCAGCGCGTTTGTGGAACGCTCTGCCGTGCACGATTCGCACTTCTAATTCAATTCACATTTTTAAAAAGAAGTTAAAAGAGCATTTCTTATCAGTCTCCTAATTTTGGCATATGTATTTATATGTATGTATATTATAAGCATTTATATATGTAAACTTTAATGTATTATATATATATTTCTCATTTTTAGTTAAGTATTTGTTTTAGTTTTATTTTGTAATTGTAAACTCTTGCCTGTCTACCTTTCACTGTTCTGTCTATTTTCACTCTTCTGGGTATGCTGGAAGAAATCTCTTATAGGGATAAGCATACCTTTTAAATTTTGCTTTCCTGTGACTTATATATTTGTATCTGTACTGTATCTGGCAAATTTTAATAAACTGTTAAATAAATAAATAAATAAATATACTTAGTGCCAGCTTTCCTTGTAAACGATCTTAAAGTACAGGTCAATACCCATAAAAACAGCCTGTAAATTTCCCACTGCTGGGCTAAGGCTTCCTCTTCCACTAAGGAGAGGGTTTGGAACATATTCCACCACGTTGTTCCCATGTGGCAGAATTTCGATGAAATTAGAAACATGCAGGGTTCCTTACGATGTTTTCCTTCACCGCCGAGGACGAGATAGATGTATAGTAATGCCTGATGGATTAATTCTAGCCACTAAATGTTTAATAGAAGCGTTAATATGTCAAAACACTGACCGGGGTCTCGTAGAGCTTCTGCAGCTCATCATACAGCCACATCTCGACGGCGAGACGTTTGCGGATCAGCGCCATCTGGTGGCTGCCGTATTTGGCTGTTAGGAATTTTTCACGTCTCTCTTTTACCTGAAAAAAAAAAGAAATGTCAATACAGAATTCAAGCGATGACCGATATTTAAATTTATTATATTTGCAAACCAGTTATAATATAAGATATAAGTTTGTGACGTGATACTTCGATTCAGGTCCTAATATTTTTTAAAACATTAATTTTTAAAACATAAAACATTAAGATACCAAGCAAATGTGATAACATCTGGGTAGGTGCCACCCACTCATCAGCTATTCTACCGCTAAACAACAGTGCTCAGTATTGTTGTGTTCCAGTTTGAAGGGTGAGTGAACCAGTGTAACTTGTGCCTGACAAGGGACATAACAACTTAGTTCCCAAGGTTGATGGCGCATCAACGATGTAAGGAATAGTTAATATTGCTTACAGAGTCATTGTCTATGGGTGATGGTGGCCACTTACCATCAGGTGGCACATACACTCGTCCGACAACTTATACAAAAAAAAAATTGTTTTTTCGTGATAATCTCTTTATGTTTTTTTTTATGGAAAATTACTATTACGATCTTTATATTGTTACTATGACATTCAAACATTTATGATTGTATTTATGTATGTATACATTATCAGTTATTTACTGCGAAGGCTTTGTGAAATTCTGGGTAGGTATTACCCACTCATCACATTTTCTACAACTAAAGAGCAATACTTAGTATTTTAGTATTCCAGTTTGAAGGATGAGTGAATTAATGTAACTATGGGCAAAAGTGACGTAACCTCTCAGCTCCCGAAGTCTGTGGCACATTGGTGCGATGTAAGGAATGGTCTATTGGCGGAAGTGAACACTTATTAAGATTATATAAAAGATATATTAAATATGAACTCATATAAACACACAACCTAATAATTAAAAACAAAACAAAAGACAATCATTTCCTCATTTTTTAAGGAGTTGACTAACTTTAAAGTTATCAGAATATTTTATCAAAAGACAAAAGGATGTTATCGAAAAGAATTTCAATCAACATTCAATATTTTTAGTACGCGTCTGCGTTTCATTTTACAAAGGGACGATTGAAAATCTCGCATCGCCTCTGAATTAAATAAACAAATCAAAGAATTGTTACGGAAATAAAATTATGAAAACAATACGCTTTGTTTTCATAATTCAACGTGTTATGGAAATTTTATTTAAAACTTGTACAGTTTTAAATGATATATTAGTATGTGTAAAGCCCATTACACAATGTAACAATTAAGGTATAGGAGATAAGGAATAAGGGACAAGATATACGGAATAGCGCAGCCACCAAAACACAATAGGCGATAGGCTACAATATTCAACCAATCACAGCGGTTGAATACCTACAGCTGGTCTGTGCACGAAGCACGAGTGTCAAAAACATAACCTAATTGTTATGACATTTCGTTGAAAAAATGCCCTGTGATTGGCTGGCTATAAGAAATAAGAATTAGTAAGCTGAAGTGGCAGTGGGCTGGTCATATTTGTCGCAGAACCGACCACCGTTGGGGACAACGCGTTCTAGAGTGGAGACTACGTCTCGGCAAACGTATAGTGTAGGACGTCCTCAGGCACGGTGGAGTGACGATTTACGAAAGGCGGCAAGCAGGAGCTGGATGCGGAGAATGACCACAGTGGCGTGCACTTGGAGAGGCCTATGTCCAGCAGTGGAAATTTTATTCTTATTTATTATTTAAGGAATAATACATTTTTGAATTATGCATTGATTAACGGTGCTGCCATCGCTAGATTCAGCTATTCCTTATTCCTTATTTTTTTCATTGTGTAATGGGCTTAAGGTGTAAGGCTTTCAGTTTATAAACCTTTTGCTATACTTGTTTCAAATAACGTGTGCTCAATAAAGTATTTGCACACTTTATTGATTTTTATATTCCGAATAAACATATTATAAGTTATCAGATACAAATCTGATAATTATATACTTTTAATCTGTTTTCAATAATTTTTTTAAGAATATATTTTACTTTTAATGTAAATACAATTACTTTTGTAATTTATTTTTGATGAGATTATTACTTATACTGATAATTAATGACAATGAACAAGTGAGTTTTAAATAATAAAAAAAAAAAAACATTTAAATAAATTTACCTTCAAATAACAGTTTTAAATATGGAAGAGGAATTGATTTCTCTTTTTTTGTACAAAAAACGACTTAAAGCCCGCTAAGGAGCAAAAAGCAATTATCTACAGCGATTACAGCGAGGAAAACGCCTTAAAACACTCGTAAGAACACAAGTACCTACTTATTTCACTTCAATGGAAGCAGTAGAAGTGACTCTACACAGCAGACGTTTACTTTGTAAACACAGGCAAATATATGGCTAGCTCTGGTGCTGGAAATCTGCGCCAAGATACAGACATCCCGTGCACGCATAGCCAGAGTCGGATTTAAGGGTGTGGAGGCCCCGGGGCCACAAAGCAGTGAGGGCCCTAGACAAACAGAAGCGTGAACACCCAAATAATTATATTATTATGAATCAATTAGTTTTTGTTTTTTTATTTCAATCAATAAGCTATGAATTGTTTCGTATTTGTATCGGTAACTTTTAAAATATTAAATAGTAACATTATTATAATTTGACTATATCTCAGTATTTGTTAACTTGCTGAAAACTGTGGCCCCCTCTCATGTGGAGGCCCCTTCTCATGTGGAGACCCCAGGGCAGTTGCCCCGGTTGCCCTCCCCTAAATATGGCCCTGCGCATAGCCACTTTTGAAATATATTCGAACCTTGGGTAAATAGATCAACAATAACATGTCATGAGCGATGTCACATCAAGTTAAGTGATGCTCACGGCATTTCTAATACCTTTTCGTCCCAGCCTTATAGTTAATGCTGCCCCCTACTGCCTATAAATTAAAAAAGTTGAATAATGTGAATAGTTTAAAAAGGCATTTTTTCTAGATAAGGTTTGAACTTGGCATCACTATTAGAGCAACTACTAAGAAAAGAGGTCCCCAACCAAATTTTACAGCTCTAGGTCTGGGTATATTATCTAACTCTTGGCAGTTTTTTTTAATTTAGGATTACGTCCTCATTAATTGATCAAATAGATTTTATTTTTAAACAGTATTTCCCACGTATCTTTTTTTCTAAGAAGCTAAGCCCTCCCACGTATAAGTTTCAAGTTACCTATTTTATACCGGTCTTCTGCTTCTATAAATTCCATTGAATATAACTACATGGATAACACGAAGGCAGGCGTCCTTTTCTTTAATTGCGATGTGTCAAATTGTGATATTTTAGAATCGGTAGTTAGTTGAAGGAAAAGTTCATGAACATTTTTGCTATATTACACGATCTAAATTTTCATCCAGTTTTGATTAAACTCCCGTGTTTACGAGAAAAACGCAATAACGTTCCCTTTGTCCTTCCATCAGACTAATTAATGTACAAAGAGTAAATGTATGTCATGTACAGTTTTCATTTGAAATTTAATGACTTGATTTTTTATTATTTATGTTTTATCGAAAAGGAGCAATCATTTTAAAAAAGGTTGGATTTAAAACGCTTGTTGCATTTTACACATGCACTATTTCTGGTGTTTTATGATAAAAGTGTACCTATTCTAGGTAACATGTACCATAGCAGTGTTAAAAAACAAATTTATTAAAAGTACTGTATTGATAACATCACCTAAATAGAATCACTATGAAGGTACTACTGTCAAAGGCTTGGAATTTACGACCTTTTGAAATAAAAGCATTTAAGTACGTGACTCTGATAACTTTTAGTAATGGTTATAGGAAATGATAAATATAGAGTACCTCGCCCTTATCACTGAAGTTGACGTGTAGTCCGGCTTTAGCGGGCGAGCGCTCGGTGGGCGAGAGCGCGGGGTGCGCGGCGTGGGGCGGGTGTGGGGGGTGCGCCCGCGCAGGAAACGCGCCCGTCGCCGCCGCAACGCCGCACTCCATGCCGCTGCCGCCGCCGCTGTTGCGGCTCTGAAACATTACATACCTATTACTAACTTATAATCAGTATTAATACATATAATTATGTTACTATCTCATTAAGCAAGCTTTTTTGTTATGTTATAGGGGGCAAACGAGCTTGAGGCTCATCTGATGGAAAGTGATCTGATCGCTTGCAGGTAATATAACATAACTGCAGGTAATCGTAAAATAAACACCATTCTAAACTACTTTGATTAACAACATTAAACACTACCATCGTTTCGGAAAGCAACCTTTAGCGAGAAGAAACGGCAAGAAACTCGCATAGTTGCTCTTTTCTAATAAATTGTTTTACAATGCTGTTATTTATAAGAACCAGAGCCTAACTCCGCTTTTTTTATAAAAAGTACACTTTTAAGTAATAATAAAAATTAATTTGTTAGTTTAGTCTGAATAATTTTTTTAAATTTTGTAAACAGTAAATTGATTATATTTCCCGGTTTCTTGTTATATATACTAACATGGTAATTTATTTTTAAAATTGACTACTTGTTTTGTCTTCTTACAAGTAATAAGAATTTACTTTGTTATATGGGAAGTTATATCATTTATACAAATTAGGAAAAAGAAAGGCTCAATGTTTGATCCCTGTGGAAGCCTCATATCAGAAGCGTCATATGTCATGCAACGATATGTATGTAAATGTGTATATTCTTAGTCAACAGGCGGATAGCATAATATGCAGGATTGGGCCGGATGCCAGATATTTCAATTTGTAAATAAAACGAATTTTTATGGAAATCAGCTATACTTAAAAAGTCTTTAACTATATTAAATTGTTGTATTAACATAAGCTATAATAGTTTTCAGTATAATAGAGCAATTACTTTCAAATATTTTTATTACGCTTCACTTAAAATTAACTAATTTTTATGAATATATAAATACTAGCGTTTCGTTTGAATCACATAAAATCAAAATATACTTTATTCAAATAGACTTTTACAAACACTTTTGAATCGTTGTTTAACAAACTAAGTAAAGCTACCACCGTTTCGGAATGCTATCGAATTTAACCGAGAAACTTTTCAAGAAACTTAATTGTAACGGTGCTCCAAAAAAATATATTTGTTTACTATTTTATTCAACCGAATACAACAAAACAATATTTAGAATAAGTTATCAAAATGCCAGTCTAGATTAGTCACACATATGTAAATCCCTAGATGATATAATGAATGGGCTTTAGAACTGATGATTGTGGAGACTGATCTTTAATAAACATTTTTTATTTTTTTTATTATTATTATTTATGCCATTTTATTAACCAGTCTTAAACCTTACACAATTCACGTAATATTCAAAGGTACGTTACGTAAGTTAAGCGTTAAAATAATGGCTTACGGACGGCTACATTTAAAATCAAATCAATCAAATCAAATCAAATCAATTTTATTCAAGTAAACTTCACAATGAAGCGTTTTTGAATCGTCAATAATCAAATACTACCACCGTTTCAGAAAGCAGCTTCTAGCGAGAAGAAACGGCAAGAAACTCGCATAGTTGCTCTTTTCAAATAAACACATTTACAATGCTGTTACTGACAGTAATTAGCGTCCTATGATGGAAGCCGAGCCTAACTCCAGGCGTTTCTTTCTAAAAAGTACTCTTTTAATGAATAGTATGATTTATTTATTAATTTAGTCTTAATAATATTTTTAAATTTTGAAAATGGTAAATTGATTATATTTTCCGGTATCTTATTATATATGCGTATACCATTGCCCAAAAACGTTCTATTTACCGTATGCAAACGGAAAAAAAAATTAAAAATTCGTAGGACTCTAACCCCTTGGCTATCAATGTACTCCTAACACAAGTAATAAGCTTAAAAGGAGGGGTAAATATGAATATTATTAATTCCTTAATTAATTAGGGGTTTGCTATTACTATTAAAAAAAAAACGAATTTTTTTATTGTACTCAATCCTAGCTTTTTAAAGAGTTTTTAAAACCATATTTTTTTTTGGTAGGCAATATTTTTCAGTACCATTTTTTTAGCTTTTTGCAATAATAATAGAATAATAAAAAAAGAATAAGGAGACCAAGTAGCCAGCACATTATGGCTTATTACATGCTTGCTACTGAATCATATTAATCAAATACTAATATTTTATTTCGTTTAGTACAATAGGACTACGTTAAATCTACTATGTTTGATAAAGCATTTCAAAAATTTGATTTTCCAGATAAAAAGTAACACAAAAAAATTAAAAAAAAAAATTTCAGCAATATTAACATTTCCTTACCATAAAATAAATATCATAATCATATTCTTTTATTTCCACAAAAAAGCTGTTAAACATTTTGGTGACGTCAAATTGATAAAAACAATAGTTGTGTTGCATACACATACGACTAGCACTCATTCAAGGCAAGTAGTTATTTGGCGTTATTTGAAAATAATGAAATACAATCGTCAGAGTAAGAAAACCATCGTCAGTTTTCAAATTCATTCCTTTATCAAGTCTTACACTCTTAGTCCCTTTTGAAACTAAGCACTAAACAGACAACTGCATATAAAATGACACTTACATAGTATAATAACTTGGTTCAAAATAGTGTAACATCTTTGGACTACGTCTAGTCTTATATCAGCATGAAACCTTTTTAATGGTGTAATTAGTCATTACAAATTCAAATTAGATATGATATCTTCTACTGAATTGTCAAAATATGTCTGTCAGTGTCATATATGCTCGATCGGTAAAGCAGATTATCGCTCATACTGAGCACACGAAAATAAATCTTAAGGTGACGAACATTTTCTTGCCCCAACTGTACGAACACTAGCATTAAAACTCCAGATAAGTTGTTTGTGTTCAAACTGCCAGGTGAGAATAAAATGACAGTTTTTGCCTGTCTGACATCACATCAAGGCGGCTCATGTTGTAAGGCACATAATATACAGATTAAAAATTACGACGATTAATTTTAATATAATAAATTAATAACCCAAATCAAAATATTCAAGTATATTTCTACATATATTTTAAATTTTAAAATTTAATTTTCATTAACGAAAATACCGTATTCTGATGTACAGCATTAAAATTAAGGACAAATAAAAAAAAGGCGGAACATATGTTGCGTTTTAATGAATTCTTACGATGACCTCTACCTAAAAATAAATTTTAATACATAAAAAAACATAATTTGTGTACATATATTTAAAATATAAAATAATTACACTATTAATTATGAAAATGGAAGACTGTCTATATTTTATCTTCGACAATCGAACATCTGAGTTCTAAAAAAAAAAACTCGATGTAATCTATAGATAATCTATGGATATGAAAATATACGTAAGTTATTACTGTGACGGTAACACAGGCTACCACGCGGTCTCTTCGAGAGTATCTACCCGACTATAAGTTTGTATGTAGTGGTGAGTGGTGCAAACGCGGCGGATGCACCTCCACGTTACGTAGCCTACACTAACGACCACTTACTGAGCTCGTACCGGCTCTTCACAACATGAGTATCGTACAAGTGTTTTAAAAAATTATACCATCTTCATTTGCTATTACAAAAATTAACGTAAGATTTTTCTGTTTCAAAACGAGTCTACTCAATCGCCTTTGTACCCAAGTATTATAGAGAAGTATCTACTATAAAATTACGCATTTTAAATTCTCTCCAGCGCGAAAGGTTTACGACACTTATTATACCCGAAATAGGTTATTTGACTGGTTTTTAAAATCCATTTTATATTATTTAGTAGAAATTAAAGAACCCAGTAAAAGTTGTGTTTTTTATTTCTAGTACATATTTGCCGAAAAATATCATATTAAAAATTCCATATTTAAATAGCGCGCAAAAACGCTACTTGGACAATATGGCGCTGCAATGGGGTCGGTGACGTCACTTTCCTGTATTGTCTGTGGTACATATAGTAGAAAAGCAAAATTTACAAGAAAGTGACTTCATCATAAGCCCAGGCCAATCAGGAGCGTTTTGTGTCACGTGACAAACGTTTGAAAATTTGCATTTTAATTTATAGATTTTTGAAAAAAATAAGTATTATTTTCAAACTTTGTTAGTAAATAGCCATTTTTAAACTCATAATATATACTGATTACAATAATTCACAATTTATTTTTCACAATTTCAAATAGCCTATTAGCTACTATGATGACTAATTGTATAATTTATACTAATATTATAAAAGCGAATGCAGCTCTGTCTGTTCAAGTGTTCGATTTACCATAGATTATATTTCGTATGGAGATGTTTTGATTATCGTCGAAATACATACGACTACTTTTAATTCACCCCTGTTTACAACTGAGGGTAACGATTAGTGAACCATACGTAGTTTAATAAACTTCGCACGGGTAACGCCAGTTCAACTAGTTAGTGTCTTATATATTCCTCTCTGTAAAATATAAGATGATTATGAAAACGGAACTGCGATGGCCCAGTGGTTAGAACGCGTGCATCTTAACCGATGATTTTAGGTTCAAACCCAGGCAAGCACAACTATATGTGTATATGCATAGGAAACCTGCATGTGTCTAATTTAATCGAAATTCTGCCACTTGGTGGAATGCACAATTCCACCAACTCGCATTGGAACAGCGTGGTGGAATATGTTCCAAACCCTCTCCTTAATGGAAGGGGAAGCCTTAGCCCAGCAGTGGGAAATTTACAGGCTTTTACTTTACTTTTATTTTATTTTCTAAAATATCTGCAATGTCTGCCCATATATCAATCTATATTATAACGTGTACAGGCAACTTTTAACATACGCAATCGTTGCCCGTGCTCCGCTAAGCGAAGCGTAGTCCAGGTTGAAAGAGATTTATTTTATTTGAATCTGGGATAGCTGCCAAGCGCCACTCCTCCGTAAGTGTCCACGACCTAAATTTTGAGCCCTGTGTGAGGACCGAGGATCCAATTCTGCGTGTTGTGTCTTTCTGAGGATGTGCGCTGTACGAGGCAGCTGTGCAGAGTATACCCCAACATATCACGTGGTTGTAAATTGTTTTCTATTAGCATATGATGTGATCATGTGTGCCGATTCTTCTCGGTATAATCTACTTTCCGAACCGGTGGTAGATTCACTTAATTGTTAAATGACGATTCAAAAGTGCTTGTAAAAAAGCCGACTCGAATAAAGTTTATTTTGATTTTGATACACAGGTAAGGGTGATATGCCCAGGATCACTATTATATTATAATCTAAACTAATATTATAAATGTGAAAGTAACTCTGTCTGTCTTTCGGTCTTTCATGACCACGAAACGACGATGAAATTTGGTACGAAGCAAACTTGAAGAAAGGTCATAGGCTACTATTTTGCCTAACACTTGACAACCAACGCCGTAAAAAGTCGGCGAAGTCGCGGGCGACTACTAGTATTCATATAATCATTCAACCTGCGTAAGTCGGAAACTGCCTCGTCGTTTTCGCGTCATCCATTATATTACCCTGACCTGCACCAACTGTATACCCACTAGCTACGGACGTAATGTAATTACTTACGGACCGACATTGCATAATTTAAAAATAAATTGCAATTTTGAAAATTACTTCATACTAGCAACTCGCCCTGGCTCGCGGTTGCAATATTGATACTGAATATAATACAGAATTTGTTTATTCGCGATATCACATTAGAAACTTTTAAAGTTGTGACTGTTTCTTTACTATATTTTCCGTGTATTATTTATAAAATCACTCTATCTCTCAAAAAAAAAACACATCAAAATCCGTTGTGTAATTTTCAAGATACATACGTACATAAAGACACACAGCGGTGAGCGACTTTATTTTATACTATGTAATAATGATAATTTAATTTCTTTTTGGTAATAACCGGTAATGATGATTATTTATCGATAAAAGTAATTAAGGCAAGCAGTATCAAGTACTTCTCTCGATTCTTTACTTGCCTGTTATTACATCATTTATGTTAGGGTTCCGTACCCAAAGGCTAAAATATGAATAGGGTCTCGCCCTATTATTGGTGTCAGCCGTGCGTCCGTCTGTCACTAGCAGCAGTACCTCATTTACCGTATTAGTTAGACAGTTAAAATGTTCACAGATGATTTATTTCTGCCGCCGCTAACAAATATCAAAAAGGGAATTAAATAAATATTTAAGGGTCGTTTCATTAATAGTACGAACTTAATAATATAAGATAAATATAAAATGAGAGTCTTTCATTTTTTTTTCTCACTGTGCTCTCAATGATACTGAAGTGAAATGTGTGTGAAATAACCAAGTATACATATGTTGGTACATATTCCGCGTTGAAAAATATACGATTACACTATGCTAAGCGTAAAAAATAAAATATTATTGTATAGCCTAAGTTACTCCTCATAATATTAGTTATCTGCCAGTGAAAGTCCCGTACATATGACTTGAGTCAAAAGAGGCTATTAATATTACAAACAGACACTCTAATTTTATCATATGTATAGATTAAACATGTTCGAGATTTTAACGAATAAAAACTTATTCGTTAGCAGCCGAATACCGAACATAAAATCAATATTCAGCCCATCCCTATTAAATATATTAGGTTGTTGACCGATGATGTTATGAAACTCTCATTGCAAACTACCTCGATACGCGTGCACAGGCAGACCTAGATGACAATCGCATTCGTACATTTATATAACACTAGTCGTCCGCACTACACTATCAGATTTTATATATTACTTGGTCTACGTCTGGTCTACGTCTCGGTAGGTACTACCCACTCATCAGTTATTGTACCGCCAAATAACAGTACGCAGTATTGTTTTGTTCCGGTTTGAAGGGTGAGTGAGCCAGTGTAACTACACGCACAAGGGACATAACATCTTAGTTCCCAAGGTTGGCGGCGCATTGACGATGTAAAACAGCGGTCGGCAACCCGCGGCCCGCGAACATCTTCCTTGCGGCCCGTGAATGTTATGTAAAAAAGTTGACAAATATATTAAACATACAAGAAATAGCATCTCAAATGCAACCTCAGATATCACACTAATATTTGTGTAAAGTCAGTTTCTTACTTAGGCCGTTTGAAGCTTTCAAACATATAAACACAATGTAAGTATTATGTGTACGAATTAAAGTCTGCGTCTATTAACAAATTTCAATAGATTTTTTTTCTATGGAATATGACTAATTAACACTAATTGTGCGTAGGTATATTGGGCTTCTTAGGTTAATATCATGACTGCGTAAGTCATGATGAGCTCCAACGCTATGGAAGATCTTCCGATGTTCAGTAAATAAAAAAAAACAAGCCGCCACACCTAACTCAAACTAAAAAGTGAAATAAGGCTCGGGGAACTTAGATGCCCGGCAGTTATGGCAGGTAATAGGTAAGAACGTCTTACCTCATACACAACAAAACTCATAAACAATAACCTAACCTATATGACATATTCCACTTTTAAAAATTAAAATATGTTCTTATCTGATAGCTATATCACTGGCTGAATAGCGGAAGAACACATTGTTATCGTAATGAGAAACAAAGGCTTAGCAATCATTAACCCTCTCGGACGCTGCAAAGTGGATACGATAACTATCGAACACAGCCGAGCGTGCTTCCTACGAACCGTGACCCCGTACGTCCCGCCCCTCCCCCTTTACACTCTAAAATCAAACCACTTATTAACATTAGTCCCACTTACACCACTAGTAAATTTCCCACTGCTGGGCTAAGGCCTTCTCTTCCATTAAGAAGAGGTTTGGAACGCTGTTCCAATGCGGGTTGTGAAATGCACATGTGACAGAATTTCGATGAAATTAGACATACGCAGGTTTCCTCACGATGTTTTCCTTCACCGCCGAGCACGAGATGAATTATAAACACAAATTAAGCACATATATATTATATGCTTGGCAGGGTATGAACCCGAAATCATCGATTAAGATGCACGCGTTCTAACCACTGGGCCATCTCAGCTCAACCTCCAACCTCTACTAGAAGCGTCAGTATAGTCAAGCTTCAATCGCTAACTTGCATCTACAGCGTAGATAAAGCGCGTTTGTTTCGGACTGCATCTTATAAAATATTAATTTTAAACGGGTGAGGCATTGCAGCGTGTCGTCTACTACGGCCGAAGTAAAGCGAGGATACACGAGTACTACTTGAAGGCAAGGGCAAAGGGTACGCGTTGCTAAGGGCAGCTTTATACGCCGTCACATATATAATCCATAATAAAATGTACTGAAACGAGCGTAAATTGCCCATCATTATACTTAATGAGTTATTTTTAGAAGCAGTGAATGAATGGACGAATGAATTTATGAATGAAGATAATTTCAGACGACAACTTGTACCCATACTATTGTTAAATACCAATTAAATAATATATAAGTAACTGAATCAAATCAACACAAATTTACTATAAAAACATATAAAATAACGCACAAATCAAAACAATTGACTGTGATATTAGTATACGATAAAGATATATTACATTCAAATAGCAGAGGTTCAATAGGGCAGAGTTAAAATGGGACCACATGGGAAGCACTACCTTACAAACAAAAAAAATATCAAAATCGGTCCACCCATTGAAAAGTTATGAGGTAACAAACATAAAAAAAAAAGAAAAAAATACAGACGAATTGATAACCTCCTCCTTTTTGAAGTCGGTTGATAAGAAAACATTAAAAATCATATTAGCTAAGTATGTAGCGATCTCTTCCAGACAGCCTTGTAGATTAAACCTAATAATATATTGAAGCAGACTTTACAGATACTTAAAAATAAATCAATCGAGGTGTTTGCTGATCAAATAGGAATATTTAAAAATAAATTATTTAAACTCGCTTGACTTTTCAAGTATCGTAATATGTTTAAGTGGTTAGTTATGGTTTTTAATTTCACATATTTCATTTATTATGTATTAGTTAAATCTAATGTTTTTACTTATCTATACATATAATAAAATTGGAGTGTATGTTTGCAATATTAAAATAGCCCGTTTTTACTCAATGCATATGTAATTATACACGGTACATAGGTACAAATTAAATATTTTTTTTTTACATTTTCTGTCTGTCTGTTTGTTCCGGCTAATCTCTGGAACGGCTGGACCGATTTTGGCGGGACTTTCTCTGGCAGATAACTTATATATAAGGGAGTAACTTAGACTACAATAACATTTTTTTTTGCTAAATTCAAACGCGTACAAGGTCGCAGGCACAGCTAGTTTCGAATATAACGAAAAGTTTATTTTTTACCTTTTCATATATGTTTTAAAATAGATGCCTCTAGATACGTTTATACGATGTGTGTTCTCAGCACCTGAGCCCTTGGTGGTTTAAACAAAATTACAAATAATAGATAAACATAAAGCAAAGTAAAGTAACAGCCTGTAAATTTCCCACTGCTGGGATAAGGCCTCCTCTTCCATTCCAGGAGACGGTTGGGAACATATTCCACCACGCTGTTCCAATGCGGGTTGGTGCAACACATGCAGGTTTCCTCACGATGTTTTCCTTCACCGCCGAGCACGAGATGAATTATAAACACAAATTAAAAACATATATATAGTGGTGCTTGCCTGGGTTTGAACCCGCAATCATCGGTTATGATGCAAGCGTTCTAACCACTGGGCCATCTCAGCTCTCATAGATAAACATATTTAAAGCATATTATTTACAGTACGACAGTAACATAATTAGCTAATTATGAAACGACCGAAACTTGGTAATGAATATAATAAAACAAAAGTTAAGATAAGGTTTAACTACAATTAAAACAGCTTAAGCTTTACTTCAAATCGAGCACAATAATCCGTTGTATATCTTTTAGAGGCGACAAGTTGTGCCACAGAGTTTGTAAACTTGCTCTTTAGACATGACAATTGGGTAATAGCGAGAACCATAACGGCGCAACGAGATGAAAACGATGAAAGCAAAGTGTAGGGTGACGAGTGCCTTTATTCAGAACAAAGCACTCGTCCCTAGGGTGACTAAACTTCGATGCAATATTTGACTAGACAGTGTAAGAACCGAAGTCAGACGAAGGCTATTAACCTCTTCAGTAAATAATATTTATTACTTTACATACATTCATTCCGTTGGAAACTTGTGTATACGAAATTTAATGTATCTATACTATACTAACTAACTGACTAACTAACTACATAGTATATAAATAAAATTTTAACAAAAAGAAAAACCGACTTCGAACAAAACAGTATTTTAAAACAAATTGAAATGCACTAAAAAGTAATAAAAATAATTGCATATTTAACATATTTTTGAGAGTCCTCCTAGGTAAAATGAAATGAAAAATATTAGACTACTTAAAAGTCGATTTACGATTATATAACGTAGTTATAGTTATTGTTATATTTGGAGCCGGTGTCAGCCACAGGCACACGCTTCAACAATCAAAAGAAAGAAGCGATACGAGCCTCTTGATTGACCCAGTATAATATCGTATAAAAGGTAATTTGTAAGAAACATTTCTTAAAGTATTCTCGTATTGTTTTTTGATAGGTATAGTATAGGGTTGGCTGACACCGACTCCAAATATAGCAATAATTATAACTACGTTATATAATCGTAAATCGACTTTTAAGTAGTCTAATATTTTTCATTTCATTTTACCTAGGAGGACTCTCAAAAATATGTTAAATATGCAATTGTTTTTATTACTTTTTAGTGCATTTTAATTTGTTTTAAAATACTGTTTTGTTTGAAGTCGGTTTTTCTTTTTGTTAAAATTTTATTTATTTTTTGATTTTAAGTGAAGCTGATGTAGACTAACATTTTTTTCTTAATATAGATAGATTAAGCGTGCCGTTTATATGAATCAGAAACTACTTCAGGGACAATTTCAAAAGAAACTTTCGAATAAAGCAAAAATAGACTTTCGAAAATGCGGCTTTAATACGTCATGCAGCGTAAACTACAAGGTACCACCCTCGAAAGAGCTGTAATCGACCTCAGTAAAAAAACTTTGCAAAAGAGCTATTCGTATGCTATGTCGTACATCATATGACATCACATCATATACACAAAATTTGATTAAAGACAGAAAGAATTCTGCCCCAAATCGCACCCTAACTGTAAGCCGTTTAGGAGTTCCGTCAATACATAGTATAAAACAAAGTCGCTTTCTCTGTCCCTATATCTTTAAAACTACGCAACGGATTTTGATGCGGATTTTTAATAGATAGTGTAATTCAAGGGGAAGGTTTGTGTATATAATAAATGAATAATATAGTAAAGAAACACTGACAATTTTAGAAGTTTGCAATGTGATGTCGTAAATAAACAAATTCTTTAGTATATTTAGTATGAGTATTGCACCCGTGAGAAGTCGGGGCGGGTCGCTAGTTGATTATAATATTCGATTATGACAATTACATGAACATAACCACGTTCCGGAAGGTGATTCAAATATCCAAGTAACCCATAAATAGAAGATTCGACCGAGTATTGCTAACGTGCTCCTCAGAATTGTTCCGTTCCCTCCCGTTCCCTTAATTTGTCATGGATCCTGTGCTCAGAACCTTACCAAACTTTCACCAAACTACCCTTACAGTATATCCTTTATAATAAAAAAAGAATCATCAAAATTGGTTAACGTGATTTTAAGTTATTCACCTATTTGTCGCGCATATACATAATGCAAATTTAAGACTTATGTCGTTTTCATACGGATACCATCATAGAAAAAAATTTAAAAAAAAATGGGACCCCACGGGAAGCACTACCTTTCAAACAAAAAAAAAAATATCAAAATCGGTCCACCCAGTAAAAAGTTATGAGGTAACAAACATAAAAAAAAAAAAAATAATAAAAAAAAATAAATAAAATACAGACGAATTGATAACCTCCTCCTTTTTGAAGTCGGTTGAAAACAAAATCGTTCTCTATGCTTATATCTCTATGTAGGCTTAAATCTTTAAAATGACACAACGTAGGTATTTTAATGTTTTTTTAATAGATGGAGTGATTCAAGAGGAAGGTTTTTGTAAAAGGAAGGTTTTTAAGGAGTCGAGATGGCCCAGTGGTTACAACGCGTGCATCTTAACCGATGATCGCGGGTTCAAACCCAGGCAAGCACCGCTGATTCATGTGCTTAATTTGTCTTTATAATTCATCTCGTGCTCAGCGGTGAAGGAAAACATCGTGAGGAAACCTGCATGTGACAAATTTCATAGAAATTCTGCCACATGTGTATTCCACCAACCCGCATTGGAACAGCGTGGTGGAATATGTTCCAAACCTTCTCCTCAAAGGGAGAGGAGGCTTTTAGCCCAGCAGTGGGAATTTACAGGCTGTTGTTGTTGTTGTTTTTGTAAATAATACTTGGACAATATAGTAAAGAAACACTGATAACTTTAGAAGTTCGCAATGTGATGTCGTAAATAAACAAAATTTGTTGTATATTTGTTATCAATATTCCAAGCGTGCGAAGCTGGGACCGGTCGCTAGTTGGATAATATAAGATCACATTAAAATAAAATAACTTCTTCGTTTATCTTTTTTTTTTATTTTGTAATTGGATTGATTGATTGGAGTTCATTTGATTGATTGATGTTCGTATTGAACCTCCATCAATCAGACCAATTAAAAACCGCTTTCAGATCTTAGTCACTCGGCTGGAAATGATGTTTCTTAACTCTATACTCCATTTATTTTATTCTACGAAGCACTTTACTACATTATCAGAAGCCAATGATAATTTTGTACTCAATATACATAATGGATTTTGATAAATTCGGCGAAAAACATAACTTTTGAGCTCTAAAATCTGAACTCAATAAAAAAGAGATGGTACAAGTCATACATACTAAAACGTATAATAACATATGACGATTTCTAAGAAAGACACATTTATATTTCTTATAATATAAATCGAAGATAACATCATAGCTATGGAATACATGTAAAAAATAAATGCAAATATATGAGCTTAAGCTATGTAAAAATAATTCTAAGAAGATCTGTATCAAGCGATTGCTAATCACCGCATATACTGTATACACCATCTCACTATAGAGCAGCTTTGTGGAATAAGCTAAAAAACCGCGTCAATCGGGAAGGAGCCCTTAGCCCAGCACAGGAAAATTTACAGGCCCTTAGCTTTTGTACTACAGTATGTTTTTCTTTTAAATAAAACTAGTTATAACGGGTAGACTACCCGTGACCACCAACGCTGTAAAGTGCTCGAAACGTCGGGATGTCCAAAATAATTAATATACGCGATTACAATCCGTTATAACTAGTTTTATTTAAATGTGTAATAATCGCGAAAATTTAAGACAACATTATGTTTTTCTTTTACATATTAACAATCACTGCCCTGCAAACCGTGTCTGTCTGAACGCAATAAACTCAAAAACTATCAAACAGATTTTCACACAGTTTTCAATGACAAGAGTGAATCCTGAGGAAGTTTTAGGTTTATAATTCAATAAGGTTCTAAGTTGATTGGCTAAAATATGACTATGATTGTTGAAGATGACGGATAAATTGTGCCAACTGGGAGCTCTACTGTACTCCACGTAAAATGATTGAGTTATGTGTACTACTATATAAACGAATTAAGAAGACCTCTAGACAATTCTTGTTAAGCCGAGACGGGAAGCTACTAAATATTGAAGTATATTAATATTCTTATTGACTTTCAGCTACGATAACCTATGTCAAAGACTAGGTATAGTATGACACAACTTAGATATAGCAGAGTCAAATTTTAAACTCACGACATCTGAATTTAGTGACTTCAAAATCATCAATCTTTATATATATGTTAAGCGAAAATGATCTTTACGCAACGGTAATACTTGATAATATAATATCCAAATACATTCGCCAAAATCGATTGATTGATTTTTTCTTTCTAGTTGTTGTGCTACATTTAAATTGTGTTGTACTATATTTGTGCATGGGAGAGTTCAACATAGGTGTGCACCCTCATCTATATAGTCATAGCCCCATGGGACGGCACTCAGACACGACGGCAGAGAGACCAGGTGCCAGGAACTTGACGTTGTTTACAAGGCACGTGATTGAAATTCTAGAAACTTCCTAGCTTCGGTTTATAAATGTTATAACACGAAAGACAAATAGTGATGCAACATAAGTAAACACAGATTCAAAAAAATCTAATACAAAGTTACGCTCGTGTGTCGTACCTAATTCACAATATGTTAAAACGTCGATATAATTAGTAAAATTATACAGCACTTTTGACGTTTTAAAAAATTGACGTTCCGTTTCATTTTTTAATCTGAGATCGAAATTAACATTCGTTTCACTCTAGACACAATAACTTGGCATTTCGTTCTAAAATAAATATAATGTTCCAAATAGTATGACCTGTGTTGCCTGCTATTTAAATACATTAATAAGATTTTATTTTTATCTATAATTATTATTATAAAGAGGTTTAATTAGTTAAATTAGTAAGGAAACTTCGAAACAAATGATCAAAATAAAAAATCTGCGTTAAATAGAATAATCATTCAAAATTGCTATCATTATAATTATATAATATTATTGTATATTTTAATAAATTGCATTTTTATTAAACCAAAGCGAGTCTACTACCATTTTATATTGTAGGTCGTCAATGTAGTTTACAATAAATTTTGTAATTTACGAGTGACAGTAAATGTCAACAACAGTCAATGACAGTAAGATTCAAGGACATATTGGAAAGCATAGCTGCTACAGTAAGCTGGCAAAGGCCGACAAACGTCCTGCCAATGGTCATTGAGGTCGGATGCTAATAATGACTGTACAGGTAAAGTAATGAAGAGACGAGTTACAACAAAGTTGATGGAAAAACAATATATATCTGACAATTTTTAAGTCGGAGTCTATGAACCTCTTACTTTTTTTTTAAATCTATATACATATATATAAATACCACCGACTGATTCGTTACAAGATCTCCAAATCTATTGATCTGATTTACCTGAAATTTAGCATAGTTACTTCTTTTGTGCCGTAATTTAAAGAATTTGTCTGGCTAAGTTTGACGACCTCCATGGTCGAGCGGTGTGTACACTGGTTTTCATGGGTACGCTACTCTGAGGTCCCGGGTTCGATTCCTGGCCGAGTCGATGTAGATTACAATTAGTTTTCTATGTTGTCTTGGGTCTGGGTGTTTGTAGTACCGTCGTTACGTCTGATTTCCATAACACAAGTGCTTCAGCTACTTACATTGGGATCAGAGTAATGTATGTGATGTTGTCTCATCTTTATTTAAGTTTCAAATTTAATGGGGTAACATTGAATTAGTACTAAGTCGAGACATCCAGCATGTATCGAAGGTTTTTCTCTCTCAGATGTATAGCGTAGAACACGTTAATATTTTTTATACTCACGACCAGTAACGCTTTCACACGGAGGCACGATTGCCTCTTGTGCCTAAAAATAACTGTTTGGATATAGAACTCAACAACGCGATAGTCACGTCCGTGTACCACGTGTTACATTTTGCGTTTTCGTTACGATAGATAAACAAACTGAATGCGCTTATAAGAAATGTGTATACAATAATTATTTTCGTGTTAATCAATGATGTTCTAGTAAACAGATATGTCATTAATGCGCAAAAAGTGAAGACTAGAAAACGTCCTAATTGGGACGTTTGCCTTTAGTAGTTTTCATCATAACTATGCCAGTAATACGTTATAATACACTACAATTATGTAGTAATACGTTTTGCGTAATTAAAAAATCTAGTTATCCCTTTTCCTAATGTTTTTATCGAGTTATCCTTTTTACTTGTAACGAAATGTAAAATAAACGGTCCCCGGCGCGGCACACTTTTTTCTGTTGTTTAGTATGGGTATAACGTATCTGTTTATTAGAATATCATTGGTGTTAATATTCTACATTATTATTATTAAAATTATGGTGCTGAATTATGAAATAACAATTGATTGATAACGATTAAAAGATATATTACTGACTATTTTTGACATTGTTTTTTTTTTTATAATTTGTGTATTATCCGCCATAAAAAAATTTGCAAATACAAACTCCTTTTTATCATCAACATAAAAAGTAAAATTGTGTACATTAACTAGGTACCCGTCCCGGCCTCGGTCGTTAAAATGAGGGTATACATAAAACGTTTGCGTCGTAATACATATAACTCATTTTTTTACGCCACACGCCAGTACTGTTCCAAGTTGGTATAATTTATCCGACATCCTTTACAGTCGTCGTATTCCAACCAATTTAAATAAAGCTTTAAAAAAATACAAAATTCACTTAAACCGTGAATAATTTCGTCCATAGTTTGAAACTGTATTAAAATACTTTCGGTAGTCGAAAGAAGTTCAAAGAAGCGTGAAAGAGGGGCTTTGTTTTAAGCCATGTGATATTTTATAATAAGATTTCGTTTTATGAATAGTCTGCGAAATCTTGTAGAAAGGAACTCATTGTCCCTAGAAGGACGTGTTTAATTTGCGTGGGAAACTTGGTATTCTAAGTTTACTTTCACCTGTCTTGTTTATAAAATAAACGTCGTTGATTCTATCCAAATATATATAATAGTTATATAATATTATTATAAGCAGATTGTGACGAAACTGTATTATTATTATAGGTTGTAATACTGGAACATGATTGGAGAGTTCGAAAATGGGAAAAAGAATTCTTAATATTAAATTAGTAAAATATATATTAATTTCGTTATTATCATAATTAGTCTACGCTTGAAAGTACTAAGGAAGAAATCATTAGCTTATGAAATAGATTGTTTAACCTAAATAGTCGGCTAATTTATAGAGATGAGCATAATGTTAAAGAAACTAAATCACGCAGCGTGAGAATAAGACTATGTAAATGGCAAAACATTGCAAAATATTAACTGTATTCCATTTTAGGATAAAACTTAGATGTAGCATCGGCAAAATTAGTAAAACCGATCACATCCGAATTAAGTACGCTATCCCAAATTATCAATATTTATTTCTTATGTGAATATGATCTTTACACAGACGTAATAACTTGTAATATCATATGACCTAATAATATATTCGTCATTTTGACACATATATTTGCTTTCTTGGGTTGAATTGACGCGAGAATCTATAGCGATTGATATCGTCGAACGGCGCGATTGGGAGCTATTTTTATTGGTTGTATAAATCGGCAGCAATCGGTTTTATTGGATTTGCTGATGCTACATCTAAGTTGTGTCGTACTATACTTGTTTTTAGTTGTCAGACATTGTATGATACCATACACTACGAGACTGCAAGCCGAATGTTTTTAGTCAATTTTGTATGTTGATATCGAATGGTTCTGTACACAATACGCACCCCTACTATTATAAGACAAGATATTGCAAAAAAACGTGCAATATAATACCGTGTGAACTCAATCTTAGTTACATAATAAGTGACGAAATACAGTTTACATATACAAAGATAAGATAAATTAACATATCTGTAATATATTCCGTTCTAGTGTACTGTACACGCTTTAGTAATCATCGCTTACAATGGATATAACAATGCCAATAAAACAATATATGATAGCAGTGTTATGTTCCAATGATGAAGGCACGTCAGCTATTCGTTCTGAGTGATAACTCTCTGATAACGTGGAATTCTTGCCCTGTGGAAATATGGATGCGAGGGCACGTACGTTGCACCTGTGTCTGGACATACAATCGTGCACTTTACGCCCTGTAGTTTATCATGTTGGCCACACACGATCGGCCAACTTTCAAATATGGCTCCAATAACAGCATGTAAATTTCCCACTCCGCCGGCCGACCGGCCTCTTCTCCTTTTGAGGAAAAGGTTTGGAACATATTCCATCACGCTGTCCCACTGCGGATTGGTGAGATTACGAGATGAATTATAAACACAAATTAAGCACATGAGTGGTGCTTGCTTGGGTTTGAATTCATCGTTTAGGATGCACAAGTTCTAACCAAAGCTCAATCTCGGCTCACTATTATTCCGATATGATTCCAATTAGTCCCAACTCACAATCGATCAAAGCACACTCTTTACACATCCACTCTAACTATGGATGGCGTTAGGTGCTTCACTATATTTGAAACTGACATGTCATCACGATCCAACATAGTCAAACATTCACAAACTATTCACATTACACGTGAGGGTTGGACAAATAATTGGTCTATTGGACGATCGTATATACCCAACATTCGTCTACGTCTAGAATTGCTGCTGTGGCGAATATCAGTCAGGAGATCATTGTCATCAAATCTACACGTTCAAAATTAAAACAGTTATTTGTTCTTATTAGATTCGTCAGAGTAAGTCATTAGACTTATCGACTGTATTCCCGTGTAAAGGGCGATGAACTCTACTTGAGTTTTAAAAAAGCTATTCATTAGTAATAGGATATATTTAACGTTATAAATGGGTACGTGCATTTATAAAGTATGTTGTTTTAATATATACAAAATGCGTTACGCACTGCGAACCTGATCATTGAGGGATTATAAAGCATAATTACTTATCGTAGTGAAATAACTGTCAATCATAAAAACCGTATTATCAATACAAATTTAGCTGTTAATCTTGATAACAGTATCTTAATTTAGAATAATATAATTCAGAAGTTGAAACCGGATATATTATAAACGTTTTAATTACATTCAGATATAATTGTGATAAGGGATTTTGTTATTAAAACAGTTACGGTATGAACATAGTACGACACAACTCAGATATAGCATCGGCAAATTCAATAAATCGGATTACTGCCGATTAATACAACCAATAGAAATAGCTTCCTATCGCACCATTCGACGCTATTCGTCGCTATATATTCTCCCGTCAGTTCAACCCGAGAAAACAAGCGCATGTAAATCGAAATCAAATTGAAAAAAGAATTCATTCGTATGATATTACAAGTTATAACGTTTGTGTAAAGATCATATTCATATAAGAAATAAATGTTGATAATTCGGGAAAGCGTTCTTAATTCGGATGTGATCGGTTTTACGAATTTTGCGGATGTTACATCCAAGTTGTGTCGTACTATATGTATAACTAGCTGTCGAAATAAGAGATCACGATTCACGACCAGCCTCAGAGTAGCGGACAAGAGTCGGCGGCGCGACGGGTAACTATCGACCGCTCCTCCACGCCGCGAGTCTGCGGCGGCACCTTGTAATGTTATTCATTATAATGACAATTTGTACAGATTTATCACGATGATGAATATTATGGTAAATTTATATATTATGAGTCGAAATGGCCCAGTGGTTAGAACGTGTGCATCTTAATCGATGATTGAGGGTTAAAACCCAGGCAAACACCGCTGATTCATGTGCTTAATTTGTCTTTATAATTCATCTCGTGCTCAGCGATGAAGGAAAACATCGTGAGGAAACCTGCATGTGACAAATTTCATAGAAATTCTGCCACATGTGTTTTCCACCAACCCGCATTGGAACAGCGTGGTGGAATATGTTCCATACCTTCTCCTCAAAAAGGGAGAGGAGGCCTTTAGCCCAGCAGTGGGAATTTACAGGCTGTTGTTGTACAGATTCATCACGATGATGAATATTATACCTTTTTTCATGTTAAAATGATACTTCAGGGTTGTATTGTATGTTTATTAAAAACATCCAACATCTACCACGAAACGTAAAAGGATCGTTAGAAAAAACAATAGGCTATTTGACTATAGCATTTAGTAGAGGTTAAGGAACCCAGTAAAAGTTGATTTTTTTATTTCTAGTACATATTTGCCGAAAAATATTAAAAATTCCATATTTAAATAACGCGCGAAAACGCTACTTGGACAATATGGCGCTGCAATGGGGTTGGTGACGTCACTTTGCTGTATTTTAATCTGTGGTACATATAGTAGAAAAGCAAAGTTTACAAGAAAATGTCTTCACCATAAGCCCGGCCAATCAGGAGCTATTTGTCACGTGACAAACGTTTGAAAAAAATGCATTTTTATTTATGGATTTTTGAATAAATTAAATATTATTTTCACCACTTTTAAACTCATAATATACACTGATTACAATAATTCACAATTTATATTTCGCATTGTCAAATAGCCTATGGCAATATGAAAATTTTTAATAACGGCAAGCATCTAACGGCAGAATATTAGCTTCACATGTATCGACGAAAAATATACATTACGTTAAAGTAAAGTAACTACAAGGTTTTTAGATCGATGACTGAATATTGCTTTTTTTAGATTAGTTTACTTCATGTATAAACAGCTAATTGTTATTAATGTGTTAGGACTTTAGGAGCTCGTCATACATATTCGTAGAAAAGTTCAAGGATGGGTATTTTATAAGATAAAGACGACTCGACATAGACGACGTTGAGTAAGAAGTGAAGTAGTATTTTTTTTTTAAATGTAAAGCATTGTGCAATTGTAGCCGAGTGTACCGCAGCGTACAAAGCGCGGCGGAGCGCATCGCGCGAACCCAACACAAGTAACACAACACATGAGTGCTCGCGACTTGCACTGAACACCTTACATTACTCTCTAACACATGCACGTTGTACTGTATTTAAATTATAAAATTTTAACAAAAAGAAAAACCGACTTCAATCAAAACACTGTTTTAAAACAAATGAATATGCACTAAAAAGTAATAAAAAAAATTGCGTATTCAACATATTTTTAAGAGTCCTCCTAAGTAAAATGAAATGAAAAATATTAGACTACTTAAAAGTCGATTAACGATTATATAACGTAGTTATAGTTATTGTTATATTTGGAGCCGGTGTCAGCCACGGTGCCCTTGCCCCATTGATCCAGTATATTATTGTATAAAAGGTAATTTGTAAAAAACATATTTGTGTTTTTTGATAGATATACTGTAGGGTTTTCTTGGACGAATTGATAACCTCCTCCTTTTTGAAGTCGGTTGAAAACTCATTCCATAGTTTAATTACTACCAAATAATCACTACATAGTATAAAACAAAGTCGCTTTCTCAGTCCCTATGTAACTTTGTATGATTAAATCTTTAAAACTACGCAACGGATTTTGATGAGTTTTTTTTGATAAATCGAGTAATTCGTGAGGAAGGTTTTTGTATTTAAAACATGGACAATATAGTAAAGAAACACTGATAATTTTAGAAGATTATAATGTGATGTAAATAAACCAATTCTTCAGTATATTTAGTGTCGCTAGTATAAATATATATCGTCCAATACAATCAGACGTCGAAATAACGTTAGTTTTATTATGAACAAATTCCGGTTTCTCTTGATATGAAAAATAACGTCATCGACAAAAGCGTAGGTGTTTCTTTAAAAATTATACCGATTTATATATAAAATTAATACGATAAATTAGGTATGCGTAATTAAAGGAAAAACACCGTATGTTTGTAAGAGGAACGCCTGCCGATAAGACGCTTTTGTATTTTGTACGGTGGCACAAAATAATTTTCTTAAATCACTCCAATGACTATAGTCGTAAGCCATTCGGCTTAAATAAAACGAAATTTCACCATTGACAAATAAACTTATTTCTCATACATAGATTGACAAAATTAGTCCAAGCAACTACGATAAATAAATTATAAAAATAAGCTAGAACGAAGTTTTACTACCAACATTAACATAATTTTATAATTTAGATCGGTCGATTGTCAAACTTTCACTAAAAACGGTAATGAGTCAACGTGACTTTCCTGTGTGAGATTTGAGAAGAGGTCAATGAAGGTCATGAGGATGATTATGTCCTACGTCCACATCACTGGCGACGGAACCGACAGCATCGACTCCAAGCATACTCTAACTGCGTTTCTGTACACTAGTGATATGTGTATCGGCGCTAGAACGCGTTGGTTATAATATAATTAACGGATACGCGTCATATCCCGAAATAGAGACGCGACTACAGCATCACGCATCTATATCAAAATTCTAAATAGTAAGGCCGTTCCATCGACAAATTTCTTAGTATTTTAAAATATTGAAAAAAATATATATTAGCGTTTCCTCTTCTATAATGTTGAGGATATTATAGCAAATTTCATGACTCACTATTAAATGAGCATTAAAAATAGATAACTAGTTTTTTTGTTTCTTTAAAAAAATATAGTTTCGATAAAACAAACTCAACGATGGTCGAGTTAATCAAGTCACTGTGCTCTGGTTCGCTGGCTCATCGTTGCAAGTATTCCAGTAATTATTATTATGCAATATCATATGAGAGTACTCTGTGTATGTATTATACATATGTGGCGCGTGACTACGTCCGCGCTAGCCGAAGCCCTATGTGTTCTTATTATTCTACTTTGTTAAGATTATATTGTGGATATTATAATATTATCAATTAATAACATGAAAAACACATTTTGTAATTAATTAAGATCCATATATTAAGAGGACATTATTATAATTGAGTGAATATTATAACGTAATAAACAATGTTTATTATTATAAATTCTTATCATACCTACATGACAATAGACGCTGGCAATTGATCTGATATGCAGGATAATTATTGCTATGACCACTAAAATTATCTAAATTGTAATCGTTTGCTTGTAGATAAATAAAACGTAATGCCAACATTACCATGTGCACTACCATCGACAAACACTAAGTTTACTCGTTTGCCTAATTGTAACAAAGCTTAAATTATACGGTTTTCTAAAATGTTATTATTTTTAAATTTGACCGAATCACTGATCTGCAATATAATACCAAATAGTTTGCGATATGTATATTGCGATGCTTAGATTAATATCGAAGCACTTGATAAGATAACTTCACTCAATATTTTAATATAATTTACATTAGAGTTTTAGGATAAATAATTTACTAAATAATAATCACGTTTCAGTTCTCTGAACTAATTTTGTCTTCTTGGTAACTTTTTATTTTGTGACGACGTCTCGGGTCATTATAGATGGGTTTTGAATGTTTGTTTAACGAAATGCCGTTTTGTTTATAATAATATAGTAACTGTTTTGTTATCTGGTATGGTGATAACTAAGTGAAAAGCAAAATAAGAATAGGTCTAGGTCATTAGCGTCCGAATAATATTCATAATTGCATGTTCACAAGGGTTTATCTCCACATCAATCATTATTTAATTACTTAGTTTCTTTAAAGAAATCGCAAACACAAGCAGCCGGCTGTGTTGTATCAGTAATTAGGCTAGCCGTGTCAAATTACCGTTAATAAGATAAGCTGTACCTACGTCCCGTGATAAAAAAATATAAGTATAATCAATTGTTAAATAAATTAAGTATAAGTAATCCGCGATTCATTTTCTATTTTGTAAAAGAATTTTATTAAAAATGTGCTTTTGTTCCGAATTAAAGTTATAACAATTGTATTAATTATGTATTTGGTAACTAAAGCTCTCGCAGCGGTCGGTAGCGGAGACGGGACCGTTAAGTGAATCTACGTCATGCGAAGAATCAGAAAAGAAGAATAAGACACTGAACAATCAAATCATACCGAGATCGTGTCGGAAGTGAGCGTCCCTCGGGAACACTGTAGTCTCTTGACAGGACGGCTTCGCTCCTCTGGATACTAATTCAAAACGAGTAGAATTCCTCCGCACACAGTTAGCATACTTGATACAATATAATCACTTTGTATTACGTACGTAACGAGCAACGCGCGGATTAAGACTGGCGCACAACGAGTTTACCGCGGTTGCGGAGTGCGGGACGTAGGCGGCTATCCGCGCATCGTGAACGCGCAGTGTCGAGTCGGGGGCTGGCCCGGTGGACGGCAGCCGTGATCCGGCCCGGGCACCCCACGCTCGCAGGTGAGTGCCCGGGTGGTGGTTGACAAGAGGAATGGCGCTTCAGGCTTCATAAACTGTCTGCATGTCTGAATTCATATTCAGCTTAACTATACTGAGGTTATTGGACGAATAGACTGTATGG
This sequence comes from Vanessa cardui, assembly GCF_905220365.1. Classification (NCBI taxonomy): domain Eukaryota; kingdom Metazoa; phylum Arthropoda; class Insecta; order Lepidoptera; family Nymphalidae; genus Vanessa; species Vanessa cardui. The sequence goes on along the minus strand of NC_061130.1, from coordinate 3,447,017 downwards.
ATGACAGTATTGATTAAAATTAGTGATTAAAATTAATACACGACGTTTTATGATATGCTATAAATATTAAGAACCTCTTCTTCGCAAACATAAATAGAAAATTGTAGTAAAATCGCTTATTAGGAAAAAGATACAATCTATAGAAAGAGATTATTTTATTTTAATCTAATTAATTCACCTAATAAATGTAATGGTCTGATTAATATTAACAAAAATTATTCATAATTTATTGTTAAGAAAAAATATATATTTTTAGCATTTTGTTTATTTTATTTATATCTAATTTTAAGAAGAAGTTCCTTTGTTTTTTAGTCTATCTAAAATCGTATATAATGTCGTAGCAATCAACAAGATCGAAGTTCGTAGTGTCGTCATATATGTATATAACGAGTACGTTATCTATATTATGCATTTAAAAGATAAACTGAGATTGTCCAAGGTTATCGGAAGCTTGTAAGCTATGGTTGTCATTAGCTGTTTATTTATTTTTAAAAACAACAATAAATACATCTAGTTCAACAATAAAAGCAGCAGTTCATTCGTCGCATGCAATGATATTCTAATAAACAGATATGTTATATCCATACTAAACAACAGAAAAAAGTGTGCCGCGCCGGGGACCGTTTATTTTACATTTCGTTACAAGTAAAACGGACAACTTGATAAAAACAATATATAAAAGGGATAACTATATTTTTTAATTACGCAAAACGTATTACTACATAATTGTGATGTGTTCCAACGTATTACTGGCATAGCTATGATGAAAACTACTAAAGGCAAACGTCCCAATTAGGACGTTTTCTTGTCTTCACTTTTTGCGCGTTAATAACATATGTTTACTACAACATCATTGCCTATATACCTATCAATTTAGTTAGTAGCGTTATTGCACTAAGTAACGGCCGCATAGGGCCATCGGCTGTCATAGGGCCCTCAAATAAGTAGTGTAAATATATTTAAAAGGAAACATATTATGCTGTTCTAAATTTACAGATAAATTATTTTTATTTATTATTAAATCACTACGTTAGCTGTAAATTATTTTGTTTCTGTTTAAATATCTCGGGTTCCAAATATATTGGTAATATGTACTAAAAATTTTAATAATATCGTATCAAAATTTAAACAGCGATAAGTATGGATGGATAATTTAAATATTGAAACGTCTCTGCTACACGCGTGAAAAGGCCAAAAGTGACCTGGACTACCGCATTATCGAATTTATCGATATGTCATTACATTTACGCGCTGCGTTTTACCAATATTTGTAACCTCTATGATCATATCTGAATCCTGAACGAAATGTGGCAAAAGAATTAATTAGAATGATCCTGAAACCTAAAAGATTGAAGGGGATTTCAAACACGTATAAAAACGGAAAATTAAGTTACGACCTATTGGTATATTTCACACAATACAAAAAAAAAATGCTTATTTATTTTATTTATTATCAAGAATAAAAGACCACCACTCAATAAAATTCACACCTGGAGGCACTCAAATGCCCTTTCTGCTATTGTTCCTTACACTTGAACTATTTTTATATTTTGAATTGAAAACTATTAGAAGGCGGAGTCGTTTTCGAGGTGCGCCCATAGATTAGCCTATCTAAAGAACGTTAGAAATACAAATTTATTATTACAATACGACACTATACTAAAACATGAAATAATTAGATATCTACTTTTATCTTTATCATAGTAATTGTAATAAATTTTGTTGTATTTAAATCATAACTACGCAATCAACAAGCGAGCGAAACCGAGTTTAAAATATAAACAAAATAAGTGAGGACTGTGCTTTGACAAGAGTTAAGGCGGACGAGAGACGCTAAGCTTTTGTTTGTGGTCCATTGAGGCGGCGGCTTGAGGCGTCGCCGCCGTCGCGTCGGTCTCGGACTTGCGCTCCATACAATGACCTCTCACTAACTCATTCAATTAAGTTATTATTATTCTATTCTTCTACATCGATATAACGCTATTGTAGGGTCAAGTTATTAAGTAAAAACTACTTTAGGTAACAGTTGAGTTGGAGTTTACAAATTTAATTATAAAAATAATATAAATAGACATCTGTTAATAATACTTGCATGTAATTAAGACACAAAAATAGCTTTTATTTAACTTCTCTGCTCTGTCGAAGTCCTTTTATTAATGATATAATTAATTATATACATACGGCCTTATTTAAATACGGCCGCATGTGAAGACAATTTGAAAATATTAAGAAATAAGGAAAGATAAGACGCTCGACTTAATCTAAATTATGACAAGACTGAATCATTAATTCGCAAATTTAGACATATATAATTTCGTCAAAGCATAAAAACGTTTATAGCAACATAGTTAGTAAAATAACTTAAAGAATAAAACCCGAAGGACACCGTAAGCAGATAAGAGAGTAAACATAATAGGGCGTGAGAGCAAGCGACGCGGCGGCTCCAAATGGAGCGGAGGGCTGTAGAGTGAGCTAGACGTGGGCTGTGGCGGTGTGGGTGCTGGGTGCTAGCAGTACGCGTGCAAGGTACTCACGCCGCTCCGGAATTTGAAGAACAGCGACATGGTGAGCGAGGAGCAGGGGATGCGCGTTGCGGCCGGCGTCGCGGCCACACTGCCGCCGCGGCGCGTCCGACACGCCGCGCCACGCGACCTGCGCGCTTCAACTGATACTTTTATCACTAAGTGCGTTACCAAATCATTTTACTTTTATCGTTACAAAAACTTTTTCCAATTTCAAAAATAAGAAAGGAATGTTTTTAGGTTTAGTTGTTTTCATTTAATCATAAGGACATTGACATATGTAATCAACAAATTACATTATAGCTACAAATACATAAACGTTCCTTCAACTTTATAACATTGGGAGCAATAATATTTTAATAACATTTGAGCTTTGAGTAAGTTATAGCGGATGCGTGTTATTGATGTTGTTGCCTATCCCCCTTTTGCTATACCCAACATGGAAACAGTAAAGTACGCTCTCCCGCCTGTTCTTATTTCGAGTGTCTTTCTACTGCGAGTTTAGCACAGCGCATGCGCGTTTATATCGATCGCACAAGCTCTGTCATATTCTAGGAAACCGTTTCAAATTGAGTTAATCAGATGCGTTAGCACGCTTGCGAACGCGAGCGCTGTGTGAAGTGAGCGAGATTTGTGACTGTCGGCGATGTATGCGAGGATGCTGTGGACGTTGCTGGCAGCAGCGATGATGGCGGTGGACGCGCATGAGCTGGACCCGGCGGCTTGTGCGGCACGATTCGATGTGCAGCGGGACAAGATCATCAGGACAGAGGAGTCGAGGGAGATGGGCGCGCGGTACCTCTCAGAGTTGGACGTCGGTGCGCGACGGGAATGCTTGCGGCTCTGCTGTGAAACCGACGCCTGTGACGTGTTCGTCTTCGAAGAGAAGGTTGTGGAGAAAAAACCATTCCAGTTTCAAAATCCAAAAATATAAATAATAGGTTGAGGTTGTCCCTTCCAAATTCTATCCTACTAAATAAATGCGAAAGTTTGTATGTATGTTTGTTGCTCTTTCACGAAAAAACAACTGAATGGATTTGGATGAAATTTTACAGTAACATAGGTTATACCTCCGGGTAACACATAGACTACAATTTATAATGATTTTAAGTTATTTTATCGTAATATAACGATACATATAAAGTAACCGTGCGAAGTCGGGGGCTAGGTCGCTAGTTTGTGATAAAGATTCTACGTCAAACCATTACTTGATACATTCCCTACTCATGATATACGCGTCAAGCATACAGGTATAAATACACCAAACATACGTCATAAAGCGATTGATTGATATGAAATCGGAGAGAAGATAATGTCAATGATAGTGCAATATAAGATATAATTGATAATCGTTAATAATCGTGGCTGGTTTATTTATTGTTTCACAGAGCCCAGGTAGTTGCTATCTATTCAACTGTGGGCCGCCAGAGGACTTCCGTTGCAAATTCACGGCTCACGGCAACTTCAGCAGCGGCGTGCTGGCGCTGAGTCGTCGCCTCGCCGAGCTGCAAGACCAGGAACGCCTTGAGCACCACGAACGAGAGCTCGCTAGCCTCAGGTTTTACGCTTCTAATTAACATATTATATTACCCATTTGTTTAATTAATAACATTAAATGCTTAGTTACTAGTTTTAGTTCATATTTGTATATATCTATATACAAATATGAAATAAAACTAGTTACTGTAGAAATCTTGACCGCGTGGAAAGGTGGCAAGAATGCTGGCAGCATTTCCCCGTTGAATCGCAATTCCGATTCTCTGGGCAAAAAGGAACCAGCCCTCCTGTCACCAGTGGAGCCAATGCGGCGAGGTGTTATACTTTTGATGAAATAAGAATAATAATAAAATATGTTGTATAATAAGAGTAGTTTTAGAGGCCACGGGTATAATCTATAATAATAGTATAAATGCGAAAGTAACTCTGTCTGTCTGTTTGTTGTTCTTTCATAATCCAAACTCTGAAGCGAATTTGATAAAATTTATTATGAAGCTAGTGTGAACTTTAAGAAATGACATATATTACTTTTTATAACTAACATCTGAAGATCAATTAAAAAAACGAGTGAATCCGCGGGTGATGAATCCGCTAGTGATGTATAATATTACAAACAACTTCATAGGTAATGGATTAAAATATTGATTTTTCTAACGATCTCGTTTTCTTCTCTATTTGATTATATCGTCATTGAAGTCAATGGCTTAATAATTTCATTGACAAAATATACTTTACTTTATACTTATTTGTACATCACGCAGAGAAAAAAAAATACAACATAGATCCAGCATAAATAAAACAGGCGTACAATTTTGGAGACCTTATCGCTACATAGCGATCTCTTACAGGCAATAAACGATGTGGATTAGGACAGCTCCATCTATCGAGCGTATTTAGTAGATTCTGATTTACTTACCTCTGTTTCAGACATCCAACGACTACGACAACGAGCACGACGCAGACCACCCGCAGTACGGAGCTACCACGCTTACCACCGGAACCACCACAGCCGCCCCAAGAGCCTCCTCCACCTCAACCTTTACCGAGTAAGTAGTTTTACGTGAAACATTTTATTTTATAATAATTATTTCAAGACATTTTTTAGAATACATTTTAGATATTACCCAAATCAACAAGATTAAAATATGTTTTTTCCTAGGAAGTAACTAGGTGTTTTAAGTACTTTTGGTTAATTTTACAGAATTATAATTAAAATTAAATGTAAAGCATCCAATGGTTCGGAACGTAGATTCTACCGAAAAGAAACGACAATAATAGTTACTCATTTTCATCACCTTATTAATGTCACCATTACATTTACTTCTCTTATTTAAGTAATTAGTGTATATACTAATTAATAAAACAGTTTTTCAGCTAAACCCTATTCCCACACATCCCTATGTCGTACTGTCAAATTTAAAATTTAAAATATACCAAAAATTAAAGATCCAAATGAATCAATATACATATGTATATGGCATGGTAGCTTCACTTAATTGTAATATGACAATTCAAAAGTGCTTGTAAAAGCCTACCTACTTGAATAAATTTTGATTTGATTTGATATGAGATTCAGGTATAAACAATTTAACTACATTTTACTAATTGATATACTCCTCAAGTCAGGTACCTCTTTCTAAATATTGCAATGCGTTTTAAAATTCGGAGGTTGTAGTCTAATTCAGAAGATCAGAAGTTATTCCAAAACATAATTCAAAATGCGATACATTACGTGTATTCCATAAATTTTCAGAAAGTTTTGGCGCTAATTATTATCAGTGCAAAAATATTTTTTGGAAACGACATTTGCGGTCAGATAACTAGACTGAAAGTCTTAAAGTAAAATCTCAAAACTAGAACTCAAGCGTGAAATGTCAGGAAACTACATATATAATAGTTATGAAAAGTATGGAATACCCTATCGAGCGTCGGGCTAGTCATAATGGTATATTACCTTTAGCCGGTTGTCGGCTTAGATACGAAGGGAATTCTTACATCGCACTGCTATAACAATATTAACCGTTGTTTAATCAATAATAGATGTTAATACCGTCAGAACGCCCACGCCCTGCCTTTAGAATAGATTATTTAAATTTGCGATTAAATTAATTGGATATAATGTGAGTACATACTGTAATATATCAAACAACGAGCTGTTCCTCACGGCTAGGTCTGCGTAATTTTTGCTTCCGTAGTTTGTGAACGGAAATTACCTTACAGATTAGCCAACACACTGGAAATATTGTGCTGACCATACGTGTGCTCTAAAAATATTTTTTATTTGTTTTGCTGCGTAGATCATCTAGACTCTAGATTATATTGGATGAAGCAATACCATCACTACAGAGTGAGTATTGCTTCATGCAATATTAAGTACGATGGACGGCAATCTGACATCAACGCAGACAAATTAGGCACAGACAAACTACTTTATTTTAAGTTGGCCTTAATATAGAATTGTAATTAATCCATCTTCTAACTCCAGGTTCCTACTAAATTATTTTAGAGATAAGCTACATCATTTTTTGTTTGCGGACTCTTTAGAATCCTGCTGAATTTTTACAGATTTGACTCAGCTGATTTGTCATATAAGCTTGAGGACAGTCCTAAAATCAGGTTAAATCATCGATATCAGGTTTTGAGGAAAATCAATCAAACCTATGGATATAGTCTGGATTCTGAGGAACTTTACTCTTACGGGAATGTAAATGCATAGTTTTCATGTCGTAAGTAATATTACAAGATAAGTAGATAAATTAAGTAATAACATAACATAAGTAAATTTACGAGAGAAAACCTGTTTTTCAGTTACAGAACTTGATATAGGACCGTATATTAGTATCATCTATACTAGCACTCTCAAGTCTTATTTTACTGTAGAGGAATTCGGCAAAGACCCAACTTGTACATAGCTTTCTGAGGAACTGTCAAATATTATAGAACTTATTAATGACATTAAAACTTTTTCAAAGACAATTAGAATAATTTTTAACGAGTCTGATATATTCCTAACAAAGGACATATACAGTAGTATATAGTGTACATATTTGTGTATAAGTAGTAATGGTCGTTGTAAGGCGACGTTAAAACAGTTACCGATGTAATAATTAACAACGAGTTTACAAGTCATCGGAGCCCGCGTGAACAGCGTACAATGAATGAGTTCACGGAGAGGTACCGGTGGAGATGAGTCAAGTGGAGCGCGATCCGCGGTGTCAGTGCACTCCGCTCTCGACCTCTGTTGACTCACTCTTGACAATAATTACGGTGAAGTTTCGATTATACACAACGTGTACTGCGTGCTTAAACAAACAATAATAAGCTATGCTCGAATCAAATCAGACTTCTGTCATCTATTTTTAAAGCAATAGGAGTGCCTTTATCTGTCAGTAATATATCTTGCCGTTCTTATAACTACAGAACTCATAAAGCAACTTTCAATTTCTCAGCCGTTATTTAAAGGGAAGATCTTTATTTATGACACATGGGTTAGGATTATAACCCTAAGGCTCTCGCATAAAAAGTCCCCGAAAAACCTGATTCTGTCATTTTTTTTGCTTCGAAAATAGGTCTGGCGTGGTCTGGCGACTGCTTTGTCTGAGTGATTTTAATTATGGACGAATGAAAGCATTTATGAAAACTGTTATTACTAGTATTTTTGTGTGAAGTATTGTTCGAATATGTCGTCGACTGTGGAAGTCTGAGAATTTGGTGCGACCGCGTCCAGACCTGCACGTAAACAGAAACAGAGAGTATCTATATCGAGGTTATACTTGTATCCGTGTATAGATCGATTTCCTTGCTCTTACGTTAGAAATCAATAGCTAGCACTGAGGAGTCGAGGACATGATTGAATGATTCTCATTAGGGCATGGTGATGTGTGAAGCAGGGCGATGCAGCCGATACCAGTTCGAATGCCGTCGCGGTGGCGAGTGTATCGCGGTTTACAACGCGTGCGACGGCGTCCCGCAGTGCGCGGATGGCAGCGACGAGGCGCCGGAGCTGGGCTGCCCAGCCTCCCCCGCACCCCCCGCACCACCCGAGCACCCGCCACCACGAGTCAGCCCCGCCACTCACCCGCCCGTGCCTTCTCTGCCACTTACGCAGGTAAATGAGCAAAATTATAGTCCTTTCATTTTATTTATTTTTCTTCTTGATATTTTTTTTCTCATTACAACCTTTGTGCTCCCGAATGTCGTTTCTGATGGAGGACTGATGGAGTCTAATGGAACCAGTTGGATTAAGCTGTTAAAGATACATAGATGAAGTGTTAATAGTGCTGATGAATTGCCAATAATTTTAATTAAAGTACGTAACTTGACGAACCAACACCTATACTTTTAGTTAAAATGCAAGTCATGAAAATAGAATAAGTAAATTGAATGGTAACTTAAATTTTCCTTACGAAAAATGATTTGAGTATTAAATGAAATTCCATTTCCATTTAATTTAATATCTCGTTAAGTGGAGAAGTTAATTTAGGGCTATTGTCATTGAAAAAGTATGCTTTATGCAGACGCGACTTAAGGAACATTCGTGTTGGAATACATGTAAGGAAAGCTGAGTGATTTCTTCCGATGTTGCCTTTTAAAAGGTCTTAATCTTTCGCCGTGATAATTACAGTGTCTGTATGTAGGTTCAAGTGCTAGATAGCGTTGAAGACAACGTTGGCAGAAGTGCCGCGGGTCCAGTAACCAATAACGATGCGATGGCCGAAGGCCCAGATATTTGGCCGCACCGACTCACACAAGCGCAACCTCAGCACAGGTATAATTCAGGTATGGTTAAAATGTTCATATATTCATATTATAAATGTGAAAGTAACTTTGTCTGTATTTCTGTCGCTCTTTGACGACCACAATTTTAATAAAATTAGGTTTCCCCACGATGTTTTATATAGTGGTGCTTCCTGGGTTTGAAACCGAAGTCATCGGTTAAGATGCACGCGTTCTAACCACTGGGCCATCTCAGCTCTACTAGTAGAATATAATAAAGTTAGTACTTAACAGTAATATAACAAGAATATATGTACTATGCAGGTAGCAATAAATCTTTCGTGCTACGAATGTTCATTTTTATATATCGCGTTCTTTAAATAAAATGTAAATAATCTGCAAATCGATTTGATTGTACCTATACCTAATTATTATATGTCACAAAATAGAATTAAAAATAAACAGTATATTACGTCTGGAATATTTTATGGTATAGTAGGAAGCGGCGGTAGTATGGGAGGCTCCCACATTTTCAGTCATAAAGGCGGGCTGCTACAAGAGAACGCGTTCGAGCCTCCTGCGCCCAACGCACCCTGGCCACGCCGTGCCTGGCAAGCGCCACAAACAGGTGAGCACATCATTACACCCCCTACTTTTTCCATTTTTAAATAGAACGAATATAGTTCTCCTTAATAAATATATCCGTCATTTTATTATATACGTATATTCAATTTAGCATGTACTGAACAGGTGCAGAGGGCATGGATGGCGACCGTGCCTGGGGAGGCTACGGGCGTCTCGACTGGCCTGACACAGAACCCCGCCGCGCCTGGCCAGTGCCACCACGACCAGAGCCGGTCAGCAACGTTTCTATCAAAAAAACAATAGTTAATTCCTTCATAATCCACCTTTATTCCAATTTTATTTGGAGTCGGCGCATCATGTCTTCTCCTTCCATATTTTTCTGACGGATGTAATCTCACAAATAACATTTTTCTAACCATATCTTCTTTCACACAATCCATCCATCGTTTCTTTGGTCGTCCTCTACCTCCATATCCATCCACATCCATGCTCAAGACCTTCCTCACAATATGTTCCTCATTGCTCAGCATTACATGCCCATACCATGATAGGCACCTTCCACATAACTTCTCGGCTATCGGTATCACTTTCAAACTTCCTCTTATGTACTCATTCCTAACTCTATCCATTCGCGTAACACCACACATTCCTCTCAGCATTCTCATCTCCGCAACATGCAATTGTCTTTCAATCATCCCTTTTGTAGCCCAACACTCTGATCCATATAGAACAGCAGGTCTGATTACGGTGTCATAGATCTTCCCCTTAAGTGTAATAAGGGTAAGTTAGTAACATGAATAAAATCAATTGAATTCTTCTGTTTCAGGAGATTCCAGTGTACTTGCCTCCAAAAACAATGCCCGAAATGCCGATGATATATGCAAGTCAGCGGCAGACACTCCGTGACAGCCCCAAAAAGGGTTTTGATTTAATAAATCAAAACCAACCTATAGATTTCCAAACAGAGCCGCCACCGCCACCTCGCCCCCCTGTCGTTCCGCTCGTCGACGACACTATCGACCGGAGAGAGGAACAAAAACCGCCCAGTGTCGAGAATACGACTAAGAAAAAGGTTTTGAAAGATATTGTAAGTTTCATTTATTTAAATATCGAATGTAAAGTGAATTCGAATGATAATGACATTGTTAATTATGAATGAAGTAACAAATTTCCTATGATTGTAGCCTCTAGAGTCGAGTAAAACGTCAGACACGGGCGCGCATACGGGCGCCGTGCCACACAACGCCGCAGTGGCAGCACTAGAGGCGCGCGAACGCTGGCCACTTGACGAGCACGACGGACTCAGCGAGCATCCGCCCGCTGCAGTACTACTGCTTGTACTCGGTAAGATTCCCAAGCTCAAACTCAAACCACTTTAATCAATGTGCATTACACTTTCTTATTGATGGTCAAATTAAACACTACCACCGGTTCGGAAAAAGAAACACCCTGACCTGACTGAGATGAACCGGCGAAAGAAACTCAGCGGTTCTTTTTTGTCAAATTAATTAATTAAATATTGTATATGAATAGAAATAGCCAGGTGGCGATCGTTTCCTTCCCAAAGTGTGCTATCAAACATAAACTAACCAATTGGATAGCAACCTTTCGCACACGAGCGTTCCTTAACAATTTTTCTAAATTTGGCAACAGAAGCATTTCGAACGCTGGGGTCCTATTGGTGGCTAGTTACAACTATTGGCCCATTTTTCCGTACCTATAACAACGGCCTTATGTGCGAATCCTATAACTGTCACAGGTACGCTGATGACGGCGGCGCTGGGCGGCATGCTGGCGTGCCGCGCGCGCGCCGCCCGCCGCCGACGCCGCGCACACCCGCGCCTGGCGCTCGACGCGGACTACCTCGTCAACGGCATGTACCTCTAACCAGCATCGCGGATGGGAGCCGTGCCGCACTGAAATATTTTATTTCATAATAGCGCGTGCGCTTTTGAAGATTCTAGTACCGCGAGGGAGAGCGGCGAGCCGACTCACGACGGCCAGCGGCGGAAACGAGAAGCGAGGGTTTTGCCGCGAGAATATCGTATTCAATAAACCAGCGCCAGTAGTCGGCGGTGCACTCGTAGATACTTCGATCGCATGTAAAAATAGACCTTTTTAAAATTTAAATTTATTCAGTATGAACTGTGCTGTAGGTTATACAGCCGATTGATATGATTTAAAAAAAAAAACACCGACGATGTGTAAAACCTTCGCTTTATTTATTGATTTTATTTTACTTGATTAATGTTTGTTTTAAACATGCTTAATTATTACTTTTTTCAAATAATTAGTAGACGTAATTAAAATGTAGGATATTGAATATGTAAGTATAATTGTTGCCGAAACTATGTATATTAATTTTATTGTAACGTAATATTGTTTGTACAGTCAGATATATTATTTAAAAAAAATAAAATATTACTATCAGTAAGGTATATCATTGTTTATAGATTAAGCTCCAGTTACTAAACTCTGCTCAAGGTCAACTAACTTAAATCTAATTAGTGATTGGTCGATGATAGTTCATGGCCCAATAGGAGACCAATGAGCGTTCAGTATTTAAGTCAACTTAACAGATCTGATTTTTGACATTTACCCGTCAGTCAGTAATTAAGTTCAAGTTTCACTTTGAACACATCAGCAACCTCTATACATACAAGATTAAAATAAAAGTCAATCAAATAAATCAATCAACATTTTATTACTTTGATGGATTTACATTATCCACACGCGTCAGATCCGAGACAAGTAGAAATCATAAGGTGATTTGTCGAAAAACATTAAATCACAAATTTATTAATTCTGACAGTTGATTCGACGAAAGACCGAAAAAAACGTACAAATCGTTCAAAAAACCGTTTACAAACCATTAGGAATGTTTCCAATTGGACAACGATTGTGAATGCGAGTATATTTTACAATAATTAGCCTAAAGAGCTGCTGATAACAGAATTATTAACATTAAATACCAAAATCTTTAGGTAAACGCACAACAACTCCAATAAAATACAATGTCCACAGATTAATAATCACATCGGAAGGGTGATGTCAACGAAATTTCATAAAGAGTTTTTATGTCCTCTTCTAACATATTTTTAATAGTTTAATAGAACATTATCTAGATACATAGCATTGTTATCAACTAAACGACGTTGAATGTCTTACTATTGTTGGGAGATATGGATAAAATCATCTCTACATATAAAAATATATATATAAATAATAGCAATAAAGACTATTAAATGTTCTATATAAGTATATAGAAGGTAATACAATCGAAACACTCATGAACAAATCATTTCATTTCAAATTAGTGACTTTAGTTTAGTAAACGATTTTTTTAAATTATATTTAAAAAAATATAAGAAAAAATCGTAAGAATTACAAGTTGCAGCTTAATTTTATGCTATAAAATGGAATGAGTGTAAATTAAACAATTTAAAATAACAATAAAATTTAAGGCATTCTAATTCCGAAGTATCATATAAATAACTAATGATGTAGGAGCATTAATAATATTCACATAGGCAAAACAGTATAATGCCTGATTGTCAAAAGGATTTTTATTGTTTTTTTTTTTTCGAAGCTATTGAGTAGCTTCCGTTTTCTCATAAATTATAATTATGATCAAAATTATATCAATATATATAAAATTAAACTATTAAACGAAATCATTTTTTTTTTAATCTATAAGAATGCAAACAATATGTGCATAACGATAATATAAATGCAACTTAAATTTATTTAGTATTTAATGTTGCCATATTACTGACAGAGCTATATTTTAAAAATGAGTTAATTACACTGATCTGAATTTCAAATTAAATAGACATTAACTTAAATATAATATAAAAGCTGGCGTTTGAGACATTATTATTGATCAGTTTGTCTTTGATATTTTTAATTATCATTTTATGGTTATTATGTTATATTTCCTCATCTAGCCTCATCTAAATTTGGCACAGAACTAAGAAAAAACATTAAAATCGTTGAATCTGTTTCTCTAATACTTAAACGCCATAAATTAAATATAATGAGGTGAGTTAATCGTAAGTCCATAGATTACAAACTTCTAAAAAATCTAAATGAACAAATTGTTTTACTCCTTCACTAAAGTAATTCAATGTGAGACGATTCTATCCATTTCTCATTAACATATAATAGATTTAAAAGCATACAACCAGTGTACGCTTCACAACATGTAATCACTTCAACTTAAAACTAAAACGTACCTATTTCATAGGTAGCAACTTAGGCCGAATTAATTTACAATTAAGAGTAAAAAATTGACAATTTAGCTACATTCATTTAATAACTAGCTACAGATCAATTCAAATAACATAAGGAACTTTCTCACGAGGGAAATGAAAAATCAAATCATACACTAAATAAATTTACCAATATTATCACTATTATTGAAGTTTTCTGACGTTTCGAAACTTAAAAAAAAAGTACATTTTAAATCACATTTGAACCTAGATAATAAATCGTTTGGAATTAACAATTCACTCTATTCAAATTTTCTTAAGATTACTAAATACAAACTCTAGACGAAATTAAAAGAAAAAAAAAAAAATCACAAGAAGTAGGGCTTCACTATAATTACAAACCGTCGACTAGTTACATATAGTTAAATACATATAAAATATGAGCGTGTGTTAACCTCGACCTACACGTAGGAGCAATGAACTGAATGTTCATTCGATTTATCACCAAGTCGCTACTGTAGTATTAAAGAATCGCCCGCGGAGTAATACGGCATTGGGAGCGCTAGTGATGCGCATTTTGGGGGCACATTTATCGATAATACATATCTCAAAGGTAATTTATTCTAATTAGCAGTTTCATTTATAATGGAATATGTTTTCGATATTTAAGACCGATAACAAAATAAAATGTTATTATTTTTTCAGAATAAATACTATTATTGAATGATTTTCTGGTTTTAATTTATTTTTTTAAATCACAATCTCAACCTTTTTTATCGTATATTATAGTTAACACACGTTAGATGTCGCATCGGCAAATTCAATAAAACCGATTACTGCCGATTTATACAACCAATAGTAATAAAATAGCTCCCTATCGCGCCATTCGACGCTATTCGTTGCTATAGATTCTCGCGTCAGTTTAACCCGAGAAAACAGCATGTAAATCGACGTGTCAAATTGACGAATATATTAGGTCATATGATATTACAAGTTATTACGTTTGGGTAAAGATCATTTTCACATAAGAAATAAACATTGATAATTTTGGATAGCGTACTTAATTCGGATGTGATCGGTTTTACGAATTTTGCCGAAGCGACATCTAAGCTTTGTTACGAACGTGGAGCATGAATGACGTATAAAGTGACAGAGTACGTCCTATCTTGCGTCCTTCTCTATCGTATTACCACCGAGAACGAATCTTTAATACCATAATAGTCTTACAATAACCTACCTACAAGTACTCACCGATATGTCAACGAAAGCTTAACATTTGAAGGCTAAGTGAAAGAAATTCGCTAGTTATAATCCTATTAACTGCGGAAATATACTATTACGCAGTATAACCTATAGAAAAACATATCATGTGAAACTACATAATATATACACAATTTAAAAATTAAAACATTTAGTTTTCGTGTAACATGAGTGAAGTAAATTTGATTTAAGTTTTTTTTTTCGTTTTATAAGTATGAAATAATTTCCAGGTACGATATCACAAATTAAATTATCAGTTCATTTAATATATATTTATATGTTAGACTGTAAAGTGATCACGAGACTCGTCCTCTCCAAAAAATAATATATAACGATGTATAACAGTTCTTTCTTGCAAACAACTTTATCTTATGTTATATTTTTAACAATATATTTAATTAATGTACAGAATTATGTGTTATATCAATAAAAGGCACTTATTAGGTTTATGGATCATATCCAAATATGTTGATAAAAATATTGTTCGACATATTGCAGGCTCTATTCGTTGAACTATAGAAATGGCATCTGTCCAAACGGAAGTATTATGAATGTACAAAATATATATTATTCAAAATTTCAAGTAACAAAAGTATAAACACAGCATTTTTAAGCATGCCACTTCTAGTATCTATTTCGTTCGAGGCATAGAGCTTCAATACACAGGAATCAACTTACCCAAATAAATCATTAAAATAACGAAATTATACAATCGTCAGAACATCCTGTGAGCCTTAAACTATTGAATATTCTGTTTTAGTGATTACAAATTGCAACTATTTACCTAACCGATGTTATTCACTAATAATTTTTAATTTTGGACCGAAAGTACATCTATCTACTTCTTCATCGAAACGTTACGACCTAATAACTACGTTAATAATACTCGATGAATGGAAATTTATTACATATCGTTTTACGACAACGCGTTCAACGTCGAAACGAGTTTTGTGAGAATGTGTGAAGGTGCACTACTATTGAAACAGACTGCAATCAGACTTGTATACGGCGCAGGTATACAACTATTGAACCCGCATTCAATTTAGACTGCCCTTTGACTACGTGGTACCTAGCAACCGAACCAATCGTAATGGGCCTCTGGGCCGCCTCGCCCAAAGCCTCACTTCGGTCCACCAGAAACGCGTTCAATAGAATACAGTTAATAATGTATTTATTATTGGTGTGTATACTGAACAATATATAAACGTACTAAAACATATTATTTACAATATATGTATTTGCTATCGCGGTACAATATAAATCGTAGGGTAATGTTTTTTACGCTCGGGGATACATGATTTCGTTGCCGATTCAAATATACAAAAATATGAAATAAAACGACTGAACGACGGCGAGGAGGCCGCTCGACGCCGCCAGGAACGAAAGTCCCGTCGGGCGGCGCCGTCAGGGCAGGCGCCAAATATACAAAAATATGAAGTAAACGAACGACTGAACGACGGCGAGGAGGCCGCTTGACGCCGCCAGGTATGAAAGCCCCGACGCGGGACGAGGGCGGCGCCGTCAGGGCAGGCGCGGCAGGTGCGCCAGGCGGCAGTTCTCGATGTACAGGTCCTTGACGAGCAGGTCGGCGGCCGCCAGACGCGCGTGCAGCCGCTGCGCCGCGCGCTCGGCGCGGGCCGCGCGCGCCCGCAGCGCGCCCGACTCGCGCGCGCCCGCCGCCGCGCCCGCCCGCCAGCGCGCGCACGTCTGCAACGCACACACACACACACAGTAATGAGAACCCTTCTTGATGTCATAGAAAAGGCCAAATTGCGCGAAGCGCGCGTACGTCTGCAACGCAACACACATAGCCAATGAGAACCCTTCTTGATGTCATAGAAAAGGTAAAATTGCGCGAAGCGCGCGCACGTCTGCAACGCACACACACATAGCCAATGAGAACCCTTCTTGATGTCATAGAAAAGGTCAAAATGCGCGAAGCGCGCGCACGTCTGCAACGCACACACACAGCCAATGAGAACCCTTCTTGATGTCATAGATAAAGTCCAATTGGACATTTGTCATTATCACGAAAACATCAACCTTGACTATACACAGTTTACAATTATTTATTTATTTATGTACCAACAGAGTATACAGAAAATTATATAAATAAAAAATGTGTACAAAGGGATAACTTATCTGTAACAAGAGATCTCTTCCAGAAAGCCTGAATCTAGTGGAGATTTGTAATACATACTTATGGTGTGGGTAAAATATCAATTAGTCATTATTTTAGTCTCAGCCGGGATTCGCGGACTGGTATGAGTGGAGAAACAGAACCTATAATTCTTTAGCTTAGTTTAAGATTTAGAGCATGATGTAGGTATAGGGGGAGAGGCAGGTAGCCTTACGTACCGCGACGTCGTGCGAGTCCGCGCAGTGCAGGACAAGCGGGCGCTCGGGCGGCGTCTCGCGGGTGCGTCTCTCGCCGCGACTGGCGCCGTCGGCCGGCGGTTGTCGTCGCTCCAGCTCCTCTACTTTTGCCTTCAATCGCTTTATTTCTTCCGCCTGGAAAAAATGAATCATAAATCAAATCAAAATAAACTTTATTCAAGTAGGCTTTTATAAGCACTTTTGAATCGTCATTTTACAATTAAATGAAGCGACCACCGGTTCGGAAAGTAGATTCTACCGAGAAGAACCGGCAAGAAACTCAGTAGTTACTCTTTTTTAACATTTAAAAAATACAACGTCATGTTAATTAAATACAATTATTTCAATTAATGTTTGGAATGTAATGCTTGGAAGTCAACAGGTATTAACTCCACGCTTTTTTATCATCTATAAAATCTTGTATCGAATAATATGCTTTTTCTACCAATGTATTTTTTACAAACGATTTGAATTTACTAAACGGCAAAATTAAAAATTTCTGCGGAATTTTATTATAGAAACGGATACCTTGCCCCAAGAAGGATTTATTGACTTCGGAGTCGGAAACTTGGCGTTATAAGCTTATCCTTACTCCTAGTGCACATACAATGATTATCACTGATTTTATCAAAATGATCAATGTTACTGTGAATATACATAATATTGTTGTAAATATATTGCGACGCAACAGTGAGTATTCCCACTTTGTTAAAAACATCCCGAAGAGAGTCAAATAATCATAGTCATAAAACCAATCAATCATCCCTGAGGAGGTGATGACTTCGCAAGGACTCGAGATAACTCTGAAAATATCCTGTACGTGTTAGTTTTTGACCGATGGTGATAATTGTCTTTAAAAGGCAAATTGGCGTTTTAAATTTGACCTCGGCAAAGTTGTACCTTGTTAGTGACTTCGTAATTTTAAAAGGCAAATTGGCGTTTTAAATTTGACCTCGACAAAATTGTACCTTGTTAGTGACTTCGGCCTCTTTCTCGCTCCTATACTTGGCGAACTCTTCCTCGAGGTCCGTGAACTGGAGCTCAAGACTGCACTTCTCGTCGATGGTGGGCAGGCCGTGGGGAGCGACGGGCGCGAACTGGCGCTCGTAGTCCGCGATCTTGCTGACGAGGTCGGCGAGGCGCTCGTCGCCGGCGCGCTGCTCCTCAGCGAACGCCTCTCGCTCGTCCTCCAGCTTGCAAGTCCAGTAATCCTCGCACTTGTCGTACTCTACTTTCATCTGTTCCAAGCTCGATTCCAATTCCCTGTAAATATACACATTCGTTATTGTTACAACAACAACAACAACAACAGCCTGTAAACTCCCACTGCTGGGCTAAAGGCCTCCTCTCCCTTTGAGGAGAAGGTTTGGAACATATTCCACCACGCTGTTCCAATGCGGGTTGGTGGAATACACATGTGGCAGAATTTCTATGAAATTTGTCACATGCAGGTTTCCTCACGATGTTTTCCTTCACCGCTGAGCACGAGATGAATTATAAAGACAAATTAAGCACATGAATCAGCGGTGCTTGCCTGGGTTTGAACCCGCAATCATCGGTTAAGATGCACGCGTTCTAACCACTGGGCCATCTCGACTCTTTTCAACGTTATTGTTATGGGCATCTGTATTAGGGTTGTTGAGGAAGTAATTATGAGGAGGAGGAGGAGGAAGAGGAATTTTCACTCGCAAATTTAGAGGATGCGGACGAGGAAGCGGTAGAAAAAGCGGATGAGGATTTTTTCCACCATAGAAGACTGTATTCGTGCATATTGATTAGTTTTTCTTTAATGTCGTTTTAATTTAATAGTAACTTTAGTATCACGCAACTATCTTCTATTGGTAAACCTTCATTCTCATCGTCACTATTTGGTTGAGAGGCTACCATTTCGGCTAACATTGAATCTACAATCTTACCCGTGGAAGCGGTGGTTGTGGGGCAGGATGTGTCTACTACAGCTCCAGATTCGTCATAAATTCCTCTTAAATTTTGAGGAGGCGATAGCGGAAGAGGATTTTTAATTTTTTTTTTATGAGGATACGGTATCGGTTGACGAACCCAAAATATTGCGGAACTGTCGCATTATGAGGAAGCGGAAGAGGAATCCTCAGCAACCCTAATCTGTATATAAATCAACCGATAGATTAAAAATAATTTATAATATAAGATGGGATTATTACTTTATCACAGTGGATGAGTTCTGCTTTTCGGCCTCATATTTTTGTTTGATGTCTAGCAGATCTTTTTTTAGTAATTCTATCTCTTCGGCATTATTTACATTGGACTCGGTCTGTAAGGCAACATCGGTTTTGACGCAGACGTTCGCTCTTGTCATGTCTTCACTCTGTTCCTGCATAAGTCTTTGCATAGTTGAGATTGTTTCACTCACAGCTCTACACATGCGACAACTGCCTCGAACGCTCGTCGGGAAGTTCTCAATACTTTTAAATAGTACTTTAAGTTTCGCAAATATCTCTCTGGAGTCTGATTTCCTTTCATTCGGAATCAACGACAGATCACATTCCTGCAAAGATGACCATCGGTGATCAAAACATAATTTTATACAAAAGCAATTAATATGACGCTATCAATGATGTTCTAGTAAACAGATATGTCATTAACGCGCAAAAAGTGAAGACTAGAAAACGTCCTAATTGGGACGTTTGCCTTTAATCATTTTCATCATAATTATGCCAGTAATACGTTATAATACATCACAATTATGTAGTAATACGTTTTGCGTAATTAAAACATCTAGTTATCCCTTTTACTTATTGTTTTTATCAAGCTATCCTTTTTACTTGTAACGGTAAAAATAAACAGTCCCCGTTTCGGCACACTTTTCACTGTTGTTTAGTATGGGTATAACATATATGTTTATTAGAATATCATTGGACGCTATTTTTAAAATATGTCGAATAAAAACCTCGTGTTTAGCCGGTAAGTTCATGGCAACCTCGTCGCGCCATGAGGGCGCTGTGTGCGCGTCGACGGCCGCGCTCCTAGAGCTGACTTCGAGCGCGGAACAAAGCTCGTCGTTGCGATCCCGCAGCCGTTGGTTTTCGCAGCGGAGTTCGTGTAGCCGCGCGTTCAACTCACGGGCGGCTTCACGCTCTCTCTCTGCCAGTCTTTCCCCTCGTTCTTCAGCTTCGCGTGCCATTTCTTGTGCCTTGACCTGTTCGCGTTCAGCTTGCATTGCTCGGACCTCAGCTGCCCTTAGACGCTCCTGAACGATAAGATGTAGAATTTCTAAACTATTCAAGTATAGTATCGTTCAATAATAAAAAAAAAAATCTTATCTAAATATTTCAAATAAAAACCGAAAAACCTTATATAAACATTGGGTAGCTTACTCTACAGGAGCTGATTTAAAATATTCGATAATATATTTATAAAAATACTTATTTATATGTATGTTTATAAATATAGTATTCATCAGTAAATCTAACATCTTCTCTAAAATACTAAAGTTTCCAACTAATATAATCACTGATATTTTTTTATATATGTATTTTGCTTCTTACCTGGACTTCATCAATACGTTCGCGAAGACATGATATTTCAGTTCGCATCTTTGCTTCTGTCTCTGCACGACGATTTGCCTCTTCCTCGAGGGCTGCATGAGCTGCTGCAGCCCGTTCTCTCTCAGCGGCGGTCTCAGCAGCCGCAACACGAACTGCCTCAGCGTGTCGTGCTTCAACCTGCCGTAGACTTGATTTCAGTTCAGCTTCTATCCGTGCGTGATTCTCATCAACATCTTGAGCCAACATTCTTGCTCGTCCATTAGCTTCAGCAAGATCGTCACGAAGTTTATCACGTTCAGCACGGGCAACGTCCAAGAGTCTCCAAGCTGAATCCAAACGCATACGCGTAAGTGCATGTGCAGCAAGGAGCAGCAAAGAACGAGCATCAGTTGCTGCGTCAGCAGGTACGGCTAATGCGCGTAGTTCCTCGTCTAGAACTCGTTCCAGTTCGATAGGGCGAAGCGCAGCGGTTGCAAAACCTAATTCGATAAGCAAACGTTTCGGTCTCTCAACTCCAGCACGTTCCCAGGCCTCAACGACTGTGTCACTTGAAACTACATCAGTTTTAAAAGTTGAACTCTCGTTCGCTGTCAATCCGTCGAGCGAAGCTGCGATTGAGGTAGTAAGAGAAGAATTAAGTTGATCGAAAAATTCTCCCACAGTAAGCTCCTCAGCTGCTGATGCTTCAAATATACGGTCAACAAGACAACGATCAACACCATGCATGTGCAGCCCGCGACAAAGCGCAAGTGCCCGATCACGATTTACTCGTCGGTCGTGGTCTAAATCTGCACTATCATCATCAACAGCGGAGTCATCACGACTCTCCATCGCAGAGGCGCTGCGTTTGCACCTCATACGCTGTCGTGATCTTGCACAATCAAGCCTCGACTCCGATGCAACACGATGGCGCGGAGATTCCTCTGAAGCTGTACGTTGAGGACGTGACCGACGTCCGTACTTTTTAGAACCAAACACAAATTTGGGTGCTACTTCTCTGCCAGAAGAATCGTCGTCGCTATGCGGCGATAGAGAGGCATTGGGCTGTACGACGCTGTTACACTCTTTACTCTTGGAATGTTCAGGATGCGATACAGTTTCACTGCCAAGCACGGAGAGAAGTCCGTTGCGGAATTGTGCAAACGTGACGCGGTCGCTCTGCCTTTCGAAAAGCGTATCGACGAGGGCTGCACCGCGGTCTTCTAGCTGCAACGTGTCACAAAGCTGAAGCACTGATGATCTGTCTAAGGCTTCCTCGTTATCTACGTCGAAGGTTTTAAACACAGTGTACAGCTGTTCTTCGTAGGGATTCATGGACATGCTAGCCATATCTCGAAATACTTTTCTTAAGATATAAACCATTTAAAGCTCATTATACCGAATATTTACGTACAAGCGATCACATGTTGCAATTTAATAAAAAAAATCTACAAACGACATGATTTAGTATGAAACCGTAATTGTCAAATAAAAAATATTTAAGTCAAAGTGACAGTTCTTGGATAATGTATGCATTTAAAGAGATCGTTCAGTACTAAATAAAACTAATTATTACAAAATTAAATTAAATAATAATCAATCAAAAATATGTATCTAAAAATTATTTAAATATTTACGCCTTCATTTTTTTATAACGCTAAATAATAATTATAAAAATTATATCATTAAATTAATGTATCCAATCATTAAAAGTGTAATTATGGTATGTATGTAATATTTAATAAATATTTTTATACCTATAATTATTTAACAAAAAACTCATAAAAATATACAAATAATGAAAGTCAATATGATAAAGATTATATTGGCTTAACTTTCACAGAAAAGATATTATTTTATTAAAAGTTATAATAATTTGTTGTAATATTTGTAACAACATCTTTGTGAATATTGTATAAAATTACATACATACTAAGTAACAGCAGACATTTTATTGTTTTTATTAATGACTATGTATCAAATAATAAATTGAAATAATGATATATTTTGAAATAATATGTTTTAGATTATTTAAAAACGATTGAGGCAATGTGCCAAATTAACTGAGACCAAAAATTTATTAAATCTGATATTTCTTATAGACTCTTGGTCTTGACTGGAACGGAATATAAAATGACTGTATAATTGTGACCTTGTACTTGTTTACTTTAATTATTCGCTTTTGACGTTGATGTTAGATCTATTGTTTAGATTTTCTTAGCGTATAAACAAGTGATTTGTGTAAATATTTACATAGCACATACTATTTAATACAATCTGTTAGTAAACAACCATTATTTTTATGAAGGAAAGTTAATATACTGTGTTTGTTTTTGTGTTATCTAAAACCGTGTAAGGATATATGAAGAGTTAAACGGAACTAACTAACTGCGTTATGGTTTTTAAAAAGGTCAAGACGGGAAAATATGTTGTTCCCATACAGACAGACGTTCCTGCGAACACGATCGGGCGGACAGCTAAAAGTGAGAAATGCAACAAGATTGCTCTGTGGCTGATTTCGATATTGGGATTATTTTTTTCCATATTACTGGTTAGTGTTTTAAGTGCCCAGACATTATTAGTCAAACATGTACTGTTTTGGAGGATCGAAAACAGAAGTAGCTCAATTTACGAAAATGATGGTAATGTAGTCTCATGCTACTATAACACACCAAACCCAAGAAATGATAGCCAGCTAACACCATCCAATATTCATCCTCATCTGTGCACACATATAAATATAGCGTTTGCACAGATAAGAAACAACCAAATTTATCTTGAAGACTCCCAACTAGATGTTATACCGGATATTGTCAAATTGAAAACTTACAATCCTAACTTAAAAGTACTTCTGTCAGTGGGTGGTGCTGGTAATAATGATGGTTTCTCTAAAATGGTTGTCAACCATGCTTCTCGGAAAGTTTTTATAAAATCCATCAAATATATGTTGAGAAATTATTCACTAGATGGCATTGATTTAGATTGGGAATTTCCAGCAGTGAAGGTATATCAAAACAGTTTAAGAAA
The DNA here is from genome assembly GCF_905220365.1 of Vanessa cardui. Classification (NCBI taxonomy): domain Eukaryota; kingdom Metazoa; phylum Arthropoda; class Insecta; order Lepidoptera; family Nymphalidae; genus Vanessa; species Vanessa cardui. The sequence continues at coordinate 3,423,320 of NC_061130.1, read as the reverse complement.
AAGGGAACGACAACACTTTTCACAGCTACTAAGGGAAATCAGGACAGAGTACATCAGAGAGAAAAGAAACTATTTGCTTACAGTCGCTGTGGCAGCTCCTCAGATCATTGTGGACGCAGCTTATGATGTAGATCAAATAAACATGTATGTAGACTATGCAAACATAATGACATATGACTTTCACACATACACAAAGTTTACTCCTTTCACGGGTCTCAACTCCCCACTTTATGCTAGACCAGAGGAGCAGCTGTATTTTGCAACACTCAATATTAACTACACCGTACAAATGTACAAAGACAAGGGATTGGATCCAAGAAAAATCGTTGTCGGAATACCTACTTATGGCCACACATTTGCATTAGTAAATGCAAATAATGCTAAGGTTGGCAGCCCTGCTTCAGGCTTTGGTACACTTGGAAATTTAGGATTTGTGAACTACCCTGACATATGTATGTTTTTAAGTAAATTTAATGATACTATTATAAAACAAGATCTTGATGCTAAGGTACCGTTTTTATATAAAGAATCAGAATGGGTATCTTATGAGAACGCTGATAGCGTTGTGGCCAAAGCAAAATATATCACCGAAAACAAACTGAGAGGTGCCATGATATACTCATTAAATGCTGATGATTATGATGGAACATGTGATAAGTTATCGGGGAGTGTAAAGTTTCCCCTCTCCACTACTGTTAGAAATACTCTTAATCAAAACCCAACGTCGGAGATGAATTGATGATGATTTGTAATAGTGAATTAATCATGATATTTACCTTTTTCTTTCGAGCCACATAAGTAATTTTATACATTGTGCAAGATTTCATGATAGCAAAAATCACCGAGACAGTTCGAAGTGTAGGGCACTCTTGATGACGGTCATCGCGTCGCGGGCGTCGACAGCGCCCACGCGCTTCGGGCTCTCGCGGCCGCGGCGACGCGAGTCGGAGCTCTGCGCTCTAAGGCTCACCCGCACCGAACCGCATACGGCACGCATTCCGTACTTTTACAACTAGAAAAAAATATATGAAACCGCTTCAATGCCCGCAAGTGGGGATTTCCACTCGACCGAACGCATATCCAAGTGGTAATGTCTGCCAAGTCGAGTACGTTGGTTTAATTAGCTAATTATAAAATACACTATTGACAGTTATTCCACTTGAAACGGTAATAAAACGTTAACAAAGATCATCACTCACAAACCATATGTTTATTATATATTTTTATCACTCGTCGAGTTAAATAATGCATTGTTTTAGAAAATTTCATAAAAACAAGTAACTTGCGAATACATTCACTGAAAAAACCTTACTAAAATATATTTACGAAGTTTATAAATTATATATAGTTCTGCCAATTCAGAGCGGAAAGGAAATAATTTGCGAATTCAAAATCGTATAGTCGTATAGTCCCCGTATAGCTGAGCCTTCTAAACAAGAGTTTAATTTTAACTAATGTTATTGTTATTAAAAGTAGATTAAAAAAATACAGACGAATTGATAACCTCCTCCTTTTTGAAGTCGGTTTATTAAACTGGGTACCACCAGAATTTTTGGGATTGAGTGTTTTCGTTTAGATTTAATATTCATTTTATGTTTTAATTGTTTTAGATTTTATTCAATAAACATTTACAAATATATGTATGTAAAAATTGTATTTAGTAGGTATGTTGAAAGTGGATAGAACAAACGGTTCTTAACCGAAAAATGTGAAGTTAAAATCGGAAACTCTAGTTTTCATGCCTAATTTATGTTTTTAATAATTGATCTCGTATTTGGCAATGAAGGAACCACCGTAACACTGAAATACATATATACGTTTTCCCGCATTGGAGCGGCGTGATGGAATGAGCTCTAAAACTTGAAACAAGAAAAATAAGACGTTCAACGTAGTGGGACGTCTACGGGCTGTTACTGTACTTTGTTTTTACTTGGGTGCATTGTATTATATAAGACAAAATTTCGTAACAGTTTATATTGAATTTGTTTTAAGAGCCGTTTCATTGTGACTGGCTGTGAATTTATTTTTAATTTAAGCAAGAGTTACTGTATAGATATTTTTATTTGAATAAATTATTGTTTATTACTATAATTACTTTCTTTTTTTGATATATCTGTACCAAAAAGTTTCTTTTAAATAAATAATTTGTGATACTACGTAAAAAGTTCTTTTAACAGGTCCTAGACAGCTGGCGTTTTTTTTTTATTTGATATAACAAGCAGGACGTTGATAGATAGGTTTTATTAACACAGCAATAAGTGTATACATATATGTGTGTCAACAGATTAAGCAAATAATTATGCAAATAAAACGTTATGACTACATTTCGAATGTGGGCAGTTGACATTGAATATTTAACATTGACCACAGCATAGTCTGTGGGAAGAATAGACGAATTATTTATTCAAAAAATCTACAGCAGCATTTGATTGAGTAGATTTACCTATAGCGGCTATAACGTATAATAATTCGATTAATGCATATTATTGAAGCGTCGTCTCAAAAAAGATAAGAACTAGATATGATTGGACGAAGATTTATATAAGTAATTTAAATGACCAACCCATTATTGTAATACTTTTCTTAAATAGGTAATTTGCTTTTTATTTCTTACATAACAAAATATTGTGTGTAAGGTCGATACAAAAACTACATATTGGTGAACATAGAATAGCTTCAAATGTCTCCGTAATACCTTCAGCATCATAATCCTTTTATATCGAATTTAATTACTTAAATAATATTATTAACTTGGTTAAACGATACAATCTAAGTAAAGGTATGGCGCTTTCATCACTTAAAATAAAAATTTACTTATAATGTATCTACTAGAGATATATGAGTTCGATAACAGAATTGCACAACTTTTTTTTATTTCATAATACATATGGCCCAGTGGTTATAAGGTGAGCGAGCTTTTTAACATATGACTACGGGATTGAAACCCACGCAAGCATCGCTCATTTTCATGTGCTTAATTTGTGTTTATATTTCAGATCTCGATCGACGATTAAGATGTCATCATGGTGAGCAGCAAGCAGTGGTGTAGCTAGGTGAGGGAGGACCACTCACCCTCTCTCTCTCTTTTACATCCTTCTTTAATTAATAATTACTCTTTAAAATTAAAGATACCAAATAAGAAATCTTGCGCGCCTGGTCGTGATTTTCTAGCTTTAGAACCTTAACCCTTTATCGGGCAGAAAGAAAAAATCCGTTTCTCATGGCTTAAGTATATGTTCTTGGGATCTGACGTTGACATTCGATATGTGAAACCTGTATATGTACATATATACCAGTAAAATTATTCTGTATTTATCTAAGGTTATTTTAAGTAGCCATTTTAAAATATGGGGTATTTAGCTAGATTAGGCGAGTGGGAAAATAGTTCCCTGTGCCCGATTAAGGGTTAAGGTTTAATTTAGAGGGCCCCCTGAACTCCGGGGCCCTGGTGCACTGCTTCACCAGGCCCTAAGATAACTACGCCACTGGGAATAAGCACTAAACTTTTTCCGAAAAAGAGAGGCCTCAGCCAATCTTTGAGACATATACTTCTTTTTTAGCTTTTTCTATCTTGGGTAAAATACAATAAAACATTATTTAAAAATAGGAAGCTCTTTAATATGGCACTACCTTACAGTACCTACCTACGTAATATCTAAATAAGTATGCGAAATACAATGATATTCATTGAAGGCATCGCTGGCTATGAGCAGATCTAAACGAAATTATTTAAAATTGATCAATTAATTATAAAAAATATAATTTTGAAAGACAAAATTTTATTCAGGCTACTAATAAAAATAACAAACTAAAATCCATAATACGGACAAACATAAAATTAATTGTTCGAAAAAAGAATTGTATTATTTGATTCAAAATGAAGAAGTAGAACCTTTTCTTTCTCTTTCTAATATTACCAGTTAGAGGCTACTATTCATTTATCAATATTATAAAAAAAAATTATACATTTTACAAAATAACTTACATAGTATTGATCAAATCAAAACAATGTTAGATATAAACATACATATACATACATTAAATGTTAGTATACATCTTTTGTTGCAGGAAACAATACAACAATTATGTATTACAACAGAATTTGAAATATGTACCACAAACTGAAAAAATCATTCTGACATCTTTGTATGTGTTGTCTATAGTTGCTCCTGAAAAATAGTATACTTTTCTAATGGTTTCAATAAAGCACCAGAAATGTCTGAACAATCTGAGAATCCTATATTACAACTAATAGCGCCAACTACATTGTTATTCAGTACTTATGTCTTAAAACTAATTCTAATCTAACTCATATGGCAGATGTATACCTAAAAACAGGCACTCAATCTATTGTTACATTTTTGTCTGAAGGCAAAATATGATTGAAGAAAATAAAAACCTGGAATTAATTACATAAGTTATGATAAGAAATGTTTCAAAGGATACCTTCAATAAAGGTTTTAATGATGTGTTTGAATATGGAATAAGTAACTATTGGTAAAAAACTATAATTTATATATAATATTCAACATCATAAGGTACTATTATAATGAATGTCCATCCCAATAAATTCTCACACAAGACATCAATATCAGTCATAATCCAGTGCATTTCATACACATTTGTATAATTACAATGTTGATTGCTTTTAGAGTATTTTTAATAAATGCCAATAAAATTAAAATCTATAATGATTAGTTTAAAATTAAACATTTCAAGCCTTGTATTTTCAATATCACCAATATGAGAGAGCAAAATATTTGAGTATTATAAAACTAAATGCAACAGAATATAACTCCTCAAACTAGTCACATATTGTATCGACTATTTTTAATAACTTGGTATATATACTAACGGTACAAGTAATTGCTAGAAACTAATTTTGAATATGATATATATACTGGACTGTTCAAAAACAAGGAATGTTTTAATTTAATCAGGCAGTGAGAGGAGTCAGGCATGCAGCACATCAATGATGCAAGCAGTCGGGAGTTGAGTTGCCTTCTTTTAATCTTCTTAACACTAAATCTTAACACAGCTAATATTGTAGATTTCGCACAAAATGTAAATTCATTGTATCACAAACTATAGGTATATATAATCTATGCTTCTCTATATGCATATATAATATGTAATATAATTGAGTATCTAAACATTAGGATATGGCAACTTAACAACAACTTATTGTCTAGTGGAATATTATCAACTAGTGTCGAGTGAAGAGCTTAATTTCTAGAACATAGTAAGCTCAAAATATGGAGCTTTGTGACAAGAGCTCATTATATAAGCAATATTTTCATTTTTTATTTTGCACTGGGTGCTAAAAGTTCAGTAAATGATAAAATTTGTAACAAATAAGTTTTCTGGTGACTCGGCAAGATACATATTATATACTATTTAACACAACAATGGTATACAATATATCCAATTTACTATGAACTACAAAATACAATATTATTCAGTGGTGATGGTATAAGTAGCCGTTCATTTCTTTCTGATCAGGTTTAGCTGACCTAAATAATTGTTTTATATAAAAAGAATTTTATGCTAACAGCATTCAATACTTTACAAGAAATCACAAAAGCCTGTAACATTAAACAATTAAATTACATAAAATATTCTTTAAACTACTGGCGGACGGTTTCCTTAACTGATGTGTTACATTATTGTACAGAAGCAGCAACCCTCGATATGTGTAGACTATGTTCTCATTATCATTGTAATCTAATAAGACTTTTTCTAATATATATAAATATGGAACTGCCAGAACTTTCATGGTATCCAATAAGAATGATATGGGCCAAAGTTAATTTGTTACGGCTGATATGATCAGTGCCAACAGTGGTGCTACGTTTGTAACCAGTGGAACATAAGACTGTGCACTGTGGGGTAGTCTAGCTCCATGTTAGGAGAACTAAGGAACTCTTTTAAATTAAGGGATATATTTCCTGAGAGTGCTGCCTCTTTTAATTCGGCTGCACTGTGCGCCGAATTATCATCAGATGCGCAGTCGGATGAGACGGGTTCCCGCCATTTGTCATCGTAGGTGAAATTACACAGCGTTGGAGGTTCGTCACCGTCGCTGAATTCCTCGTCAATGGATACACCTCGGGACTTACTGCGCGCAGGCTCGTTGTCCGCGTTGTCGCGGACACCTTCGTGTTGTCGCCTAGCGTTCTTGAGAGCACGATATCTTCGTGATCTTTCACGTTGTAACCTACGTTTTCGTTCATCTGCTCGTTCCAGCTCCTCGGGCGTTTTCTTTGTTGCATTTTTGCCAAAAAAATACCTCATAAAAGACTCATCACAGTTTCGTTTTGACAGATAACTGGCCATTAACTTATAATAGTATTGATTATCCATTTCACTCTCTTTAATAAAACCGAATCTAAATAAAAATACGAAAAATATATAAGGATATTCTGGAAATTGCGAAATAAAAATAATGAGAACGAGACTGTCGCCTGTGTGACGTCATTGACATTTCAAGTTTTAACGTGCTGTCAAAGTGTCAATGATTCGATGTTTAGTCGATCGAGTCTCGAGAAATAAATTACTCTTGTCTATGAATTGAGAGACAAATTTTATTTTTAATTATATTTTCTTCAGAAAAATATATTATTATTTTGCAATATTTCTTTTCAAATCTTATGAATTCCTCACTCTTTTACACAAGATGAACATAAGAACATATCACACAAAAGTAAGTATCGTTACTTCAGACTTCTTTCTTTGTCTTTCTTAGGCTCAAACTAAGTCCCGTGAAAATTGCCATACAATGAAACACATACAGTGAATAAATCTATATACACAAATTTAGCTCTATTATAAATGTGAAAGTATCTCTGTGTGTGACCCTTTATGACTATCACTTTTACTTGGTGGTAGGGCTTTTTGCAAGGCCGCCTACCATCCAGTAATCAGATATTGTACCGCCAAACAACAGTACTTGGTATATTTGTGTTCCGGTTTGATGGGTGAGTGAGCCCGTGTGTGTGTAACTACAGGCACAAGAGACTTAACATATTAGTTCCCAAGGTTGGTAGCTCATTGGCGATGAAAAGAATGGTTAATGTTTCTTATAGCACCATTGTCTACAGGCGGTGGTAATCACTTACCATCAGGTGGCCCATATGCCCGTCTGCCAACTATTAGCATAAAAAAATCACTGAACCTAAATTGAATTTTAGGGAAATGATATTTTTTCACTACAATGTTGCATACATGTATGCAACGATATTTTATATTAAATTACATGTATAAGTATATGTATTAAGTATTACGTATAATTTATTAATTAAGACTAAGAGTAACTAAAAATGTTTTTATTAAAAGCTATAATTTAGTTGCGTTTAAAATAGTTACGGTTAAGAAAATGAAACAGATTTTCTGTAAAAAAAAAATCGATTTATTACTATGTACTTGATTTGTTAGAAAACTGGTATATCAGTTCTTTTGACTGCAGAGAGTCCATCATCCCAAGTGAGTAGAGCGCTGAAGGAAAGATAAAGCGCCACAGCTGACAGCATGTGCCACAAATCGTGGGAATCGTAGAATTGCATCACCTGAATCAGAAAAAGAAAGATAGAAATCGCTACTTAGCGATAAGACCGCCTTTTTGTACATTTTAATTAATATTTTTGTTCCATGTAAAGTTTATTGTTTGTGGTGTACAATAAAGTATATTCTATCTATCACCTGAACAAAAGTCATAGTACATAAAAATATTTAATTTGATAATATCAAAGATGAGGCTGAAAATGAGAACACGACGTATTTTTATATACATTTGATACGTTAATAATGTCTATCATAAAATTATACTCCGATTTTAAGTAGTATTGTTTTGCTAATGGGTTCAATATAGAAACAAGCCTTATTTGATACGTCAAAATTCTTTGGGTATGATTTTCATATAAAGGGAGCTATTGATGCAAATTAATTAGGTAGTAAATTCATTATGTTTTTTTTTATGAAATTTAGTCCAAAACTTACTATTTAAATTATGATACTCTAAAATAATAGTATATATTACACTATATACTATTATTTTAGAGTCTTAACTTAATGTAACGCTCTATAATAATGCCAACATGAAAAAAATAGTAGTATAGCATAACTCATGTGTTTTTTAAAAGCATGCGATATTAGTCTTTTGTAAATTTGTATACATAATCTCATTTCTATTTAATTTATATACATCTGAGTTATTAGTGCTACTGACCATGCACTCGTGGTTGCGATGGCGGGAAAGTGCGGGGGCGGAGGACCAGTCGCTGGAGCCCGACAGGAAGAAGTAAAGTGCGGGCGCCCACGTCGCCGCCGCCGCCGCCAGAAGCGCCCACGCGTACCAGCGCAGCCGCTCGCCGTGCACTAATTTCATGGCCAGGTAGAACACCATGTACATGAGCGCGTTGCCCAGCAGTACTTGCAACATGTGGCCGGCGAAGTCGCTGCCCTGCTTCATGAGTCTGCGATTATGGGAATTGATAGCGTTACGATAAAGCCAAAGACTCGAATGTTAAAAAAAAAAAATTTAGCCGAAAGTCACGAGTTCGAACGTGAACGACTTATCTCGAGATTGAAGTAAAACCATACATCCCGACGTTTCGAGCACTTTACAGCATTCGTGGTCACGGGTAGACTGTCTACTGTCAAAAATAATTAATCTACGCGATTCAAATCCGTTATAACTAGTTTTATGGGTAATAATCGCGAAAATTTAAGACGACATTATCTCGAGATTTCTCTCTTTCTTTTTCTCCTTCTCTCTTTCTATGAGATGTACCTACTCGTTCAACATAGAGAGCTGTGTATCGGACTAAATTCGTAATTGTTATTAACACAGGGAGTTAAACGTGTTGTGCCTGAAAGACACGTATCTTAGTATTTTAACAGAATCTGCCACTGACCCAAAAATGGCGAGCATCCAATTGAGCGCATTGGCCACCAACAGGAGCACCAAACGCGCGCGGTACAACGGCCGAGAGCCCTTACGTAGTTCACTTGCAGCTTGAGCGAGGCTTTCCTTTTCTGTAAGAGACCGAGATTAACAAATTTCACATTGAATTAAATAATAATTATTAACATAAGAATTAACAACATTAAATGATTTAATAAAAAAACTTATAAAAAGAATAACACCTCGCCTCATTGCCTCCACTGGTGACAGGAGGGCTGGTTCGTTTTTTGCCCAGAGGATCGGAATTGCGATTCAACGGGGAAATGCTGCTAGCATTCTTGCCACTATTCCACGCGGTCAAGATTTATACAGTAACTAGTTTTAGTTCATATTTGTATATATAATTAAATAATGGGTTAAGATGAATCTCATTTTGAACTTGTAGCGAGTATCATATTTAACTGTGCATTTGTAAATGCATAGTTCGATGATTGAAAATAATTAAATTCATTAATTATTTATTTCGTCCTATGTATTAGGACCTTTTCAAGGGTATTGTTATCGAATGGAAATGTGTATAGAAAGTACAGTAGCAATAACAATATAGCGCATTCATATTATTTCTTAATGATGATTAAGGTGTAAGTAAATATTATATTACATTGTTATGTTGTGTAGGATTAGTTGAATTAAATAATGTGTCGTGATATCGTAACCAAGGAAACGATAGATCGATTGTGTGAAAGACGATATGGTTAGAAAGAATGTTACTTGTGAGACGTCTGATAGAGAAGTATGGAAGAAGACATGCTGCGCCGACCCCAAATAAAATTGGGATAAGGGCAGGATAATGAATGATGATCGTTATATCGTGTTGCCTGCTATACTGAACAAATAAATAATAAATAAATAAATATGAGACAACATCACTCATACATACATACATTACTCTGATACCAATGTAAGTAGCTGAAGCACTTGTGTTATGGAAATCAGAAGTAACGACGGTACCACAAACACCCAGACCCAAGACAACATAGAAAACAAATGATAATCTACATTGACTCGGCTGGGAATCGAACCCAGGACCTCAGAGTGGCGCACCCATGAAAACCGGTGTACACACCACTCGACCATGGAGGTCGTCAATAGTTTTCGAAGTATTTCTGTCACATTCGTATTATTAAAAGAAGTACCGAGGCGAAACTGTCCGACGTAGTATATGCGTAGCGAGAGCAGCAGGAAGGTGAACACGTGGACCACTGTGAACACTCCCCAAAACAGCGGCCCGCCGTCCAGCACGCCCCACACAACTGTGGACACACCCTCACACTTAGATCATGATAATAGGCTATTTGACTGGTTTTTAAAATCCATTTTTTATTATTTAGCAGAGGTTAAGGAACCGAGTAAAAGTTGTTTTTTTTTTATTTCTAGTACATACTTGCCGAAAAATATCATATTAAAAATTCCATATTTAAATAACGCGCGAAAACGCTACTTGGATAATATGGCGCTGCAATGGGGTTGGTGACGTCACTTTGCTGTATTTTAATCCGTGGTACATATAGTAAAAAAGCAAGGTTTACAACAAAATGACTTTATCATCGGCCCGGCCAATCAGTCAGTCAGCGTTTTGTGTCACGTGACAAAAAAATTTGACGTTTGAAAAATGCATTTTTATTTATTGATTTTTGAATAAATTAAGTATTATTTTCAAGTTTCGTTACTAAATAACCATTTTTAAACTTATTCGCATTGTCAAATAGCCTATTATATCTAAAACTAAATCAAGATATCAAAAAATAGCAAATATCTGACGATAGATTTATTTTTATTTTTATATGTCATCAAAAATTAGAAATTGGAATTCGATCAGTTAACGGCATTTTGGTTATACCACGGCAGTAGAATGGTTAGTTACCCAGAGCGATGAGCACGGCGAGCACGCCGAAGGTCGCGTGCGCGCGCGCGTTGACGTCGGGATGTCGCGACTGGTAGATCTTCACCATTATCAGCACCGCCAGTACGTACATGAATGCCGTGTCTGCGAATGCCGTCAAAACTTTCTTATATATCGTAACCGTGTGTATTTCACAATATCAATAATATTTTCGAACTTCTTCATCAATTTAATCAAAAATCTAAGTATACTTTATTCAAGTCGGCTTTTCCAAGCATTTTTGAATCATCATTTAACCATAAAGAGAAGCTACCACAGGTTTCGAAAATAGATTCTACCGAGAAGAACTGGCAAGAAATTCATGTTAGTTAAATAAAATTATATACGTCATTGCTTGCTGTAACAATGTAACTAACCGAATTGGAAGTTGAGCCTGTTGGGGCAGACGTGGTAGCTGGCTGAGAGCACGGCCACCACCATCATGCCTGCGCCCAGTGCCGACAGGAGCCCATAGTGCGCGGGTATGCCGTAATCCTGGAGGCGTGCAACATTTTATACACTTGTACGTATATTCATATCGGGGACTTTACTTAAGACTTCGACACTAGTATGTACAGTAGTCAAACAAAATCGGTATTTCGAATGGACAGAGACTTCCTAGCCATCGGTGATCGAACTCACCTGGTGTCGCGGTTGCCGCTTACGGCGCAGTCGTCGTCGGCGCACTTGCAGCATGAACAGCGCGCCCAGCAGCAAGTAGCCCAGGTTGGACAGCACATGGTTGAAGTCGCTCAGCGCGCCCGCTCGGTGCGCACACAGGAAGTTGTAGTAGCAGATGTCCAGTGAGCCCGAAACGTTCAGGATCTAATAGTGACGTGGTTTGATAAAAAATATGAACATATTTTGAATGAAAAAGTAATGTATAAGTACGTCGTATCCGTAAATTGATTCGGATGAGACCCAAAACATACCACATCGAATTTTGTGCAACAACAGCTTGTAAATTTCCACTGCTGGGCTAGTCCTCCTCTCCGTTTGAGGAGAATGTTTGGAACATATTCCACCACGCTGTTCCAATGCGGGTTGGTGGGATACACATGTGGCAGAATTTCTATGAAATTTGTCACATGCAGGTTTCCTCACGATGTTTTCCTTCACCGCTGAGTACAAGATGAATTATAAACACAAATTAAGCACATATATAGTGGTGCTTGCCTGGGTTTGAACCCGCAATCATCGGTTAAGATGCACGCGTTCTAACAACTGGGTCATCTCGACTCCGAATTTTGTGATTCAGTGTGAAATAGATCTTTTTATATACTATTGGTTGTCGGACGAGCATATGGGCCATCTGATGGTAAGTGGTTACCATCTCCCATAGATAATGGCGCTGTAAGAAACATTAACCATATCTTTCATCGGCAATGCGCCACCAACCTTGGGAACTAAGATGTTATTTCCCTTGTGTTTGTACATTATTTAGTATGATTAGTACGCGAGTTCACACTAACGATCTGGAAAGCGATGACGAACTGCACGACGGGCAGCGCGTAGAAGACAGCGACGGTGTAGAGCATGTAGAGGTAGCGGTCGGAGCGCGCGCGCAGCGTGCGGCCGCCGCGCCGCGCCAGCGCTGCCAGCCGCAGCCGCGTCGGCAGCCCGAACGGGCCCTGCGCAGGACTCTCTTCAATATGGCGCCGGGTTTATTATCACGTATTACATGACGTCACTTTTGTGGACAATTCATTTGTAATTTAACGCTCAACTTAAAATTTTGTGTAGAATGGTATTACATGATGTCAACTTTTGGGGACAATTCATTAGTAATTTAACGCTCAACTAAATATTTTGTATGGAATGGTATTACATAACGTCAACTTTTGGGGACAATTCATTAGTAATTTAACGCTCAACTAAAAATTTTGTATTGAATGGTACTACATGACGTCAACTTTTGGGGACTATAAGTAATTTAACGCTATACTACGAATTTTATATGGCACGGGTTACTTATCGATCGATAAAATATATTTTAGAACGTAACTCAATGTTCCACAAATAATTGGAGGACTACCTATAAGAAGATTATTATCTTAATAATGAATCGAGTTTGACTTTTGTTTCCTTACTAGATTTTTTTTCAGTTAGTTATACAGGGTTATTGGTAACTCGACGTATATCCGTTAGGAGGTGATAGGGGTGACTATTTCCAATAATTTTAACCCGTATATGCATAATCCAAAAGTGACCCATTTCTGAGTTACCATGTTTTTTAGCTTTTTTCAAAATTTGTCAAAAATGCAACTTCAAAAATGTATTTAAAAAAGTATCAATTAAATATAAAAACGATTAACCCTGGCTATTTGTCAATATTTAAAAAAAAATATTGGCCCAAATTTGAAAATGTCAGACGGAAAATGAATTTTTTTCAATTATTTTTAGATTTTTTTACCTCAAAAATGCCTCAAAAACTAAAAACATCATAATGCAATGCATTAATAAGCGAATCCGAGAAACTCTCTATAACAGAGCACATGTTCTACAATGAATAATGCAGGATTCTATCCTTACTATTATCCTCACGAAGAAGTCTCTGAAAGGAAAGTTATTTTTTGGAAATTAATTTCATAATGATTTTTTTAGTTTTTAAGGCATTTTTGGGGAAAAAAAATCTAAAAATAATTAGAATTACCAATAACCCTGTATAGATACCTATATCAAGATAGTTGCAAATAATGATTCAGAACAATCTTGATCTTTTATATATAACTGTCCGCGTCGGCGTATACGTGATTTTTAATTAAGAATTGCTGTTTAAATTAAAATTGGTTGTAAAATGTCTATCACATCGGGTCTTTAAAATATCAACGTAATAAAAAGTTGTAAAATTGTCAGATAAGAACGAAATTGATTAGATAAGATTTTATAGTACGCTAAATGACTCTGGGGTAATAATCGGTAAATAGTGCAAATAGTATCACAAAAAGACATAATAACTTTAATAATTGTACACTGTTCTATTTAAGTTGCTTTGAAGAAATAAATCACCGCTCCTTTACTTGCATTTTATATTATCGAACTAAGTACTAAAGGTCATAGTCCATACTTGTATTTCAGTTTCGCCGACTTGCGTATTGGTTGTCCCGTCAGCTTGAACGCCGTCTGTAGTGGTTCGGCGCGCATCTGACGGCGGGGATCCTATGGAGTTGCCGTTATTGGTAGCCTGGCTTGCCCTGGCAGGTGTAGGTGTGTTATGGTTTTCGTTAGCGGAATGCTGGTTAGCGCCGGCAGGTGTCGTGGCGGGCGTGCTGGATGCTGGGATTGGAGGCCGAGCGCTCGTGTCTGAGTCATCGGAGTCGCTGTTGTCACTGCTATCGAACGTTGCATCTGTAACATAGGCATGTCATGGATTACATGATATTGGCGTCATAGCAGATTTGATATGTATATCATCGTAGAACTAACCCGATCCGCGGCGGCGGAGGCGAGCAGGAGTCGTCGCTTCAGATCTGATTTCGGATTGACCGTCGAGGGCTCGCTCAGCCGCTAAAATTAAAAGAAATCGTCAATTATTCAATCTCATTAACACATGATATAGAAACTTAATTCATCTTTGATAATAGTATCATAAAGATCGGCTATATATGGCTATTTTATATATGGGACGGGTAGTACCGCTAGCGTCGACGGCATCCGCCGGCGGAGCAAGTACGGCTTTAGGAAGCACGTACTTAGCGAAGGGCGGCCAGCGCTGCGCCAACACGAGTGCGCCGAATATCACGTAGAACGACAGGAACAGGAACAACGTCACCACTGCCGCCACCGCGTACTGTTCTCGCGTTAATGCCGGCTGTCGAAAAATCGTGGCACAAGTGGTTTATTATGTGTTACTGCCAATTCAGCTAAATAATCATCGATAATAAATTTAACTATTTATTATTCGCTCAGCTTGCTATGGAACGAGTTATGCTTGGCATTTCTCCGAGAGATCGCAAAAATGAGGCGACCCGTCAAAGAACCAAATTAACCGATATAGTCCACCGGATTAGTAAGCTGAAGTGGCAGTGGGCTGGCCATAATTGTAGGAGAACCGATAATTGTTGGGGAAAACATGTTTTAGAGTGGAGACCGCGTCTCGGCAAACGTAAGACGTCTTTAGGCCTGGTGGAGTGACGATTTACGCAAAACGGCTGGCAGGAGCTGGATGCGAGTAGCCGAAGAACGATCATAGTGGCGTGCATTTTGAGAGACCTATGTCTAGCAGTGGACAAATATGGGCTGCTGATGACGATGATGATTACAAATACAAGTAGCTGAAGTCCGACCTGTACGGAGATGGTGAAGGCCTTGTGTCGGGACAGCGAGCGGACGCGCGCGGCGTCGGCGCCGAGCAGCGCGGCCGCCCACAGCCAGTCCATATCCTCGGCCGCCGCCCCGCCGCACGCCTGCTCCGACGGCAGGACCAGCGCCACCACGTAGAACCCGTACGGATACTCGCTTTTCTGCAACCGAGCACCCAAATCTTTATTCATTTTTTGAGGATCTCCAATCGTTGAACTCAAACGCTTTCACTAATCTAAATGAATATTATAAATGTGAATGTAACTTTGTATGTCACTCTGTAGCTCTTTCACGATCAAACCGCTGAACCGAATCTGAGAAAATTTGGTAGGAAGCAAGCTCGAACACCTAGAAAGAACATACGCTTTTTCTGCCTAACACATGACAACCAATACCCTAAAACGCGAACGAAGCCGGAGGCGACTACTAGTAGTAAGTATGTGTGTTCTATATGTCGCTTTTAGCATATATTACACATTGTTGTGTTGAGTTATTTTCTACTCAAATAACGAGCTTCATCTAAACCTTATTAATGAATGTTTTTAAATACTTTTACTTGGTGGTAGGGTTTTGTGCTAGCCCGTCTGGGCAGGTGCCAGCCACTCATCAGATATTCTTCCGCCAAATAACAATACTCAGTATTGTTGTGTTCCGAATGAGTGAGCCAGTGTAACTACAAGCACAAGGGACATAACACCTTCCATTCCCAAGGTTGGTGGTACATTGACGATGTAAGGAATAGTTAATATTTCTTACAGCGTCAATGTCTATGGGCGATGGTGACCACTTACCATCAGGTGGCCTATACGCTCGTCCGTCAACCTATACCATAAAAAAAATGACTTACGGAGAGTTGCACGGCGCCCGAGCGCATCATTGTTAGCCGCAGCCCGGTGGTCGACACGTCCGTCACCGTCTGAGCGATGGGGCACTGGAATATACAAGTATGAATTTAATATTAAACCCTAGAATATTATTGCATTGTAATTAAACTTTGAAGGAATACTTACGGTGTAGTTCTGCACGGAGAGGGTGGCGCATACCTCGCTCTCAGAAGATACTATGAGCCGCACGCTGGTCTGCCCCTCAATGAATTGGTAATGTGTCACGCGTGGAGAAGTCTAGGAACCCAAAAATTTGTATCGTTTATTCCTTTAATTATTTAATTTCTTATTTAACGTCCTTACAGTTTTATCCAAGTTGCTCAAAGAAGTGCCAATGACGCGTTACGTATTCTCAATGTGATAGCGGACAGGGTGGATTTGTTGCAGCCTTACTGAACTTATTATAATTGCTACTTAAAATGTACCCTAAACAACATGCTGTAATACCGAATTGGGACAATGTCCTGAAATGATACGTATACATTTTTGCATTATAAATAAATGAATAAAAAAAAGTTACCTGACTGGCACTGACTGTGACTGCTCGCGCGAAGGGCAGGTCCCAGACGTACGGCTGCGACACGCGCACGCGCACGGAGGTCGGAGCCGCGCATGCCGATGACACGTGCAGCGAAAACGCGCTGCGAGACTGGCCCTCTAAATCATAGGATTTGCGTCAAGACAGACTTTTATTTGTCATGCGAGTAGATGATAATTGAGGAAGATGAACCACAAATTTCGAAAAGATTATAGATATAATTATTATACATGGCAATACATATTTTGTATGTTTCTTTTTTTTTGTCTTTCATGATCCGTTAGCCTGTAAGAGCTATGTACAGTCAGGGTAAGAAAAGGTACGTCACCTTAAGATCTATTTTCGTGTGTTCAGAATGAGCGATGATCTGCTTTACCGATCGAGAATATATGACACTAACAGACATATTTTGAAAATTAAGTAGAAGATATAATATGTAATTTAAATTTGTAATGACTAATTACTACATTAAAAAGATTTCATATTGATATAAAACTAGATGTAGTCCAAAGATGTTACACTGTTTTGCACTAAGTTATCATACTATGTAAGTTTAATTTTATATGTATTACTCAAGTTGGTGCTTTCAAGTTTCAAAAGGTACTAATTGTTAAACTGACGAAGGTTTTCTAACCCTGGCTGTACATGGTAATATTTTATAAGACTGGATGTATATTGTAGAATTAGACAGTTTGTATATCACAATGGCTTACCAAATGAATAAGTATAAATAGAGCACTGTGAACTCACCACAATCTGCGCCGGTAGCTTCTGCGGTGTCGTCGGGACATAGCGTGCGCTCCAGCTCGTATAGTGTGTGCTCGTCCGATTCGTACGGAAGCTGCCATGTCACAGCACCTGAAAGACTCATTCTAGAAATATAACGAAATAACAATTCAATTTTAAATATAATTCTAATATAATACCATATTAATTAAAAAAAAACAAATTGTTGTTAATGGTACGTTCTGATAGTAAGTTCTGAGAAGTAATTGCGGACTAATGAAAGTATTTTTCAATACTTAACTACTTATTCCTACAGAATTATTTGGAGGTGGAGGTAGGAGGTAGGGATTTGTTCAAGCCTATCTGGATTGGTATAATCCACTTATCATAGATTCTAACACCAATCTTAAGAAGTGAAATGTTATTCAGTGCCTGTTGTTACACTGGCTCACTCACCCTTTTAAACCGAAACACAACAATACGTAGTATAATTTAACTTGCTATATATGATGTGTGGGTAGAAGCTATCAGGACGGGTTCGCCCAAATCCTACCACCACCATGTATATATAACTACACTGCCCCACTCAATTCTTCAATTCGGAACTGATGTATTTAACATCGATTATAAAGCCCATTTATTATGTAACTTTAACTTAAAGATTAAAAAGATGACGCATAGTGTACCAGCTCTTTGGCGTGCGGTTACGAGCACGGGATGCGCAGTGTCGGCGCCCACGCTCTGCACCCACACCAGGCTGGGGACTGTTAGCGGCAGCGGCTGCGGCTGCAAAATATTTGTCATATATTATATGTAATATTCTTTGAAATGTCATAAGTATTGCCTCGTCGTCATAATGGTTACTTGGTGCATCTGCCGAGGAGGAGGTATCATGAGCCTAGATGGCGCATTGGTTAGAACGCGTGCATCTTAACCGATGATTACAGGTTCAAACCCAGGCAAGCACCACCGCATATTTTCTTAATTTGTGTTTAATATTTAATATTGTGTTTAATTTTATAATTCATCTCGTGCTCGGCCGTGAAGGAAAATATCGTAAGGAAACCTGCATGTGTTTAATTTCATAGAAATTCTGCCACATTTATTTTTTTACCAACCCGTAATAGAATAGCGTAGTGGAATATTATTCCACTACGCTATTCTATATTCTATTCTAAACATATTATGTTTAGAATCTTCTCCTCAAAGGGAGAGGGTCTCTCTCTCTCTCGACGGTCTCATCGTTCTGTGGCAGAGAACCTGTGTTTTGCGCACATATTTCTGTATTATAATACTTTCTTTTCGTGCCGTTGTAGAAGTAACTGAGATCGGTCAAAATCAAAATAATCGTCATGTTGAATTAAATGTAAAGCTAAAACTGCTTCGGAAAATAGATCCTATCGTTAAGAACCGGCAATAAATAGTGGTTTTCACTCACGCTCGATCTACTCCATAGGTCAGAGGATATAATATCAAAAGTACTTCAAAGTAAACTCACAAAATAAACATAAACAGAGAGTCATTACGATAAATTATAATTTGTTTACAAAAAATCACTAAATACTAATATTTTCGACTACATTAATCCTACTATAATATTATAAATGAGAAAGTTTGTGAAGATTGTATGTATGTCTGTTACTCTTTCACGAAAATACTACTGGCGGGCGGGTCGCTAATTATTATTATATAGATTAGTTTCACCAAAATTTGTCAGTGACATACTGACTTCCCTTATCATTTAATCGAACCAAACCCTTGTATTTATCCCATTCAGATGTAAGCAGATATAATATATCGGTTTTAAAAAGTCCAAATAAAAAGTAAATCTCCTTTGTCTATTCTTAGAAAAAGGTTTTATCAACCGACTTCCAAAAGGAGGAGGTTATCAATTCGTCTGTATTTTTTTTTTTTTTTATGTTTGTTACCTCATAACTTTTCACTGGGTGGACCGATTTTGATAATTTTTTTTTTGTTTGAAAGGTAGTGCTTCCCGTGGGCTCCCATTTTTTTTATTTTTTTTTCCGATGATGGTATCCATGTGAAAACGACATAAGTCTTAAATTTGCATTATGTATATGCGCGACAAATAGGTGAATAACTGAAAATCACGTTAACCAATTTTGATAATTCTTTTTTTATTATAAAATATATACTTCAAGGGTAATTTGGTGAAAGTTTGGTAAGGTTCTGAGCACAGGATCCATGACAAAGTAACGGAACGGAAGGGAACGGAACAATTCTGAGGAGCACGTTAGCGATACTCGGTCGAATCTTTTATTTATAGGTTATTTGGATATTTGAGTCACCTTCCGTAATGTGGTTATGTTTATGTAATTATCATAGTCGAATATTATAATCAACTAGCTACCCACCCCGGCTTCTCACGGGTGCAATACTGATACTAAATATACTACAGAATTTGTTTATATACGACATCACATCGCAAACTTCTAAAATTATCAGTGTTTCTTTACTATATTGTTCATGTATTATATACACAAACCTTTCCCTTGAATCACACTATCTTTTAAAAAAAACCGCATCAAAATCTGTTGCGTAGATTTAAAGATATAGGGACAGAGAAAGCGATTTTGTTTTATACTATGTAGTGATGGAACTCCTATACGGCTCGCAGTTAGGGTGCGATATGGGGCAGAATTTCTTACTATCTTTAATCAAATTTTATGTATGTGATGTGATGTCATATGATGTACGAAATATAGTTGGTCTTTTTCAAAGTTTTTTTGCTGAGTTCGATTACAGCTCTTTCGAGGGATCCTTGTAGTTTACGCCGCGTGACGTATTAAATCCGCATTTTCGAAAGTCTATTTTTGCTTTATTCGCAAGTTTCCTTTGAAATTGTCCTCGAAGTAGTTTCTGACTCATATAAACGGAACGCTTAATCTATCCATATTAAAAAAAATAGTTAGTCAACATCAGCTTCACTTAAAATCAAAAAATAAATAAAATTTTAACAAAACGAAAAACCGACTTCAAACAAAACACTATTTTAAAACAAATGAATATGCACGAAAAAGTAATAAAAATAATTGCGTATTCAACATATTTTTAGAGTCTTCCTAAGTTAAATGAAATGAAAAATATTAGACTACTTAAAAGTCGATTAACGATTATATCATGTAGTTATAATTATTGTTATATTTGGAGTCGGTGTCAGCCAATAAAACCCTACAGTATATCTATCAAAAAACAATACGAGAATACTTTAACAAATATGTTTTTTACAAATTACCTTTTACACAATAATATACTGGATCAATCAAGGGGCTCGTATCGCTTCTTTCTTTTGATTGTTGGGGCAAGGGCACCGTGGCTGACACCGGCTCCAAATATACCAATAACTCTAACTACATGATATAATCGTTAATCGACTTTTAAGTAGTTGAAGTCGGTTTTTCTTTTTGTTAAAATTTTATTTATGTAAGTTACATTTTTAACTTTGCCGTGTCGTAAATTCAAATCGTTTATAAAAAATACATTGGTAAAAAAGGGGTTTTATTCGATACAAGATTTTGTAAATGATAAAAAGGCTTGGAATTAATACCTGTTGACTTCCAGGCAGGATATATTAATTTAAATAATTGTATTCGCTAATATGACTGTACTTTTTTAGATGTTAAAAAGAGTAACTACTGAGTTTCTAGCCGGTTCTTCTCGGTAGAATCTACTTTCCGAACCGGTGGTAGCTTCACTTAATTGTTAAATGACGATTCAAAAGTGCTTGTAAAAGCCTACTTGAATAAAGTTTATTTTGATTTTGTTACCTTATTAAAAAAAAAAAACTAATAAAATGACTTACCGGCGTAAATTCCAGTATGTATTCAATAGAGTTATTGATAGGCAGCGTGTGTATTTCATTGTAGGTTAATCTGTAGTGACATAGAAGCACTGTTTATAAATCGGTACACAAAGTTAACGATGACGAATGATAATAATCTTTGTATTACACTATTAATCGTTAGCACATGGCAATACCATGATCGCGTGTATACATTTTAGATTTGAATGTAATTACATACATTAAAATGAGAAAATCACGACACATTCTGATGAATTTTGTTTGTAAATGACTTTAAGCAACAAATCGAATTATATTAAACAACAGACATTATAAAAGCTCTTAATAGTAATGTTATCTCTACAACGAGATTTATTCATTTATCTATAAACAATTAAATTGAATTATTTTAATGTGATTAATTTTACAAGCGTACGCAAATTCGGCGAATCCTTGACCCGCGAAACAGATAGTAAATCACTGGAATGACCGCGAACTAACATTATCAATCAAACGTTTGAACAATTAACATGACCATATGAGGGGAGGGCGTATTTTGTTCATAAACCATTTGAAAATATAAATGAAAGTGCATATAAAACGCTACACGAAAATGAAATGCTTTCGTGATATATGTTACTCAAAATGTATCAGGTAAGTTGTGTGAATGCAAAACTCACTGCAATTGCAAGACCGTCACTGTCGTCTGGTCTGCGCACACGCAGCCGACCAGTAACAACACTAAACACGCACTGTATACGAACATCACTATCCTTTAAAACAGCTATTTAATGTTTATGCACGTGGTCTGTGTATATTAACTTCACATAATGAGTTTAATACTGTTATCGGTAAAATTATTAGGAAATAGTTACGCAATTATCGGTTTTGTTTAAATTTTAGTTAATGAAGACTATAGGAGCGACATATTTCGTAAATGAACACAATTGTCGAGCGTTAAAGCGCGCTGCGATACTGCGAATTACTTTTAGTTAAAACGAACTTATATTTATGTATAAATAACTAAAAATCTAAATCTTTATAAAACATATTCCGTGTGAACGAAACAGGCGTGCCCCTGCTATTGTTGTTACAGCGCGTTTCATTTTCTCGTAAGGCTTATCTACAGATATCGGCTATCTGCCCCAAATCACTATTATCGATCCACAAACATTAATCATCATTTTATATATACATATGACACATTCGTACAGACACGGCATACATAGTATTTTAGACGTTTGATGCTGAGGACGTTGTTTTATTACGAGTACTATGTAATCGTTTCATGTCAGCGTCCGAACTCGGCGATACGGCAGTGGGTCAGTTGAAACTCCGACAACGCCCGCTCGCTGATAACCTTTCATAAGCATGATCTGACAAACATTTTTCTGTTCAATTTGTATACGTATGTTTTCTGACTAATTTTATAATTGTTTATGCTTGACAGAAAAATCAATATTTAGTAAATAAAAGAGAAAAAAGCTTGAAAAAATAATTTATTGAGTATAACATATATACTAGGAAATAACAACGGAGGCGGGCGGCGCGGCCCTGACAGGTGCCCCCGGTTTGCGCTCGCCCGCCGGCGGGGGGGCGCAGGCTGACACCCGGGGGGCGCAGGCTGACACCCGGGGCCATCGCGCAGCTCAGTAGCGCGAGGCGCCAGCAGCGGGGCGCTAGCGGTGAGCTGCACGGCGCTAGTGACGGGCAGCGGGGTGCTAGTGACGGGCAGCGGGGCGCTAGCGGCGCGAGTAGCGCAGGCCGACTTCGTCCACGATGTCCTCCAGGGCCGCCAGGCACTCGTCCAGCTGCTCGCGAGTGTGCGCCGCCGACAGGCAGAACCTGATTTTTCAAAGAGCATTAGACGATTGAGATCTTTTGGTTCTATTTTAGTAAGGCGAATAGACGTCCCATTGAGGGGTTAGTTGAATCCGTCGGTTACGTGATATACATTTCCGTATCAAAAAAAAGATCTTTAAGCGGTCGTTCCGACCCTCAACCCTTTTTGGACGTGTCGGATTGCCGGCTCATCGGATTATGTGAGTGAGGGAGTAGAGTGTGGATTTGATTTACATATGAACATCTCGTCAGTCGTTCATGAGAATCGGAGCCGTTATCGTTTAGAGGAACTTAACGCAAAGGCTCACCGTATGCGTGCCTTGTTCAGCGGCGTGGCGGGGAAGCCGACGCCGACGGTGGCCACCCCGCGCGCCGTGAGCCGCTCCACGGTGGCCGCCATCTTGCTGAACGTGTACACGAGCATGGGCACGACGGGCGAGTCCTCGTGGCCGAACGTGAGCACGCCCATGTCGCGCAGGCGCCGCCGGAAGTAGTGCGTGTTGTCGCGCAGGCTGCGCACGCGCACCACGCCCGCCGGCGACGCGATGGCGCGCATGGCCGTCAGTACTTGCGCCGCCACGCACGGCGCCATGGAGTGCGCGTACGCGTGCGCGTGGCCCTGCGCGCGGACGCAGTTCACGAGCTCGGCCGAACCTGCCAACAGAAATACAACAACATTAATACTCAACTACTGTTCATGTTTATATTTATCAACTTATTTTATTAGTTGTCATTAATAGATGGCATTAGTAGGATATTAAATCGCGCTATAGATGTTTTCTTTTTGTTACAATATGTAAAGCAATGTTCCAAATAAAATTCGAGTTTCCTGGATCAATAGTACTTTCATTCGTCATCTAACAACTACGGAACTGCTTGTGTGATTTATATAAACTTTTGAAACACATGTTCAAGTTATTGTAGTCAGACTGACCGGCGATGTATCCGCCGGCGGCACCGAAGCTCTTGGTGAAGGTGCCCATCAGCACGTCCACGTCCCGCGGGTCGACTCCACAGTGGTCTGTGACTCCGCGACCGCGCGGGCCCATGGCGCCCACGGAGTGCGCCTCGTCCAGGTACAGCTGAAGCCCAAGCTGTTTCTTGAGCGCGACCAGAGCTGCCAGCGGCACTATCGAGCCCTCCATACTGTACACGCCCTCCACCACCTGAAAAGACGGACTGGATTTATATGTGCTCAAAAAATTGTGTAGAATGTTTAACCTTTTCTCATTCAACTGTCAGTATTTGTAATTAAAAAAAGATGTATTTATTACAAGGCCTTTGACTTCTGTTAGTTTCGTTAGTCGTCGTTAGGACATCACATGTGTATGTGTCTTTGACACTTGACGATTCGTATTACACACAATTCGTATGACCCAGTTACGATCATTATGTTATTACATTTTATAATTATGTACTTTCAGTGTAATAAAGACGCTCCGTAGTATCGGTTGGCTTGATAAACATATTGTTTTCTTTGCTTGACGACAACCCCGATTGCTCTCCGATCTACCTGACATCTGACATCTGACGAATTAAGTGAACGTGTGCTAACTAGCCCGTTCATTTTGGTCCTTCGAGCCGGATGTAGGTATGTCTCTTCATGACACGGCTAGAGCGTCATCACATAGTACGGAGTGCGACTCACGATGACGATCTTCTTCCAGCGCGCCTCGGCGACGGCGGCGCGCGCGAGGCGCTCGAGGTGTCGCACGTCGTTGTGTCGGAACACGCGCACCGTGACGTGCGCGAGCCGCAGGCCGAGTATCAGCGACGCGTGGTTGTTCTCGTCGCTCAGCACCAGCGCGCCGGCGCCCAGCAGCCCGGGCAGACCCAGCGCGTTTGTGGCAAACCCCATTCCGAACACCACCGCCGACTGCACCACAAATGTTTATGACTTAGAAAAAAAATATGACATGATCTTCAGACAGGGTGTCAGCAGAAGTCACGGTAGCATGCGTAAGCGATCCCGTGGCGCCCGCCGAAAGACGGAGAGGGTACCGCTGGTTTTTTAGTGGGTAAACCCGGGTGTCCTGGGTGCACTCGGCGTCCAGGAAACCGGGGAGTCCCACACACCCCCCCACTTCCATCACGCGGGGGAAGCGCGTAAAGAGTTTTTCCAGCGAAAAAAAAAAAAAAGGGTGTCAGCAGAAGCATAAACGGCTCGGTACCTCGACGCCGAGGAAGTCGGCCGTGGTCCGCTCGAGGTCGCGATGCAGGCGTGAGCTGCCGAGCTCGGCGCGCGGCGAGCAGTGCGCGAGTCCATAGCGCCGCACAGCCGCCTCCGCCGCGTCCGCGCACGCGCCCC
The DNA here is from genome assembly GCF_905220365.1 of Vanessa cardui. Classification (NCBI taxonomy): domain Eukaryota; kingdom Metazoa; phylum Arthropoda; class Insecta; order Lepidoptera; family Nymphalidae; genus Vanessa; species Vanessa cardui. The sequence continues at coordinate 3,398,074 of NC_061130.1, read as the reverse complement.
GCGGCGCCGCGAAGCCCAGGTAATTGTACGAGCCCAGATTGATGCAGCGCCGCTCCGTGCCCGTGAACCTGTTACCAGAGGCGGCGAGAGTAATCCACGCGTCTCGGCCGAGTCTCAACGTGTGGAGCTCTATGGTCGGGAGTCGTGAGGCAGTCGTACCCGAATGACCAATTGTAGTCGTCCGTGTAGCGCTCCTTCAGCGTGACCTCGGCGCCGGGCGTGGAGCAGATGGGTCGGTTGAAGATGTGTCGGACGCGCCGGTACACGTAGCGCGAGTAGAACTGCTCGAAGGGGTTGTACAGCGGCGCGTAGCCCTGCGGACGACGTCAACTAACTTCAGTAACGACCTACACTATAGCAAATACACCATTACAATTTTGTTAATAGTGTTTAAAGAAAGTAAACTAGATTGTGAGGCAGTTACATAAAAATATAGCGACAAGTCTAAACAATATTTGTAATCAGTAATTACACTTGTCACTTCACTTGAGAAGAAATGTGACACGGTGACAAACGATAACGATTTCTAGGAAGCATTTGATAAAATGCAGCTCGGAAGTCATTCAGTACAAGTATTTATTAACGCATTTTATTTTAAATAAACCTAACAGTAAATTCTAATACAAAGTACTATATAAAAACTAACCACCTTTTATAATTCTAGGTATATATTAAAATAGATTCGATCATTATCAGCACCAATCTTACATAGTATCAACATACAAACAGGTTATTAGTGTGGTAGTTTATCATTAACCCACCATCCATCATGTTATATATTAATAATATGAGGGCAAAACTATTATATATAATTGCGTATATATAAATATAAACGACAAATTTTAATATAAGAAAATTACATATAATTAATTACGATGTGTACAAAGTTTATCGTTACGAGGTAAAAAACAATGATAAAATACTTTCTCATTATAAATAGTAGTATTTTTTTTATATACAATAAGAAACCGCGCCGGCTTCGACAATTTCTTTTTCGAAAAAATGCTTGCAATAACAACGGAAGCCTGTAAATTCCCATTGCTGGGCTAAAGGCCTCTTCTCCCTTTATGAAAAGGTTTGGAACATATTCCACGACGCTGTTCCAATGCGGGTTGGTGGAATACAAATGTGACAGAATTTCTATGAAATCCGACACATACAGGTTTCCTCACGATGTTTTCCTTCACCGCTGAGCACGAGATAAATTTTAAACACAAATTAAGCACATGAAACAGCGGTGCTTGCCTGGGTTTGAACCCGCATTCATCGGTTAAGATGTACGCGTTCTAACCACTGGGCCATTTCGATTCCGGGTGCAATACTGATACTAAATATACTACAGAATTTGTTCATTTACGACATCACTTTAGAAAACTCTCAATTTATCAGTATTTCTCTACGATAATGTACACGTATTACACATATGAAACCTCCTCTTGAGTCAATCTATCTATTTAAAAAAACCGCATCAAAATCCATTGCGTTATTTTAAAGATCTAAGCTTACATATGGATAGACAGCGATAAGCGACTTTGTTTTATACTATGTAATGATAATGATAATGGCTATCAAGATGCGAGTATAATTAATTATATGTGCTATGTCTGTGTGCATATGTTGAATCTATACACAGACAGAGTCGATATCTGGCAATGTGTTGAAGGGCAGGTGAGTATTATTTATTTCTGTTTGATTAAATCAATTCAATAACTCATAAAACATCATGTGCTATATATGCATTTAATATAGTTCTTATAGAATACACCACAGAGTCAAAACATGTTCTTTTTTTAAATAAAATATATACTTTGGATACAATTGAATCTATGTAATCTATACATATAATAAAATTGGAGTGTCTGTTTGTAATACAAAAAAGCTCTTTATTACTTAATGCATATGTATGTATACACGGTACATATACCAAAACAACATTTTTTACAATTTTGTCTGTCTGTCTGTTTGCCGGCTAATCTCTGGAACGGCTGGACCGATTTTGATAGGACTCTCACCGGCAGATGATTAATATACTAAGGAGTAACTTAGGCTACAAGTTTTTTTGTTTAATTCAAACGCGTACAAGGTCGCGGACACAACTAATATATAATATACTGCGCACGCCTCGAGGGCCTAACGTAAAATACGTTCCTGCCAAATACAAGAACATAAACTTACTTCAATGCAATTATTCGGTATGATACAATTTTTAATTTCATTTAAAAATTAGTTAATAATAATGCTGTTCTAATTAAAAATATCTGTGTAGTTATTATATAGCGATAACAAGTTTTCATTTAGGATTTGATTAAAATTATAATTTAATAGATGAAGAGTATCAACAGAACCGAATTTAACCATCTCGGCGCTTCGGGAATATCATATATACATTTGGCGCCCTTTGATACTTGATTAATATTAAAAAAAACTTGTATTTTATATTTGATCGACAGACATAATATTGAAATGTAATGGTTAAAAATTAAGGCCGTATGTCCTGCAAACCTGGGCGTGAACCGAAATCATCGGTTTAGATGCAAGCGTTCTAACCACTGGGCCATCTGTGCTCATAATTTTCAATGGATGGAAAAAATACTTATGCATTTAAACTTTAACGAACTAATACTAAAACGACAGGTTGACTTTTGGTCAATAGAATTAATCTGTATACTTCCGAGGCACAAAATTCTAATAGTCTAGATTAGGCTTATCTGATACACCATACATACATGACTAATGTTCTGTTATCGCAATATCTTATCAGTACTCGGGCAGAATTGTTACTTATACAAGTAACGAGCCCATAGAATATTCAATAGCTCGCTGTCGCGTCACCGACGTCGAAATAGTCCGAGAGAAACTCTGCTAAATCGCGTGTGAAATGATATAATACTATTCGAAATATTTGTAATTACGCTCGTAATCTCGTCTGATGTGTAGTTTGTAGCGTCATGTTAAATCTATGACACTTCTGTTAGGCAAAAATAGTTTTTCAAATAGAATGTGTTGATCCAGAGATAAGCGCGTTAAAGCAAACAAAACTCCTCAGTTTTAAATAGAATTAATTTTGATCGCGATTATACCTTTCTTGTTATTTTATTTGTTTCTTGCTCGTTACTCGGAAACGACAGTACATTAATAATGAAAACTCTACCATCATTGTTATTTGTATGGTATTTCTATTATTGAACTAAACTATATAGATTTCGTCTGCGTGTTATGGGGGGTGCAAGGCTGTTTGCAGTACTTGGAATTCAGTCTTGCCTCATGCAAAATACAGACGAATTGATAATCTTCTTTTTGAAGTCGGTTAAAAATGTCACCAGATTCGGTTTACTGGTTTAACTGTGGAAGCATAACAGGCTCAAAGAGTAACATTCACTCTTATAAAATTGGTATAAATAAATTATCACAATGAATACACATAATTATAATGGATACAATCAAAAATCTGTCTTTCTTTACAATTATTCACTTTTATCTAAATAGATATGAAGCTCAAATCTCTGATGAGCGATACGTCGATTACGTATAGAAGGAAAAGTAATCAGCTTAATAAGGAGGGAATGACGTCATTGAGCTAAGGATCGGGTTACAAATCGTATGTCTGCCAAGTAATCGCTTTTTATTAACTTCGCACGATAAAATAAGAATTCAACTCTATGACCTCTTCGTAAAATATAGATTTATTAATGAATATTACAATATAATCAGTATAAAGCCGAACGAACTATTTGCCTAGATGACTATTTAACTAAAGCGAGCTAATTTAAGTTACCATTTTACTATTAAAACATGTGTATACGCTAAACATCCATTCTATATTACAAACTCTGGGTCGCTACTGAAAAATTTTCTATAGAAAAACCCCAATAATTTTTCGTCGTATGCGGTCTTACCAACCACTAGACCAATAAAATAGGTAGTCATGCATACAGCATTTAAATACATTTTTTTATGGTATAAGATGTTGGACGAGCATATGGGCCACCTGATGGTAAGTGGTCACCATCACCCATAGACAATGACGCTGTAAGAAATATTAACTATTCCTTACATCGTCAATGTGCCACCAACCTTGGGAACTAAGATGTTATGACCCTTGTGCCTGTAGTTACACTGGCTCACTCACCCTTCAAACTGGAACACAACAATACCGAGTACTGTTGTTTGGAGCTAGAATAACTGAAGTAGGTGGTAACTACCCAGACGGGCTTGCACATAGCCCTACCACCTACAACTTTCGGTACTCTTGGAAATCAACCGGAATGGAAGTCGGAGAATAGGCTTTTCTAGATCATGTAAATATATGTAACAGTCTCCGCCTCCTTAAACTATCATTTCTAATAATATAAAACAATTTATCTTAGCACTAGCGCGCACTAGTAACTTTTGTCACGATGACTGTTTCGTCACTCTTGTCAAATCCGTGAATATGTACAGATGCAGGCACAAACGTCACCCAATTGTCACGTCGTAAAGTGGGCGCACCTCCATACATATTCATGGACACGACAAGAGTGACGAAACAGTCACCGTGACAAAAGTTACCAGTGCGCGCTAGTTCTTAAAAAGTCTTGACAAAAAAAACGTTATGATTATCATCCGTCATTATCATCTTCGGCTCATTACATAAACATCTGATTTTAACAGACTAAGTTATTAGCTGGACTTTGTTTTATAAACTTGTGTGTCGACTTATCAAGGTCGGACGTTTTTAGTAGAGATCTAATATTACGTAAAACTATTCCAATTTTAATCACGTTAAAAAATTATTTACTAAGTTTTTCTAAATTTTGTAAGTAATTCTCAATTTAGGACGACCTCCGTGGTCGAGTGGTGTGTACACCGGTTTTCATGGGTACGCAACTCCGAGGTCCCGGGTTCAATTCCGATGTAGATTATTATTAGTTTTCTATGTTCTCTTGGATCTGGGTGTTTGTGGTAACGTCGTTACTTCTGATTTTCCATAACACAAGTGCTTCAGCTACTTACATTGAGACCAGAGTAATGTATGTGATGTTATCTCATGTTTATATTTAATTTCGAATTCTACTTATAATAATAGTAATAAATTTAATATTAAAATTAATTATCTATATGACAATATCATAATAATATGACTCGTAAGTCTATATATCTTCCTGCTTGAAAACACATTGATGAAATAATATACTTTAACCTAGAGTTATGTAGTCTAAAGAAGAATTCAAAATCAGTTCATATTATTCGAACAGGAAATGAATCTTAGAATATTCTGAATAAGATATACTATCGAATAACAATATCGCATCGACTATCGAACACGTCATAATTCATCGATTTAAAAAATATCGATATAACGCTACTGGTTTACTAAATTGAGGACATAGATATCAGTGCGTAAAGCGAACGCATACTACTGTAGTTGAATCAACTCACACTCAACTGTAGTCAAGAATGTTTGAAAGGTAGTAAAGTACAGGTAGGTAGTGTTCATTTCCCACTGCTGAGATAAGGCCTCCTATTCCATTAAGTAGAGTGTTTGGAACATATTCCACCACGCCGTTCCAATGCGGGTTGGTGGAATGCACATGTGGCAGAATTTCGATGAAATTACACACATGCAGGTTTCCTCACGATGTTTTCCTTCACCGCCTAGCACGAGACGAATTATAAACACAAATTAAGCACATATACATAGTGGTGCTTGCCTGGGTTTGAACCCGCAATCATCGGTTAAGATGCACGCGTTCAAAGCACTAGGCCATCTCAGCCCCATTTGAAAGGAAACAAGAGAACATTTTATAGAAATTACATTTAATATGCACATAAGAAACTACTTATGACGTAAAGGGTATAAATAAGATTATAACAAAAAGGAACAGCAAAAGTTTTATTCTATAGTTATATTATAAATGCGAAAGTAACTCAGAGTTACGCTTTCACGACCAAAGCACTGAACCGTTTGATAAGTTTGTATGAGGCAAGATCGAACCCCAAGGAAGGATACGCTTTTTATAGCTAACACCTGACGACGAAACCCCTCAAACGCCAACGAAGAGTATGCCGTATATGCACATGGGTATTAAAGTAAACAGTTAGTTTAGTTACATATTCTATGACTAAAATATTTCACATCTGTGTATCTCATATTCTTTGGAATATATCATGTATAAAAGTCGAAGCATTGCATATGTAAAACAGAGTGTCTATCAAGTGCGACACAGTCCTTATAATTGAACCGTCTCCTTAATAAATCGTGAACTAGTTAGTGACTTTCATTATCCTCGAAATCAGCCCAGCAACAAGACTGACCAACCAATCATTATCATTACACAGTATAAAACAAAGTCGCTTCCCGCTGTATGTCCGTATCAATGCTTAGATCTTCAAAATTGCGCAACCAATTTTAATGCGAGTGAGTCGAGATGGCCCAGTGATTAGAACGCGTGCATCTTAACCTATGATTGCGGGTTCAAACCCAGATAAGCACCGCTGATTCATGTGCTTAATTTGTCTTTATAATTTATCACGTGCTCGGCGGTGAAGGAAAACATCGTGAGGAAACCTGCATGTGACTAATTTCATAGAAATTCTACCACATGTGTATTCCACCAACCCGCATTGGAACAGCGTGGTGGAATATGTTCCAAACCTTCTCCTCAAAGGGAGAGGAGGCCTTTAGCCCAGCAGTGGGAATTTACAGACTGTTGTTGTTTGTTGTTGATTCGAGAGTATATGGGCAACATATAAAGAAACAAGAAAAACTCAGTATTTCATTTCGTATCAGCATTGAACCCGTGTGATGCCGGAGAGGGACGCTAGTGTTACGAGAGTAACTTTAGTCTTCAATACGGTGTTATGACATTTGATTCTATATCATTATTTATATCACATTATTATTGCATATTATTAATATAGCAGGACCTATTGAATTTACTGTATTATATACAATTATTATTGTAATTAATTGATCAATAATTTGTATAACTGTAATTAATATTATTTTATATGGCATAGCATTTAATAGTGGCATGTAACACTATTTCTTATTTAAAGTATGAGAGATCTGTCATTATAAAACAATTGGACGATAGCGGGGCATTCTAACAAAAGATAGAGAGATTGGAGCATCATTGTAAAACGATAATATTATTTTGGCCATCCCGAACTACTGAAATTACACTATATAATTGTTTTAAAAGAAAAACAATTCAATAAAGAAATATCCACGATGTGTGACGTGTGTACGAGTATATTCATGAATAGTTCCATTACTACAGAATGAAATAAACGATCCCGAGATTGGAAGTACAATTATCTTTTACATTGAGGTTGCGTAACACATCCCATTAAATTAAGCCTGCATATTTTTAACCCAAACCGGCGAGACTCATTTTTAATGCGTTTAAATTCTAGCAGACATATTTAATGTAAAACGTACCCTGGAAAATCCATTTCTATAATTTCGAATGATACATCACACTACAAAGCAATATCATGATTAAAACGACGTGGAAAAAATAGTCATTGTTAAAAAAAAAGTTAAAATAAATATGGCCGGCGATGTGTAGCATTCGATGCTATGTATCGCTAGGTAGGTATTAAAAGAATCATTAATCTATTCTTAATTATATTTAATGTATGTTTATTATTATTGACATAATATAAATAGCGACGAAGTATACAGTAGCTGTCCTTGCGGCTTTACCAGCTCAAATTTATATCACACAAACCGGGCCTCCCATTTCATATCCTTAACAGATGAATTGAAAAAATAGTTCCGAAGCGGTTGGTCTCATATATTACGTATGTGACAATTATTAGACAGTTATACAAATAATGTATTTACAACGCTACTAATATAGTTTATATATTTTTATATGTTATAACAAAATTGAAACGTTGAGATACGAGTTGTGCCTTTCGAACTCTTAAAAATTCTTAGACATTGATTAAGTATCCTAGGATTCTACCTTGTGGAACACCGTAAAGTACTAAGTTTTGTTACAATATATATAAATATATAGATGGTGTCAGTAGCGTTCGAAATACATTATTTAGATAAGTATATTATTTAGATAGACTAGCGTATATAAGGAAAAAATAGGCTTTATGCGTGGTTACAATTCACTTACAAAGATTTAGAATTAATGGTGGAGTATTTATGATTATGTTTATAACAGACTCCGTCGCAATAGAAAATTATTATATGTCTTTCTCTATACACATACCTTGCTTTAAGTAAAATAAGAATTTTAATTTTGCCTTTCGGTAATTCAACGGGAAAATTTCACCAATCTACGCAAACAAGATTTATACAGTAACTATTAAACTATTTAAATCATATTTGTTTAATATTTAAGAAGTTAATTTTAATAATTCTTTTGTAAATTAATAATCCAAATATTAATTGGGTATCAATTTTTTGTAAAGACATTTTGAAAATTTTGTTTATTGTACTTATAATAAGAAACACATCTTTAAATATTCACCAATACATAAAAAAAATTCATACTTAAAATATTATGTTTTACCCAAGTATTCGATGACTTACATAGAATAATGCGGAAAACCCAACCTAAAGGAAAATCGTTTTACATTATCTTAACATATTTTACCAACATCGACTTCATAATAACAAGCAATTTAAAAACAAAAGATATTGTTAAAAGATAATAAGAACTCAATATGATAATTTTTGAAATAAATGCAAACTACCGTCACGACTTGACGACCTCCGTGGTCGAGTGGTGTGTACAGTGCAGTGTGGGTTCGATTCCCGGCCGAGTCGATGTAGATTATCATTAGGTTTCTATGTTATCTTGGGTCTGGATGTTTGTGGTACAGTCGTTACTTCTGATTTTCCATAACACAAGTGCTTTAGCTACTTACATTGGTCAGAGTAATGTATGTGATGTTGTCTCATATTTATCTTAAAATATATATACAAATGAAAATGAAATATCGTCCGTCCTTAAGCACATCTCTTTAGAAAGGCTAAACTGATTTCTTATTTTTTTAGTATCGTAATATGTCAAAAGAGTTTTATTAATGCCTAATTAGAAACTACTAAATCCAATATACATTATTTTACACCAGAGATTGGTTTGGAGGTTTTAATACCGATATTTGTATATATACGACCGTTTTCACTAGCTTTAATTTCGGAAATACTGATGTGACAAGTATAAATTTTATATTTTTGTATTAACATAAAATATAACTTTGTATGTAACAAATATATTTATTACGACACTTACTTCTCTGTTCCTTTCTGTGGCGACTTTTGGTTTAAACAGCAGCTGGTTAACAAAGCCGAGGAACATGAGGATGTAGAGACCGATATGAGTCAGGGCCGCCGTCATCAGCGAGCACTTCTCGAACGAGCCCGGGAAGATGTCGTGCTGCGACCAATCCATCCAGGGCGCTTTCTCCCTTTCAATCGCCATTTTCTGAGGATAAAGAACAATACTAATTCATATCAAATGCCTTCAACGTGGATACATGTCGGATTATAATTTTAAAACAAAAAAATAATAATAAGAAAAATCATAACCTTCTCTAGGTCTCACCAAGTAAACAGACTTCTCTAGACTCGTCTGTGTTGTTATTCCTATGGTACTCGAATGAAGCTGCACACAAACCGCCAGCGCTAATCACTGTTGGTGGGGATGGTGTCTTTATATAAGTTGAGGATAAAAATAAGGAAGACCGATGGAACATACGTGGGAAAAACAAATATAATTACCTAACACAATGAGGAAATTTATATCGCTTATTACATAAATATCAAAATACTACGTAAATACAAAATTACTATTTTAATATATTTATATCTTCTATTATAACAAAATAGGATCGTCTTTCACTAAATGCATATGTATACACGGTACATATAACAAAATAACTTTATTTTCAATTATCGATAATATCTGGAACGGCTTGACCAGTTTTGACGGGACTTTCGCTGAGAGATAGCTGATGTAATAAAGAGTAACTTAGGCCACAATATTAACTTTTTCGTTGATTAACTTCAAAGCGCACGTAGTCGTAGACACGGCTAGTTTATAAATATAATTAAAAGAAACGCATGAAAGGCTGTAATTATAATCGAGAGTTTATATACCGGATGGAAAATAATTATTTACAGTTTCGACAATGTTACAGTTCGTGTAATACGCGATCTGGCAAAACATTAAAACATAATTATGATGGTGATGTCATTCAGACCAATAGACAACGATCAGTATCAAGCAATATTAGGCAACGGACGTATTATATTCCTCAGATCAATCTCTGACACCGCGGTCACTCTCACTAACTGATATATTAGTGTCAAGTGTCTACACAATCACGAGTGTACTCTACAAATGCGATGAGGGAAAACCGAAAGAATTTAAGCGCAGGACCAAATGCTGAAATTGCTTTTCGAGGCGCAGAATAGAGGAGTGAGTTAAAACATTACTGCTGAAATATATGTAGATAAACATATACAAGGCGTAAAAGAGCCATTTTCGATTTTGAATAAAAACTTTTTTAACCAAACTTTTTTAGCCAAGACGAAGGAATAATTTTAAATATACGACGTAATGTAACGGAGGTTTTTATATTTGGAACCATTGCTGTAGCCGTTAATTCACATAATTAACTGAAATGAATGGACAATAAGAGGAACATATGCAGTGAATAATTACAATATATAAATAACTACAATTATGATAAAAATAAAAAAGTTAACAATGTAATTATTAAAAATTATATTATGAGAAATATTGTGAGGACTTGTAACAAATACGAATATTTACTACATATAGTATTCATGTGATATCAAGACTTAATATGGGGTATAAATAAAAACAATGGAATTTTACATATAAAAAAATGTTTGTAACAATTGATACTAACAAACCGTTGTACACTTGTAGGTTTTCTCATGATGAGTTTCTTCAGCACTATGTATGAAATGAGTTAAAAAAAAGTAATCAAATATACGACAAGGGCTTACTGCTTCACCCCCATGGGCATAGCATATTGTGATATAATCTTAACCTTTCTTAATTAATCAGCTATATAATATTAAGAGTCATTTTTAAATCTTGTGTTTAAACATTTTTTTGTACATTTGCCCGTCATATCTTTATAACTTTATAGGCATAATGTAACTTATGCTAATAATACCTTAATGTTGAAACAACTAAAAATCCTTGGGTATATACATTAACTAAGGAGTAACTAAGAATAATTTAATGTAAATCCGATCTATAGTTGTATATTGATACTAAAATTAGATTTACTATACACATCAATTTGTCATCATCATCTATAAATTATTAATCACACTCGTCTCTAAGTCTTGACAATTTCTGCTAAAATAAAACACAGTACAAGTCATAGCAATGTAATATAAACGTCGTAATCAACATACTCGAGGAAGTCTACTGTAGGAGTGAACTAGTGAGCAGACTATTAATAGGAATAAAATACAGAGATAAATAAAAGAAAGCATTCTTCATCATTCATCTATTTCAGATGTTTAATTTACTTAAAACTCTTTGAAAATTTTAATTTTTAGTTTTACTGTTTGATATTTGAATTGAATTTTGCTGTATATTATGCAAGGTTTAATTAAATAAGATTAAATATGTTACTCTTTTATATTGTAATTATATAAGTTTTAATAAGTTCAATTATTGAATATACTTTCAACTGTTAATATTTACTACATATTAATTAATTTTGTATGGCATCCAACAGAAAAACTTTTTCTGGAGATAACTAACTGTAATTTTTATCTTAATTTAGACATGTTAAACTTTAATTTACTGTTATTTTTTTTTTAACTTGTTTCAGACAAATAGTTACAATTAATTTAATAAGACCTACGGGTATTTAAATCAAAATAATTTGTTTTACTTTTTAATATATTTACACGAATTTTGAATGGATTAAATGGATTGAGACTAGACTATCATTATACTTATAAAAAGTTTTAATTAGTACTACACTAATTACCTTTTTTCTTCTAATTTAACATGAGAGTAGAGAATTTTAATTGAAAAATTATAATGATACTGGTTGCCGATAGCAACAATCAGTTATTAAAGTAGCCTTGGTAATCAATTTTCTAAATGTGACGAAGTATCAGTGGGTCGCACCACATTAGGTCACTGTTCTATTGGGGCGTGTCAGCCCTGTCATCAGAAAAGAGAAATTACAGGCACCGGCAATTTACGATGTTAACCTTATTTATTAATAAAACATTCTACTTACATTAAAGCCATTTGTAGTAGGCTTAAGCTTAGATTTTTCGTAACCATTTAAACCATGGTGAACTTTTCCGTTTCCAATGTTTTTGTCACTATTATCACATTTTATGTTTTCACTTGCTGAACTTCTTTCATTTAATGAAACACAACCATTCACTTTAGCAGCCGCCATCCTTGTGGTGGCGGAATCTAATCTGCAATCACTCAATCAGTGATATTTATTTAAAGTATTCAGTAAAATTACAAAAGCGTTAAGCGATAACTATGCTTTTAATTGATTTCAATTTTGAACGTACTCTCCTTACAAAGAATACACTTATGAAATTGCTGCATTAAAGCGCCGCAGCGCGTTATTATTTTAAATAGTGATACTGTTTTATCGACAGTTTTGGCATACGTTTATTTTGACATTGGTAACATGCGTTTAAAAACTGGGAAACTGGAAAGGCAGATAGAACAATATTTTCCATTATTTATTACCTATTTTATTTAGAAATAAATAATGTTATTTTATCCATAACGTAACTATTATTAATACTTTTTTATGATTTTATGCAATATCTTCTCCATTTTTTTAAATACGTTGGTATATTTTATAAATACGTATTTATAATAATGACAACTATTTTTTTTATTGCATAATCTAAGCCGAGCATCTAGCAGACAATTTAACGTGTTTTAATTTTTTATTTTTTCCGAACTTGGGCATATTGACTCAATTCAATAGGTTCACTGAGTCCGACGAATGGTCTTCAAGGAGCTGTCGGTAAAACAGTTTTACGGCTAAAACTTGTCAATAATTTCAACATTTTCTTACTTTCATACTATGTTTTTCCAAGATCAGCCACGGTTACACACATAATAGGAGTTCCATCTTACCAGTATTTTACTTTACATAGTATCTCAACTTTTGCAATTATTTATATATTTTTAGTGTTTTTGATAATATTATTTTATTATAATTTACCGGCAAATAGCCGCCCCCGTTTCATTGGACGGGCTGGGTCGAATGCGATGAGTAATACCGTTTGTCGTGCTGAGTGACGTCGTGCAGCGGCAGCCGGCAAGCGGCGCGCAGAGTGCAGACCTCAGTTCGACACGGCGAGGAGGCACGGCAAGACCCCCTCTTCAGCTATTCCTACCCTAGTTTGTGCTACCGCACCCACTATCGATCACTTTCCTCTAGTCTTATTTTATTAATTGTAATTTAAATATGGATAGTTCCGACAAAGTATTAGGAGGGCTTGCGAGCGGGGATAGCGCGACCACGGACGCCCTCACGTCCGAAGCGACCATGAAGCGCGACCAGGACTCCATGGACGACTTCGAACACTTGGATCGCGAGGGAAAACGGGACGACCCTGAGGAATCACCCATTCACAGCGCGCATGGCGCTGCTCGACATGTAACGCAGAGCTTCCTTGACATGGAACGAGATGAGTTTGTAGACACACCACGTGCGCCTTCCGTCACTGAAAAAGCCGAGCATCTAGCAGACAAGTTTACTGACAGCGAATCTGACGCTGACACGGCCGGAGAGTCACCCTTACACCGACCCGAGCCCCCGAAGCAGAGCGCACAGACCCCCGAGCCACCAGTTCCCGCACCCCATGATCCTACTCCGACCCTCGCGCCTACTCCAGCCCCGGCACCGGTCCAACCACCAGCGCCTACCGAGACTAAATCCGAACAAGTTAAAGAAGTGGCACCAACGAAGCCTGTAGAACCTGAGCTCGTGGAGCCCAAACCTCAGCCTCCACCCCAACAGCCCAAGCCAGAACCTGAACCGCCGAAACAGGATCCTCCCAGTCCGAAACCAGCCCCCGAGCCTAAGCCTGAACCAAAGCAGGAGTCAAAACCGGAGCCGCAACGAAAGCCGACTGCACACGTGATCGAAGCCGAGGTCATCTTCTGCCAGATGGGACTCGGTAAGCATTTATTCTTTTCTCTTACGCAGTATACGTATAACAATTTTACGTTTTTCAAGAGCGAAGCGCGTTCGTGTTACGTCACGAGTAAGAGTCTAGATTTTTCCGCTTATATTTTGGACAAGTGGATTCGACATCGATCAAATAGTTCTCGGTAAAATTTATACGAGTCCTTCTTTATTTGTGCATGTGTTATCTAGATATGATTGTGAGCGGGCACGTTTTTTATATTCGCCGATCAATAAAAACTGTCTGAATGTAACAGATGGTGAAAATTTTATAACAATGATTATTTAAACGACAAGCATGTATCTAATTATCGAGACGAGTTGTTATTTGAAAACATGAATTGGAATAGTATAATAATTTGTCGCAAAAATCGGAAGTGCGAGGGGTAAGTGGGTGGAGGCGGCAAGGGAGAACGGCTGCAGAGGTAGCGTAGCTGACGGAGCGGCAAGAGCGTTGACCGCTGCAGCGGCCGCCGGCTAACGGCACCCGCTGAAAACCCACGCCTCTCATTCGCTGCACTCGAAAAGAAAGGATGCCCGATTAATCATCGCATCTAAACCGAAACAGTAACAAAGACTTTTCAGACAAACTCAGCGTGACTTATAACTTAAATCTAAATAGCTAAACGTATTTTGAAAAGACTACTAGGTTTGACTAATATGGTGCAATTATAAATAAGTAGAGTTGTATGCGCTCAACTTAGAGTAATGAGCCTACTAATTCTATGGCGCCCGACGTAAGCGACCCAGTTTATAAATGCTTGCTCATATCCAACGTGCAAGGTGAAAACATTACGTGCAATTGAGTCACCGATAGCAAAAAACGTATAAAATTATTTTGTGATTATTCAATATTTCGCAAGGACCTGCGAAATGAAGCAAAATTGTTTAGACTTTATATCATTTCCAAGAGAAAGATAACACGGATCTTATCTTATCGATAATTCACTTTAACAATCTATATACATATACGATATACTTTTTAGATGACTAAAATCTAAGCAATTCGATTTAACATAATGCAACGAAAACTTTATAACTCTAGGACATAAAATAAAACCTTTTAGAGTCATGCTGACGATATACAGAGCTTAGCTTAGGAAAACTCATGTTTTAAGGAAATATGACGTGTTGTTGATGATATGTATAACTATGATAGTACCATTGCTAAATTTAGCAGCGGTTCCGTAGCGCTAAGCGCTCGACGCTCATAAGTAAAAAATCCTCTGTAGCGAGCTCACGTCGACCATTCTGCATTCACCAGTCCGACTGTAATCGTGATCTCTTATGTGACAAAACTGTGAACGTGTTCAGAAAGTTTGATTTTCAGTGATATAAGTACAGTGAGTTTGAGAAGTATGGGATCCGACGGTGACGTTACACGTAAGTTGTATACTTTGTTACGAATTCATTCAAACTCTAAATAATAGGTGGGTGGTATGTAGTTTTCCAACGATACATATTTCTGTAAATTATATTTAAATATTTCTAGTGAAAATGATGTAACTTTTCACTTATACGCTACACGTTCGAATTCTATGAATTAACATCTATTACGTCAGTTTATCTTGTAGAAGTAGGTGCATATTACTAATTCGAAACTGCTTGATTTTGTCATCTTCCCCAGTCGGTTCATATTTAAAATTAAATATACTTTTTATATATTAATAGCTTCCGTTATTTACGTCAAACCGTTTAAAAAAAACTGTGATACGAATCTATTCTCAATGTATTTGTATATAAAATAAATTCCATCTTATTTTTATTCACGCACGTATCGGTCGACCGATACGACCTCAACGACGATGCTGTTTTTATATGGATGCGTATTTTCTTTTGAACAAAATTTTAATTAAAATAATATTTAATTGTATTCAAAAGAAAATTTGTCTTCCTATATCTTCTTTCAATGCTGACAATGATAATACATTGACTATAAATTTATTTTATTTACACAAATACTGTTAGGCATTTGAACATATTGAAGATAGCTAAATAGGTACAGACGATATGGTATTCTATCTCTATATCTAGTATGGATATCGATGGCTTAAAATTTGTTAAAATTGGTCTTTGTAAAACAACCCTTTTTAAATTTTTGTCGCGTTTTCTTTTTCTTATACTCGAGTTCTAAATTGATTCATCTATTGTTTCATGGTTTTCTTGTTCAAAATGTAAACTATAGATAATGAAATAGAGCCATCATGAGATACTTAGTCTGTTTCTCGTGTAGTGTCACTTACGCGCTGCTTGAATACCATTGACCCAGTTTATACATTTTTTTTTACAAAACGTGACACTGCGCCCTTTGTGCTTCTTGTTCGCTGAACGACGTATTTTACGTCCTACTCTATTTACTCATGTTCAACTTTAATGTAACAAAGGGAAAATTTAAGGGTTTAATGTATCACAATGTCCATTGTTAAACTTTCATGAAAATGTAGATGTTGAGGTTGCTTTTTGAATCATTTTAATGAACATGATAAGTAAGATTAATATGGATAATTTATGACGCAAACTTAAACTAGTACTATAATGATTTGGTTAGACATTCATACTCAATCTCCAAATGTAATATTTGACGTCATTCATTTAATTTAAGGTTGGGAGTTTCTTAAAGTTACAATACTTGAGTTGTCGACTAAAAAACTGAGTAATTTGTGTAACTCCTGATGAAACAAAAAGAAAATAACAAATATTTCAACGGGAACAACTCATTATGTATAATTCTTCGTTATAATCTCGAGTATTTTTCTGATTCGCTACCGGAAAATAAGGAGTTTCCGTTTGAATAAAATATATCCGAGAGGAATACTTCTAGTGAAGTTCTTGTATGCCGTAAAAGCCAGACATATTAGCAATAAAGTTGGCGATGTCGGCCGAGGGCGGGGACTGGATCGATAATCCACGCGCGCTGCTCTACACAGACATACCGTCTGCTAGACGAACCCTTGACATCCACTTGTCATACCAGTATCGCTTCCTTATCTACAAATAGACCCAACATGACTACAAATATTAACAAGATACTTCAAACAATCCATCATTACAAAAATGTCTAACGATGGAACAAACTGTCGGTTTAATATTACATCACTGTTAAATATGAATGTAAAAATGATAAGATAGGGTTTATTTTTAAAGTTTTTATATCGTCTGTTACAGCGGTCGTGCTATAGAAGCCTTAAATAAAGGGTTGAAAAGATAATGTTATCGAACGAACAATGAATGAGTCATAGGGAAATTTTATTGGCACCCTCATAGTTTAAAGGGGTCCGTTTGATATAGCGATATACTGGTATCTACGAATAGTCATTAATTACTTTAGGTTCTAAATTGAAAGACTTGAAGATTGAGTATGTGTATTATACGTTGAACTACTTTGCTTAGTTTCTTCAGAAGTTGATTTGTCTTGGTCGTGAATTGGCTATGAATATACTTATAAGCAAATTTTTATGAAATGCAAATGAAAATAGAACAAAAAAAGGATGTATATGTATGTGTATTTACGATAAATTCCAAAATCCGACTATAATAACAAGGAAGTTTAATTTTAGCATAAAAGCGCTGCTGTGAATTCGTTCTTTTAGTAAGGACCGTTCCAGAAAATTTTGATCTTGGCGAACTAACAAATTGGGTCAACTTCAAAAATTCTGTTTTATCTCAATATGGGGTATATTTCTTAAATACGAATAGATGATTTTTATACAAAATAATTTACTTAAATCATTAACGTGTAATAATTTTACATCGCCGAGATGTATTAATATATTTTGTTTATAAACATATCGGCGCTCTCGTTGCTAATAGTGATGTTGCCTAATTAATTATCTTATTAATTGCTAGCTACACCGTGGTTTTATACGCTTTTAATTATATAGTACATGAAATAAATATTTATGTAAACGTCAAATTGTTTTAACTTTTCATAGGTTCATTGTTTCATTTCTGCTTAGATGAAGCATCGAAATTATTTGTATTTTTTTAATCTCTCTAAATTTTCTCTTGGATAAATAAACACCAAAAATAATCCTAAAGTTATTTTAAATCACAGTCATACTCTAAAATTCTAATTATTCCTATAGATACATTCTGATTTTTTTAATTAAAAATTATAAGATTAATATTTAAGTCGATTTAAAAGGAGATTAATCTTCTCTACGAGAAAATTTCCAGGTTATAAATACTTATGACAGCACAATAGGATTTGTGTACTTTGTCTTTCAACATTATGCAAGATCGGTACATAATCGGCGTCTAACGTGTCGCCGTGACTCATTCGATACTGCCGACTGACCTTATCCCCCGCAGTTTGTTAGCACTGCAACTTATGGACCAAATAAACATAATAATATTATTGCTTACCATACTAAATATGATTTGAATCGAACCTTTGAAGTTTAATGCCTTCTAGAGGAGTTTTGAGAATTTTGAACATTCAGAATAAGCAAGCAAATCATATACCGATATAATTAGACATGTACCGAAATATGAACGTTTAGATTCACCTTCGTAATTAGTTTAACGTTGCTCGAATGTATCGGCCATCAATTAAACGATATGATACGAGATTGAGGTTACCAAGGTTAGTTGTCGGGTATGGCGATCGATCATGAAGTAATGTTCCATTAAGAGTGCTTTACAGTCCACTTGGGCTACGGTAATGATGCGTGCAGCGTGTGCCGTCTAGCATGTGGTGTGTGCGGTGCAGGTGCGGTGACGTCACTGTCCGGGGCCGGTGCCGGAGCGCGGCGGCTCGCGACCGGGGTATTTTTAAACTGCCCTGTCTCCATCAAGCCCGTCACTGTTGCTGCACACAACGCTACATCGCTATTCGTTCGACAATGCATTGTTTGATTAGTTGTTTTTATTCTATTTCGGGATTTTTTTTCCATTGAAAAACTTTCTTCACGTAATAGGGGAAATTATAATAATCTTGATTTAATTGATAATTGTATAAGTCATATGCATAGTATAGGAAATATCCGAAGATATATCAAAATACGACGCAATTAGACTATAAAGTAGGTATGCGCATTTATGAAGGGGACAGTGAGTCACCTGGTGACGACGCCTATAGCCTACACAGACTGTAACTACTTACTTATGCCACCAACTACTTAACTATCGTTATACCAAAACAAATGGCCATTAATTTTAATGCATAATAAACTACACAATATGAATCGGACTTTTTAAATTCGAACCAAAACGTCTACGATTCTTCTTAAACATTTGAAACCTTATTTAAAAAAAACCTTCTTGGTGACAAATTTAAAGTTTTAAATTTATTACACGCCCAAAAAAATTGGTGTAAGCCTTTTTTTGGCTTTTTATAAATTGATTGTTACGTGTTCATAGATATTTATAATTTATACGTAGATATGGGAACAATAGCTTCGACATACGAACCAACTTTAGCGGTTTCCCTCGAGGGTTTCTCTTTTAAGTATTAAACATTTACAGTTGGAGTCACAAAGAAGTTATTTAATATGTATATTCATTAATAAAGAACATTTTTGTTACCTACATGCTTTTGTAAAATGTCACAATTCTGTAAATTCAAGCAATATATAAAAATCTTTATTTATTTCGCGACTGTGTTCTAAATTCAAGTATTGTTGGCCTTATTATGAAGATTACCTGTTTGAAAATTACTTATATTCATTACTTCAATGGAGCTCTAATTGGACAAATTATTTGCCCAAGGATTTGGTGTATTGCTCTAATTGGGCAAATTATTGGACCAAGGATTTGGTGTATGGTTTATGTTCGAATTTGGAACTGCTTGCAGCAAACGTTTTCAAGGAGTCGATACAACGCTGCGGTATCCTTGAACTTGCCGAGTTTGTCGTCGTCATGTACTCGTGATAAATTTATCTCAAGGTCGCTCCACAATTTTGTAGAACTTAGTTATTCGATGATTCACGCCAATCATTGTCTTTTTTTTATATTGTATTCTGATGTGATTCGTTGGTTTTAGTTTTGTTTCTTTTCTTTTTCGTCTACAAAATTCGATCGTGAATAATTATTATTAATAATGATTCTCAAGACTATGACAAGATTGCGTAAAAATGCGGCTACGCACTGCAGCGTCTGAGATCACCGTCTAGAGATAAGATGACTTTTTTCGTATGTCTGTGTACTATATTAATATCACTGAACTATCTGTAATAAATAAGCAGGAAGTGCCTCGTCTGTGCAACCTGTAATCTATGTTCCCGATAATACTGACTTATATGTTTTTTAACTGCATGATTTATGTAAGTGTTATCTTCTGTATTTCTAAAATATAACATTAATATTAAATAGTTTTGAGGTGATGGGATCAATTTTGCTTGGTTTTGCTACAAATGGAGAAATGGTAAAATAATGTGTAAAGTACAATAAAATCTACGAAATATTACCACTGCATGTTTGCGTGAAGTATGGTGGTGGTGAGGTGATGCTGCATGCAAGGAGTGGAAGGTGCGCAGTGACGGTACTGATAGCGCGCATGCGCTGCCGGCGGGAGACAGTGTGGAGGGAGGGGGCGTTGCGCCGCGGCTGCCAGTATCGACGCGAGTGTCGGGCGCGGCGCGCGCTCAGTCCGCCGCTTCCAGCTTAATTCCAATATTACGTAAAGTATCACGATGGCGGACTCCGGGCCCTCCCTCTGCAGCGTTCTCGACCCACGTAAGTGTCGGTGCAGGCTTCGCTTCGCCCGCTTGTCTCTCTCTCTATCGCGACTAACCCGCTAACGCGCAGCCCTCTCTTACAGATGCTTGGTTCGACCCTCAAAGGCTACACCCTGAAGGTGAGTGAAGGCGGGCGGCTAGCTGATATAACTCAAAGTGCGAACGGACGGGGATGCATCTCGTCCCCAGTTACAGCGATACTGTGGCACCGACGATGCTTCGCGAATTTCAACGGGGGACTGTGTGACCGCTGTGTAGCACAGTGTTGTGAGCTCAGTGTTAACTTCGCTGTGACGATGACGGTATTAGCAATCGATAGTATCGGTGAGTCCTGGCGGGCGAGCCGTCGCTCACCACGCCGCGCTCCACCTGACACCACTACTCACAATTTCACAATCGACCTCAGACAATAATAATACCTGTCAGACACGACGTGACTGTTCTAATTGTATCACTAACTTCACTGTCATTTGTTGCTCGTCACCGTGATCACTGATTAATTAATCGTCGCTGCATCTGACATAGACAAAGCACGTTAGATTTATACTGTTCTGCATTTTCATGTTACTTACACGCTCTAATCATTCAATAACAATGTGTATTTGACTTTTATCTTACATATTTTCTTTGTAAATACTAACGTAGAAAGAACACCTTAGATTTATCGCTTGGGAAAGGTACTTACAGGGAAGAAGTGTATTAATGGTCCGTCATAAATTGTTATCGTCGAATCGATCAAAATTTATTTAGCATGTTGCTAAGGAAATTGGAATGTTAGTCGTGTCGGTAGGCCCTTGATTTTTTCTTGTATGTTTGAGGTGGATATGTCGCGAGACATAAACTCGCAGCCGGCTGCCCGTCAGCTAAGCGCATGCCATCTGCCAAGATGAAATTAGCAACATTCTTAACGACATTGTACTTTATGGTTCTAATCGCAGTGCCCCTGTGATTATTGCTCGATAATGACCTCTTATCTCTCTTATTCGTAATTCGTTTACGTATTTGATTAACTATTTGTACAGAAGATACGTTTATTTTTTGATAAATGTATATTTTAGCATCAAATATATTTCGTTGCGATAGATATTCCTAGTTCAGTAAAGTGTAGGTACGTTACGAAATGAGATCAGATTAGATGGTGTTATCATACTTGTCAGCTACACTTCTTCTATATCATTCGATGCTTCGTTGCTTCACTCGTATGTAAAGTGACCGTTTCGTTTTTCGGCTTCCTCTATCACGGAAACGTGATATCGTTTCTCGGTGAATGCGTTTCGTACAATATCTGTCATTGAAGAAACAAAGTAAGGCTCATTATCCTTTGTCGTATTTTTTTGTAACGAAACAGTGGCATTATTGTATTTCTCACACCGTAATGCGATCCATATTATGTTCGATGCGGTATATTCGATTGTCAGCATGAAAAGGCAAATGTAGCAATTTGAAACAATACTAATTTAATGTTAGTGTTAGTATTATCTTAAGCCATAGACGTTATAAACTAAACAAGGACATTTGTTCGATCGCATCGGTTTTATTATGTATACAAGGGTCAAGACTAGTTTTCTTTATGTTATTTATCTATATCGAAATGTTAATCAATCAATAGACTATTTATTTAAACTTCGAATGTGATAAAATAGGCTTTAATCGTCAACTTGTAGACTAAACATATGTTATATGCTATGAATCATATATATGAGAGACGAATTCAGCATGATTATTAAAAAAAACCGTAATTGTACATTAAAAGTGTCGTAATAAAAGTAATAAAATACTAAGTTAATTATAATGATGGCAATAATGAATTAATTTATTAATCTTATTTAATCTGATAGATGATAAGGTTGATTATTTAATACTTAAAATAAACTATTAAATAAAATAACGTCCATACGAATTTAATCACGTAGCATGACTTTTTAAAATACGTATGTAATTGCAAAATAATTTATTTTCGAAATTACGCATTCGTTTGTGAAATGTACTATTAATGAACAAAGGTTGAAAAAAATGAATCACAATTTTATACACAGAATAACATCAAAGAGGTTTATTAAAAACATCGAACCTCTTTATTAAATTACAATTTAATATTGATGATCTGTAGAACATTTTTGATGAAGACAGGGGTAAGAATATTAATTAAAAACCATACATATTCTTACATATTGTAACAACATGTGGTCTACATACTTTAAACTAATGATGTAAGTTTTTCAAATTAATTCATGGTAGTTCTAGTCCTTTTAACGGAGTGTGGGGTATAAAGATCAAATCATCGCGTAGTGCAATCATTATCGTTGCATCTGATTGCACCGCAAGGCTATTTGCATTATTTTATACCGTTCTTATATGTCTTTTCCATGGTACTTTAAAGCTAATTTTTAATCGGTAAAGAGTTGTTACGAATGTCTGGCTCTAGACGAACATAAATGGTTTAATAAAAGTGGTTCAATTTGTGGGTCAAGGTTGGTTTAGGGCCGTGGTATACGAAATTCGCTTAGCCCTAATGAATGCCAAACTCCGATATAAGATGGGACAAAAAACGCTGCCTCTTTCAATTGACCTAAATAGCTGGTACTAAGATTTTTTTAGTTGAAAAAGAAAGAAAAAACCAATACCTTGTAAATGTAAAATCGTAGTGAACATTGTGTCTATCCATTATTATAAATGTCTAATAAAAAGCCGTAACTCCATTTTTTTTTAAATATTTTTTAGCGCCAGTCTTTAAAAAGAGTTCCAAATAACGTAAATCGTATTCATACTTTTTGGAACGAAATTGAAATAACTGTAATGTTTTATCTCTCCAGTTTTGCCAAAACGAATCTAATATTATATGAACCTTCATATATTTTAAGATCGATAATCGCATGAAGTTCTCAAATTGATAACGTTCAGCGGAGCAAAGTGTGTTGCAGATGGGCCACATCCCGCTTGTCGCCCGCGTTCGTATCATTATTGAAACGTAAACATACATTCAGATAGCATCCAAGATAATCAATAAGGATAATAATCTGTCTAGTGCTTCTAGACATGCTATAAATAGACGAATTATTCCCTATAACAACAGCCTGTAAATTTCCCTTTGCTGTGCTAAGGCCTCCTCTCCCTTTGAGAAGAAGGTTTGGAACATATTCATCCACGCATTCAATTATTCCGTAGTAATATCGTATTAAATATGTATTTGACATGTCATGTTAACAAATATATACGAAAGATAGAAACAGTTTCGATTCGGATCGAATTATTCCAAGCTCGTAAGTCCGGTTGTAGTGAGATATATCACCGTGTCAGTCGTTATAGAATATTCCATGATTACCACATGGTAATTTTATTTTGTAGGTTGGTACTATTGAGTTACATGAGGGTTCTTTTTGGTAGAATCTATTTTCATGGTGTACCATGATTTAAAATTCCTTGATGATTCAAAAGTACTACAAATAATCACACATTTTATTCTTGATGTGCATTATGTAAAATAAGTTCAATGTGTCACAATTCTTTTTTTTCTGAACTTTGGCGCAGGTAGGTAGATGATATAGACTTAAACCTTGTTTAATCCAGTATTATAGTAACAAAAATATTGGCATTAAGAGATTAACAACAAACAGAAAAACATAATCCAACCAGTTTACAAAGTCGTCTAGATCGTTATTAATAAAATTAAATTGTATTCGAATAAATTTAAACGGACTCTGCGGACACTAGAATAATAAAAAGCTAAAAATAAATGAATATTCGTCTCCTGAGGCAGACCAAATCGTCCTCCGACCGATTTTTTGTTTGTTTATCTTGGCTTGGAAAAGGACACTATCTCTAAACGGGTTAATGGAACGAAAACATATTATATGGATTTATTTATATCTTAATTAGTGACGATAATTATTATTACAATGAAGTCTCAACATTTTATTTATCTAAAGAGTTGTCTAGAGACTAATTGATCTAAAATCTTATGTACATATTTATATTTGTAAACAGTTTTAATCAGAGAAGTTCATAATTATAAATGAAGACAATTTGTCTTCGTCTTAATTACAATGCAAACAAATAATTTCATGTCATTTATTTTAATAACTATAAATGCACTATGTGTATGTTAATGTGTAAATACGAAAAATTCATACGATTGGATATCATGATCTCAATAGCTTATGTTTTTATTTTGATAGAAAAGAATATATAAGATATCGTCGTATCGAAGTAGATGTTAACAAAAATGCAAAATAAACTTTATTCAAGTGGGCTTTTACAAGCACTTTTGAATCGTCATTTAACAATTAAGTGAAGCTACCACAGGTTCGGAAAGTAGATTCTACCGAGAAGAACCGGCAGAAAGTAGTTACTCTTCTTCAACATTTAAAAACTACAGTCATAGTTACATACAATTATATATGTATGTAATGTATCCTGCCTGGAAGTCAACATGTATTAATTCTAAGCTTTATTATCATATACAAAATCTTGTATCGAATAATATGCCTTTTTTTACCAATGTATTTTTTATAAACGATTTGAATTTAAGAAACGGCAAAGTTAAAAATGTGGGATTATTGAACGGCGAATCTCAAGTACGAATAACCTCTAGCCGAATTTGTCGCGTTTTCCATGAATTCTGAAAATATTTGGAAGCCATGGGGTTATTCCTGGTGCCACGACTAAACGTTTTGTCACGGTTTGATTTGTATCACTTAAAACCTGATTAGTAATTTTCTTAAATTTGTTACGATTGAATAATTTAAACCAGTCCCATTGACATTAAGATTATATTTAGTCTGAGAATTAAGCTCATCAAAAATATAGTTTATAAAGAGTTCCGTACAACAGAAGATGGAACTAATTCTCCAATGGACTTCACCACTTCCTGGAAGGACGAGTACCTTACAGGAAGTGGCCGCAGTTGTATGAATTATTTCCTAGTAGTATAAAGAAAAACTATAGTTAATATTATTATCACCACCTCAACAATTGTTTGAATTATTTGGCTTTTTGTCCTGGTTGGATTTCAACCATCAATAGTAATTTGCTACATATATTACTTTTGCAGGGAAAAAGGATTTCGACATTTGTTTTTAGAGATGTTATATATATCCTAAGAAGAATAAAAAATGTCACCGTTAAATCAATAATTGTTATAGTATATCGGTATGTCAATATACGGTACTTGATAACGTTAGTAATTAGGTACATACATATATGTTACATTTAATATCTTATTGACTGGCTCGGACACACTTATCATTAACTACCGATACACATAACCTATACATTATTATGTATTGATCATTATATAATATCACTTAGTTGTATATAAGATATATTTTATGTAAGATAGTGTATAAATATATTTATTTTATGAAAGGAAAGATACTGATAGTATGGTCAGTCTGTTGTTTCAGTATAATTTTGTGGAACGGGCTTAGTAACAAATTGAAGTGTCCTATGACCCTTTGACACCAAATTTGTTTGATTAACTACAATTAAAGCTTATAAAATAATTTGCCGAATTACTGCCCGAAAATAAATTGGTTTTTGTATATAGATTGCATTAATAATTGTATAATATTATTTTGGATTTATTATTGTTGATTTATTGAGGTATTCATTAGAAAGTTTTACTTATTAAACAATTTATATTTCAGTGAACTTATAAATATGACAAGGTCGTAATTGTAATGGCTTCGTTAATTATTACAGACCTATTGTCACTTATGAAGGCTTGTCCTATACATTTAATAACTACGTAATGCATTAGGATTGTGAGTTAGTGAGTGATTCATGCCCGTAAATGTCTTAATGTGCGTAAGATGAGTAGCAGAAAAAAAAATACAAATTACATATACATATTATATTTGTTAAATTTATTTTATGAAAATGCCGATAATTTAGCTTGGAGGGAGGCGTCTTTGTGGGTGAATAGATCTTTAACAGATTATTTTGACCATGTATTTTTCCATCAGACTCTCTTAGTGTGATAGTTTTAGCGAAGCTAGCTCTCGGCGAGTCCCGGCGGAGCAGAGTAGGCATTCAGAAACTGAGCGATATTTATACCGCAGGCCGACGCTCGCTCGCCTCCCATTGTATTTCTGTTCCTACAGCTTACATTTTGACCGTTCGCGTCGCAACGCCATCGGTTACTACTAAAGACTCTGCTTAATTCGACTACTGCTATTTCGGTCTTCTGAAACCGTCTTGACAACTTTCTCTTTTGTGTTTTTTTTTTGCGAAAATTACACGAATCGTTTATTCGTTACATTTGTCTTTTTATTGTTTGTTTTTTTTTTTTTTTGTCTTTTATAGGTTTTAATTTAGAACGTGAAGTCTTGATTACTTGTTGTTTTATAAATTACTTTTTTTTTAAATGGAATTTTCTGTTCCAAATCCAAGTGGGAAAATTGCACGTTCGTAAATTAGTTTTAATTACGTTTTGTGCAGTGATGGAGTAATATCTGGGGTTAAACTCCATAGGTCTGATTTTGCATATCTATCAAAATACACAGATATATGGTATGTGCTTGTATTAGTCGCAAACTTTTTCTTATAGGCTTTTCGAGATTCAAAAATTAAATGGCATTTACATATTAATGTAATGTTCTATTGTCGAAAAATAAAGTCAAGAATAATTTTCTTCAGTAGTAATATTAGATGCGCTGCAGTTAATAAATTAAGCGCAGTAAAGCGGTTTTGTGCTGTAGACTGCACCGCCAGCTGTATCGATCGGTTTAATTCCGCTGTTGACACCGCGCTTACTGAACGCGGCCTTTTGAGTCGGCTTTCAGTTAGTTTCCTATTCCGGCTCGCGTTCATTTTAACAATAATGTCATTTATGTTTAAAATTTCTAAAGCCGTGACGTCATAGCTTTACGAAATTCATTTTAGACGCTGAATGAATAAGTCTGTATTTACAACTGGTATAGAGTTGATAATTAATATATTAGTGGTTAAACATATTTTGATAAAGGACTAATGTATTTCATAAAGAATTAGTTACTACTACTTACTAGTTCATTTGTTATAAAAAAATGTTAAATAATCTGATTGTATACAACGGACCGGCAACATCAAGTGTTTCAAATTTATAATAGTCTTGATTATATTTATAGAAAAGTATTTAATTTGAAATATTAACTTCCGTAATAAAATAAGCAACTTAGTTTTGGAAATAATTAAACTGCCGAGTAATTATTCCTTACTTATAATCCTTTTATGATTTATTATTAATTTAGAAATGTCTTACGCTTTTTTGAAGAATATTTTTGACATACTGACCTAATTTCATGCTATTTGATTGTATTTGATGTCAGTACAAGATTTAATTATTCATACTACACGTATTTTGTAGTAGATGGTAGAATGTTAATAGGTACATGCTGTGATCCTCACGATGTTTTTTTTTTTGCTATATCAAGCAAGGTATGAATTATACGGCACGTAGAACAGCAAAAAAACATATGATAAACTCAGTTCTTCTTGCCTGGTTTTGAACCAAAGGTCTTTAGGAAAAATCCACCACTTTAGCGCAAGTTCAAACACTAGGTCGTTCAGTGTGGTCGGAGTTTTTTAGCTCCACGGTACGATAATTAAAAAAGTAAAGATTACAAACTAATTAGATATTAATAAACATCATTAATTTTCAAACGATTTTAGGTCATTAGAATACTAATTATTTTCAATTAAATTCCTTATTATGTTGTAATAAATTACTTACTTGTCACGCGTTAATTCTGATAAGTATTTTACAGCGTTAATTTCGATTTATTTCGTGGATATCTCTAGAAGCCACATTTATTTATTAACATTTAGTTAGCTCGAAGTAAAAAGTAATTTTTTTTTGGAATTGGTGACATCTATTTGAAAATATTAGAAATGTATAACGATTTTAAAAAAAATATATATATACTGACTTTTTTTATACTTGCGTCTCCATTTTTATTGCCAAATGTTGCCACTTATCTGTATTGGTGATTTAAAAATGAATTTGTTAAGTTAATATAAAACCTTTTTATTGCAATATTATTTGCAGCTAATTGCAAACATTTTCTTCAATGTAATTTGAAGGAGCGTGTACAAGCATTATCGAGGTCACTAAATACAGTGAAATAAAATTCAGATAAAGCTCATATCACACGGAATGATTTGATTATCAATTCCGTGTAAATTATCTGTTATCACATTGATTTGCACACAATGTCTAATTCAATTACTTATTACTCTGTACGTAACCCTGTTTATAAAATACACAGCCATTGACGGTTTCATTCGAAGAGGACTGGCGTTTGAAGACTGTAGTCGATGTTACATACGCCTAGCTATTTATTTTGGCAACGATGTTCACACATGTTGACTTCGTTCGGTTGTTGATTGCGACAACCGAACGAAGTCGTGTATAGTACGACACAAGTTAGATAAAACGTAAAACGTAAAACCGATCTCATCCGAATTAAGGACGCTATCCCAAATTATCTATACTTATTTCTTATGTGAATATGATCTTTACACAAACGTAATAACTTGTAATATCATATGACCTAATTTATTCGACAATTTGACACGTCGATTTACATGCACTTGTTTTCTCAGGTTGAACTGACACGGGAATCTATAGCGACGAATAGCGTCGTATGGCGCGATAGGGAACTATTTCCGTTGGATGTATTAATCGGCAGTAACCGGTTTTATTTAATTTGCCGATGCTACATCTAAATTGTGTCGTACTATACTCGCTAAATGTATTTTATCGTTTTTCATTTCGATTGTATATTCTCGTGAAACTATAATGATGATTAAAAACTACACGTAAACGAGATATATGTGTACGTATATCTCAATACAAATTAAACGAATAAAACGTTTGCGAAAAATTACCAAAATGTTAACACAATACAATACAATACAGCAAAAAGCTTTATGTGTTGCAAATAATAAAAAAACACTACATTTAGCTTTTGTGTTAACTTTTAATTTTATTTAGTTAGTCTGTGATTGATGTAAGGAATTCGTAACTTATTTTATCGAATGTACATTTCACATTATTTTCGTCGAGTTGGCAGAATGCCACTTGACCTACGCCACTCTTACTCCTACGTAAAAAACAATGCAATTTCTCGTGTGTGCTGTAGTAGGTGTTTTAAAATACCTCCAGGATTACTTTCGATTTCCGTACGTAACGATCAAGTTCACAGCAGAACTGGTTTGTGTTCATGAAACTTTCGACGGTCAACGCGCAACTTGCATTAACAAGCTCCAAACCGAATAGTAGTGCTTCATTCATAATACTTGGATTATTAATTTCAGCAAAGAACAAACGAAAGTAATGAGACTTGAAATAATGTTATCGTTAAGTAAATGGATACTTTAGGAAGGACTAATCTTGGTAATTGTTTTTAATTATACACAGCAATATATTGCCTATAGGCAGGCATTAGTATCTTTATGGTCACTATGGAGGAATTATTCGTACGTAAAATGCACGATAATATTTTCTATAACATTATCCATTTTATAATTATTTAATTGGAGTATGAACTGTTTTTGTTGTTCCGCTCTGAAAAGAGACATAATTAAAAAAGGAAACGAGAAGGAAAAGTAGTATGTTTGAAAGAGATATAAGATGAACCACAGTCTTCTTTCCAAATTTCAAGCAAACTCAACAACTCTTTGAGACTAGAGTTATAAAGACAAAGCCTATTCCAATGGAAGTAGGAAAAAAGTTAAACAAACTTTTATGCGATTTTTTTCTAATGACTAGGCTAAAAATAACTCACATTGTGCGTTACCAACAGTTCTTGACTAATATGACTTAATTTTTAATTAACTATTGCAATTAACAACTTATTTTCACTTTAATTTAACGTACAAAATTATGATTATTTGCAAACCGTCTCGCAAATTATATTGCAACAATTTGTCTGTCAAATGTTGTTAGTTTATTCCTGTTATGATTGGAATAGAGTGTATGTCTTTTCGTATAATGGAAAGAGTGATAAAAGCTTATATGTCGTAAAAAGTAAATTATTCTCCTCGACCTTTATAAAGTTTTCCAGTACAATAACGTAGTGTACAGATAGCAGCAACATTTCATATGTTTGTAGCTATGCAATACTATAAGATATAAAGGAGCTTATGTTATAATGATATATTTATTACTATGTTAATCGACGTACGATACGTTTATTGATAATAAATAGGTTATCCATTAATACCTGTCTACTGAACTTCAGTACTTATCCAGATACTATGAGAGTTATCATATTATCTCTCATAAAAAATCTTTATCAAAAACGTACTATTACGTTTATTGAATATTTTTTTTTATCTTTAATCTTATATTTAGCAATCTTCACTTGCGTGATGATCTTTTTTTTGCGTAAACAATGGTTTTACTATTTCAGCGGACAACTTCAATGTTCTATTATTTTATAGTTGGACGTTATCTCATTTCGTTTTGTCGGGTAGAAGTCGTTGACCTTGTGGCTGTTATGGACATCAGACATCATGGAGCTCTGACTCATAGAGATTTTCGATCCAAGTCATTGAAATATTTATAGCCATCACTTAATTCGAAATTGTCGGTGTTTCGTTTCGATTAAATCGCTCCGGAGAAATACATTTTTTTATCGATATTATCGTTATTTTCTTCGTTGACCTGAGATAGTGCGTAAAAAACGATAAAGTAGCGACGATGTACGTTGCTTATTTGTCATTTATTTTCTCGTTTTAAAAATTTAATGAAGTATTCGGTAAGCGTTTTGTTTTTACGATGTTTTGATTCGATAGTATAGGCTCTCTTTCTTTCTCGTGGGACAAAGATAGGGATAGAGGTTCTGTCCGCGTAGAGCACGACGGCATGGCCCGCTCAGCGAGTAGGTGACGTGTGTAGAAAGGTAGCGGCGTGGCACGGCGGCGGGCGCCATGTGCGCCGCGGAACCTCAGCGCTCGTCCACTCTGTCGCAATGGCGCGTCCTAGGCAGTCGCCCCGTCACGCCGCGCAGTACGCTGACCTCCCGCCCCGTGGACCAGGTACAACCTTACCGTTCTAATAATAAGGCTTCGAATTATAAATGAGACCAGTGTCGGAATCCTGTAGGATAGCGCTAGGTGCATTCGTGTGTGATCGAACGGGTTGTGAGCGTGGAACTCTCGAAGCCTCTGCCTGTTAACGTGGACGGCACAACATATTGTTTCAATGTAATGGGACTTTTAAAGGATTTACTTACCGTTTGTAGTGCAGGTTGTTTTAGGTAATTCCTGTTGTTATTTATCGTAATGTTGAGATACTTTCATTCATTCAATTTTATATGTTTTAAACGCATTCCTCGAATGATTTTAAACTTCATTACGTTGTTCAACGGTTGAGTGACAAATTAATAATATATGTAAACAATATATCTTTCTCCGAAACAGGTTCGGACGGTGAATGTGAAAATATATTTTTTTTATATGGTGATGTCAAGGTAATTTTCCATTCTTTGATCCTATATCAGTGAAACTAAGGTAATATCAGACTAGTAACATCGCTTCGTTAATTTATGGTGCACTGTATATTATTTTATAGTTTTATTAAATATTTTCCTGAGTTGTCATGATGTTGCATATAATTTTTTCGAATCATTAATAATTTTGTTATACCTTATACATTTTTTCTTCATCTGTTATTGTTTAGTTTAAAAAAAAAAACATTGATTTAGATTGTACACATTCCATTTTTG
Source organism: Vanessa cardui (assembly GCF_905220365.1). NCBI lineage: Eukaryota > Metazoa > Arthropoda > Insecta > Lepidoptera > Nymphalidae > Vanessa > Vanessa cardui. Next base: position 3,365,502 of record NC_061130.1, on the reverse strand, counting down.
AAATGTATTCGAATTTTGAATTTGTTATATTTTAAACATCGCTTTATTGTCATTATAACTAATTCTCTTGTCACGGTAAGGTATGCGTGGGGGTAGCAGAGTTCGAAAGACAGCATACGTTCCGCTCTAATAGTTGTCTCCAAAGAACATTCTATTGTCGCCCGGTATGAAAGTAATAGGCGATTTAAATAGAAACACTCGTATTTGCTTTCATTCATAATTCATTTTAAAATACCCTGTAATATGCACTAGATCTGCAACACGCATGGAATTTGATTTTTCAATTTTATTTGAATATCGAACTAGAATATATTTTAATCGTTATTTCATGACCGTCAACAATTAGTTACAATCTAGAGAGGACAGTCAACAAAAACTGACAAATACTACTCAGACTTGTATGTGATTCCAATCTATTGCGATCACATAACTAGACTTTCTATAATAATAAGACTAGTGCTGTTTGTGTGAGATTTTAAAGTATATAACTAAGAGGTGGTTACGTGTCGCGTTTCCAGTGGAGTCTCTGATCTACTGGCGGTCGGCGGGACGGTCGGGCGCGGCGCTGGGCGCAGGCCTGGCGCTCCTCGTAGCCCTCGCTTGCTGCTCAGTCGTGTCCGTGCTGGCCTACAGCTCGCTGCTGGCACTCTCCGCCGCTGTCGCCTTCCGCATCTACAAGAACGTCTTGCAAGCCGTGCAGAAGACTAACGAAGGACATCCCTTCAAGTGAGTATATACGATATCGTCTCCGTTGTTATGCTCATAATTATATTGTCGTTAACAATATTCTCACAGTACACAGTGTTCTGCAGAAACCGGTTCGTACTGGAATCTGGAATGTAGCTTCTCGTGTAATATTTTATAATAATATTCCTAAAAATAGTTTTTGATTAAAACCGTTATATATTTAGCTATTATATACGTAGTACATATAAATAGATTAACATAGTTACTCCTATCGCGATGTTCGTTGAAATTGGAGGGTATTTATGTATGATATTTTCCCATGTGAAGTCTTAGAGCAAATAGTATGCAGCATGTAGTGGGGTTATGTTTATCTGTAATATGTAACGCCGATGTAAGTAGATTAGCGATAAATCCAACAGTAATGTCGATCATGCCTTGTTACATAATATACATATACCTTGGAGTCGACGATCGTGTGTGCAAAGTCAAGAAGAAAACACCTGTGTTTGTTTAATTAGTCGTTAAATACTCGGTGCCACACACAATTTATTTTATTCGGCGGAATTTTAATGTACGATTTTAAAACTATGTTTCGAATGAATAAGATTAGATCGATAACATCAAATTAGTTTTATCGATAAACTATCGGTTGTTTTATGTGATAACATCACTATTTTTTTATAAATATGTAAACTTTACATTTATCATGATGGTATTAATTTTACTGTAACTCATAAATAAGATCGTTATTGTGTATTCAGTTCCAAATGCCTTTCTCTTTCTCTCGTGTATTGCTCTATACAAGAAGTTAATCCTACAAATTTATTTCTACTTTTAGTTTAATTTTTTTCTCATTATTTTTAGTGTCGGGGAAATTAGCAAAATAACCGGTTTCGTGCCTTTATTTTTGTAATTCATGTTCATATATATATTTGTGGGTGGCCTTCTCTGTCATCAGATATTTTGGAGTTTGAGAACAATGGTATACGTTACCGGAAGAGGACCGTTTCACTAACAAAATATAACATACAAAAACGATACGTAATACATACGTTTATTAAATATTGTGTATTAAAACTAAGTGTTCGTTAAAAATGTGGCAGCTTCTTTTTCTTTTCGTTCTTGCCTTTTCATCGCAAGAGGTTGCTTTCAGAAACTATGGTAGTATTTAATCATCGACAATTCAAAAACGCTTCAGTGTGAATTTTACTTGAATAAAATTGATTTTATTTTCAATACAAAATCTATATAATGACGGCCTCCTAAACATGCAGTCGAATAGACAGTACAGTCGGGGTAAGAAAAGGTTCGTCGCCTTAAGGTCTATTGTCGTGTGCTCAGTATGAGCGATAATCTGCTTTACCGATCGAGAATGACATATTGCGTAGCGATGATTTGATGTTTAGATTCAAAAGGTACTAAGAGCTTAAGCCTCGATAAAGGAATGAAGGGTACATGGGGTACATGTTCTCAAGAACGAACTGCGTGTTTCCAGATGGCTGCTCGAGAAAGACATCAGCGTGCCGGCGGAGCGCGCTCAGTCGCTGGCCGCCGGCGCCACCGCGCACCTCAACGCCGCGCTCGCGGAGCTGCGCAGGTACGCACACACACACACACACACACACACACACACACAAATGGATATATTATGTACCCACCAGGGCCGTCTGTAATATATTGGAGGCCCTGGACATATTAGAATAATGGCTCCTATGACTTTGACAGAACACTATTTTGTTAGAATAGACAAAGAAACTTTCAATCTTCAATAAATATTGCTTGTATTAGGTAAAATAATGCTAGGTATTAAACTAGTTATCTATTACAATCTGAAAAGACGGTCTTTTTTTTAATTTGACCTGAAGCCTCTATCGATTGCGGGCACCTGGGCTTTTGCCCAAAGTCACCACAGGGAAAGAGGGATCTAGTACCCACCTGTATATTGTAGCTAATTTTTAAGTGTGCCAAAGAACAACATTCAGTATCGTTGTATTTCGATTTAAAAAATCAGTGAGTCAGTGTAACTACAGAAACGAGGATGAAATGCGATTAAATATTTCTAATAGTGTCAGTTAAATGTTAGGGTAATTACAGATCAGTGGCGATGATTTTAAATAGGCATAAATATATTCTTAATTAGGAATTAAGCTTGGTTCAAACGAGGTATCGTCGCATTCCAGGTTGTTCCTCGTTGAGGACTTGGTTGACTCGCTCAAGTTCGGCGTGTTGCTGTGGTGCCTCACGTATGTCGGCGCCTGCTTCAACGGCATCACGCTCATCATACTCGGTGAGATGACAATCTAATACGAACTTTGACTTTTACGAGATTAGAGATTTATTGGTAAAGTAAAGTAGTAAAGTAACAGCCTGTAAATTTCCCACTGCTGAGATAAGACCTCCTCGTCCATTAAGGAGAGGGTTTGGAACATATTCCACCACGCTGGTCCAATGTGGAATACACATGTGTCAGAATTTCGATGAAATTAGACACATGCAGGTTTCCTCACGATGTTTTCCTTCACCGCCGACCACGAGATGAATTATATATACAAATTAAGCACATACATACAGTGGTGCTTGCTTGGGTTTGAACCCGCAATCATCGGTTAAGATGCACGCGTTCTAACCACTGGGCCATCTCAGCTCAGCATGTGTTATTGATAACACGAATTTGAGTTTCGAATTAAGAAGTAAATCAATTTTAATATAGTTAGTTACTTATTTATTATAATGAAGTATGTACAGATACATTTATTAAAGCATTTTTTTAATGTTATATGTCTTTCAAATCTGTCGGTATTATTAACTGATGACGTCATCACTGTAGCTTGACATTATGATTTAAATGTATACATTTTACAATTGCAAATTCATTTATACGAACAATTTGTTCGCTCACAAAGACGCTAATTGTTTAGCAGATGTCTTAGAGTGCGCGAGACGAGTAACATAAAAGTACAGACAGCAAAAAAATGCAAATTATTATATGATTTCTTTTGTTTTTATGTTCGAACATTTAGTTTTGGAATGACACATTTAAACTCGATTTTGCTAAAATTATTTGTTCTTTGACCATTATATACCACTGCACAATGTTATACGACAGCCGGACAGACCGGATATTTAAATATTTAACCGAGAACTTCCGCCTAAAGCCGTATATATGCAGTTACGTCCGGACACCTGGTATGGTCACGAGGCACGGGCTTCGGTATCAAAATTGTCGATAGCGTTAGCTACGTATCGTTATGATCGATAAAAATCTACATTTTTTTATTACCCATATAAATGTAATGTCATACCGTCAGCATAACAACAGGTACAGTCACCGTATAAATATCGTATGTGGTTTTAAATTTGTATTATAAAACATACTAAACAACAAACAACCACAGCCTGTAAATTCCCACTGCTGGGCTAAAGGCCTCCTCTCCCTTTGAGGAGAAGGTTTGGAACATATTCCACCACGCTGTTCCAATGCGGTTTGGTGGAATACACATGTGGCAGAATTTTTTTGAAATTTGTCACATGCAGGTTTCCTCACGATGCTTTCCTTCACCGCTGAGCACGAGATGAATTATAAAGACAAATTAAGCACATGAATCAGCGGTGCTTGCCTGGGTTTTAACCCGCAATCATCGGTTAAGATGCACGCGTTCTAACCACTGGACCATCTCGGCTTAGTTTTAATAACATTCAAGTTAATATATAAATATTTTTTTTAATTTAATCATAATTTTACTATGCTCAGATCTGTTAACCTATTGCCGACTTAGACGCCAATGTATGACGTCCAAGTATGTATATGTTTGTTTAACCGTCCGTATGTCCGTGCAGGTTGGATAGCGCTGTTCACGTTGCCGAAGGCGTACGAGATGAACAAGCCGCAAGTGGACGCCAATCTCGAGCTGGCGCGCGCCAAGATCAACGAGATCTCCGCCAAGTACGTATGCCAGACCGAACGCCTGTCGTGCCAGCCAGCCAGTGACATTACAGGCACAAGTGACATAACATGCTGGGAATGTATGTTTTGACGACCTCCACGGTCGAGTGGTGTGTACACCGGTTTTCATGGGTACGCCACTCTGAGGTCCCGGGTTCGATTCCCGGCCGAGTCGATGTAGATTACCATTAGTTTTCTATGTTGTCTTGGGTCTGGGTGTTTGTGGTACCGTCGTTACTTCTGATTTCCATAACACAAGTGCTTCAGCTACTTACATTGGGATCAGAGTAATGTATGTGATGTTGTCTCATATTTATTTATTTATTATTATTTATTATGTACGAGATAATGTGCAACTGACCTTTTTTGAAGTGACCTTTTTGCTGGTCTGTATAACTAATTAATGAAATATAAACTTAGTTGTACGAACTTCTTTCTATAATTGTATTTTTGAATGTTTCAAAGTGTCATTGTTTCACTTCCTTATGTTTCTTTTTCTCCTTTCATCCCTCTCTTCAAAGATATCAATTGAGAGAAAATAAATAGGTGAATATCTGATGATAAATTTAGTACTAGATATTTATTTATATGTTAATATTAATCAATATTAATTTAAATAATTGTATTAACTAACATGACTGTATTTTTTTTAAAGAGTAGCTACTGAGTTTCTTGCCGGTTCTTCTCGGTAGAATCTACTTTCGGAACCGGTGGTAGCTTCACTTAATTGTTAAATGACGATTCAAAAGTGCTTGTAAAAGCCTACTTGAATAAAGTATACTTTGATTTTGATTTATATTATTTTCCCGTATTAATTGACGTGTGTCACGTGGCAGGGTGCGAGCGGCCGTGCCTCTGGGCAGGAAGGCGGAGAGCGAGAAGGACAAGTAGAGTGTGCGAGCGAGAGGGCACACCTACAGCCAACACGCAGTTCTTTTAGCGCCGGAGTTTCACTCACTGTTTGTTATATTTATTATTACTGTATTTAATAAAGATACACCTACTTTACGTGTAAAGCTTTATGAGACGAGTCATGCGGAGATTATTGTATTTGCTTTTTGAAATTTTAAATTAAAATAACTGTCGAACCAATTCGAGCTGTTTTATTCTGTCCCTAAAACGTCTTATAGATCAGAGAAACGAAATCCTCGTTTGAGCCTTTGCTTTGTTGGGTTTTGATGTCTTAAAAAATGTGACGTCACATATTTTCGTTTAATTGGTTGAAATTATGAATGAAGCTACCTAATTCATATAGTTTTTTTCTGTTAAAGGCTCCTCATAAATGTGAACATCATAGTATGTTTATTATTGACGATATTTCGTGATGAATAATTATTTATGATATAGAAAATCAAAGTAGGTTTTTATATACATTAAAACATCTAGATATTTATCTATATCTACATATACATAATAGCAGCAAATCTTTTAGTTCGATCAGGCATTTTAAGAGTTATTTATATATCATTCTCCATAATATAATATGTATAATAATAGGTATATAGTACTTGGTGGTAGAGCTTTGTGTAAGCCCGGGCAGGTACCATCAACTTTAAATATACTACTTATTACTGTCGTATACTGGTTTGAGTAAGGGAATTTACTCACACAAAAGACAACTTAGTTCTCGAGGTCAGCAGCACTTTGGTAGTTTAAGGAATGGTTAATGTAACATACAGCGTCTATTTTTATGGGAAATGGTGACCACTTACCACCCTGTGACTCATTTGTGTCTGGTTATTAGGGGTCGGTGGTTATTTGTGGTAGGTATTATTAAAAAACAAGTCTTATGGCTTCTTTGAAGTTCAAATTTCCTGATTAAGAGGTTTGGCTGTGAAAAAGAAACAGACAAACAGATTTACTTCAGCCTTTATAATATTAGTATTGTTTTCTAGACATTTCAACGTTTTTATATTAAAATTGGAATGATGAGTGGAACATAAAGTAACCACGCACGGTTTATTCTTTTCAAAATAAATTATGTATCAACTTTATTCATCTTTCGTAAATAAAAAATACGTTGACAGTTTAGGGTTTATATATTTTGGTTTAACATCAAATAACTGTTACGACATTTTGCGTTGAAGACTCCCTTCGCGATGGTTTTAATAGAGTGGTAACTTACAGTTGCTTCACAATGTATTAACAACAATACTATGGTTTTTCACAGTATTATAGAACTTTTCAAAAGTAAACAAGTAACGCTTTTAAACTAGTAACACTTGGTTTCAGATTTAGTTGTGTTAGGTATTAGTTTCCGTAACAAGATTTCACACCTATTTTTAAATTGGACTATTAAAAATATGAAAGTATAGAAATGTTTTGATAAATATAGCGTATTACTCTCCACGAGATTAAGTTAAAGATAAAAAATTGGACTTATATTTTAGGTAGACTTCTGGAAATATAAAAATATGTAGTTGATTATACTAATATTCGGCAGGGGCTCCTCTCTGTTCTTGCGTCTTATTTATCCGAGGGATCATGAGATATTTTTTTTTGTTGTTATACTAATATTTGGCAGAGAGTAGACTATTCTTACTTTTTATTTATTATGAGGGATCTTGAGAAAAGGAAAAATGGGAGTTGAGAAATCGTAAAGTTGTTTCTTATAGCAAATTTTATCGTTTTTTAGAGTCTGTGTCAACTTGCCACTGTCACTTTCCCATGTCAACGTCACATGTCAAATGCTCAGCTGTCTTTGCCATACTGTCAGTTGGTCTTGAGTAATGAGTAAAAATGATGTAAAATAAATTCTTTTCCAATTCTTGATCCCTTGACCCTGTTACTTAATGTAAAACTGAGATTCTGTTATGTTGATAAATATCCAAAATCACCTCAATAGTGATTAATTAAGTTTAAAATTAAGGTTTACAAAATGCCTACGATTGCAGTGTAATATAAACATAAGTGAGAAGCTTATAAACTAAGTTTCCAAAAGATATATCAGTCTTATAATCATGTGCAGCTTAACAAGGTGAGTTTGAATGTATCGTTTTATAAATTTCACGCTTGTATATCGTGCCCGATGATTATTTTCGTCATTGCACAATTTATTCTTAAAAGTCATAAGCTATCGTTTTTCTGCACACCAAGCAGAATATTACTTTAGCTATTCTTACAACTTACAGATGCTAAAGTATCTCTAGTCTATGTCGACACTAAAACTCATCACAGCACTGCACTGCCGGTAGATATATGTTTTTATTTTTAGTTAATGCTAACCAAACCAAACCAACTATGTTGCATGACTTGCTTATATGATGTGGAGGATATCCTAATTGTTAACATATAATTATTTGCATTCATTAAATTACTAACTCTTTATTACTAAACAAATATATATCACAAACAAATTTCTGGCCGATACAAATTTTGTAAACATTCTTATCTGAATTTAATGATAACATTTGTAATTACTATGCTAAAATATATAGCAACAATATCACTATTGAAAGTTTTAATTACTTGATATAACAATACATTGGAAGCATGCTTGAAATGCTATTATTTTAATAGTTATCTCAAAATTAATAATACTTCAAATTGTTGCCATATAAGAAATAAAAAACAATAAAAAAATAATTAAGCCTGCTGTTATATACTAGTTCTAATCAACAATGCAAGATAGTAAAAATATTTAATATGTTTATTTATTCAATGACTTGTAAGGCCTCATCTAGTTGAATTAACAGAGTGCTCCATTTAAGTTGTTGACTGAGCTTTAAAACACAGTTATCTAGAGCTACTAAGAGAAAAATGTCCAAATATTGACCATGAACAAATAATGATAAGGGCTTGTTATCAATTTTTCTTTTTCTACATTTTAGATGGACTCTGATTGCATAGTTGTAGTGCAGATGTGGAAATCTGTTAGTATCATTTCCTTTGTTACTTCCTTAATAGTGAGATGTGCACTCGCTCACAGATATAACATCAATTTTAATAAAAAATCTTTTGCAAAGATTTATTTACCTTGTCTATTGATTGTACATTGTTAAAAATCAAGGCTATCTGTGATTTGATTTAAATCATAACAGATATAAAATTTTTATAATAAATTTAGTTTAATTTAAGCTTTACTAACTTATGTGGTTTAACGTACGCGCGAACAACGTCTTGTTAATCGAATCATATTAAAATGTTTCCTTTTGCTTTGCTATGTATATAAAGTGAGCGAGTTTCGTGTGTTTGTGCGTGGTAGTGTAGCTAGTAATTTTAGAGATGTCGGCGGGGAAGCGAGGTGGAGACGGCAGCGACGGGGGCGCCGGTGTGCTCGTCGCGTTGCACCGCACCATGTCGCTCGTGGTCGACAGGTATGCATCCCAGCACTATCGCTTGCCACCCTGACTGCTGCCACTGCCATTTACACTGCGACCAGCAGACAGCACGCACGCGTTCGCTCTCATTTTTGTGATATTCTCGTGCACTCAACAATGTAAAGTATTCCCCGTCAATTAGATATCATTTAACTTACTTTTAATTAAACTAACTATAATACGATTAATCTAGAAGTCTTAATTTAAATCAATTCCTCTCGCGACCTTCAAATCTCTTGAGGCAATTGTAGTATATTGTATCGTATGTTTCTATACTAATACTAAGTGCTGTGTGAGTTAATTCCTTTTTATTTTCAAATCCCCATATTTTGAGTGTGGAAAAATCGTATATAACATTAATTATATTAAGGATAAAGGAACGCAATACGTGGAACTAACATGTCATTTTCTTGTTCTAAAGGTATGAGGTTTGCATTTTTTCTTTTTTTTGCTTAAACTAACATTATGTTATTTTTTTTTTAATTAACGAATATTTATAACCTGCCAATATATTTCTTTCATATTTAATATACAAACTTGTTATGATCGCTAACTTGAAATAATCCTATATTTTTTAAATGGTTTCGATTACATTTTGAATTTCATTCATCATTCGTCAATATGAAGTTTATTTCTTCGCGTATTTATCCAATATTTGTACACAGTGCTCGTTTTACAGTCGATCGCAACCGAGTTTTATGATTCTTTCGCTGATTGATTGATTACTCATATCTATACATCGTGTAGTCTGCGTATAAGTTTTACTACATACAAGAGTATAAATTTCTTATGTTTAGAAACGTATTTGAGTATTTTAATTATTAAATATTATGAATGATCGTTTCTTCGTTTGGTTGTGTGTTATATTCAATTGTGCGAAAACGTACAAGTTATCTATTAGACCAATTGAAAGCCAGCTCGCAATAGGTTTGGTATATATGTCACCGCAAAATTACAAAATTCGTTAGATTACAATCCGTGTTGTTAGATTGTAAACTATCGAAATATTGTGAACTGTGAAATATGGTTTGCAACTTGACGAATTATTTTTCGCTAGTAATCTAACCAAGTTTGTAATCTTACGGTGTCATATTTATAGCAATTGATGTACCTATATCACTTACAATGTTATTATATCGTTACAAATACCGTTATAGGTAACGTTTTAAGTACATAACACACATACCTAACACCTGTATAGCATAAAGCGTGGGCGAAGTCGTAGGTCGAGCTTAGTAATTAATATTTTGTTCATTGTTAAGTCAGTTTAAAAAAGGAAGTAGATGAAGCAGATTTTACGTTGACCTACATTAAACGGCTCGAAATAAAAACCTGCGTTTAAACCCAATTTTAAATGTTACAGTTAAGAAAGTCAAAATGAATAAAATTATCCGAAAACGGCTATTTACAGTACGATTATATTATTTTGACCTTTATCGTTTATCAATTAATGTAATAAAAAATCTATAAATATATTAAGGTTATTGAAGCTTTTTATTTAATTATATTTAAATTTATTTGGGTCATGTTTGTTTAATTTGGTTGGTCAATATTGTAACTACGGAATATCTTTTGTTTTTTTTTAATTTCTTCCACCGACTCTGTAAGAAGTTTTATCATTGGCGAAATAATCTTTGCCCTTTTTTGGCACAAATAAAAGCCAAAAAAAATAATTTTACACGCTTAATCATTCTATAAATAAAAACAAATGAACTAAGTACATTTCGTGCTGTAGTTTCGTTTTGTAAATATAATAAGCTGAAGTACATTCTTTATTGTGTTCAGAAAGTTATAAGTTTAGACTACCTGTTCCACTAGTTATTCACTTATAGACACATGTTAGTGCTAATATGATATTCTGTTTAACGATTCAATTATAGGTAACTAGCAACACTGATAGTATATTTAATGCTGCAGAATTTGTTTATTTACGGCTTCATATTAGAAACTTCTAAAATTATCAGTGCTTCTTTACTATATTGGCCATGTATTATAGACCAAAATCTTCCTCTCGAATAATTTTATCTATTAAAAAAAACCGCACTGAAATCCGTTGCAGAATTTTAAAGATTTAAGCATACGTAGGGACAAACAGCGGTAAGCGACTTTGTTTTATACTATGATAATGATATCAATTATAGATTTTGACCGTTGAATATAAAAATCTTGTTTGAATAGTCTTCTTTATTAATATTAAATGAAAATATATATAAATTTATTTTTACAGATTTTTGTAGCAAATAATATCATACAAATAAATATTTACACATTATTCTTATCAATTATGTGGTAAAACAAAACATAAAAATATAATTATTATTAAAACACCAAAGAAGTTTAAAGAGCATAACAATATGTGTCTATTACTTAGACACTGGGAGTCCGAACTCAATTAAACAAAAAATTACTTTAAAAATAAGTTTATATTAATAATTGTTGCAATTTAATTATACATTGTTTCGTTGTCATTAGTAGTTAATAAGTGAATAAGAAAAAATCATAAGAAGATCACAGAACATTCGATTTTTTCAATTACTTTTTCTTTTACAATATTGTTAAAAAAGGTTTTATATATGATTAAATAATGTTAATTAAAATTAAATAAATTTATATGTTTATATAATATAGATATAAAAGAAATAAAAATCGCAGGCGCGAACAATATGAAAGTCTTAAAATATCGAAATATAATATGAATATATTGTTGGTTGTGTCCTACCTGCCTTGTTAATTTTAATAAATTTAAGGAAATACTCTTCGTCAGACGAAAGTTCCATGTCGGAAAACAAAGAAAATGCTAATATTTATTGGGTTTAGATGTATAAAATCCACAATTAAAACATTGTCTTCTTTACAAATGATATATTTATTATTGTTTAATTCATAAATTTTATGAATGTTTGAGCAGATACATTTTTTTTTAATTGATAATAAACAATTGTTTAAGATTTATTCATTTGCAGCAAATAATAACATTGGATTACGTCACTGTATAGAATGTAACATTATATGACGCATAGCAATTATCGTCTTTAAAAAACATATAAACGTATGTAAGGAGTTTAAGAATGATTAGGCAGTTTGCATATTTTTTTATAACACGGTTTTTGTTTAATAAAAAATATTTGGTTCCGTCTAGGAAGGTTTTTGAATGATAATTTGCATGTACTATAAACATAGAATATACATCCTTTGAGTTACCCTTCTTATGAATGAAAACCGAATTAAAATCTGTCGCAATGTTTTAAAAGATTTAATTAATCAAGATTTCAACCAATGATATCACGCCATTTTAATTGCGTTAACTCCTTGCTCGAAATAGGCTATATATCTCTTATGTAGATGTCATTCAAAAAATTAATTAACTGTTACCTTCGGTTATTTAAAGAAAAAAAAAGTATTGTCGTATGCGTGCATTATAAGACTAAAAATTGTCGAAAACCTCGGAAGCCACATTTTTCAATTTTTCAAGTGGTTGATTGTGGGTTAAACGCAGATTTATTATTCGTTTTTGTATTTTACTAATTTGTTTTACTTTCTTTTTTTCTGTGTCTTTCTATATTTTTGTTTGTGGTGTACAATAAAGTATTTTTCATTTATTATCTGAATGATTTATTATAAAGATGTTTAAGTATATTAGGATCGCGCGAGATTTGTAAACGTGCGATTATCGCCGGTGTATGTAGATATAATTAGTATAATTGTGGTCATTGTTGCGCAGATCTAGAGGCTCAAACTACATAAAATATGTACAATGCAAGCAATACTTCTTGAAAATAATTACGAAGTGTCTCTATATACTTCAAGTAAGCAGCACTATACGCGCGATAGTACAATTTATTACATGAGGATGGAATGGGATAACTATTTTAGTATATTTCCGATAACATCTGTTCATGAAATTAAAAAAAAAAGTCATGTCAATGTAAAATCAACTTACAATCTTTACGAATATAACATTAACTAAAAAAGACGATTTAGGTTGACGTTTTCTGTAAAGCAGAATGCTGTAATTGATAATTTTATTTATCGGCTTACAATGCGAAGCTTGTTCTTAGTTCCCTAATTAAAAAATTAAAAGTCGTATAAATTCACAAATGAGTCGTTTACGTAGTACATATATAAAATGAAACATTGAGGAGCACTCTTCAATTTTATCAATGCATAATGTTATCGTAGTTTTTAATTATGCACGTTTATAATAATGTAGAGTACATGTAACTGTCACTTGACGCAATGTTGCCAGGTTTTGATTATTTATATGTTTTATACCCAACTAAGTCTTATTATTAAAAAATAAATCTGTGGCACATAATGATTCATTGATATAGCCTATAATAATCAAAGAAACAGCAGATAGAACCTTTGGTTGACATATTCCATATCATTTGTTTTGATTTTGTCTGCAAACAGTTCTCGATTTTTTTAATGAATTGTATTATTCATTATATAACTTTATAAATAACACAATTATCTGAATTTCAAATTAAATACTTTGTCTGTTTTTCCGCTTTATCAGTCTTTGCTCGATTTCTATTATACAGTTTTATAGTGTATTGTCAGGTGTATATTACACTTTACACCATATATATATCAGCGCGCGACATGCATCCGTTCTACCCCAATTTACAATTTGACCGCCTCCATCGATAGATTACAATATAGCGAAATATAATACACTATATTGCAATAATATTTACAATATGTCTCTATATATATTATACACGTCGAAATATATACAGAGTTATTGGTAATTCGACGTACATCTGCTAGGAGGTGATAGCGGTGACTATTTGTAATAATTTTAACCGCAATAAGCGTATCCAAAAGTAAACCATTTTTGAGTTATCACGTTTTTTAGCTTTTTCCAAAATTTGTCAAAAATGCAAATTCAAAAATTTATGTAGAAACTTTTTTTTTTAAATCTATTTTTTCTTCTGATTTATAAAAACGAATAAACACTGGATATTTGTGAATATTAAAACAGTCATAAACAGCACAAATTTAAAAATGGGAGTCGGAAAACGATATCACCAACAACCTGTATAATACAATCTGACGAGACAGGTTGTAATCTAACGAATTCTGTAATCTTACAGTGACATATATATAGTTTATATACGGTAAACATTTATCTAATTAATAAACTTCTTTATTTAATATTTTTTGATGCAAAGAGGTATTATTATATTTACATATGTTATTGCCCGTTGCCAATTGATAGTCGTTATTATACGTATTAACAATAACATTCATTGCTTTGCTATAATTAGTTATTAATAATCAAATAATGGATGCATATATTTATAAAATAATCATATAATAAAAAATCAAAAACTAATCTTCATACAAAATTTGATCCAATTCGTATTGAATCGTTTCGCAGTTTATGTAATACATTTAGTTTAGAATATAATACAAATACATTATTTAATATTATAAGGTTTTTATTGGTTTTGACTTAAAGGGGTTTCGTCCAATGCCCAATATCCAATATTTGGTTAATAAAAAGAAAAGGTCATTGGAGTTATAACGGGATACGCGCCTGAGCCGCGCTCATTGAACTTACCATAAGACACTTTACTTAAATAATTGTCACTTAGGATAATGTAAATGTAACATTAAAAAAAAATAACATTAAAAATTCAGACCTGGAACACATAGGTAAGAGGTCAATTATATAGTACTGTTTTAATAAAACATTAAACAACGAAAAGAAAACAGACGCTGCAACATTTTATAAGTTAATGAGTTTAGATAATCATAATATTTACGAAATATGTAATTCTTTAGATCTCATTCAAACGAAGCCTGACAATGCTTTGATTTTGATACAAGAGTTTTATGTTCCAAACATGTATAGTACGACACAACTTAGAAGTAGCATCGGCGACATTCGTAAAACCGATCACATCCGAATTAAGTACGCTCTCCCAAATTATCAATATTTATTTCTTATGTGAATATGATCTTTACCCAAACGTAATAACTTGTAATATCATATGAACTAATATATTCGTCAATTTGACACGTCGATTTGCTTTCTCGGGTTGAACTGACGCGAGAATCTATAGCGACGAATAGCGTCGAATGACGCGATAGGGAGCTACTTCTATATTGGTTGTATAAATCGGCGGTAATTGGTTTTATTGAATTTGCCGATGCTACATCTAAGTTGTGTCGTATTATAAGACAGAGGGCGTTAATTAACTCAAACGGTACTTATGGACACTATTTTTTGTCATCGTTATACCGAAATATAAAGAACTTTTAAACTTTTCGCGTCCGGTTTTTGTGTTCGATTGTGAGGTATTACACGAAATCTATATTAATATTATAAACGTGAAAGTAACTGTCTGTCTGACGCTCTTTCACGGCCAAGCTTCTGAACCGAATTTGATGAAATTTGGTATGAAGTAAACTTGAACTCCAAGAAGGACATAGGCTATTTTTTGCCTGACGCATGACAACCAACATCCTACAACGCGACTGTCGACGCGGGCGACTTCAAGTATATATATAAATAAGTTATTATATCATTGTGAAGTTTCATTGAAATTAATTCGGTAGTTGTCACACGAAAGAGTAACAAACAGTAAGTATATAAACTTTCGTCTTAATAAAATCAGCAAGAATATATTAAAAAATCTAAAATTTTTATACAATAATCGTCGTTTTATTTTTATTTCATATCAAATTACGTAATGCAGAATTGTTAGTTGAACTAAATGCAAAATAAAATGCGAATTAAAAACAAATTGCTAATTACTGCACA
The DNA here is from genome assembly GCF_905220365.1 of Vanessa cardui. Classification (NCBI taxonomy): domain Eukaryota; kingdom Metazoa; phylum Arthropoda; class Insecta; order Lepidoptera; family Nymphalidae; genus Vanessa; species Vanessa cardui. The sequence continues at coordinate 3,349,778 of NC_061130.1, read as the reverse complement.
CTACCGAGAAGTTACATTCGCTTTTCGATTTTGTAATTTGCTTTTGTCGTTTCACTGTTACGAGCGCTCCATCTACCATTTGCTTTTTAATCTGTTAATCCTCAATTTTTATCACTAAATTACTGCCATAATATAAATATTTATAATCATTGATAATACTTAATACTTTGCGCATGCATGCTTTCTTTTAATGACTAATGTAACAAAACAATAAGGTACAATAAACAATATAATTGAAATAATATGAAATAGTTGAATCGAATGTATTTTTATATAAGAGAGAACGCTTACCGTAACAAGATCCCTTTGTCACTTATATTATTAACATATAAAATCGAAAAGTATTCTTTTGTTGAACTGCGTACGGCTTCGCCCACACTCGAACTGATAGCAATCTCATATAATGGAATATTAATCTTATACATTAGTGTTGTGTTACAAATCAATTAATAATGACGTCTGTGTACGTGAGTCGCGGTCTCATTAGGAACAATACGTCCGCTGCCCAACAGTTTATACGCTATCAGTATTGATGGATTAAGGAAAGATAAGGTGGATTGTAGCATACATAAGCGACATTTGAAATACGGCGCCAGCGCATTTGCCATTACGCTGCACAAATTGTATCTTTGTAATTAAATACTCTTGTTTAATATAATTACGTAAATTGTATACTAAAAGTTATTGAAAGTGGACTGCCGCCTAAAAGTATTTTTATACTTATAGGTTAAACGAGGAGAAAGAGAGGTCCCCCTGTCTTGGAGATAGACCAAACGGCAACATAACGATGTGGGGAGCACAACGACGCATCCTCCTGGATGTGCTGATGGCCTGCTGGGGCCTCGGCACCTGGCTCGGCGTCAATGGTCTTTACGTGCAACTGCCTCTGCTCGTCGAGCGGCTGCCCGAAGGATGGGCTCTCCCGTCGTCGATGACGGTCGCCATCCAACTTGCGAACGTTGGTCTGATCGCTTACGCTGTCTTAAGAAGACTTTTCCCGCGAGCGCCCGACGCTCCTTACATATATATATTGCTAGTGATCGGTACAGTGGCGCTATACCTGAACTCTTTCTTATACACAGAGACTGCAATGATTGGTGGGACCGAACGTTCGTTTTCGTTTTTAGCGTTAACGTTCTTTGCTGCGCTAGTGGGCTGCACAAGTTCAGTGTTGTTCTATCCGTACTTAAGACATTTCCGTGACGTGTACCTCGCTACGTACTTAGTGGGTGAAGGACTAAGTGGTTTCATACCGAGTATACTCGCGTTGATTCAAGGCATCGGTGGTGCACCGGAATGTGTTTACTCGCCGGATAACTCGACGGTCACGGCCATTTACCCGCCGGCGCGGTTCAACTCGACAGTGTTCCTGATATTGCTCGGTTGCTTGTCAGCTCTGAGCTTAGTTAGCTTCGCCTTTGTCGACAACTGCTCCGCGTTCCTGTCGGAGCGAGTGAAGGAATCAGAAGCGGCTAAGGAAGAGGAAGCGACGACGGAGCTCGAATCGATCTTTCAGCTGAAGTGGGTCTCCGTGTTAGTGCTGATGGCGTTCTTGAATGCGCTTATGAACGGCGCGCTCCCATCAGTGCAAACGTACTCGTGCATGCCGTACGGGACAAACATTTACCACTTGGCGGTGACACTGGGCTCCATGGCCAACCCGGCGGCATGTCTGGCGGGAGTATGGCTCCGGCCAGTATCGTCGCGTGTGTTGGCCGCTATGCTGACCTTTGTGCTACTGCCGCTCGGTTACATATTTGCTACGGCAGCTCTCAGTCCGACGCCGCCTTTATATTCAGATACTACTGGTCGTGTCCTAGTGGTAAGATTTATTATTTTTGTTATTAAACTTTTATTTTTGGTAAAACATTTGCAAGCTGGTTGGGGTGTATTCCATTCATTACATATTGTACCGCCAAATATCAACACTTAGGATTACAGTGTTCCGTTTTCCGGTAACTACAAGTCTCTTAGCGATTAGCTATATAAGAAATAGTTAATATTTCCTACAAGTACAATACTTGACCGTCCTCCTACTTTAACTTTTACAATTTTATTTATAGAAAATAGATTTCAATCCTGTATAAATAGTTTTTTACATTGGGTTAAAACCTTCTTAGAGCTCAAGAAGAATATTTGTGTCTTTCCAATAAGGTATGTATTGTCTGAAGGAGTTGTAACAGAGTATCATCCGATACATGCGAATCTCGTCACAATGTTTTCATTCACCGCTTACTTCGAAGTGAATTATGACAACAAGTGATGTATCTATTGTGTTCAGAATTCCAATAAGTAATAGTGAATAACTTGAATGTCGGCTGTGGCCCATGGTGGCCTGCTTACAACATCAACAACAACAGCCTGTAAATTTCCCACTGCTGGGCTAAGACCTCCCTTTGAGGAGGTTTGGAACATAGTCCAACACGCTGTTATATATATATATACAGTGTAAACTCTATATAACGACACTGAAGGGACTGTGCATTTTATGGCGTTATAAAGAGTGGTCGTTAAATGAAGAGAAGAAAAATCAGAATTCGAAAAAAAAGTTTATTTTAGTCTATTGTTAGTAGTTATGTACAAAATATATATATATATCTTATTTGAACGCTATTGCGTATACTCTGTTATTTTTGTCTGACGCCTTTTGCTGCACGACCAATTTTGTTGTATATTTTTAATTTTTTTATTTATATCTTATATAAAGGAAGTAATTTTCCAATAATTTAGTTGCTTTCAGAACTTCTTTAACGCTTGGCGGAGGCTCAAGCTCATCCGTCTCATCTTCTTCATCTCTTTATTCTTGAACCTCAGTTTTTTCTCACTGAATCCAAAATTTCTATGTCTGTGAGTGAAGCCGTTGTAAACAGGCAGTTGTCTACTTCGATGTAGATTTGAAAATTTACCGTATTTCCTGCCATGTTGACCTGCTGAATCCACTCAGTTAATGGAAGGTCGTCGTCGCTATCAAACTCAAGTTCTGTTTCCACCTCATCAATCGTAGAATACATATGATAACGTTGTAATCCATGACACATACTTATTAGGCATGGTCACAGTCTACACGTGCAAGCAATCCCAATTTGTAAACAAATTAACGAATTTCTTAGAAAGTTCCTAATGCGTGGTGCCGACATTCGAGTTTATTGAGGGCTAGAATAATAAAGCGACAAAAGAACGTACACAGATGCGCAGTTTTTTCTAATTTTAGCAACTTACAAGGAAAAAAACTTAATATTTATTTCTCAATTTTTGTCGTTATTGAGAGTGGGTGTGATGTTATGTAGAGTGTATCATTGTATAGAATACAAGCTAAACCAACTAAAACCAATTGATTTCGACGCTTTAGAGAGTTTGCCGTTAAATCGAGTGACGTTACATGGAGTTTACACTGTATTTATTTCTCAATTTTTGTCGTTATTGAGAGTGGGTTGATGTTATGTAGAGTGTATCATTGTATAGAATACAAGCTAAACCAACTAAAACCAATTGATTTCGACGCTTTAGAGAGTTTGCCGTTAAATCGAGTGACGTTACATGGAGTTTACACTGTATATATATAATACACATGTGGAAGAATTTCTATGAAATTAGACACAAGTAGACCTCACGATGTTTTCCTTCACCGAAACAGAAATTAAGCACATGAATATTCAGTGGTGCCTGGGTTTGAACCCGCAATCATCGGTTGATTCACGCGTTGTAATCATTGACCCATCCCGGGGACCAGCAACACCAATGCAACACCAAGAAAATAATCTGTCCAGGCCCTTTGTGTTTCGTAAATAGTTCCTATTAACTTTACTATCAAAATGAAATAAAACTAGCTATAACGGATTTGAATCGCGTATATTAATTATTTTTAACATCCCGACGTTTCGAGCACTTTACAGCGTTCGTGGTCACGGGTAGACTACCCGTTCAAATCCGTTATAGCTAGTTTTATTTCAATGTGTAATCGCGAAAATTTAAGATAACATTAACTTTACTATCACTCATAATCCAAACATACTATGAATACTCAACATTTTCACTTTGTCCTCAGGTGTTGTCATGGGTGGCAGTGTCGGGGCTGGTGTCGTACGCGCGCATGTGGGTGTACGGGTGGGCGCGGCGCGGGGGCGCGGGCGGCATGCGCGCGTGTGGCGCCGCCACGCAAGTCGGCTCCGCTCTTGGCTCTCTCGCCTTCTTCTTCATCGTCAACTACGGCAACGTTTTCACTCAGCCGGACGCCTGCCCAACGCTCTCCTCGTGAATCTTGCTTAGTGTTTACAGGGACGCGGTTGATCTGCTAAGCTTTGGAGACTTAAAGAAATCTTAATTTCGTTTTTGTATTACTTCAAAGGAAACCTGCCTATATTTTTTTTGTTAATCGCCCTGTATAAGATTATTCACTGCATATGCTCGATTGAAAAAAATAATGTAGGCTCGTTTAAGATAGATTCTCACAGTATAGTCGAGTTTTATAAGAACTACTTTTTTTAACACGGCTATTAATTCGATACGTAAGTTTAGCAAATTTCACGCCATGAATTTAGATTAAAGGAGCGGATAATAATTAACTTTATAATAAGAAATTATTTTTATTTATTTGTTTTATTTCGATAAAGTATAATGAGATGTTTTATGACGAAAGCGTTTAATCTCGTACAAAATGTTACCGAGCATTCTTAAGTGTTACGTAATGTCTCGACTGTATTCCAGATAAGAATCCTGAGGGAGATGAACTAGATTTACTATTTACATTGTTACCAAATGTACTTATTTCTACACCGTTTTTTTTTTCAGTCAACATTTTGTTGTTAATTTACATGTACTGTATTTTATTTTTCTCCTCAATAAATATCTGTAGTCCAATTCAATTCATGTGCCAAGTGTCATAAACAAATGTCAAAATAATCTCAATTTTCGATTTTGTTTAATTAGTATAGTTTAAATGTGATACTCTGGCATAGAACAGTGATGGTTGATTTTGCAAGCGATCGTATGTTGTGTTCCCAACTTCTGTTAAAATGTACGTAGAATGTTATTTAGGTTATATAGAAGAATTTTATACGAGCCGTCAATGGCTTTACAGATGTGATATATTCCATTGTGGCTGTAAGAGTATATCGTTGTTGAATGTTTTACAGACAAAATAAAAATATGAATTGCACCGTTCAGTTTTATTGGCCCAAATTTTTCCTAGTTTTTTCTCAATGACATGTGTAGTTTAGGGACACAGGTCAATAACATATCCATACATTTATACTTTATAAACATATATTTTTTTATTATGACTTTTATTTGTAATATCACGTGCGATGAAGATATTATCTGTGTAGTTATACATCTGTCATCAAAAAAATCAAAATCAAAATAAACTTTATTCAAGTAGGCTTTTATAAGCACTTTTGAATCGTCATTTTACAATTAAGTGAAGTTACCACCAGTTCGGAAAGTAGATTCTACCGAGAAGAACCGGCAAGAAACTCAGTAGTTACTCTTTTTTAACATTTAAAATATACAACGTCATGTTAATTAAATACAATTATTTCAATTAATGTATCCTGCTTGGAAGTTAACAGGTATTCAACATCGCGAGTGACACGTCGCAAAAGCGCGGCAAAATAAAAAAAAAATAAAAAAGTTCCCGCGCGGTGAAGGCGTATGCACAGCGAGGTGATGTTTTAAATATAATTTCAATTTAATTTAATTAGTACATCGAACTTATATATGAAAATTACAATTTTATCTTAACAATCCGTATCAGGTGAGAAACTCAACGTAATATTAATTGTCTTTGTTTATCATTTATAATCGCACTTAAATACAACACTCGATAATATAGTTAACAGATAAATTTAATCAGAACACTTTCTCCTCTAGGTATATTATAAAACAACTAGCGACACGCCCCGGCTTCGCACGTTTGCAATACTGATTCTAAATATGGTCGTTGCTCTTGCAAATTTCGCTATGCGTTTTTTTCATATTTTTCAAAATGCTTTGCAGTTTTAACCGTTATTTCAATTTATGGGAATTTCAATGTTCGCATAGTTAAATTGTAAACTTTATAAGAAGTAATGAAAAATCTGTTTTTACAATTCGTGCTTATTTGAATAATGATTAAATCGGTGTAACAATCGAAAATTATTTATGTTAAAAAAAACCGCATCAAAATCCGTTGCGTAGTTTTTTTAAGATTTAAGCATACATAGAGGCAGGGACAGAGAAAGCTTTGTTTTATACCATGTAGTCATTCCGACGAAAAAATACATTCAATGACATATATCTAGAAACCATCATAAGTGGTCACAGGTCCTGTGGGCGTCATCGTGATTGAACTCGAGCTCAAAACAATGTATAAACTGTTTCGTACAATTAAAGTTTTACAACGTCTAATCACTTCACAGTAACTAATATAAAAGATCAATAAAACAGTTACAATCCAGTAGCTGGTTCGCGTCTGATCTAATCTCACTCAACGACACAATTATTTAATATTGACAATGATCCGGCTTTCCGCCATATTGTTTCTTACGTACGTATTTCCCGCCAAGTCGTTAAGATGGCGCCTTGATCCCTATCAAAGACTAACCAACATTATGATAGTTACTTTGAAATACAATTTAATTATTTATATAAAAAGCATACAATAAACTATTTCGGCACTTTCTCCGATCTATATATTTTATTGCATGTATATATTTGTTTTTGTATACTATTATAAGATTATAAGAATAAACGAATAATATCCAAGATTCATATGGTAATTACCGTCACTTCTTAATCCGACTCATTCTTAATCACTGCTAAAAGTGTAGTGTACTTACTGCACTTTTAGGAGTGCACTACACTTTTTCTGACAAAAAACAGTAATTCTAGAGTTAAATATACCTATTTTACAAACAAAAATGACTTTGTAATAATATTTGCAATAGTTACTTTCCGGGAAGGAAATTTCAAAGTAGGAACTTCAAACAAAACAAATAAATATTCTGTTATTTACCTATAGAATATGTAGAAACACAAGTGATTTGAATATAAGCAATATTAACAATTTCTGCTAATATTTGATAATAGAAAAACCCCGTCTACATGTGTTACATCGCCATAAATAAAATTCAATCTACAAAAATTAAATTATTTGGAAATGATATGGGTTTTGACAATCAATCATCGTTAATATATAAATATAATAATGAATTTATGCATGTCTTGTCTTTGCAGAAATAAAAATAAGAAATATTTTTTCAAACCTATTTAAAACTGCACATAATAGTAACATAATATTGTCTATAAATAACCGGATTATAGGTACTCCTAAAACACAATATTTAAAAGAACAGACGTTTAATGCAGCAGTATCGTAGAAGTACTAATACTTAAATCGTAAAGTCGAGGATGGCAGTTTTCAAGAGACTTAGTGGGTATCATAAAAAATAACTTAGTACTTCAAAGAAAATGAAATAAATTCTTAGTACTTAACAAATATTTAAAACGATATAAATAAACTTTTAAGCACGTAAAACCCATCACAGAACTCGTCAAGAGATTCAGATTATGAAAAGGAATTTAATAGTCACAAGGAACAATAGGTTTCTTACAAATAAGATTCACTTACAATTATTAAAATTAGTTTTGATCAACTAATATTAATAAAGCTAGATTCCGGTACCCTTCTTTTTATGATAAGTTTCAACAAGAAATATAAACAAGTATATCTAGTAGAACAATATACCCACAGAATTACACTCAGATATATTTCAATTCGTAGCATCGTATCGTACAATCTACTTTCAATTATTAAAAGTAATATGATGTTCGTAGTGTAATTATTAGTATCCTTCAGACAATTTTCATAAGTAGAGTGGTAAATATGTTTGATTTGCAATCATCAGAACCGTATAATGCGGTACGTAATAGCTGTACAAACAATTGGCTCTAATCAAAACCGGTAATAGTTAAGGCATAAAAACATGTCTGATTTAAAAACTCGAAATCTTTGAGAGATTTTTTTTGAAAAATTCGGTACCTATTTTTTAATTTTCTTAATTTATCACTACTTAAGTTCAAATGAGACGATATATATAATAATATAAAAGTTTTTATCATCTCAATGGTACTAATCAATATATGCCAACTTCTTTTAGTCGGATGGGTTTATGAGGCTCCTCATGGGTCGACATTGGTGGTGATAGAAGAAAAAACCTTTTGTTCAATGTTAATATTCAACTAACTACGGGAACAAAGTTATCTGCTCTATGCCGGCGGTTAGACTGCTTTACTCATCTTTCAAACTCTACAAAATTGGTGGTAGAATATCTAATGAATGGGTACCTACCCAAATGGGCTTGCACAAAGTCCTACCACCAAGTACACTTATAAACATTGTGGCCCAATAATCTTTTCAATATATGCCAAATGTTAGGACATATGATTAATCATTAAAAAGCATTAAAAATGTCTAAATGACAAAAAATCTGTTCAATAACTTCACCTTAAATTTTCTTAATAAATACTGTGATACGTCGTCAAAGTCTTTAATGCTAATTGAAGTCTCGCTAAAATGGACTTCCTTAGATTCATAATTTCCTACTTCGCTTCAAAGAATCTTACGTTATTGACTGCCTTCCTGTGCTGGAAGCCAGGTAAAGTTTTTTTTTTCTGTAATAATACTTTTGTTTGTGATATTTGGGTACCAGTAGAAACTAGTTATTTGGAGGTTTTGTGCAAGCCCGTCTATGTAGTTACCACCCACTCATCAGTTATTCTACCACCAAACAACACTTCTCAGTATTGTTGTGTTCCACTTTGAAGGGCAAGTGAACCAGTGTAACTACAATCATAAGAAACATAACAACTTAGTTCCCAAGATTGAGGACGCATTGACGATATAAGGAATAATTAATATTTCTTACAGCGTCATTATCTATGGTGATGGTAACCACTTACCATTAGGTGGCCCATAAACTCGTCCGCCGACCAACCTATACCATAAAAAAACCAGATGGATGGATGCTACTTAAATTTATCATAGATAGTACTGTGTGAGTTTCTTGTATAATTAAACGCAGATAATATTAAGTTTTATAAATTCCTTAAGAGCTAGTATATAGAAAAAAATAATTAAAGTTATATTAAGACAAAAGTAGGCCTCATGGTTTGGAATTCATTCGAGACTCATTCTTTAGGGTTTAGGACATAGAGACAAGAGAGACAGAGTAGAGTGCAAATTATGGTACGATATCCAAAATTTCCTGTTTCTTTCCTGACAAATACACGACATATAAATATAAGTTCCTATAAAATACATTACATCCGAGAAATTGTTTACTGTAATAGCAAAATATTCTTTTTAAAAATCTTACTATGTATTTATTTCATTACAAAATTGATTCAGTTTAGTCGGGTGTCTCGAAACCGTGTTTAGAACCGTGTTTAATCAAATCTTCCAAAGGACAATGCACTTTGCTGTGTATAATTTACTTGAAGTCAACACATCGTATTCAAAACGCAAACAAGAGACTGTAGGCGCCCCGAGCTGTGATACAAACTAAAACAATAGTAGGCTTAAGCGCTCAGATAATATCATACAATATATAACTAAGCTAAATAAAAAATGGGTTCATATTTGACATTGAAATTCAGTTCTGTTTACTTTGTTCCCTTGCTAGACTCGTTTTTTTTAAATACTTTTGAGTGAAAAACTAAAGCAAACATTTATATTCATTGGGTAATCAGTAAAATAATGTTATAAAATTTGCCAATATACATATGTAGTATTCTACTCTCACAGTATTTGTCCTACATACCGAAATTTTATATGGCTGACAAAATTTCAGTCATTACAGTTTTTCTTTTCAAGATCTCATAATATTTATGAGATCTTTTTTATAAAAAACTGTTGTCGTCACTAAACGCCGAAAAAAACTTTGAAGTTTTTGCAATTATCACAATTTTTTTTAATATGTTTAGGCCGACGGTGTTCCTTTCTGTTATGTCTCTTGTGCCTTAACTGGCTCACTCTTCCTTCAAGTTGGAACACAAAAATTCTTAGTATTGCTGTTTAGTATAATGTCTTATGAGTGGGTGCTACCTGTCTGTAGCCTGAAAGTTTAACTTATGCTGGTTCTTTTAATGAGGCGCCGACTGAAATTAACCAGATGCGAATTACTGCAGCAGTGGAACAGCTAACAGTTCATACCGGGATCTGCGCACGTTGAGATTCACACCGTGAATTTGCTGAGAAATTTTGGCAAATTTAAAATACCGTTGTCGTTTTAATTACAGAGAATGTCAATAAACTGGCGATGTTTGGGCGTGAGGCAGGTGTGAGGTTACGCATCTATCAGGACTTCCAACAGCTGCCGGAGATGCCTCCTTATCGCACCTTCAGAGAGGGCATGCTACTCGACACCCTTTGCGATAATGCAACAATTGTTTTAGATAAAGTAAGACAAGATAAACATTATTAGCGATAATATTAAGTATAGGGAATTTACATGAAATGATATATTCAGTTAATATCTATTTATTATCACTATTAGATTACATTCACTGTTCTCTAATGTCTTTCTATTTCTCTCTTTCACTCTAGATAATTATTCCACTATTTTAATTTAATAGCACCCCAGCACGTTTATCTGTCTATAAAGCAATTTTTTGTTAGGAAAATGTGTGTCTATATGTTCATTTATTTTCATAGATAGACAGATTGAGTTACGAGGGTGATTTAGGAATGTCAATTATGTACATGTTGTGCATATAGCTAACGCAAGTCTGTTAATTAATCTATCACGAGGAAAACGTATCGACTAATTTATATAGTTACAATAAAAAGGCCTTTGATTCAACAAAATTTCGCGTGAGATCTTGTTGAAATTTAAATCAGCTTAATTCAAAAATTATAAGTAGTTGTAAATAATAATCCATATGTAGATCTGCTTCTTACCAAAGATGACGATGTACTACTACTACTAATCCTGTTTATATGTCATATGAAACTGATGCAAGTTTTATGAATAAATAACGTAGGATGCTACAGAAAAAGCTGTACACTAACAATTACTTCCTAAACGAATTTTGGCCACGACTGCGAATCTCAAATACTAATCAACAACGCAGAAAAATAGCACTACATGTATTTGCAAAAACAGTGCGTGCTGGTCTCATTTCATTCCACTTATAGCCTATTTTTTGTATTATAATTTAAGTATTTTTCTAGGCGTCTGAAAACCGTGCTTTCAATTTGCGTCATTCCTGGCTCCTGATCGATGATTCACCGTACAATGTCAGTAATGTGGAGCAAGTTTTGGAGAATACCGTAATCCTCCCTGATGCAGACTTAACATGGGCATCGGCAGACGCGTTGCTAGATGTGTACCGGGTGAAACTTGGAGAACCGCTTGTGATATCTAATCTTGGAGTTCCAAACAGTCAACAAGAGCTTCGACAACTGTGGCTTCAATTACCAACTGCTGTTACAAGAAGAAAAGATTTAAGAAATGTTTATTTGAATTCAGCTACTATAGTAAATACATTATGTTACTCGTTGTTTTAGAGTCGAGATGGTCCAGTGGTTAGAGAGTCGAGATGGTCCAGTGGTTAGAACGCGTACATCTTAACCGATGATTACGGGTTCAAACCCAGGCAAGCACCGCTGATTCATGTGCTTAATTTGTCTTTATAATTCATCTCGAGCTCAACGGTGAAGGAAAACATCGTGAGGAAACCTGCATGTGAGAAATTTCATAGAAATTCTGCCACATGTGTATTCCACCAACCCGCATTGGAACAGCGTGGTGGAATATGTTCCAAGCCTTCTCCTCAAAGGGAGAGGAGGCCTTTAGCCCAGCAGTGGGAATTTACAGGCTGTTGTTGTTGTTGTTTTTTAAAGTTTAAAAATCTCTCAATTAAGCGTATTTTTTTGGTACCAGATCAGCCAGCCTCAATATTTTAAAGGATGGACGGATTTAACAAATCGACAGATCGATACCTTCCCGAAGTTGACGTACCCGTTACTGATGCTGTGCGGCGAAGATTTACATTTCAGGTTCGCATTAGTTGGTCATCAAATTTTACTTAACATAGCGATTGATCATTGATAATTTATATACACATTTTTATCCCTTCTGATTTGTCTGGTTATCCAAAAATCTTATAAATACCTAAACAGTTACTGAACTCATAAACACAGAGCTCTGATAAATCATCACGGCTAGCTCTCATATGTGGTGGTTATATGATGGGGTAGAACCAGATGGATATCCTCTAAGTCCTGAGCGAAGCCTGGGTAATAAGGTCGGAAATTATCTGACTATTCACTAACATGTATTTTAGCAGATCGTGATATTATGTCAGCAATGAGAATATTCAATAAGTATACGTAATTATTATTAAAGATTTAACTTAAAACAAGTGGACTTGTACGGCGAAGAGCGTAACGGCACTTTCAATGGTCTGGTGGGGCGGATGCAGCGAGGGGAACTCGAAGTCGGCGTCACCTCCATGTTCATGCGAGCAGATCGTTGGCGAGTCCTGCACTACTGCGCTGAGACCGTGGAGTTAAAGCAAGTTCAATCTATGGATTTGTCTCTTCTACTAATATTAGACGTTACGACGTTAATTTTTTCTACCAACTTCTAAGACTTTTACTAGTAGCTTAGAATTAAAACTCGTATTAATATTTATACAGGCAGTCCCCGACTTGCGTCGTTTCAAGTTACGTGAAACAATGTTTTGACATTGTTCCTCAAGCATAAGTCAATTGTTTCGATTTCTGGAGGATAGAGCTTCACTTGTCGCAAGGTCAAGGCAAGAAGAACAAGAACAAGGCTTTATATTTATAAAGCAATCTAGTATGTCTCGACTTACGTCGTTTTGATTTGCGTCGTGTTTCGAGAACCTAACATGCCATAATTACGAGGACTGCCGTATCACCAAAATGTCTAAACAAATTAAAACATTTTGGGTACAATATAACATTATCAAAGTAAAAATTTCCAGGGGTGCCTTTTTGTTTCGTCAGCCGTCTCGCTCGGCGGTATCGAATGTGTTCGCACTACCCTTTAGCCGCGGGGTGTGGGCAGCATCAGCGGCAGTATTCGCGGGGGCGGGCGCACTGCTAGCACTGTTCGGGAGCGTGGCGCGGTGGTCTCGCGCACCCGATCGCGCCGCGCTCCGGCTTACAGTCACAGAGAGTTTTACGTACGCGATCGGCACTATATGCCAGCAAGGTCTGACCGCGCTTTAGGCTAAATTATACCACGATGGTGTATAATGCTAACCAAAAATGTTACATTATTGTAGGTTCTGATTTATCTCCTCAACTGTGGTCCGTCCGTCTGCTTATGTTTTGCACACTCCTAGCTTCGCTGTTCGCGTTTACGTCGTACTCAGCAAAGATTGTAGCGATCCTGCAGGCGCCGAGCAACGCGTTGCGCACAATAGATGACCTCACACATTCGCCCATGGATCTTGGTGTACAAGAGACCACATACAAAAGAGTTTATTTTGCTGTTAGTCAATATTTAATATTTAAAATATTCAATATATGACAGCGATTGTATTGCATGTTTATTTTTGTATGTTCAACAGGAGAGTAAGGACCCGGCTACACAAATGTTGTATAGACGGAAGTTGCTACCACTGGGCGAGCGCGCCTACTTAAGTGTGGTAGACGGCATCGCACGTGTGCGCTCGGGACTGTTTGCATTTCAGGTATAAATAAACTTCCACTTTAAATAATAAATCATATACACTAGATCACTAGTTGGTAATAACGTGTTATTGTAAATGAAAAACATTTGTTTTTGAGCGCAGGTGGAACAGAGTTCGGGCTACGACATTATTAGCAAGACGTATACGGAGCGTGAAAAGTGCGGTTTAAAGGAGATCAAGGCGTTCACACTGCCCATGGTGGCTGTGCCTGTGCGTAAGCACTCAGGGTATCGGGATCTGCTCGGAGCTAGGTATTACTATAACAACAACAGCCTGTAAATTTTCCCACAGCTGGGCTAAGGCTTCCTCTCCCTTTGAGGAGAAGGTTTTCGACATATTCCATCACGCTGTTGCAATGCAGGTTGGTAGAATACACACGTGGCAGAATTTATATGAAATTAGACACATGCAGGTTTCCTCAAGAAGTTTTTCTTCACAGCCGAGCAAGAGATGGATTACAAACACAAATTAAGCACATTAATATTCAGTGGTGCTTGCCTACTAACGATTACTACATTCATATGAATACATTTGCATTCTTAAAAACTCAATTCGGAAAATGGCAAATTGACTGGTCGCAATTTCAGACTGCGTTGGCAGCGGGAGGTTGGCCTGATGGATCGCTTCCGGCGCGTGTGGATGTGCGCGCGCCCGAAGTGCGACGCGGGGCGCGGCGGCTTCGTGAGCGTTGGACTCGTGGATGTCCTTCCCGCTGCGCACGCGCTGCTCGCCGGAGCGCTGCTCGCCGCTGCGCTGCTGCCGCTCGAGAAGTTGCTGCGCCGACGAGGCGCCGTCGACCGCTCAAAAGCGTTGACTCGTCTTACTTAGTAGTGATGTATCAGCTCTCATTATGTGCTCAAATGCACTTGAGTTTGATAGCTTGTTAGTGATTTATCTTAGAGGTACAATTTGAGACAGATTTTCATTAAAACATGATATAGAAATATCGTTTTTTTATTAGATTCAATGTAACGAATAAAATTTACATATAATTTCATGAAATTGTCATGGGTCATTGGATTAGGTATTATTTCTCTTACATATTTTTGTCTGGCACATGAGGAATGATAAAAAAATTATAAATCCTTTCTTTATAAATAGTTTCTCATGTGTCCTATGCTTAAAAACAGGTAATTAAAATATTTTCATTATTAATTATTTGAAAATTTAAATCTTAAGCTTATTCATAAAATACTTGTTTCTTAAAAATAATTGACTACGGAATATTGCTGGGACCAACAACTCTTATGTCGTTACTTGTACTTTTCATATCTATCTGTACGAAACGCGCAACACTTATAAAATTAGTTATATATGATGGGCTACGTCCATCTCAAGCGGCTGGAAGTTGTCAGAACGTAAAGCATGCGACGACGAATAGAGTCAGTAGTATGGCGCCGAGCAGTACACGGTCCAGCAGCTGAGCCGCCGCCGCCCACGCGCTCCACTCCGCATTGCTGCCCTGGAAGATATCGTTAAAATTGTCTTTTATATGTCACCGTCAAATTGTAAATACTGTTAGATTATAATCTATCTCGCGAGATTGTGAACTATCGAAAGATTGTGAACCGTAAAAAAGCGTTTACAATTTAACGCATTACTTTACGGTAGATTGTAATCTATCCAATCTATCGATGTAAATTTCAGTTCAATTATAAAAACTTTAACCAAACCTAACCGAAATATTATGAGCTATTTAAATTAAATGTGTTTTATTGTAAGTTGTATAAACGTTCACAATATCTCGACAGTTTACAATCTCACGAGATTGTAAACTACCGATGTTTGTAATATGTTCCAAACCTTCTCCTCAAGCGAAGAGGAGGCCTTTAGCCCAGCAGTGGGAATTTACAGGCTGTTGTTGTTGTTGTTGATGTTTGTAATCTTACGGTGACATATATATTTATCTTTAAAAAAACGAATGTTGGACGGTGTAGCAGTAAACCTTACCTCTGGTGGTCCGAGCTTGCAAAAGGTGGAGGTAGATGTAACAAGGGCGCGCAAGGCGTGCGGCGGTGGCGCGGAGCAGCGCGCCACGCGGAGCACCAGCGCCGCGCCCGCCGCCGCCGCCGCGCCGCACGCGCACGCCGCGCACATCAGCGACATGGCGCGCGGCGCTGACGACGACCCCGGCAGACGCGCCAGCGCCGCGATCAACCTGTATCGTCAAATATAAATATTAAATTTAAATGAATATCGAAAACTTCATTTCTTGTCTACTTTATTTTCGTAGCTCATTTAGCCAAAAATGTTTAAATATTACGTCTTTCGAAATATTTATTTGCTTTACGACGATTATTGACGACCTCCGTGGTCGAGTGGTGTGTACACCGGTTTTTATGGGTACGCCACTTCGAGGTCCCGGGTTCGATTCCCGGCCGAGTCAATGTAATCTACATTCATCATTCATCATACATCAATCATTAGTTTTCTATGTTGTCTTGGGTCTGGGTGTTTGTGACTTCTGATTTCCATAACACAAGTCCTTTAGCTACTTACACTGGGATCAAAGTAATGTATGTGATGTTGTCTCATATTTATTTATTATTATTATTTATTTATATATTTACATGTATCTAAATATCTGCTTCTTCAAAATCTGCAGACGAAAAAATTGAGGTCCTAATTGAGGTATCTAGAAGATGGAACCGTTTCTACAATTGACTTACCACAAGGCAGCGGTGAGGGCTGCAGTCGCACAGAGCGCAGGTCTCGAAGCAGGCGGCAGTAACATGGCAGCTACCAGCAGCACTATACACGTGTACAACACTGCCAGTGTCGCGAGTGCGTGCGCGGGCGCTCGCCTGCGCAGCATCAGTTTCCACACCAGCACTTGCTGCTCTACGTCCAATCGCTTCCACGTCATATCCGTACTCTTCACCGATAATAGTTCCCAAGTTCCTGATTCGAATACCATAGCGTGCTAAACAATAATAACAATATCATTTACTTATAATGTTATTAAATATAGTGTAAGATCATTAACAAATTTTCATGCCTAACCTCCATATCACTCGACGTTAAATTAAGTTCGTCGGTGGTATGCGACCGGGAGCCAAATTTGTAGATAACCTCATGCACATCCCTGGGCCAGGCGTCAAGAGCGAGGGACAGAGGAGAAACGAGATCGAGACGCACGACCCAGGAGACGCGTCCGTCGCTGGTTAGTCTCGCCCGCAGGCCCACGTCACCACCGACGCCGCCAGCGGTAGCCGCGCTGAGCACGCCCACATCAGGTAGCCATAACCGTTCTGCTGACACTAAAGCTTTATCACATCCCCAGCTGCTCGCATTCCAAGAAAGACGTTTGTCTTCCCAGCTCTGCAAAAAGAAAAGTAGGCATATTACAAATATTAAGGGTAGTAAATACATCTATACGTATTAATATGTTTCTATGAATATATCATATCACTTTAACAAATATTCGTATAATACAAAATAATCAATAAAATACCAATTACTTACACAAATATAAGAAACAATATTAATGTATGGATTCGATTAAACTAACTAATATAAATATCTTTGTCCAAACTGACAAATAGGCTACCTGTAGGAAAATGGTCCACTTACTTTCAGGTGTTTCTGACTTAACAATAAAAATTGGCGCTTTAAGAATAATAATATATGTAACTGAAAGTATAAATAAACATAACTGGGAATAAGTAGATATTGGTTGTACACGGATTTGGACATTACGCATCGGAATACACAAACAGTGCTTTTTAGAGATAGAATATGTGATAATTGACGGGCTTATCGTGAGCATCGTCGTCGGGTGTCCCCAATTATCACAGAATAGCATTAATCATCATCTTCTTATCATCTTATCAAAATCCGTATCGAAATCTTTTTGAATAAGTACTTTGAAAAAACATTCATTTATCATACACAATATTCATTTTTACCCAATTAGAAATACTTATCTCTATGAAATATAGTGAATCATATTATGTAACGTTAGTGATAAACGCCGTGCACGTAGCATGTACTGTAATCATTAATCAGTGACAGGGCATAAATGGCAAAGGCCTCTTGTTTTGTCGACGTATATTTTCCATGTTTTGCATTGGTGGTGACAAGTGCTTGGCTTTGTGGGAGCCAGTCTGGATAAATATTGCTTACTAGTATTCTACTAAACTTCTTTCAAAGTGAACCAGTGAGTCTACAGGAGCACGGGACATAATACTGTAGTTACCAAGCGCCAATATCTATCATCTAATAGGCGATAGTGACTATTAATTGTGTGGCTCATTAGCCCGTCCGCCTACTCATGTTAAAACAAAAAAACACTCGTCGATGTTTCAATTCATATCATTTTTTGCTCAGAGGATCGGAATTGCGATTCAACGGGATCATGCTGCTAGCATTCTTGCCACCATTCCACATAGTAACTGGTTTTAGTTCATATTTGTTTATAATTAAGCATTTAATGTTATTAATTCTTATGTCTTAACTATATATTTATAGACGTAAAAAAGTTAAGTAAACTAACAGCCCGTAAATTTTCCACTGCTGGGCTAAGTCTTCCTCTTCCAAAGCGCGTTGGTGGAATGCTCAAATGACAGGTTTTCTGACTATGTTTTCCTTCACGAGGACGAGATGAGTTATAAACACAAATTAAGCACATATATATAGTGTTGCTTGCCTGGGTTTGAAGTCGAAATCATCGGTTAGGATGCACGCGTTCTACCTACTGGGCCATCTAAGCTCATATATAATTATATTAGTAAGCATATTAATCACGTACCAAATACAGTGCGGCTAACAATCTGACAGTAGAAGCCTTCTCGTCGATGGTCGCATGCTGTACGTCAAGTGCTCCTTTGACGTGTACCGGCGAGACGAGAAACGCGCCGCGGTCGTACTCCGCAAGCAGCAGATCCACTTGACTCGATACTGACGTCACATTGTCACACAAACACGTCACTCTCCTTTCTCCTACTGAATCAGAGTACAAATAGTATTTTTGGAATTTGAGTAAAAACAGTTGATCAAAATTTGATAATTGTCTTTAACTAAGACTTATGATTATGTCTACATACAAAATTCAATCTTAAAATTTTAGTAATTACGAGTGTTCTATATGATGGGGATAATGTTAGTCCAATTTCAATCCTTTAAGGCTATAAGTCATAAAGCTACGACCTGAACCAACGGAGCAATAAACCTCAATTAATATGAAACACTAACCGGCTACCGGCGTCGCAAAGGCCTTATTCGCTGCTATTGAAAATTGTCATTTGTCAAAAAACTATTTTAAAACGGTGAAAAGAATAAATAGTAAGTTTCTTGCAGGTTCTCAGTAGAATCTACTTTCTGATATGGCGGTAGCTTTATATTCAAATAGGTAATGCAACATAACGATTCACAAGTTTTATGATAAAATATCATTTTTAGATAATTCTGATAAATAATATTAGCTATTAATAATATTTTTGTCACATCGATGACGTCACCGCAACGGGGCTACCGTATTATTATTATTTAAAGAATACTTGATGAATTTGTACTAGCAAAGACTGAAATGTTCCAATATAATCTCACAAAGTGATTTAAAAGTCCAGTAGTAATAACTCACTAATATTCCAACACCCACAAACAATTTCAGTTATAGGCATTTACAATGTAGATGGTTACCAACCAATAAAAGTCTAATAGCTTTAGTTTGAAAAGGGAACAACCTGAACCGTTAGCAAAACACAACCTGAGCACAACCTTTTCAATAGTACGAAATAGGGTATATTATTTTTTACCGATATTTAGGATGAGAAGTGTTATCAGCAACGCTGCCGACCCGGACGCCATTTTAAACTGACTACCAATTGGAATAAGGGTTTTGCGTGGATGCGTCCAATCAGTTCTCATCAACATTTTGTGTTGAATCAGACTAATTAAATAAATAAATAAATGTGAGACAACATTAGTCTGATCCCAATGGGAGGAGCTAAAACACTTGTGTTATGGAAAATCAGAAGTAACGATACCACAAACACCCAGACCCAAGACAACATAGAAAAGTAATGGTAATCTACATCGACTCGGCCGGAAATCGAACCCGGGACCTCGGAGTAACCGAAATACTACTCGACCACGGAGGTCGTCAAAAGTAATCATTATTTAAATACAAGGAAAACATTTCGCGAGTGATAAAAAGAATTAATAAAATGCTAATCTCTACAAAAAGAAATTAAAAATAAAGGCATATTCTTATCTGAAATGTTAATAGAATGTTTATAGTGTAGTGTCACAAACTACTTCAATATAGTGTTGCAAATAGATAAATTTACCATTAAGTCCTGATAATATACAATCGGTGACTAATATCGGCATGATAAAGTGATAACATCTACACGAACTTATCAATAAGATCTACACGAATCAAATTGACTTTAATATTCTTGAGAAAATGCACAGATGTGGAAAAATGCGTACACTGAAGGACCTTGTGCAAGCCCGTCTGGGTAGGTACCACCCACTCATCAGTTATTCTACCGCCAAATAACAGTACTCAGTATTGTTGTGGTCCGGTTGGAAGGGTGAGTGAGACAGTGTAACGACAGGCACAAGAGACATAGACATGGACAAGTTCCCAAGGTTGGTTGCACATTGACGATGAAAGGAATAGTTAATATTTCTTACAGCTTCATTGCCTATGGGTGATGGTGACCACTTACCATTAGGTGGCCCATAAGCTCGTCCGCAAACCTATAAAATAAAATAAAAAACAAAAGTAATAGATTTTTTTTTTTTTCATTAAACATGACTATAATAATTAATGCCATAAGAAGAGATGCATTGGCATTGCTGGCTCTTAATAAAAAAAGTGAGGAGACAATCGTTAGCAAAAGTATCGCTCTTTTATATATTATTTCATGTATATTAGTATATATTAAATATTTAATTTCACTCGTTGCAGAAGCCTAATATAACATATATATGTCGCAGTATCAGATAATACCTTGATTAAAACCACTTATTTTAGTCATTTGATTCTGGATGGCCAGTGAGATTCATGTTAGAAAAACATGAAATGTAAGCTGTCAAGAAGGATATGACAGAGGGTGTCGCGGTTTATAAAATATTGTTAAAATCAATATACGAATTCAGCTATAAAAGTAACATCCCGTAAATACCTCACTGCTGGGCTAAGGCCGCCTCTTCCATTAACAGGAAGGCACCTTTTCCCTTAACAAGGAACATATTCTATTCAATGCGGGTTGGTGGAATGCACATTAAGCAGAATTTCGATGCAATTAGACACATGCAGGATTCCTCAAGACGATTTCCTTCACCGCCGAACACGAGATGAATTATAAAAATAAATTGAGCACATATATACATAGTGGTGCTTGCCTGGCTTTGAACCCGAAATCATCGGTTAAGAAGCACGCTTTCTAACCACTTGGAATTCAGGTATAGATTTTTTGTATTATTTTGTAAATATGTATGTCGAAGATGATCCGACAGTGGCGGATTTACCAATAGGCTAAGTAGGCTGGAGCTTAGGGCGGCAGATTTAGAGGGGCGGCAAATTTAGCCCAAATTTGTTATTATATTATAAATACATTACATATTTCATCTTACAGAAATTAAAAAAAAAAGAACTTATACTTACATGAGGTACATGTATACACATTACGTCCGTAATCCGTATACTCGTCACTACATGGAAAAATAATCGAGTAATGGACAGAAATATCACCTAGTCTGTAATCATAATAATAGCGGGAAAAACCGATGTAATGAGGACGATAGAACACAAATCATAAATGTTGCAAAAAAGTAGGGGCGGCAAAAATTTAATAGCTTACTAGCCTACTAGCGGCAGATTTGTAAATCCGCCACTGTGACCCGAACCACAACCCCGAACAAGCTTGCTGGCTCCCAGTCATATATATGGCAGGTATCATAATATATATATTATATAGGTAAAAAAACTGACTATGACGATGTGAACGGTGCATTGTCACAGATACACGATTGGTTTAAAGTAAATAATTTGCTTTTGAATGCTCAAAAAACAAAATGTGTAGTTTTTACCCTACCATTGTATAATCATTGTATATGCACTAGAAATAAGGATAAGCATATAACGCCAAATTTCCGACTCCGCAAAGTCAATAAATCCTTCTTGGGGCAAGGTGTCCGTTTCTGTAATAAAATTCAAAACGTTTATAAAAAATACATTGGTAAAAAAGGTTATTCGATACAACATTTTGTAGATGATAAATAGGCGTGGAATTAATACCTGTTGACTTATAGGCAGGATATATTAATTTAAATAATTGTATTAACTAACATGACTGTATTTTTTTAAATGTTGAAAAAGAGTAACTACTGAGTTTCTTGTCGTTTCTTGCCGGTTCTTCTCGGTAGAATTTACTTTCCGAACCGGTGGTAGCTTCACTTAATTGTTAAATGACGATTCAAAAGTGCTTGTAAAAGCCCACTTGAATAAAGTTTATTTTGATTTTGATTTTGATATCTCATGGCAGTTTTATGAATAGTGTAATTTAATGGAGTACACCACAGTTACTGCACTTCTGTAAGCGCCGATGCGTAGGCGCACTATCACGGTTGCGTCCGGCGCGGCGCCACAAGGACAAGCTAATATTCTCAGGGTATTTTTACATTGTATCGCTATAATTGTTACTGGTTCGTTGACAGATTATGTAAAATAATTTCGGTAATCTATTGCAATTGAAAAATTTATTATAAACCCGATTTCTGATTAGTTCGTGATCGCAACGACTTTTTTTTAACAGAGTCATCTAATCAATCCTTTAGCAAAGGTCAACGTGATATAACACATATGACGACTACACTTATAACCCTAAGACATAAAATATAAATAATATTTTCTATCTTTTTTCAGTTTTTTTTGAGCGTCGATTAAAGTAGGTTTGATATGATAAAATCTATAAAATTCTTTTGAAGGTTTTGAAAGGGCTATCAATACTTATTGACTTATTATTATTAACAAAACTTAAAAAAATCTTTTAAAAGGCGTAGGAATATTGGGAGATGTTTTAATAACCAGTAAGGCAGAATGGTGATGATAGATTACTAGGCAGATCTGTCATTACTAATTGCGCTGCTACCGGTCAATGAGCTTGTGTAATTACAGACACAAATTATATTTAGATTTGATCCCTTTATGTTGACAGTGCCTCTGAGTGAAGGGTAACTAAAATTTATTACATTTTGTCGATATTTTTCGAGTTTATATACAAAACAACAGCCTGTAAATTCCCACTGCTGGGCTAAAGGCCTCCTCTCCCTTTGAGGAGAAGGTTTGGAACACATTCCACCACGCTGTTTCAATGCGGGTTGATGGAATACACATGTGGCAGAATTTCTATGAAATTTGTCACATACAGATTTCCTCACGATGTTTTCCTTCACCGCCGAGCACGAGATGAATTATAAAGACAAATTAAGCACATGAATCAGCGGTGCTTGCCTGTGTTTGAACCCGCAATCATCGGTTAAGATGCACGCGTTCTAACCACTGGGCTATTTCGACTCTTCTACGAGTTTATATCACAACGAAAATGGATACGTTTTGCTTATTAATAAACGCAAGAGACTCCGAAGAATACAAATATTAAAAACAAATAGTGATTCCAAATCAAAACCAAAACAATGCAGTAATTTTCAATAGATCAAAAAACTAAGTAGATGTAGATTAAAAAAAAACACACATTACTAAGAGGAACTTTATTAACTTGCTTACATCATTGTAATAACATTTTTAATAATAAGTAATAATAGAATGGAATCTAATAAAATAAAACTTTGCAACACAGATTTAGAAACAGGTACAATACAGGCAAAAATAAAACATGAAAAATAAACTACAAATATAAAAAAAATATTCCATCGTGTGATTAATAAATGCACTTAATACATTTGTAGACTGTATTATTATTAATAATACAACAATATTATTTATTGTTTTCTATCTTACATTAACTTAGAAACTATTTCACACATTACATATAAAAAACCCGATTTTGTGCATAAAAATAACTAAAAAAATAGTTAATAGCGTATTATTGTGCGACAAACTTAGATGTAGCATCGGCAAATTCAATAAAACTGATTACTGCCGATTAATACAACCAATGGAAATTGCTCCCTTTCGCGCCATTCGATGGTATTCGTCGCTATAGATTCTCTCGTCAGTTCAACCTGAGAAAGCAAGTGCATGTAAATCGACGTGTCAAATTAACGAATATATTAGGTCATATGATATTATAAGTTATTACGTGTGTAAAGATCAATTACTCACATAAGATATAAATATTGTGTAATTTCAGTAGTTCGGGATGGTCAAAATAATATTATCGTTCAAATTGACACTCCAATTTCTCATTATTTTATTACAATGCCACGCTACGTCCAATTGTTTTCTAATGACAGCTCAATCATATTTTAAATAAGAAATAGTGTTACATGTCAGTATTAAATGCTATGCCATATAAAATAATATTAATTACGGTTTAAAAAATTATTGATCAATTAACCCTTTCACCGCCAGACTTTTTATGAATTGGCGTGCCCCCAGCGCCCGGCAAATTTAACAATAAATAATACCTATAACAAATAGGGTTGTAGGTAAATTTTTCGATGTCGATATCGATATTTCGCTATAATAATGATATTGTATTTACGAGCTTGGTCAACCAACAAATACATTCATACTTACCTTCTACAGTATACTCTACTACTACTGAATGAAAATTTTAAAAATGATACAATACAATTATTATTATATTTTTTATACACCTAAGTCGACAAACAAGCGTAGGGCTCACCTGATGGTGAGTGACAACCGTAGCTTATAACACTAAAAACTAAAAGCACCTCAAGCGCATTGCCGAACACAGGAGCTCTGGTCACCTTACTTACAGTCGGGCTACTCCATATTTCGAGGAGGATATTTCCTGCTTTAACCCTACCTCAGTTGAAATAAGACTAAAAAAATAACTAAAAAAAATGAATAAAAATTATAATTACTGTTCATCAATATTAAAATCTTCGTCTGACACAAATTCGTAATTAAAACAGGAACATAAAACTATTACAAAAATACGCGCAACACTAATTGAAAGTTCCATACGGTTCAACTCGGTTGTGACGTCATGAACGGTCGTGTTTATCCGACACAGGCGCTGGCTATATTAGCAAAAGTCTAGGGATGGGAATATGCATTTATAGTATACATACAGAAATAACTAAATCGCTAATTACTTAGAAAAAATATATTTACACAGAGTAAAAACAACACGTTATTAAATAACAATAACTTAATGTGCTTTTTTTATTAAATAACTTGGTATTTAATACAATATTTTTGTTAATAAATATTCCATATCTCATAAATTCTAACATTATGTCTCATCACTACGGTCGGATAAATACGACACAGGCGTTGGAAGTCAATGCATTTTCTCCTAAATAATATTAGTAAATTTACCGTAATTAAATATTATTTTATTTTGTTTCTTGATATAGTAAATGTGAATTATAAGACAAAATAAAAGGTTGAATAGATTAACTTTCGAAAAAAATATGTATTTTAGGCTAAAACATCATAATACCTTTAGAAATTGAACATATAATAGACAGGGTTTTGTGTCGGATAAATCCGACTCAGGCGGAATGAGCCCGAAATGTTTTGTCGGATAAATCCGACTCTGGCGGTGAAAGGGTTAATTACAATAATAATTGTATATAATAAAGTAAATTCAATAGCCCCTGCTATATTCAATATGCAATAATAATTTGATGTATATATGTGATTATGATATAGAATCAAATGTCATAACACCGTATTGATGGTGTACTCTGTAACCATTGATAATTTGGGATAGCGTACTCAATTCGGATGTGATCGGTTTTACGAATTTTGCCGATGCTACATCTAAGTTGTGCCGTACTATACACTGGTGATAGCGAGCTTGTTTTCAACGGAGAGATTAGTGCTCTCAGCACGGATAACAACCTCGCGTTTTTCGTATCCTGTCATAAAATTTATTTCAATCGCAGGAGTAAATATAAAAACAGAACTTAAGAAATTTAATTGACAAAATATCATTGGTAATCTCGAATAATCCGAATACTATATTAATATGGATTCATGAAAGAATGACGTCAGAAATATTGGTAAAATTGTTATTGAAACATTGGAAGTAAAATATAAAATACTTATTAATAGTTAAGGGGATTAATGCTGAATTATAAATGAAGATATATTAATTGTTTGGAGTGCATTGTATCATAGCTTTTAGCAAATAGCTCGAAATGTAAAGCAAAAAAGCCATATAACAGTATATCCTTATCGGAATCCATAGAAATCTAAATTTATATTATAAATGTGAAAGTAACTCTGTCTTTCTGTCTGTCGCTCTTTCACGACCATAGCGCTGAACAGAATTTGATGAAATTTCTCATATTTATTAGTATAAAGCAAACTTGAACTCCAAGAAAAGAGATGGGCTACTTTTTTGCCTTACACATGACAACCAACACACGCGGGCAACTATTAGTTTTTAATAAGATTAAGATTACGTGGTATGACCAGAGGGGTCTTTCAAGTGACAGGCTCGTGAGTTTACATAGCGCGTAATACGTTCAATAATAGCTAGTATAATAACCGCTAGTATTAACGCTCTAAAAATGATGATCTATGGAGGTCATTATCTTTCCCGTATGACTGACAATAACAACAAAAATGGCTCAATAAGTGTTTAACTTATATGTTTTTTCGTCGTGCTCGAGTACTCCAGTACTAGGTATAGTACGACACAAATTAGATAAAGCATCGGAAAATGCATTAGAATGATAATAAAACCGATTACTGCCGATTTAAACAACCAATAGAAATAACTCCCTATCGCGCCATTCGACGCTATAATATAGCGACATATTCATGCGTTAGAGAAAGCAAGTGCATGTAAATCGACGCGTCAAAGTGACGAATATATTAGGTCGTATGATATTACAAGTTATTACGTTTGTGTAATGATCATATTCGCATGAGAAATAAATATTGATAATTTGGGATAGCGTACTCAATTCGGATGTGATCGGTTTTACGAATTTTGCCGATGTGACATCTAAGTTGTGTCATACTATACCTACTTATTTATAATGCATACCTATATAAGAATAAACTTTACACTATCTCAACTAATAGCATCTTTAACCGCATACTTATAAACAGAGTTCAAGTTTACCGTCATTTATAATTTTATTAAGAGGTCAACATACACTGGTCCGCACTTATTTCCATCCACTCAATATATATTCCCGCCAAACATCAATACTAAGTGTCCAGCTTAAGTGACTCAAGCGACACAACACTTTAGTTCCCAAAGTTGTTCCAACAATGATGTAAAGAATGGCTAATATTTCTCACTTTGCCAATGCCTCTGACCAGTGGTAATCACTAAATTACCATCAGGGTATTTGCTATTCTTCCGGCATATATTAAATTTATATTAATTTTATAAAGCAAATACAAATCAGGAATATATTATGATTTATGATCGTATTACATATTTATGTTTGAAGAGGCAGATTTGGTCTTGAGCCTACTGGGTGGGCAATTCTTCTACCCAAACATAATAATAAAAATATTCGAAATACAGAATATAACAATTAGTTAATAGTAGTAAAATTGTCTTTGATTAATATTTTAACAACACAATAGTTTTACATAAATGGTATAAAAAAATAATAACATTTTACGTGCGGGTTGCACGTAAAATGTTATTTGTATAAACATATTAAAAATATTAAACCGAAAAAAAAAATTCACCCATAAGAACATCAAAATTATACAAAATATTTACGTGTTCTTAAATGGAATTCAAACAATTATTAAGCTCTCCTTTTTTTATACAAAAGATAACATATAATTTAACAACTTAATATATAAATACCAAAAAATATAGTAGGTATGTGTAAGGACTTTGATAATTCATAAAAAAATATTGTAATCCTTAACAATGTATCAACGAAGATCAGTAAAAAAAATAAGAAAAAAAAATCACGTACTAATCAATAGAAATAAGTAAATGTTATCAAAAAATATTAACAAGAAATACTCTGCACGCATCCAAAGATCATTCACTCACACAAGGACATACAACGTAACTCATACAACATAAATATATACTTATATATTCATTTAACAAAAACTAATGAAGGAGTTCCCAATTTTAGTCAAAGCTTCGATTAATAATGAGTACAATGATCGTACATAAAAGAAGTATAGAATTTTTCAAACCTCAAGTTGCAGTTCAAACTTTATGAGTAGGTAACTGGTAACGAAAAAAATATAGTTTTATATAAGTTTCACACTGTAACTTTCACTAATTCACTGTAGTCTGTACTGCGTCACTGAGTGCCGAGATGGTGCGTGTTATCGGCCGCGGTCGGGTGAGGCTGTGGCGCGGGTGGCGGGTGCGAAGCAGACGGGTGAGGATGTGGCGGCCGAGGCGCCAGGTAGTGCCAGTAGGGTGGCGCGTCGGGCGCTTGCGCTTGGCACGCCGCCGCCAGCCCCGCCCAGCTAAAACGGTATGCGTACCTTTTTCCATGGACCTTAGTTAGACAAGAATAAAAAAAATGAATTTATCATTGTTTTAATAATTGCAACACTAACATATTAATTACAAGAGTTTATTTTATAAGTTATTTAAATAAATTGCTACTGTAACTACAAAAGGTCATATGTAAAAATAGTTCGAAATCAAAACTGCAGAAATACGGATATTTTTTTTATTTATTTATTTTATATAAGTTAAAAGTTTATATATGACGTTACACCGTGAAAACAATATAGGATAACTTGTTAATATTTTACTAATAAAATAAAAGGAAATATAAATTACTCGTTTTGTGACCTGTAAATTAAATTAAAATTAAGTTCAGGCCAGATAATGTAAATCTTTTTTAATATGGTTTGGCTCTAAAAGTAGCAAAGTTTTAGATTGACTAAGGTTAAAAATATATCTTTAACATATTCTAAAATAGATAAATATCTGTTTAATTATAATAATGTATACGCTATACTTAACGCATGTCATAAGCAATTCTTTTTTATGGTATAGGTTGGCGGACGAGCATATGGGCCACCTGATGGTAAGTGGTCACTATTACCCATAGACAACGACGCTGTAAGAAATATTAACTATTCCTTAAATCGTCAATGCGCCACTAACCTTGGGAACTAAAATGTTATGTCCCTTGTGCCTGTAGTTACAGTGGCTCGCTCATCGTTCAAACCGGAACACAACAATACTTAGTACTGTTGTTTGGCGGTAGAATAACTGATGAGTGGGTGGTACCTACCCAGACGGGTTTGCACAAAGCCCTACCACCAAATAAAAAATAAAGTAAGACTTCAAAAAAAACTTCAAAGAGAGCTAATTTCGCCACCAATATCTCTATATGCTAGAATTCGGCATTTAATATCTTTTTTCGATGTTAAAGTAAAGTAACAACCTGTAAATTTCCCACTGCTGGGATAAAGCCTCTTCTTCCATTAAGGGAGAGGGTTTGGAACATATTCCACCACGCTGTTCCAATGCGGGTTGGTGGAATGCACATGTGGCAGAAATTCGATGAAATTAGACACATGCATAGTTTGCTCATGATGTTTTCCTTCACCGCCGAGCACGAGATGAATTATAAATACAAATTAAGCACATATATATATATATATAGTGGTGCATGGATTTGAACCCGCAATCATCGGTTAAGATGCACGCGTTCTAACCACTGGGCCATCTTAGCTCAGCTTTCGATGTTAACACAGTTTAAACACAGACTAGAGGCAAGACAAGTTTATCAAGCGATCCTCCGACGGTCTTATGTGTGACCGCCTCGTCCAAGGCTTTGCACGAATGTATGAGGCTTTCCGCTCAGGGAGTTGTGTGCAGTGGAAAATTTACAGGCGGTTGCTTTTCTCATTGAACATGACTTCTGCACTGCGTGCTATGAATGTAGTCTGGTGTCATTTTCGATTTATATGTGGGTTATGTAGTACATAAATTATTTTATGTGACAATCTATGTAACTAATTGTTGGAAAAAGTAACAATTGAATTTCTTCAGAGCTTTAAATTTAAGGTACAATCAAATATCCTCGCAAAAGTCTACTTGAATGTTTTCCCAATATATGTTACAATGAAACTTGGTTAAGTGGGACCTGGATAAGTGAAATACCTCCATAACTGGAACTCATGCTGCGGTCCCATCACTTTGGCATTGTATTACCTCTGTTAGGACGAAGCAAACCTCTATAACTGGGATTTGTTAGTTTGTTTTATCATTACAATAACCTCTACAAATGAGACAGCAAGTGATTTTTTATGCATAAACTGCTGTAACTGAGATAACATTGTTTTGTATTTTTACTAACTTATTCTTTTTCTACCCGCAAATTCCGCACTTAACTATGTATGTAATTTGAAGTATCAATGACTCCAAGTTTTAGTTTTGCTTTACTACCATAAAGGTGTTTATTTGCAAAATTTCAAAGCGCACCTCTATATCTGAGATCTGAGACACTGGGTTAGTGAAATATCTCTATAAGTGAAACAACATTGCAGGTCCCTTGAAGTTTCGCTTAACCAGGTTTCACTGTATTTTGGTTCATATGTGTACCTTGCTCATGATGTTCTTGTCGTAATAGTATCTGAGGGCGCGGGACAGTTTGTCGTAGTTCATGTTGGGCTTCTGCTTGCGGCGGCCCCAGCGCCTCGCCACTTCGTCCGGGTCCGACAGACGGAACTCGCCGTCTCCGGGAGCACCCTGGAAATGAGATTATTAAGACCAAGCCACTTTTCTACCATAACATAAATCTTTAATATTATATCGAACCGCTACGGTTTGGGAACCATCAAGAAAGTAGGCACTCCTTCCTCAAATGTCCATGGGCGGTGGTCCTGCTTGTTTGCATAATTTGTCTGTATTTGTATAACATAATAAATATATACATACTTATACATGCAGTAGTTGTAACAATATAATTAATACTTGTTGACTTCCAGGCAGGACATATTGCATACATATAATTGTATTTAACTAACATGACTAAGTATGTATTTTTAAATGTTGAAAAAGATTGAGTACAGATTTTCTCCCCGGTTCTTCTCGATAACATCCTAAACGGTGGTAGCTTCACTTAATATAGCTAATTAATTATAATTCAAAATTTCTTGTAAAAACCTGCTCGAATAAAGTACCTACATTTCGTTTTTTTTTATAATAAATTATTTTGTATGATACGATCAATTTTCGAGTCACATTGTCATATCTGTACCAAATTAATGTATTCTCTTCGTAATATAATCACAAAAACGAGTCAGCTTTATGTTTTAAAGTATGACTTACTTCCCAGCAGATACCAGGTGCACCAGCTGCCAGCTCTTCCAGCAGGAACTGCCACAGTTGAACCTGCCCTCCGCCGCTCCTTGCGCACGCACTTAACGCCGCATATGGTTCTGATGACATAAAACAAATACTTTTTCCTTAGGTGACTTTATATACAGTCGCGGTAAGAAAAGGTTCGTCACCTTAAGATCTATTTTCGTGTGCTCATTATGAGCGATAATCTGCTTTACCGATCGAGAATGACATATTGCGTCAATGATTTGATGTTCAGATTCAAAAGGTACTAAGAATTTAAGACTTGATAAAGGAATGAATTTGAAAACTGACGAAGGTTTTTTTTTACTCTGACTATGCAAACTACCACTTTACATTATCCTGATGCAATTTATTATGACATCTCTGTTTAATCTATACTATTTAAAATTAAAAATTAACTATACATATAATAAAATTGGAGTATCTTTGTAATATTTAAATAGTCCTTTTTTACTCAATGCATATGTATTTTTACACGGTACATATACCACAATAACATTTTTATAATTTTTATCGGTCTGTCTGTTTGTTCCGGCTAATCTCTGGAACGGCTGGATCGATTTTGACTGGATCGATTAGGACTTTCACTGGCAGATAACTGATATAATAGGGTAGAGTTTAAGAATTGATAACATCTTCATTAAAAGATTTTAGATCATCACTAACACAACAAAAGATATTTATAAATACATATAGTGAATAGAAAAATGAGTAACAGAGAAAAATAAATGTACGTTATAAAAACATGTATTTACGTTTTGAAATTTAGACCACAAGTTCAAGAGATATGATTTATTATTTTAAACTAAACGTATATATTACAAAAGACGTAGGACGTGAGTATATACATCCTGTATTATTATTTACAACATGGGCGGATAGATCGCTTGACTCAAAACTGTAGAGCTATTTATTATTCATATAGCATTTGCAAAACATTGCGATGTGGTAAAACCCACCGGAACAGAGACAAGTAGGTAGTTTCTTGTAACGTAATAAACAAAAGTCTAAGAAAATTGGTTACTTGACATTAACAGACATTTTTAACTTTGCCGTTTGATAAATTTAAATCATTTGTAAGGAAGGCATATTATTCAATACAAGATTATACAGACGATAAAAAGCGTGGTATTAATACTTGATGACTTCCAGACAGGATAAATTACATACATATAAATATAAATAATAATAATTGTAATTAACTCGCATAACTGTATTTTTAAATGTTTTAAAAGTGTTACTTAGATTCTTGCCGGTTCTTCTCGGTAGAATCTACTATCCGAATCGGTGGTAGCTTCACTTAATGTTAAAAAAGATGTTAAATGACGATTCAAAAGTGCTTGTATATAAAATATATTTTAATTTTATTTGATTCGTATTTTAATATAGTCAAATTTTATTCCAAACGCTTAAATAGTATCTTTTGATTTGATATTTTAAAAGTTTATTATCCCTGAACCGTACCTTACAACTGGTTTGGTTTGAATGACACGTATAATTTAATATTTTTTTGTGAATAATGATAGCAACACTCAAAATTTAATTAAGGAATAATTTAATTAATACTTCTATTCACGCCTCTTATCACTTAGTTTAGGAGTGCAGACGACATTAGCCCAAGGGATGAGGTTTGATCCTGAGACTTTTTACGTCACTAAGCAACCCGTGAACCATTGCGCTATTGACGATTTGATATGGACTAAATATTTAAACTATACAAGTAGTAGCTAAAGCTACTTCTGTAACTAAATGTATCTAATTCAACCAACCGTGATACAACTGCTGGATTCGGCGTCGTTCGCTCGCCAACCACAACATTTCATATTTTAAACATTTCACAACGACCACAAACACTCACTTCACATCTGTACACAATAACATTTTAATTTGAAACTAATCATGTTATTTTTTTTTAATACAACATAAAATTTCAATAAACATGCTTCCTAATGTTTTATCCCAATATATCGTAAATATGGTTTTGGTATAATTTGACACAATTTTTATAATTTTGACAAGAAAGAGGTTATATATCTCTTTCCGGTTCTGTGAATCATCAGATGTGCGTCCGGATGCGGGACCGGAAACCGCCGAGTGGCGGAAGCGGCTGAAGGCGTTCCCCTCTCCTTCCCGGATTAAGGACGAGTCAGGTCGTACTGCGCGCCACACGATATGCTGCTTTAAACAATAGCAAGGATAACGTATGGAATTTATAAATTACTGATCTATTATATAGTTTTTTTTATGAAAAAAATATTCCTAACAAGAATAACTTTTGTCGCACATTATTCTAATTGTTATACCAATATGAATGTAGTGTGTTAATTTGATTATAATTAGTATGTTCTTTACATAGCACACATTACTATTTAGGCTATTTTTCTAATTAAAATTTTAAAAACACTAGCATTATTTATATATAGCGTTGATTGCATTATATATTTATATATGATTAATATGTTCATAAAAGTATACCTCAAGAAGTATTTAATTTTTACTACGTAAATAGAATTGATTTATTCAGTTGTCAAAAATATACCAAAATATTAATTTTGTTATTAATATAATGATATATATTATTTTCCTTAGTATATAAGGAGGTCATAAACAGTACACGAATCTTTTGTTAAAATATATGATGATTTAAGTCTTTTCCAATAATTGTATTTCAACTTGGCTCTGGATTCGGAATATGTAATAAAAAAAAAATAATTTAATTTTATGAATGCTATCTTGGTGGTAGGGCTTTATGCAAGCCCGGCTGGGTAGGTACCACCCACTCATCAGTTATTCTGCCGTCAAACAACAATACTCAGTATTGTTAAACAACACTGGCTCACTCACCCTTCAAACTGGAATACTCCGATTTGAAGGGTGATTGAGCCAGTGTAACTACAGGCACAAGGGACATAATATCATAGTTGCGGAGTTTAGTCGCGCATTGACGATTTAAGGATTAGTTAATATTTCTTACAGCGTCATTGTCTATGGGTAATAGTGGCCATCAGGTGGCCCATATGCTGGTCCGCCAACCTATACCATAAATAAAAATTTAAACCGTCAAATTTTTAATGATAACGAAGGACTTGAGCAACGCGGAAAGCGAAATTCCTTATCCATTAGGTTTTATTTGTTTCTAAGACATTTTTTAAAATACGGAGAACAGATTAAGTGGTCTGTAAAATAAGTAAGAATAGAATAGTAATAATAAGAAATTAATTATTTCTCTAACAAAATTGTTATGAATCGTATCTTATGGTCTAGTGAGTTAGTCATTGATAAAATTCAAATTCTAAAAAGAAATAACATACCGACATAAATATAATATTTAAATTCGTAGCTGTGACACATTGTTACAATATTTAATATTGTTTAATTACGCGAATAGTATTCGAAATTTACATAAAAAACTATTCGCAGTGGGATCGTACATTTAAAGACACGGGGTCATGATATAAAACCGAGCTTAGATGCGGCTTAGTGACCCAGCGGGCAGAGCTTTGTCTGTTCTTTATTTTATTGTCTAACTCCGCGCACATCACCGCGGGTTGCGGACATTTATTTCTAACAATACATCTTATTTCTTTCGCACAAACATTTAGTTACGAGACAGCCATCCTGTATTCATACGACTTATCCCGTCTGGGAGACACTATAAACAAAACTTACCTACAGTAAGAGAATTAATTATATCTATCTTTAAGGCATTTATTTGACAACCTCTGTGGTCGAATAGTGTTGTCACCGGTTATCATGTTTGTACTTGGGTTTGAGTCCCGGCCGAGTCGATGTAGAGAAAAGTAGTTTTCTATGTTGTCTTGGGTCTGGGTGTTTGTGGTACCGTTGTTACTTCTGATTTACCATAGCACAAGTGTAACACAATCCATAACACACCTACTTACATTGGCATCAGAGTAATGTATGTGATGTTGTCCAATATTTATTAGTATACCTATATTTGTAAAATTATATTCATCATCAAAAGGCATTTTAGTTTTAGGTAATAGTTTACATATTTTTTATGTAAATAACTGTTTATCTTTTAGAATTTAATAACGTATATTTATTTAGCAGTCAATTGGATTAATGGCTTTGCTCTGCGTTGGAAACTTTTAATAATCGCGCTCCCCGAGGCCCCAGTCCGCATGCATAATGCATGCCGTTCTATCGCCGGATCCTCATCTAAACGAATGTGAAGATTACGGAAACGTCCGAGGGGTCAGACAGTGAGATACTCATGAGGGACGATAAGAGATAGCGGAATAATACATTATTATATAATTTGTCAACTCTTTACTTGAAAATCATCTTACAATGATTGTAATAGCCTGTTTTGATGACGTCACGTAATCATCATCCTCCTGCCCTTATCACAATTTACTTGGAATCGGCGAAGCCTTATCTAAATTTTCTTGGTGGTAGGGCTTTGTGCAAGCCCGTCTGGGTAGGTACCACCCAGTTATTCTACCGCCAAATAACAGTACTCAGTATTGTTGTGTTCCGGTTTGAAGGGTGAGTAGGCCAGTGTAACTACAGGCACAAGGGACATAACATCTTAGTTCCCAAGGTTGGTGGCACATTGACGATGTAAGGAATAGTTAATATATCTTACATCGTCATTGTCTATGGGTGATGGTGACCACCATCAGGTGGCCCATGTGCTCGTCCGCCAACATATACCATAAAAAAGCGTGTCTTCTTCTTACATATTACTTAACCTACTTCCCTATTTGACGTCGTTTCACAAGTAACATTATTTCCAGACGATCCATCCATCGTTTCATTGGTTTCATTATAAATTACTTAGACAATTATAAAGTCGCAATTTTATTCAATGTATTGGGAAATTTAAAGATTATAATCTACATAGGATTATTGCATCGTCAATAGTTCGTAAAAAGCCGTATTGTTGAGCTCGTTATAAGCCGTAAGAATTATGTAAATGTATTGGAAATTCCCGTCTGAATCGGTCCAGCCATGCTAGAGATTAGCCGGAACAAAAAGACAGACAGACAAACATTTTAAAACATATTTTTGGTATATGTACCTTGTATACAATAATTGTATTATATGTATAGCTATTTCCTCTCTCTTCAATTTCTATTGCGATTAACACTGCTAGTTGCGTGCTCTACACATAAATACGTGAGCAATAATTATTATATATTTAGAAGCCTAAATGATTTGCGTGTATATATATGTTCAAAAAATCGCCTTAAATAATTTAAGTGTGTCAATTATATAAATTTTGAGGATGATAATAAACAAGTGCTTAACTGGAGGCGTCTAAATGTTAATGGATCCACAAGGCCGTCATTAATAACCTCGACGTTTCTAGGAATCTTTCCTAAGCTCGGCTCGAGGCAGGAGAGACTGCCTATTGTCAAGAGCGTTTTCTAATAAAGGTACTTATATATGTTTATTAAAAATTCTTAGCCGATGACCTTGATTGACCTTAACATTTTTATATCTTTAGATTTCAAATTATGTAAAAATTTATAATTCAATCTTAGCAAGCCAGTTTGTTATTAACACCAAATTGATTTGATTTAACTCTTTTTCGTTTTAATCAACGTTAAAAGGTGTCTTTTAATTGGATTGATCAAGTTTTGCATGGGATGAAATAAAATTTTTATATAACTCAGAATCCGGTAAGTCTATCTTTAATTTACCAAAACAATGTTCAGATTAATCAAACTTTATTAGTCGATAGCATTGAGGTAGGTTAAGATGTAGAGTCACCTAGGTAGATTACACTAGGACACTCGGGACTTAAGGCTTTAAATGTTTAGTGGCAAAAAATATCTTCGCATTATCGATAATTTTTTTCTTAATTTATAAAATAAAATAAAATCTAACCTATACATAAATTTTGCGATTCAACGCTGACATGCTGCTAGCATTCTTGCTACCATTCCACCCTGTCAAGATTTATACAGTAAATATTTTTAATTCATATTTATATATATTTATACAAATAATGTATTTCATTCTTATGTTAATAAAGTTAAAATGTATATAATACATTTTGGACTATGAGACATTTTATTTTGATTTTTGTAAAGTATCAATAATAGGGTGGCAATCTTCCCTCTGTGAACCCTTATAAGGTCCCGAATAAGCTCTCAAGCTCGCACCCTGGATTAAGACAGGCCTTATGATAATTTTACTAATTTATTTAAAGATCATATTCATCATGTATGAGAATCGTAT
Organism: Vanessa cardui; assembly: GCF_905220365.1. Taxonomy (NCBI): domain Eukaryota; kingdom Metazoa; phylum Arthropoda; class Insecta; order Lepidoptera; family Nymphalidae; genus Vanessa; species Vanessa cardui. The sequence goes on along the minus strand of NC_061130.1, from coordinate 3,312,414 downwards.
CTAGAGTCACTTATTATAAGTGAGATCAGTTGAAATCGATAAAACCAATATTGTCTTCAGGCCACAGACCACTGCCAGTAAATCTTCCTAAATCTAACAAATCGCCTTCATATTTCTATAATTTCATTAAAAAATCTTCCACATATTTTATTATATTTTTCTCTACCCTCTAACGCGTGAGGTTTACACCACACTGCCTTTAGGAGGAGGGCAGAAGGCGGAGCATAAAGAAGGAGTGTCGTTTTTTGCTCCACCCACTTTCCGGGCACATTACACTCGAGATGTTCGCATCGAAGCCATGATCTGAGACGCCCGACAACATACCACTTCATACCGAGTTACATCAGCAACAACAACACAATATACCACAGAGTACAAAAATAGCAGTCGGTATTTAAATTTACTCGTGGAACTAATTATATAAGCGTATATACGTGTTTGTAACTTTTAACATAATTAATATATATTTCATAATATAACTAATATTAATCAAAGATTAGTTGCATAATATCCATTGTTACAGTAGGTTTAAATTGCCAATTAAATAGTTTTTTAGGTTATACCTATAAAAACTTTAGTAAACCAACAAAAGGTTTTAAGAAATGGGTTTCAGAATTGATACTAGAAAAATGAATTTGTACCATTAAATTGGAAGATAGATTAATTTTTTGATTTGACTTTTTTACCAGTTAATAAATGAGTAATTCTTCTATTAATAAGTGAAAAACAATTAGTAGCAGTGTCTTGATTTTAACTGTCAAATATTTATATTCTAATATTTGAAATAATGATCAATAGAATATCGGACATGCGTTTTCGCCCTGAAAATAAACCACGGCTAGCGGGTCCGCATTCCACGTGATTCAACACGCTGGAATGTTACAGCACCAGTTCCCACGCGGGCCTGCGACCGACTCACCTGTACGTAGCCGTAATGTAATTAACATTGTTGAATCTTTTTTTTTACATTAAACAGAGATGTCATAATAAGATGCACGAGGAAAAAGAGAGGTAGCCGAAATCATATCGAAATGTAGATAAATAAAAATTTTAACAAAAAGAAAAAACCGACGACAAAAAAAACACTATTTTGAAACAAATTAATATGCACTAAAGTAAAAGTAATAAAAATAATTGTGTATTCAAAATATTTTTTAGAGTCCTTCGAAGTAAAATATTAGAATACTAAAAAGTCGATTTACGATATAATGTAGTTATAGTTACTGTTATATTTGGAGCCGGTGTCTCTCAGTATTTAATTTCTTTCTTAATATTGTATTAATTAACTTAAAATTAATCACTCAATTCTCTGTATTTATATCGATAACTATAAGATCCTGATCACATTCCGATCTGAACTATCTATCATTACTGTTAAGTTAGTAGAGTTACCCCTGATTTATCAATTAATGATTTATAAACGCCTTACGATTAAGCTTTAATAATTCGACGTTTGAAATAATTGTCATAATATAGAAAGAAATATATAAAGAAATATATAAATTATAAGGTTAGGGGTGTAAAAAACAAAATTTAATTAAATCTGAAAAGTGTGTAAGTTGCGCGTGCCCTGGATTTCTCTTGTAAGAGTCATGACACCGATCTCACCACCATTGACTTGCTAATGCGCTCCCGCTGTGACAAAAGACAACCCCTACTACCGTTTCGTTATACTATTAAATAAGGTTGAGGTTAGGTTAGGTTTATTAAATTGTAAATATTTACATTCGTAGTATTTTTCGAAACAAATATGTCACACACACGTATACCCACAATATTTATTTATCTACGATCACTGTCGCTTTTTTCTCAATCGACATGAAATCGACATACACGACCAAAACGTCATTACTTTTAATGACAGCAGTATTAAGCGTTTTATGGAGTCTCTTTTTTATTTCTACGTACATTATTGTTGTTATAAGTTGGACGTAGTTTTGTTATACTTATTGTCTATTGTCATTTAATAAGTAATTTAATTTTTCTCCAAAATAAATTTAATTTTACAACACACTATACTAATAAATGAAGATTGTGTTTCTTATATCAATAAATAAAACGAAATCAACAAAATATATTTAATCATACTTTTTCGCAACTTATTTTTTCATAAAGAATCGCTCAATCTTAGTAGGGCCTACAGCGTTGAAGGGTGGGTGTGTCTCAGGGTGAAGTATCAAGCCAGGTGCCATTATTCAAGTAAATCTCCGCGGCTTCACGATATGAAATTTAATATTTACAAGGAAATAGAAACTTAACCTTAAAGTAAATATTCCCTACATCCCGTTGTGCCAGAATTGTGATTACATGTTGAAAAAATGTATGTAAAAAAAACTTCTAATCTATATTATCTATATTAATACTATAAATGTGAAAGTAATTCTGCCTGTATGCCTGTCTGTTTGTCGCTCTTTTACTACCAAACCCCTGAACCGAATTTGATGAAATTTGATATGAATGAGTCGAGATGGCCCAGTGGTTATCTTAACCGATGATTGCGGGTTCAAACCCAGGCAAGCACCGCTGATTCATGTGCTTAATTTGTCTTTATAATTCATCTCGTGTTCAGCGGTGAAGGAAAACATCGTGAGGAAACCTGCATGTGACAAATTTCAAAGAAATTCTGCCACATGTGCATTCCACTAACCCGCATTGGAACAGCGTGGTGGAATATGTTCCAAACCTTGTCCTCAAAAGGGAGAGGAGGCCTTTAGCCCAACAGTGGGAATTTACAGGCTACTGTTGTTGTTTGTTGTTGTTGTTGATATGAAGCAAACTTGAACTCCAAGAAAGAACATGGACTACTTTTTTGCCTGACACATGACAACCAACACCCTAAAACACGAATGAAGCCGCGGGAAACTACTACATAGAAACGATATGAATATCAAATAAATTACGTTCGATAAAACAGTGGCGACTCAGTGTTTAGAACACCTGAATTTTAACCGAACATTGTTGATTACAACCAGGACCACTGAAAAATCATTGTTTTGAAGTAAAACATCATGGAAAAACCTGCATTCAAATCTATTACAAGTGACATTATTATGTTTTACGTCAAAAATTTACTTATTTTTTAAAATTAAGATTTTTACTTTTGGCGGTAGTGCTCTTATGAGAAGTTTTCTAAGGCAAGATAAAAGAATAGCTATACTAGTCTCATGTTTATGAAGGGTTTATTCAAATGAGGTGTCTAGGTGAAATTATTATTACATTAAAAATTTATAAGGTCCATTATATGATGTTTTAACATTCTTTTATTTAAATTATAATTAGGTAAATCGCAAAAGGAAATCGGACACAATATTTTAACCAATTAAGAATGATTATTGCAGTATATGTCGGGCATTTTGTCTGGTTGTAAACCGCAAATCGTCTACATCAACATGCTTGTTTAATAGCTAAACTAAGCAGAAGGATAGATTAAAACATTTTAATTTGCGATGAAATATTCCAAAACAGTCAATAATTCTCAATATTTGAGTTTGCTATTAATTATATTTCTTTTAGTATTATTTTTATTTGAATCGCAGACAGATAGAATTGACAAATTAGGACAAAAGTCCCAATACTAAAAAAGAAAAAATATATATGTTTTGGGTGGAGACGTACGAGCATTTTCACAAGTCTTCTATAATAATTTGCTTTGGTTTTTACATTTTTGACATTAAGCTCCCTATTTGTGATCCAATACAATGAGAATCGATTATGTGTTACAAAATTTACATCTCTACTTTTTTATTCCCTGATCAGAAACATTTGACGTCTATATTTTTTATTGCATTTTGGATGTCAAGTTAATTTAAAATTATACGAGATCCTGCGAACCAAAAATAAACTAAACGGCATTAATTATAATTTAACATAAGTATATAATAAAATTCGAAGGAAACGGTCGTGGGAGTGGCGAACAGCTGCGTCTAACCAATAGCCTTGTAGATTTATGATTTATTTAATATGTTTATTAGCCTCGAAAAACGACTAAGTATTGCACGAGACAGCAAAGTCACGTATAAAAATATTCATTTAATTACAAATCGCTTGAAGACCATCTTGAGCACATTTTTTAATTAGGTAACATTTCTTAAGAAAGAGCTACATAAAAATATAATGAACAAAGATTCTTCAAATAATGAAATATATTGTAAAAGAAATTTTGATTATCATAGCTATCACCCCAGTACTTTGTAAGGTAATGGAACGGATGTTAAACATGCAACTGATCTATTCCGTAGAAAGTCACAGTGTAATTAATGATCGTCAGTGCGGGTTTCGACCAAAACGGTTCACGTGTTCAACCAGCGTACGTAACACACCTCTGGCTATCAACAAACGATATCTCTAAGGCTTTCAACAGAGTCTGACACAGAAATCTCCTCGCTAAGCGGCCGGCACACGGTCTGCCAGCTCAGCTCTGTACCTGGATTGCCAGCTTCTTACACAATCGTAGCCTTCGCGTTTTAGTTGACGGTTTCGCTTCAAAATTCCATGCAATGAATGCTGAGGTTCCCCAGGGTTCTGTGCTTTCCCCCACACTCTTACTTTGGCACATAAATTACACGCTCACCCTTGAGAATATACATTGCTATGCAGATGATAATACAGTACATGGGGCTACAATTAACGCGCAGTAGTCGGATGAGCCGAAACTAGAGGAGAGGCGGAGGGATCTTGTTGTTGAACTCGATAGGACGTTAGAGCACATTGCCAAATGGGTTTCTGATTATCTTATCGAGTTTAATGCCAAGAAAACGCAGGTATGCGTATTCACAACGAAAAATCATCCTTTTCGCTTACTCCATCTCTCTGTAGCACTACGCTAGTGATACAAAGCCAAATTGCCGTACTGACTATTGACGTTCGCTGGTAGCTTAGTCCAAGGAATATACATATAATAAGGCTGTTTTCAAAACCATTCAACAACGCGCATTGGAACAACAACAACAACAACAGCCTGTAAATTCCCACTGCTGGGCTAAAGGCCTCCTCTCCCTTTGAGGAGAAGGTTTGGAACATATTCCACCACGCTGTTCCAATGCGGGTTGGTGGAATACACATGTGGCATAATTTCTATGAAATTTGTCACATGCAGGTTTCCTCACGATGTTTTCCTACACCGCTGAGCACGAGATGAATTATAAAGACAAATTAAGCACATGAATCAGCGGTGCTTGCCTGGGTTTGAACCCGCAATCATCGGTTAAGATGCACGCGTTCTAACCACTGGGCCATCTCGACTCGCATTGGAACAGCGTAGTGGAATATGTTCCAGACCTTCTTTTCAAAGGGAGAGGAGGCCTTAGAGCACCAGTGGAAAATTTACAGACCGTTGTTATTTGTTGTTGTTATCAAAACAGCCTCACAAAAACTCGGGATCCTGAACAAGGTGCGGCGACTTTTGACGCCACAACAACTGCTCCTATCATACAAAACGCAAATGCGGTCTTTTTTTATTTCTTTATTTAATTAAGGGACTTTTATTTATACAAAATATGTCCGTCCCATTGTTTTCTTACAATTTGTGTCATCGAATATAATATTAATACAACTTATATGTAGAAATTAAATGACTATTAATTAGCTTAATCTTGAATTACTCGCACCTTTGGGATGGCTCCGCTTTGTACTTAATACCTTGGATGGGTCGCAGCGACGTGCGGTCCATATTATTAGCGCCACAAACACCCGTGAACCTTTACGCTTGCGTCGACAAATAGCGGCGCTGAGCGTTTTCTACCGACTATATCACTGTGACACTGTCAGTGATTACTAGTACTTGCCATGGTAGCTGGTGGTCTACTATTTCATCTTATTCGTATATAATTAAAGTCTTCAGATAAACCATTCTTACGTAAAGACATTCATAGAAATACATATATGCGGTATATAGTAAAAAATAAGATTAGATATGTATCTATGCCATAAATTGTATACGATATAATTTATTGCATGCATATCTATTTTTTTTATTCATAATTACATTAAAAACCGTTTAATAAAAATATAAAGTTATTTTTTGTTAGTACATATCTATAATATGCAGGATTTGTTTTAGAATAATGAATCGCAATTAAAACAGGTTTTATATTATATTTAAAAATAAATATATCTTGATAAAGGAGATTTATTACTTATATTTAGTAATAAGTATTTTCAAACAAGTTTTCATTCTTGATTTCTTTATTTTATTTTATTATTTTTTTTCAAATTTACTTTAAATTATACATAATAAATAATAAGTTTTATTTATATTTAAATATCATTAGTAACAAATAATATTCGTAACAAAACAATTATTTATGAGTAGTAGAATATTTACATGACCAAATGAGATGACACATCGATTCTGAACTCTCCCACGAAGTTTTTGTCAGTCACCGGCGCCAATTTATATAACAATACTTCTATGCAGAACGTCGTAAGTGTAATACTTCTTTACAAGGTAATTTAAACAGTAAATTAATGAATGTAAAGACCCAGATCGCGCATCTCAATGACGGATCATGGAGATCTAGTCGATCCGGAACAGTGAATCACAGTTCCTAGTAAACATTGATTCACTTCCGTAGTAAGGAATTAGCTAAAGGAGTTTGTACAACGCTGTCAGAATTATAGTTAAGTCTTTTTTTTTAAATTAATAATGAAAAAAGTTTTTATATATTGAGTTATGATAGAATGGTATTCATAATATTTTTTATTTCCATCGACTCAGTCGATTTGTTAAAAAATTATTTGAATTTAACTAATCGGTACCGTTAGTATGAGTTATTTTATTTAAAAAAGTTATTACTCTTATAAAATAATTAGGTATATCTTATATTCAATTATTATAGTCTTCCAGTAAATCTCAACATTTTGCAAGTTATTTTTTATTAATAGCTTATAGATTTCTCATTGAATATAATATAAGTAATTAAAAATATTAAATAATTGTTAAGTACGTTAAATGTATTTAAATTGTATTGTTGTGTATTTGCATACACTATAAATATAACAGGATTAACTTAATAGTGAAAGTCACACACTTTTTAAAAGTAGAGTCTTAATTCTAGGCCAGTAATTCATCGCTGCGTCACAGCGACATTGGGTAATGATTTAAACACCCGGATGAACTCGACACATTCATATTAAAGTGAATCAGTACATTTCAAAATCTCAAACGCGGATCCGAGGCCCAATTTTGATCGCATTTCATAAATAAGAGTCGAATGTCCCAGTGGTTAGAACGCGTGCATCTTAACCGATGATTGCGGGTTCAAACCCAGTCAAGCACCGCTGATTCATGTGCTTAATTTGTCTTTATAATTCATCTCGTGCTCAACGGTGAAGGAAAACATCGTGAGGAAACCTGCATGTGAGAAATTTCATAGAAATTCTGCCACGTGTGTATTCCACCAACCATTGCATTGGAACAGCGTGGTGGAATATGTTCCAAACCTTCTCCTCAAAGGGAGAGGAGGCCTTTAGCCCACCTGTGGGAATTTATAGGCTGTTGTTGTTAGTAAATAAATCGAGAATTTAAAAAAACGTAAATGGAATTGGAAAATAGGTGTCATGTGGAGGAAAATCGCTTCAATGGTGAGTAAGACGGGAATGTTGTTTTGATTGAAACACGCGGGAGTCGCGGGACACACGCCACCGGCGCAGGCGCACATTTCTGCTCACATTTTTGGCGACAGTCACTACGTTCCACATTACTCAGAAATTTTTGTGATTCATTCAATCTTTTGCTGTTTATTTCGATATTCATTAGATTCCACATACTTTGAATTGTTGAACGTTTAATGTGCATATGTTTTCGTATTTCCTAAGCTTATAACAAAAGCAGCTGTTTCAAAGGAAAGTAAGTATTCGTTTCCTACATTAATTAAATTTCTAATATAAAATAGAAATCGATATAACGATTTACGAGTATACCAAAAACATCGCGTGAAATTTTGATAGTTTAAAAAAAAGTATAATATCAATTTACATAAAATTCAAACACTTGATTTACGTTTTACAAACATAAATAAATACATTAGTTGTAATAATATTTTGTACCGTAAACATTTAATCGAAATCATCTTGCGCCCTGAACATTATTTCATTCTTAAAGCTGATCGGTCTTATTCGACTTAAAACGAAATAGCAGATGTACACATATGTATGTAAAAATTTCTTCAAACACATGCAAGTTACCGCACGAACTTTCCTTCGACGTCAAATACGATATGAGTTAAAAGGATGAATTAAATTGAGTATATACAGATGCATGTGCGGCTGTATTATTATCGTAGATAAGCAGGTTTACACTTAACAACCTGATCTCTATCTGTCAACATTGATGAATGAAAAAGACGCCACATTTCTCAACTAATCACCTAAATCCTACTAATATTGTAACTGGTAAAGTTTCTGAGGATAAGTAATGGATGTATGTGTTTGTTACTCGTTCAAAATATTATTGTTATTACTGAACGGATTTGGATGAAATTTTACTGTAATATAGGTCATACATTAGATTAGCGCATAAAATGTATAAAGATTTTATGTAATTTGGTAATATAATGATACATATCAAGTACTCATGCAAACCGGGGTAGGTCGCTCGTATGTACTTTTAATATAGTTTTGTATAGTTAATTGTTTTAGAACTTACTGATTATTTTTAATTATACCCAAGATCAAATTATTATATTATAGTTTTCTCTTAGACCCCTTTATAAAGATTTCAATTAACAAATGTAATGAATGCAACAGCATCTGTCGTTGATACTTATATAGGTTAAAGTATTAATTTCTCATAAAAATATAAAGTTCACTAACAATGAGATACAATCGATATTCTATAAGATGTGACAATATTTACCTTATTTATATTTACCTCTTGAACGCTAACTGTAAACATTTGTAAACAACGGTTCATTAAAACTTTGATTAAATTATATATACGTATTCTTTTAATTTCGATTTAAAAACATTCAGAACATTCATTCATTCATGTATTCATTCACACATTCTATCCCCCAGTAATACGGGCAGATAGCCGTAATGACAGACATTACGAACCGATCTCATCGTAGATCCCATTTTCTTTTAATCTTTTTGCCATAGTAAAAGGGTTGTTAGAACGATGAATGACTTTATACATATCATTCTATCTTTTTAACTCTTGTTATTAGAATGTGTTTTAATGTTAAGTTCATTGAAGTTTTCGATCAATCTTTTAATATATATGTAGCTCCTGTCCGCAGCTTCATATAAAAAAATTGAAGCGTCTGTTTGTAATATTAAAATAGGCCTTTTTTACTCAATGCATATGTAAAAAATAACATTTTTACAATTTCTGTCTGTCTGTTTGTTCCGGCTCTCTGGAACGGCTGGACTGATTTTGACGGGACTTTCACTGGCAGATAACTGATATAACAAGGAGTAACTTAGGCTAGAATAATATAATTATTTTGTTAATTTCAAATACGTACAAGGTCGTGGGCACACCTAGCATAAAAAATATAATACAGAATGTCTAACAACGTTTAGTTATTTTGTCATTAAACAATGCAAACTGCATTACAAATATTATTTAGATCTTTGTCAGTGAAAATGTCATAGTACAAGAGTGAGAACACGTTTATATCTGAGATTTCTCTTGCGGAAGAAATATAATAAAAGGAAATTGTCAACACAAAAAGTCTCTAAAAGTCCAACATCCAGTAATCTAATTGAAGGGCCCGACGGTCACGTGTTAGTCTTCATTATATTATCTTATACGTATGCGAAATGTGAACGTACGGCTGCTTACTGCTTACTAAAAGGAAACAAAATAAAAGAACTACATTGCAATCTTAGCGCATAGTTCGGAGAGCATTGATCTCTTTGTCTAAAGATCACCAACATGCATTTACCGGCCGGTTCACATTTTACAAATGATTTATAAATTGCATCATACTTTTGTGGAATTTTATATTTGATATGATTTGCTGTTTGTGTAGTTATTTACACAAATATTAAATAAAATAATATATATATCTGACTACAAGATCAAAATATTACAATTATAATAGAACCTAATTCTAGGCAATATAGTAATACGGACTCCAAATAGACTAAATAAGAAAGTTGAAATGAATATGACTCACTCTGTTTCTAGATATTAATTATAAAAAAATTCCAATTCACAGATTATAGATTCAAATTCAATCATAAAAAGATTTCACTTGGTGGTAGGGCTTTGTGCAAGCCCGTCTGGGTAGGTACCACCCACTCATCAGTATTGTTGTGTTCCGGTTTGAAGGGCGAGTGAGCAGCCAGTGTCACTACAGGCACAAGGGACATAACATCTTAGTTTCCAAGGTTGGTGGCAAATTGACGATGTAAGGAATAGTTAATATTTCTTATATTACTATGTCTATATGCGATGGTGACCACTTTCCATCAGGTGGCCCAGATGCTCGTCCGCCAAACTTTACAATAAAAAAAATTACAGTACGCCAAAGGCTAAGAATACTCTCCCAATCCAAAAATGTTAAGACAAAATTGTAAGATAAAAAAAAATTACAACCGAAACAGTTACCTCTTTCATTCTTTGAAGTCTGTTAAATGTGTTAGTATAAGTTTGTATTACATAAGAGTATTACTACTAAATATCAACTAAGACATTTGAGTTGTAACTGCATTAGAGAAAAGTTCATTTTACCGTGAATTATCCATTAAAGAGATTATGAGCTTGGTTGTTGGTGGGCTATACAAGTTGTTGTAATTCCGATTGGCAGAGATATTTCCTCCTGTCAAAGAAAACCTTCAACGCTGAGCATGAAGTTCAAATGTGAACACAAATAATCAGTTAAACTATCCGGTTTAAGTTAACACGTGTAGTATTAACTTAAACTGACTACCGAGAAGAATTATTGGCTTCGATGCGAACTTTGCTTTCTTGTTTTTTCTTTTTTTTTGGTGTTAAGGCTTCGTGCAAGTCCGTCTGTGTAGCTACCACCAATGGAGGATAGAATATCTGATGCACTCATTAGATAGCAAAACAACAGTAGGTACTTCGTATTGTTGTGTTCCGGCTTGAAGGGTGAGTGAGGCAGTGTAACTACAGGCACAAGGGACATAACATTTTAGTTCCCAAGATTGGTGGCAAATTGGCGATGAAAGGAATAGTTTAAGATAATTAAAACAATTTCAAAGTATTTTCCAAATAGAGGATAAGACATTTGCGCTGTTAATTATATTAACTCACAACCTATCTGAGAAAAAAAAATATTATGTTTGACTAAGTAGTTCACCCTTTAAATCAGAACAGAACTATACTAAATGTAATTACTATTTTACGAAGTGGAATATGTATGAGGTAGTACGTAACGACTAACGAGACAGCTTTTCACAACGCCCTAACAATTACCAAAGAGTTTGAAACGCCGTAACAAAAATAATCTCATTAACATCATATTTTGTACTATACTCTGTACCAAACATAACAGGAAAAAGCCAAATAAACAGCATTTGACTACAAATTAACGCGATCTCTTTGGTCGAGAGCTTGATTAATCTATGATATTCTCTATGGATTTGGATAAAATTGGTGTTTTAAACGTCGACGAAACTGTTACCGGAATTTCGGAAGTAACATTACAGTGGAAATGTGTGATAGGGAAAAGTGTTGTATTATAAATAAAAACACACAAGTAGTCATGTGTTAAGCAAAATAAACATAGCCTTTATCCTTCGTTGAAGTTCAAGTTTGCTTCACACCAAATTTCATCAATTTCGGTTCATTGGTTTGTTCGTGAAAGAGCGAAGAAAAACAGAGTTACTTTTGCATTTAATATATTAGTATAGGTGAGAAGAATATATAGATAAGAGAAACTCTTACTCTACTCTTCGTAGTGCACAATCAGTGGCGGATTTACAAATCTGCCGCTAGTAGGCTAGTAGGATATTCAATTTTTGCCGCCCCTACATTTTTTTGCAACATTTATGATTTGTGTTCTATCGTCCTCATTACATCCCGTTATTAGTATGATTATAAACAAGGTGATATTTCTGTCAGTAAACTAGATTATTTTTCCAACCCGCTATGTATTGACGAGTATAAGGATAACGGACGTAATGTGTATACATATAATCATAAGGTTTTTTTTTTAATTTCTGTAAGATAATAACAAATTTGGGCTAAATTTGCCGCCCTTCTAAATCTGCCGCACCAGGCTCCAGCCTACTTAGCCTATTGGTAAATCCGCCACTGTGCACAATATAGCTGAGTAATTAACAAATCGCATGAAATATGTCAATCTCAGGTTTTGTTGTCTTAGATTTTCCCGATTATTACACATCGAAATAAAACTAGTTTTAATGGATTTAAATCGCGTATATTAATTATTTACTCGACCTATTCGGGTCTACCCGTGACCACGAACGCTGTAAAGTGCTCGAAACGTCGGGATGATAAAAATAATTAATATACGCGTTTTAAATCCGTTAAAACTAGTTTTGTTTCAACACAGGTTTGTTTAACTTTTTTCCTAATTCCATGGGAATAGGGTATATGCTTAAGGTATATATTTAAGGGTCCGTCTTAACTGTATTGTCACCTATACCAAGAGTGCGTAGAAAGTTAAGATAAATCAGTTTCATGGAACTCGTTTAAATTTATCTTCCAAGAATACTAACACATGTAGTTCAATAAAAGCCCGTAACTGGAAATTTAATACTTAATTTTTTACTATTAAACAACAATACAACACGTCATTGGTATTCGTTGTAACCAACCATTACTAATTAAATTTTTAAATTAACTTTAGTTCATAAGTGTTTTTTTTTGGAATTAAGCCAAAAAAAATAATTTAATTTGACATTTCTTATTATCCATATTCTTAAATGAATTGATGAATTAATTCACATTATTTTAATCACAATGTAGGGCCATTAATTATTACGTAAGATGATTTAAAGAGGGAGTAGGGGCGACCATTTCTTATGTGTTTTCAACCGACTTCCAAAAGGAGGAGGTTATCAATTCGTCTGTATATTTTTTTTTTTTTTTTTTTTTTTATGTTTGTTACCTCATAACTTTTCACTGGGTGGACCGATTTTGATAATTTTTTTTTTGTTTGAAAGGTAGTGCTTCCCGTGGGGTCCCATTTTTTTTTTTATTTTTTTCCGATGATGGTATCCATATGAAAACGACATAAGTCTTAAATTTGCATTATGTATATGCGCGACAAATAGGTGAATAACTCAAAATCACGTTAACCAATTGTGATGATTCTTTTTTTAATTATAAAGGATATACTTTAAGGGTAGTTTGGTGAAAGTTTGGTAAGGTTCTGAGCACAGGATCCATGACAAAGTAACGGAACGGAAGGGAACGGAACAATTCTGAGGAGCACGTTAGCGATACTCGGTCGAATCTTTTATTTATAGGTTATTTGGATATTTGAGTCACCTTCCGTAATGTGGTTATGTTTATGTAATTATCATAGTCGAATATTTTAATCAACTAGCTACCCACCCCGGCTTCGCACGGGTGCAATACTGATACTAAATATACTACAGAATTTGTTTATTTACGACATCACATCGCAAACTTCTGAAATTATCAGTGTTTCTTTACTATATTGTTCATGTATTATATACATAAACCATCCCCTTGAATCACACTATCTTTTAAAAAAAACCGCATCAAAATCCGTTGCGTAGATTTAAAGATATAGGGACAGAGAAAGCGACTTTGTTTTATACTATGTAGTGATCGAACTCCTATACGGCTCGCAGTTAGGGTGCGATATGGGGCAGAATTTCTTACTATCTTTAATCAAATTTTGTGTATGTGATGTGATGTCATATGATGTACGAAATATAGCTGGTCTTTTTCAAAGTTTTTTTGCTGAGTTCGATTACAGCTCTTTCGAGCGATCCTTGTAGTTTACGCCGCGTGACGTATTAAATCCTCATTTTCGAAAGTCTATTTTTGCTTTATTCGCAAGTTTCCTTTGAAATTGTCCTCGAAGTAGTTTCTGACTCATATAAAAGGAACGCTTTATCTATCCATATTAAAAAAAATAGTTAGTCAACATCAGCTTCACTTAAAATCAAAAAATAAATAAAAATTTTAACAAAAAGAAAAACCGACTTCAAACAAAACACTATTTTAAAACCAATGAATCTGCACGAAAAATCAATAAAAATAATTGCGTATTCAACATATTTTTAGAGTCTTCCTAAGTTAAATGAAATGAAAAATATTAGACTACTTAAAAGTCGATTAACGATTATATCATGTAGTTATAATTATTGTTATATTTGGAGTCGGTGTCAGCCAATAAAACCCTACAGTATATCTATCAAAAAACAATACGAGAATACTTTAACAAATATGTTTTTTACAAATTACCTTTTACACAATAATATACTGGATCAATCAAGGGGCTCGTATCGCTTCTTTCTTTTGATTGTTGGGGCAAGGGCACCGTGGCTGACACCGGCTCCAAATATACCAATAATTATAACTACATGATATAATCGTTAATCGACTTTTAAGTAGTCTAATATTTTTCATTTCATTTAACTTAGGAAGACTCTAAAAATATGTTGAATACGCAATTATTTTTATTGATTTTTCGTGCATATTCATTGGTTTTAAAATAGTGTTTTGTTTGAAGTCGGTTTTTCTTTTTGTTAAAATTTTTATTTTACAAGAAAGGAAGAAGTTTCGATTGGTTTAACGTGAGATCAAAAATTTGAAAAAGCGCGAGAAACCGCCTGATTGTCGAGGTTCATTTGGATACATATCTTAAACTTTGTTCGTAAAATTGTTACTTTGAAAAAAAAACACATTTTATGACATTTGATTCAATATCATAATTTATATCACATTATTATTGCATATAGAAGGGGGGGGGGCTATTGAATGTACTTTATTATATACAATTATTATTGTAATTAATTGATCAATAATTTTTTAAACTGTAATTAATATTATTTTATATGGCATAGCATTTAATACTGGCATGTAACAATATTTCTTATTTTAAATATGATTGAGCTGTCATTAGAAAACAATTGGACGATAGCGTGAGCATTCTAAAAAAAGATAGAGAAATTGGAGCATCATAGTAAAACGATAATATTATTTTGGCCATCCCGAACTACTGAAATTACATAAACCATACGTATATTCCACTTTTTCCTTTAGATTCTTACGTGATAAATTTTAAACAGGGGGGGCGGCCTGTTTCTATATTTTCTTATAATATGGGGGTCAAACTAGCGATAATAGTCTTACATAATAAACGAATGATCCCATACGGTTGTTCGATGAAGACATGTCTCTTGACTTTAAATGTTTATCAATTTGAACAAACAATTGAAAAACTAAAAGAGAATTCTTCCATAACATGAAAGCAATGAACGACTAATGTAATTAAGAAAATGGAATTATAGAATTTATATTGATGTCCGATGAGCGATTGGTTCAGATTCGTCTTGTTTTACTTCAAACAAAAGATTATCATTTTGGCATTTTATACGAACAATGAAACTTCTACAAAAGTATCTGATCTGATCTTATCTGATTAATAGCTTTCAATTTGCAGATTATTACAGACTTTGATGATTGTAGTTATCAAAATATCGACCTTAAAGATTCAGATGCAACTTAACTTACATATTTTCATATTTAATTGATGTCGAGAAAATGTTAACAATCTTTTTTTTTAATCGTGACACCTAGTCATAAATTTGCCTGTATTATATATTATAAATGTTTTCTTCTTCATTAATTTTAAATAAATTATTTTTAAATGTATATAAAATAAAACATCATGTACAAAAAACAAGTATTTTTCCCTTGATGGGATTAATTTAATTTAATACTAGCAGGCTTCGCTCACGTTTTATTTGTTGATAGTCTGGTGTTACGTATTAAAAAGAAATATATGTTTTCGTCCTTGGGATACAAGCTGGTGGTTTAGCTGTAAAAGCCGCATTATCAATAATATTAACAAAAACGGAATAAAAAAGAAACAAATATAATAAAATAAATATAATCGTAAGTTCTCAGAGCACTACACAAACATTACTATACTGTATACAATAAAGTATAATTCAATTTATTAAATAAAAATTTACGTACCTACGTCATATTTTAAATACGTATGTTAAAATTCGATTGAAAAAAGCGGTCTATATTTAAGATTTAAGATTAACTATTTAAGATTTCATTTCGATTAACGTTTTTCGCTTTCCATATCCAATAACGTAGTACTAGAGCTTTAATCATGTGAGTTTTAATACTGGTCAACATGACAAGATTATAGAGGCGGCATGTGCCGTAGATATACAAGTTACACAATATATTTTATTCGGAGTATTGCCCTGAGTCAGAGGCGCGCGGTGCGCCAGATGAATAGGCCGCGACCGCGCCGCCGGCGGAGTAAGATGCATGACTCATGTAGCGCCTCCATTCATAATTTTCGACTATCGGAAGTTCGATTATGTTTTTATAGGTAGTGAGTTATACGAGCCTCGACGTAAGGACTACTTACCCGCTTTTATTCAGGAAACATCTTTCGGTCGATTTATTGATATATTTATAGTTACAATATTGATTTTCTTTTTTTTTCAGGTAAAAAAGAATAACTGTTTGAAAATAAATCTTCGTAAAATGCATTCAAACATGCGTGTTTTTATTGTCAAATTTGACGACCACGGTCGAATTATGATCACTGCGCGAACATATGACTTGTAAACACTCTTATATGTGAGATTATTTTTTTTTTACATATATATTTTTAAGTATATTATTATTATTATTATATTTTTATATTTATTTGATATATATGATTTTACTATTTATTTGTCGATATGTTAAAATGTATTAATAGTTTTACATTCGCTTTCGATAAAGCGATTCAAACAGCCTTTGTGGTTTTCCAATTAGTATTTTTATCATTTTAGAGTCAGATTATGCGGTGAGTCATTTTGTTATTTACTTTAACACTACATTTCATCAAAGCATGATCCATTGACAATAAGAAAGATAAAATCTCAGGATGGAAAGAGTTATAGTTATAGTGTACTGTTACTGTTTATAGTTAATTAAAAATACATAATTATGGAATTATATCATTTGTTAAACCGAGCAATCATTTTGTAGAGCGAATTTGGTTAAAAACGTCTGGAAAATGTGCGAAGGGATTCGCTTAGTGGCGGAATAAACGTTTCATCCCATTATAAACAAAACGTTCTATTCTTACATCACAGTGTGGTTAATTTTAAATGATAAAAGACGAGTTTAATATTTAGATGTTACTTGGAGATCACACGAAGTCGTTTATTCTTAATTTAAAATATTTAATGCAGACTCACGTTCAGGAACAGAGTTCGTAGAGGGCGCCTGATGCTCTGGCAGAGGCGGTGGGGGCGGACGACCCTTGGCAGTCGCGTTGGCGTGCTGGAGGTAAGCGTGAAAGATGCGCGCCGCCTGAGAGTTGCCACTGCATACCTAAAATTACATTACACATATTATAATTTAAAACCAATATATGTGGCAAATACTCTAGCCAATTATGCAGGCGGTAATACAGTTCAAAAGGGTGCGAACAAATTATACTTAATAGCAGTTAATTTGTAGATTAACATCCACGTTTAAATACTTTCGATGCACAAGAGTGTTACAGTACCAACTTCGCTATTCCGACTTCAACTAAGACCCAAGACAATATAGAAAATTAGTGAACTTTTTCTACATTGACTCGGCTAGGAATTGAACCCGGGAGTGACGTACCCATGAAAACTGTACTGTAGCTGTACATACTACTCAACCATGGAGGTCGTCAAATATTTTCGACCTATCTCAAGTTCAAGCCCTTAACACAATCTATTTATGTATGTAGTATGTTCAACTGACCTGAAGCCAGTTGTCCTCGGTGAGGGCGAGTAGCGCAGGGCCGGTGGCGGGCAGGAGGTGTCGGCGCGGTGCGGGCACGCTGAAAGTACGGGAAACCCAACGCACACATCGCACCACGTCAACCTGCTTCCATTGTTCCGGATCTAAAGGTGACATGACACATACATATATAATAGGCTATTTGACTGGTTTTTAAAATCCATTTTATATTATTTAGTAGAGGTTATATGAACCCAATAAAAGTTTATTTTTTATTTCTAGTATATATTTGCCGAAAAATACCATATTAAAAATTCCATATTTAAATAGTGCGCGAAAACGGTGTCGGTGTCGGTGACGTCACTTGCCTGTATTTTAATTTGTAGTACATATAGATTCAGGAGCGTTTTGTGTCACGTGACAAACGTTTAAAAATGCATTTTTATTTATGGATTTTTGAATAAATTACGTATTATTTTCAACTTTCGTTAATAAATGGTCACTTTTTTTCTCATAATATATTACTGATTACTGCAATAATAGACACATTACTTTTCGCATTGTCAAATAGCCCATTGTAATTAACTAACTTGACAGTATTTTTAAATGATGAAATTAATTAACTACTGACTTTCTTGCCGGTTCTTCTCGGTAGAATCTACTATCCGAACCGGTGGTAGCTTCACTTAAAACAATTGTTAAATGAAGATTCAAAAGTACTTGTAAAAACCGACTCTACTTGAATAAAATATAGGATATATTATTATTATATATTTAAATTGATTGATTTCACAAATCTATATACCTAATATACCTGGAACTAAGTGTGACAGCGTACTTGTAAATAAAATAGTACTTACATATTTGAAGATGATCTTTCCTTATAATTGAGTATTCGGTTTTTGATATCCTGATTATACAGTTAAATACATTTCAAACTTACATCACATACTACCCAGGACAAATGATATTTTATTTTAATAGAAAAGTACATGTCAAAAATCAATCAATAAAGTCGTCGTAATAAACTTTATTTTAAACGCACAACTCGTTAGACCTTAATGCGTAATAAGTGCGCCTTAGTTCACAAAGTCCTCCTGGATAGTAAGAAAGATTTGAATTGTATTTAAAATATTTATTGAAGTATAACAATTAGACAAGACTTTATATATCAAAATGTATTCAAATACTCCTGTTCCTTACGTATAAACCTACTTGTACATTATAATTATCCTCCTGCCCTTATCCCAATTAACTTGGGGTCAGCATATCTTTTTCTTCGATGCTTCCCTGTCTGAGGTCATCTCACAAGTAACATTCTTTCCGGCCATTTCATCTTTCACACAATCCATCCATGCGTTTTATTGGTCTTCCTATGTATCCATCCACATTCATGCTCAAAACCTTCCTCACAATAAGTTCCTCATTTTTCCGCATAACATATCCATGCCTACTTGTATAACCGACGCCTTTCCTTGAAATGTACATTTTCATTATATCCTTTACAAAAAAAAATTAACAAGCAGTTTCGCCGAAACTATTTAATACAGAGTTGATAGAATCTTTTCATTCTACGAAAACCATTTCATTATTTCGTAGTTCTTCGACAAAAAACTGTCTTACAATTTGACGATATTATTAAAATACAACGAACCAATTCTACTAATATATAAAGATATGTTTCAGAATCTATTCCACTCAGACTTCGTATATTCCTCAAAAAAATAAACCATCTTCTTCGTAACTGAGGTCCAATTATACTTTTTATTTCACTTATGATACTATCCCTATTCCAATTTCGACAAATGACTTCGATCCAACTAACCGAACTGAAACTGAATGATTGTGTCAGGAGAATAGCACAACGGCATTACATTTCGGTTCGATTGTGCAAAAGCGACGATTTCGTAGTCCAATTGATGCCCAAAATTATTTTCAAAAACATCTGTTATGTCGAATATACATAAGCCTTATTTGTAGTTTTACTTTAAGCGACGGCAAAGAATCTCTACGACATCATAGAGTCGGCAAGTTAAAAAAATAATATAACCTCCAATTTTTATTGCAAGTATTAAAACAAAATGGCAATTTTTCTAATAGATATTTCATACATATATTTGTCTAACTGCTTTACTAACAGTTGGAAGGCCTCACTTTTGAACTGCTTGGGACCTTGATTTAATGTGGATCGACATTGATTGTTACTAACTTTTTGCGGTAATTAAGGGCATAATAATTAATCAATTTTTTAATAATTATTGGGATAGGGAGGGAAGACCTAGCAAAAGTTACACATATTTTTATACATTTTAGACAGAAAGGCTGACAAATGGACAGTGACAACGACGTTAACTGTCCTCATCATCAATACGTCCTTCCCTAATAAGATTTTTTCTAACAGATTTACAAATCGAATAGATTTACAAACTTTTCCTCCATGATCTTATTATTGTCCTTAACATGGCCAAAGCACACTTTAAAATTTAAATTAATACAATATATCCAAATCATTATTATCTTTAACTAGTGTATTGATATTTGATATTGGAAAGCAGAGTTTAAGGGACGATATAGAGTTAGATAAATAACATAACATTATTTTTGTAAATTTTAACATATCTTGTAAGAAGTTAATAAGACTAAAATAACTGACTAAAAGAAATGTTTGAATATTTAACTGCCAATATTTTCACCTTCTGTGATTTAGGTTTTTATAGAGAAAGCTTATACATATATGTATAATATATTGAATGAATGATGGATGATAATAATTGATGAGCAGTTTGTGTTTCTACAGTTTTAGACAATTTTTGGTTTGAAATATTTATAAAAGTTTTCTTTTTTTTTGTTTAATTTAGTGCACATATTCAAAGGTGCTTTTATGTGCCTACTTGAATACAGAATATTTTGATATTCAATATTTTGACGCACATTGGTTACTTTTTTATTTTGCTAAAAAATATTGAAAATCGCTAAATGTCTTCTATATCTTCATGTAATATTTTTATAAAATTGAGAATATGTAATGTATGTTATTGATAATATTTAAGTGAATCACAAAATTGCCGTAGACATTTTATGTCATTTATCTGTTACAGATTACTTACAATAATAAAAGATTTCTTCAAGATATTATGTAACTCTACGATATGATATATTACTCTGGATAAAGATAGTCTATAATTTTGAATCAAGAATATTCAAAAAAATATAGAAAATATTCTATTCCAAAGACAATTTTCTAAAAAAAAAATTGTAACAACCTCAAGATTACAAAAAATAATCCGTAAACATAGTTTGCTTAAAAATTTCAGCAAGTTCAAAAAATATATACAAATTTTTGAAATTGAATCAATTTCAATGCATAATTTCTTTGATTTTTTTCGGATATGAAACATTTAAATGAAGCCATTTAATGTCATTACAGATAGAAATAAAAATGATCATAAATAATTTTCAATATTCTGATGTCGTGGATCTCCATATCAGCTGTCATTGTCAATTAAATGCTTCTTTGATTTTGACATTCATTATAAATTTACAAATTATTGATACAAAATAATAACCTAAGTAGAGCTTTGACTATCAATCAGCAAGATTTTTGACTTTGTCTTTGACCTAATATAGGTAGTAGGTAATGTCTCCGGCGGCAATTATCGGCCTAACACATTATTAAACTTACATAAATTAATTTAGAAATCACATATTTTATATCAATAAACAGAAAAGTATTTTAAGACACGTTATAAAACAATTGAAAAATAAAATATCATGTGATTCAATTATGACAACAAACTATACTAAATGTTATATCACGACAAATAAAAATAAAATTTACCGGCGGGAACGGTTTCGTCCCCTGATTCGGAATCAGAGTCAGAGGGCGGCGTGGGGAGGGCGGGCTCCATACAAGCATTGCGAGGCGCCAGGGTTGCTGGGCACTGGGTCACGACACCACACACGACACTCGGCTCACTGTTTACCACCTGATCACTTAAACGGTAGCACCGATGGTCACCCTACCATGTCAGTGATTGCTATAGGCGGCGGCGCGACCTCTCATTGCTTTTTATTCGCCCGGCGCGTCAGCTGTGACGTCGTAGATTCGTCAGCGCTCAACGCGCACGCGTATGACGAGGAAAACGCATTCTGGGAAGCTGCGCCCGCGCTTATACTTCGCTCATTGTATATTGGCTTGTAACATTTATTAATTAGTCAAGTGTCTTTTGAATTCTACTGAATTGTGCTTCGAATTCGAGTTTCAAAGTATGACTTTATATAAAATATCAATAACGTATGAAAAGTTAAAAAGCAACATGAACATATCTCAGTCCCTTAAGAGCTAAAATAGCACTTACTATTTTTTATATATCTGAAAACTGAAGCATCGAATATGGATAAAAAATTACAAATATCTCTCCTCTCAAAAAAATAGCTTATATATTTTATATTTAAAATTTGAACTGAACCTTTTTCAATGTACTTTTATACAATTTGTAATTTATCACTAAACTAAGAAATAATAGAGTAATATTATACTTAATTGGTTTGTTAGATATAGGATAATGAGAAATACTCAGCTGAGTAAATAAAGATTTATTTCGTTTCAGATACGATAATTCATATGTAATACTCACAGCTGAGGTGTCCGAGTGGTTAAGGAGTTGGACTTGAAATCCAATGGGTTTTACCCGCGCAGGTTCGAATCCTGTCCTCAGCGTCGAATCATTTTGTCGTCAAAGCACGTTTATATGTGGCATACTTTGCTTTTTTTTATTTATTTTTTTGACATTTAATCTGATTTAATTTGTTTTTGTCCAGCATTGTTTAACCGCAATCTTATAAATATTTCAAAATACATTATATTGTAGAGGTCGCGGAAAAACCATCTTCACAAATTACAAAATCGGTACTATTGTATAATGTATGTATTTATAACAGGTACCTATTTTATTAATAACATTATATTTCCATATTCATTTAGTTATAATGAAATACTTGCCATTGTTTGCCTCATCGTCGCAATTGCGGTTTTTTTAAAGTACATAGTTTAATTTAGATCATTTGTTTTTTATAAAAAGTAAAAACAAAAAAAAACACTTACTAGGTACACGTACAATAACGTTTTACTATGAAATCTTAATTAAGCAATGACATAATATTTAAGCCATTACAAGCCAAGCAATCTCTCAGTCGGTACATTCAACGTCGGTACGTACGTACTCGGATTTTTTCCTATGTGCTTATTAAAATATCTTAAATTAGATGTATGTTAATTGCAAAAGACAATTAATTAACGAAAAAATGCTTAAAAACTACATCTACGATTTAAGAAAATTACATATTAAATAAAATAAATTTTGGGAGGTTAGGTCAACTTTTTTTTAAAGATTTATGATTCCATAGACACCAGCGATCACAATTACAGTCTTATTGTATTACAATAATTAACTTTAGTCCAAATAGATTTCGCTTGCGAATATGACCTTTCTGTGGGTATAATAGTTTCGTATAATAACTAATATTTTTTACTGTTCTAATTTCGATTTTGGCTTTGAATAGTTTTCTGTACTATTTACCTTAACACATACATTTTTATAACTCTATTTACCTTATGTATATATATTAGGTATATAGAAGTGAAGTAATTTTCAATTAATTACGAGTGCGTATAAAACTTAGAGCCATCTCTGGGCTACGGAGTCCAATCTTTGTCGATATAAATACTAGTCAAAATTAAGTTACAACAATAATCTCTCAATATGATTGATCGCAGATGATTTTTTAATACTTTTAGTAATTGATGCATACATTTAAAAATATAAAAATTGATAAAATTTGACTAACAACACGAATGATTCACTACACTCAATATGATAAGACAATCACTTGTATTTGGTAAATATAACAATATCTAATTCTGTATCAAGCGTGACTCACCATCACAAAAGCTTAAATTCGTTATATTAGTGTCGTCTTATCTATAATTTAAGCGATTTCTTAAATAAGATATAATAATGATAATACTCTCTTAAATTACATAGTATAAACGAAGTCGCTTACCGCTGTCTGTCTGTCCCTGTGCATGCTTACAACAACAACAACAACAGCCTGTAAATTCCCACTGCTGGGCTAAAGGCCTTCTCTCCCTTTGAGGAGAAGGTTTGGAACATATTCCACCACGCTGTTACAATGCAGGATGGTGGAATACATATGTGGCAGAATTTCTATGAAATTTGTCACATGCAGGTTTCCTCACGATGTTTTCCTTCACCGCTGAGCACGAGATGAATTATAAAGTCAAATTAAGCACATGAATCAGCGGTGCTTGCCTGGGTTTGAACCAATCGCAATCATCGGTTAAGATGCACGCGTTCTAACCACTGGGCCATATCGACTCTGTGCATGCTTGGATCTTTAAAATTACACAACGGATTTTGATGTTTTTTTTAATAGATAATTGATCCAAGAAAAAGTTTTATATGTTTAAAACATGTACAATATAGTAGAAAAACACTAATTATTTAAGAGGTTTCTAATGCGATGTCGTACTATACCATCAATCCTTATCCAATACTAGTACCAGTACCTACCTTAAGTATGGATATTGTGCATTTCATATAGATCAATAAAGGCTTTTACAGGATGTCATTTAAATGAATATTTCCGAAGGTATTACATATAAAAAGCCATGAATTTTGTATATGATGAATTTCTGTATGTTAATCTTATGAATATTTAGTATCAGTATTGGACTCGCGCGAAGCCGAAGTGTGTCGCTAGTATGTAATAAACACAATGGCGTAACTATCGTAGGGCAGGCGGTGCAGTGCACCAGGGCCCCCGAGCTCAGGGGGCCCTCTAAACTAAATCTTAAGCTTCTTTAAGGGTAATTATTAGTTAGAGAGGGATGGGAAAGAGTGGGTGAAGGCCTGATTCTTTTTCAGTGCACCGGGGCCTTTCCTCAACCAGCTACGCCACTGAATAAACACATTAATATTAAGCGTTATTATCTATACATTTTATTGATACTTTTTTATCTGTGGCTTAGTAACAAATGATCGTATATACAATTAGTTCCAAAACATTGTTGGAATTATTTTTTATGTGGTATTCGTATACTTAACAGAGAAATGTTCTGTTGTAGATGATCGCAGCAACCAAAATCTTTGGACAATGTCTATTTTCAAGAAAGATTATAATTTTTTTAGGCTGAACAATAAATGTGAACACACTCATAATACGAAGGAACGTTCCGAAATTAACAGAAATAATTTAGACGAAGAAATAGTTTACGTTTATATATACAACCTAAAGACAATTTTACTGACTCGACTCTGAGTTTAAACCTTCAAGTTTCGTGATCTTATAATATATCCAAAGGCATAATGTGTTCATATGAAAATACGGTGACGATATTGACGTATCTATGTATGTTCAGTGTGTTAACATAATCAGTCAAATCGTAATCATAGATAAAACATGAATTTAAGTGCACACCTACTTGATTGTTAGATATCGGTAGGCTTACTTTGAAATTTTCGACCACGTTGAGCTTTCTCAACCATTATGAAAAATAAATCTTGTTGCCGTTGTTGCAAAATGAACAAGCATATAAAAAATTGAAGTTATTGAATTTTTATTGAAATAATTTTTTTGCTATTTTTCTCTCATGATTCATATCAGAAAAATGTCTGCAATAGAAATTGAAAGCATATTTCTGAATGTAACTATTTTTTTTTTACATAAAAAAAAATTTACCATTAAATGAAAAGCTGATCTGTATTTGAAAGAGCGATTGCTCAGAGTTGTCTCTACCCTCAGACCTTAGAGTAGTGATGAAATAGGCTTTCAAATATAAATCAGAGTTTCAGGTACTAAATCGGTGGCTGAGTTAGATCTTGATTTTTTATTCCTTGTCGGTACAAGTCACCCATGTATCACAGAAATCTCGTGACTTAAAATAGTTATATAGGTATATAAGTAAATCATAATTAAACCTAGCTACTCTACATATGATGTCCATTTAAACACTGCCACCGTTTCCTGACAAATAATTATAAAATCAAAATGAAAATAAACTTTATTCCCGTAGGCCTTTACAAGCACTTTTGAATCGTCATTTTACAATCAAGTGAAGCTACCACCGGTTCGGAAAGTAGATTCTACCGAGAAGAACTGGCAAGAAATTCAGTAGTTACTCTTTTTCAACATTTAAAAAATACAAAGTCATGTTAGTTAATACATTTATTTAAATTAATTTATCTTGCTTGAAAGTCAACAGGTATTAACTTCACGCTTTTTTATCATCTATAAAATCTTGTATCGAATAATATGCTTTTTTTACCAATGTATTTTTTTTAACTATTTGAATTTAAGAAACGGCAAAGTTAAAAATGTCTGCGTATTTTATTATAGAAACGGATACCTTGCCCCAAGAAGGATTTATTGACTTTGCGGAGTCGGAAACTTGGCGTTATAAACTTATCCTTACTCCTAGTGCACATACAATGATTATCATTGATTTTATCAAAGTAATCAATGTGTAGAATACATAATATTGTTATAAATATACTGTGACGCAACAGCGAGTATTCCTACTTTGTTAAAAACATCCCGAAGAGTCTCTATTTTCAAGATTAGCCCGAGTGAAAAATGAATCAAAAAAAAATTGCTAAGTACATTGGAACGTAATTCATACTTGACGTTTCGTCATTTGACAGTTAGTATCAATTAGTAATCAGTTGTAATCTGTCAGATTAGAAGTACGAAGAAACATATTTGTTTGTGTTTATAAAATAAATATTTTGTCTTAAAAACTGTATGAAAAAAAATTAAAAATGGTAATCTACGGAGTTTATATCGTTAGTAAATCAGGCGGTTTAATATATAACTATGATCATAATATTCCGAAAGTAGAAACTGAAAAAACTTTCGGGTTTCCTTTAGATATCAAACTAGAATATGAAAATAAGAAAGTTGTAGTTGTTTTTGGCCAAAGAGACGGTATAAATGGTAAGTTCTCTTTAGACAGTATTTATCTATTGACCGTGTTTATTTTAATAGCGTTGATTTAATTTCAGTCGGTCACGTCCTCCTATCAGTAAACGGCTCACCAGTCAACGGCCGAACCACAGAAGACGGCAAAGACGTATTCGACGTTATAGAACAAAAGGTATCTTTATTAGTTACATGACTAATAATCTTAAATTTTTCCCAAATTGATATCTATATATTTTTATATATATGGTATAAGTTGGCGGACGAGTATATGGGCCACCTGATGGTAAGTGGTCACCATCACATCATAGACAATGACGCTGTAAGAAATATTTCTTATATTGTCAATGTGCCACCAACCTTGGGAACTAAGATGTTATATCCCTCGTGTCTGTTGTTACACTGGCTCACTCATTCTTCAAACCGAAACAAAACAATACTGAGTACTGTTATTTAGCAGTAAAATAACTGATGAGTGGGTTATACCCACCCAGACGGACTTGCACATAGCCCTACCATCAATATTATTAGTAAATAATTGACTTATTTTTACATTTCAGGAAAGTTATCCTCTAAGTTTGAAGTTTGGACGGCCTCGAGCCACAACCAATGAAAAGATTGTTTTAGCGAGTATGTTCTACCCACTATTTGCACTAGCAAGTCAACTTAGTCCTGTCCCTAAATCTTCAGGAATCGAGATTCTTACAGCAGACTCATTCAAACTATCATGTTTCCAAACATTAACAGGTACGTATGCTTACATTACAATTATCTGCCAAATTTAACACAATTTAATGAAAATAATTCTATTTAAATATTTCTCCAGGTGTGAAGTTCATAGTGGTAACTGATCCCAACATGCAGGGGCCTGATGTAGTGCTTAAAAGAATATATGAGCTGTACTCCGACTATGCTCTGAAAAATCCCTTCTATTCCTTGGAAATGCCGATACGCTGTGAGCTGTTTGACACGTCATTGCATACACTACTTGAATTAGTTGAGAAATCTGGAACTGCCAATTTATAACTGACTTGATGTGTATAGAATTAAAATAAGACTATTAAATGTGTTTGTATATTGAAAGGAAATAGATGCTGTGAAAAACAATGCAATATTAATTTGTTTGCTCCTCATTATGGAATAATTATATTATAATAATTTTGCTATTGAAACATGTTTAATAACTTTAAGTTTTGTTTAGTTTTAATTCTGCAACAACCTTATTCTGTTTCCATTGTACACATACTTGCTATCAGCAGTGTAACTTATCTGAGGTGGTATTATGCTTAAAGTAATCTTCATTTGAGGTACTAGTTGTATTACCAAAATATGAGCAAGAAATTAATTTAAGCTATTATTTTATTTGTATGTTTAGCTTATGTTAAGATATGTTACTGTTATGTATATAAAGTGTATTAAATATATTTGATCTATTGATATAGTGTGAGTTTTATATAAATTGAACCGAAAGTATTATACACTTAACGACTGACTTGAAAGTTTGAGACGATGTATTTCATCACATTTTTAACTATAAATAGTTTTACATTTAATTCAACACTATAATGCCACATGTCTGAATGACGAATCAAATGTTCTTTTACTAACCTATTTGTATATATAAAAAAGTTTGGATTACAAATTTCTAGTTAATTTTCAGCTCAATATTTTTTTAGAGTACTAATAATACTATTATAAAGATTTATAAGCTATGTAGGTTTATGTAAATAATTGGGTATACACACATAGAACAATAAAACACATAAATTTTTACGATAAAAAATTTATTGATATATAATAATTATTTATAACAATCGCCACCTTCTACTCTATGCTAACGTTAGGTTATTTATTATCGATCGCTCTTTGTACTTCTACACACGACACTCACGCAACTATCGTCTGATATTTGGTACGAACTCTTACTCGAACTCCGGACGCCGTCTCGACAAGCCGGCGGACATTGCCCCGTTCTAAAACCATGGTTCGAATCGATGCTAATTTATATTGTGCCGGGAAATTTAGGAAATACTCTAAAATCACAGATTGTAAATTCGGTAAATAGGCCTCGATGGACTCTTCAAATTTTTCTTAGGTGAGTTTGTTCGTATGTGGGAGTGTGGTGTGTATGTATGGTCCCGGAGTTCGTAACAATTAAAGCGTTAAATCAACGAATACAAATATCTATCTCGAATTACTGACAGCGTGATATCCTGTGAGGGCGGCGCGGGGGTGGTGGACGCTGAGGGCGGCGAATGGTGACATTCAAACCTTACAATTTAGGCATTATGTACATACAACTAAATAAGATAACAAGTCATTATCATTCGGACGTTTCGTGACGGTCCTTGCAACGGCCCGCCGGCAGACAACCTCGAGAGAGATTCAGTGTTAGTAGTGGTGGTGGTGGTGCAACCGTCGATAGCTATAGTACAGTCTTAAATTATTATTCTAAGTTCGTTCCGGTGACCGACTTTATATTAAATCACTTAACGCACTAATACATAACACCGTTAGAGCTATAGTATTGCATTCAAAGATATCACTCCAAGCTCGAGTGCTCGCTCGCTAACTTATAAAACCAATCCTCAATAGACATCTCATATATCTTCAATAGCAATAAGGCCGATGCACACTAGCGAAACGTTGCAGCTAACAGCTAGTGTGCATCGAGCCTTACGTCGGAAGCTACTGTGACGGCTTGAAGGCTTATTCTCATAATTAACCAAACATACTAAAAAACGTCATTGTCTCAATTATCAAATATACCATCAGTTCATAAATTTTGATATAGAAAGCTTATTCTAACTAACCTACGCACGCGGACGCGACCGCCCCGCGTGTCTAATCTAATAAACAAACCACGTAACAAAATACGATTTTCAAGGACATTCGTCTGACACAACCTTAAATTTTCTAATATTCATGTTCGAATCGCCGAGTTAGAACTAGCGCGCACTGGTAACTTTTGTCACGGTGACTGTTTCGTCACTCTTGTCGAGTCTATGAATATGTATGGAGGTGCGCGCACGTTACGACGTGACATTTGTGTCTGAATCTGTACATATTCACGGACTCGACAAGAGTGACTAAACAGTCACCGTGACAAAAGTTACCAGTGCGCACTAGTTCTTAAACTTAACGTATAGTACAACACAACTTAGATGTAGCATCGGCAAAATTCGTAAAACCGATCACATCCGAATTAAGGACGCCATCCCAAACTATCAATATTTACTTCATATGTGAATATGATCTTTACACAAACGTAATAACTTGTAATATCATATGACCTGATATATTCGTCAATTTGCGAGAACATTTAGCGACGAATAGCGTCGAATGGCGCGATAGGGAGCTGTTTCTATTGGTTGTGTAAATCAGCAGTAATCGGTTTTATTGAATTTGCCGATGCTACATATAAGTTGTGTCGTGCTATACTTGTCATATGAACAAATCTCCTGTATTTATCTCGACTGTTTACATCGATTCCAATCAAAGCTGAGTGCACACCATCGGTGTCTCAACATAGTTTCGATGTACTGTAATGGAAAAACCGATATTATTGCACTTTGAAATGGCACTCGCATTGCACATAACAATGATATATCTTATAAAGATTTCCTTTCCATTGAGAATTTTCATCATAATAACTTCCACATCTATCATTAAACAATTTAAAACGACACATCCTCCGATAAAAGAAAATTAAGTACACACTTTCATTTGTATATCAAAATATAAATATTTCACATCACTGTACAACAATGAATACCGTTGCAGAAACAAAATATATTCATTGGTGATTTTTTTTCAGTACCGTTAGCAAATTAATTACATTTAATATAAAACCATCTATTTATATCGATCACATGAAAGGACATTAACCGCACAACACTTCATCGAATAATACATAGTGACGATAATTTTTATAATCAACTCGAATAATTTCTTCATAATCGATCTCTATAGACTGTCATCCTTGATTCAAGGAATGTTCCCGGACAAAGTAAATCACATTCGTAATAAAATACTTCTGCTGTTCAGGAGACGGATCTGTATACTCTGTATTATAATATATATCTGAAGGGAGTGTTCGGTTGCTGTGAGTAATTCCTCCGGTATTTTAAAAATAATCTTCTCTCGACTTCGATTTAAGAAGGTCGCACCGCGGCGGGCGATGTCAGTCGGGTGGTGGCGCGGTGGTAAAAAATAATCTTCTCTCGACTTCAATTTAAGAAGCTCGCACCGCGGCGGGCGATGTCAGTCGGGTGGTGGCGCGGTGGTAAAAAATAATCTTCTCTCGACTTCAATTTAAGAAGCTCGCACCGCGGCGGGCGATGTCAGTCGGGTGGTGGCGCGGTGGTAAAAAATAATCTTCTCTCGACTTCAATTTAAGAAGCTCGCACCGCGGCGGGCGATGTCAGTCGGGTGGTGGCGCGGTGGTAAAAAATAATCTTCTCTCGACTTCAATTTAAGAAGCTCGCACCGCGGCGGGCGATGTCAGTCGGGTGGTGGCGCGGTGGTAAAAAATAATCTTCTCTCGACTTCAATTTAAGAAGCTCGCACCGCGGCGGGCGATGTCAGTCGGGTGGTGGCGCGGTGGTAAAAAATAATCTTCTCTCGACTTCAATTTAAGAAGCTCACACCGCGGCGGGCGATGTCAGTCGGGTGGTGGCGCGGTGGTGTGGTGGCGCGGTGGTGTGGTGGTGCGGTGGTGCGGTGGTGCGGTGGTCGCTAGTGCTGGTGCGCGCGCGGGCCCCACAGCCGCAGCGAGTAGTCGTCGGAAGCGGAGACTAACACGTCGTGGTGGCGCGGGTTCCACGCCACCGCGTTGACGCAGCGCGTGTGCCCCGACACCACTGCGATTGGCTCCTCGCCGCCCACGTGCCAGATGTACACCTGCGAACGGATACACCCGGTGACATTACCTCCACAGATATCTATAGGCACCTATAGTCTGTTCGCGTTAAGAATGCAGTGAGTTGTCATTGTTTACCGGCCTGACTCCGCCCCCTTTGACCAATCAAATCTTTTCAAATTACAAAGTCAAGTTCACATTTAATTAATTATTAACTGATATTTTTATTTTTATAATTTAAATTTTTTTTATTTATATATTTATATTCAAGCTGTACACGTAATAATTAATGTAACATATAGCTACTAGATTACGTTATGTCAAAATATGTAAATTTCTACATCGCGATGGCAAGATTCGCAAACGATTGTATATAGTGTTTAGAATTTTGTTGATTAAACACCCCGATTTGATTTTTTATTTTAATGTGTATTTTTTAAATTCATTATACTTAGTCTTTAAAACAAATACAATTTGTTGGAATTTTAACACAAATATGCATACACCTTCACCCTGCTGTTAAAAAAGATTTGATTGGTCAGTCAGTAAAATGACAACTCACTGCATTCTTAACGCGAACAAATTATAATGTTGTCTTAAATTTTCGCGATTATTACACATTTAAATAAAACTAATTATAACGGGTAGACAGTCTACCCGTGACCACGAACACTGCAAAGTGCTCGAAACGTCGGGATGTTTAAAAATAATTAATATACGCGATTCATCCGTTATAATTAGTTTTATTTAAATCTATAGGCACCCCTTTTTTTATGGTATATGTTCGGAAAGTGGGGGGGGGGTGTGGGACTCCCCGGTTTCCTGGTCGCCGAGTGCGCCTAGGACCACTGGGTTTACCCACTAAAAATCCAGCAGTACCCTCTCCGTCTTTCGCTACTATGCTACCGTGATACTTATAAAAAAACCTAGGTTAACCTAACCTATATTATATAAACTATATGGCTTGTTTTTTTAATGCGGTGGCATTAATTGTACCGTAATTATATAAGTAAAAATCTTGCAAATTATTTTACAAATCATTGCAGATTTTTTTTTTATGGTATATGTTGGCGGACGGGCATATGCGCCACCTGATGGTAAGTGGTCACCATCGCCCATAGACAATGACGCTGTACGGAATATTAACTATTCCTTACATCGTCAATGTGCAACTAACCTTGGGAACTAAGATGTCATGTCCCTTGTGCCTGTAGTTACACTGGCTCACTCACCCTTCAGACCGGAACACAAAAATACTGAGTATTGTTATTTGGCGGTAGAATAACTGATGAGTGGGTGGTACCTACCCAGATGGGCTTGCACAAAGCCCTACCACCAAGTAGCCTTTAATATTAAACCTCTGTGCATTGCGGGTTTTTATGTGATAGAATTCATCGTGTGGTCACCTTATTGTCCTCGCTGCCAGATGCGATGAAGTCCTGGTGCGCGCCGCCGAAGCACGCGTGTATGGTGAAGTGTCCCTGCGACAGGCCCCGGAAGCGTCGCACCAGCGCACGCGCACCTGTAATGCAATCAGACATGATTTAAATCAATATTTATTACTTTATTCGAATGCTTTCGTACGTTAATGTTGTCATTTTACGTCCTCCTAAAGATGACCTCCGTGGTCGAGTAGTGTGTACACCGGCTTTCATGGGTACACCACTCCGATGTCCCGGATTCGATTCCCGACCGAGACAATGTAAATTATCATTAGTTTTCTATTATGTCATGGGTCTGGGTGTTTGTGGTACCGTCGTTATAGCTGATTTTCCATAACACAAGTGCTTTAGCTACTCACATTGGGATCAGAGTAATGTATGTGATGTTGTCTCATGTTTATTTATTATTCTTCTTTCATGTCTATTTATTTAAGATTTTAATTTTATAGTTCAGAACGTTTGTTCTACTGAATAAAACTAACTAAGTAAATAGTGACTTGTTAACTTAAAACACTTAACATGAGTATATATATTACTTGTAAATACAAATAGTGACGCTTTAATTAAAATACTTATCATAAGTATATTAATTTTGAAGATGGAAAATTAGATTTTTTAGTGAGTTAATAAACTCAGCCAAAAACTCACGTATGTCCCAGAGGTGCACGCCCTGGTTGGCCACGTTGAGTAGTAGCAGGGAATCTGCCGCGTTCAGAGTCATCGCCATCACTGCGTGTTCCTCTTGGATGCTGTCGGGGGAGTCAACTCATGTAAGACCATTATTTACTAAGAAACTTTGCCTTGAGGCTTGTTTCTAAAGATTTAAAGTAAAATAGTTTCGAAAAACAGTAGTAGGGTATAATGGTAGTCTCATTAAAATCTAATTAATAAGTTTTGGCAGGTTGACAGAAATAGGTAGAATGATAACAACAACAACAACAGCCTGTAAATTACCACTGCTGGGCTAAAGGCTTCCTCTCCTTTTGAGGAGAAGGTTTGGAACATATTCCACCAAGCTGTTCCAATGGGGGTTAATGGAATACACATGTGGCAGAATTTCTATGAAATTTGTCACATGCAGGTTTCCTCACGATGTTTTCCTTCACCGCTGAGCACGAGATGAATTATAGACACAAATTAAGCACATGAAACAGCGGTGCTTGCCTGGGTTTTAACCCTCAATCATCGGTTAGGATCTCACTCAGGTAGGATCATAAGGTAATTAATAAATGACAAAAAATTGGCAATTGTTTCATAAATATAGAGCACGTCTGGTGGTAGTTATATGGAACGTGAGGTGGAGGTGGTGGTAACAGTGTGGTCAACAGTGTGGTGGTGGGCTCACAGGTTGCGGTCGGTGAGGTCGGCGAAGTCGTATGCGCGCACTCGGTGGTGCGTGTCGGCCGCCAGCACCTTGCCGTCGGCGCGGCACGCCAGCGCGTTCACGCGCACGCCGTCCCAGTTGTTGAGCAGCGTGCCCTGAGAAACGACGCTCGGTTAAATAAACATGAGACAACATCACATATAGTACGACACGACTTAGATGTCGCATCGGCAAAATTCGTAAAACCGATCACATCCCAATTAAGTACGCTATCCCAAATTATCAATATCTATTTCTGATGCGAATATGATCTTTACACAAACGTAATAACTTGTAATATCATATGACTTAATATATTCGTCAATTTGACGCGTCGATATACATGCACTTGCTTTCTCTGACGCGTGAATCTACAGCGACCAATATCGTCGAATGGCGCGATAGGGAGCTATTTCTATTGGTTGTGTAAATCGGCAGTGATCGGTTTTATTTTCATTCCATTGCATTTTCCGATGCTACATCTAATTTGTGTCGTACTATACATTACTCTGATCTGATGTTAAGTAAAAAGTAAGAAGTTTAAATTATTTATATATCTAGATAGAGTGTTGCAATACAAATGTATTAAAAGGAGCCAACTTAATTATATTGGCGTGCAATATTACTATTACTCTATGTATTGTTAAATACAAAGTAAGAAGTTTAAATTATTTATATATCTACATAGAGTGTTGCAATACAAATGTATTAAAAGGAGCCAACTTTTTATATTGGCGTGCATTATTACTACTACTCTATGTATTGTTAAATACAAAGTAAGAAGTTTAAATTATTTATATATCTAGATAGAGTGTTGCAATACAAATGTATTAAAAGGAGCCAACTTTTTGATTTTGGTACAAACGCTCAACTATAAAATTAAACTCTTAAATAAATAAATAATAAATAAACATGAGACAATATCACATACATTACTCTGATCCCAATTTAAGTAGCTAAAGCACTTGTGTTATGGAACATCAGATGTAACGACGGTACCACGAACACCCAGACCCAAGACAACATAGAAAACTAATGATAATCTACATTGACTCGGTCGGGAATCGAACCCGGGACCTCGGAGTGGCGTACCCATGAAAACCGGTGTACACACCACTCGACCACGGAGGTCGTCAAGGTTACACACGGACCTTAGTATATAGTGAGTTTCTTTCGCCGGTTCTTCTCAGGTCCGAGGTTTTAAACCGAACCGGTGTTAGATTTATGACTATCAATAAGCAAGTGTATACACTTCTATATATATATAACAAAATTGAAGTGTCTATTTGTAATATAAAAATGCATGTGTATGTACACGGTACATATTGCTAAATAACATTTTTTATAATTTCTGTCTGTCTGTCTGTTTGTTCCGGCTAATCTCTGGAACGGCTGGACCGATTTTGACGGGACTTTCATTGGCAATAATATAATAAAGAGTAACTAACTAGGCTACAATTTTTTTTTTTTTTTTTGTTAAATTCAAACGCGTACAGGGTCGCGGGCAATGCTAGTTTTGAATAAGGATTATTGACTTTGTCTTTGACGCAGTGGGGGGGGGGATATAGCTAGTCTGTACAAGCGGCAGGCAGACTCACGTCGAGGCTGCAGTGGTAGAACTGTCCGCGGGCGCCGCCGCACACGAACTTGTCGGAGGAGGCGTGCCACGCCACCGCCGTGAGGGAGTCCTCTTGCGAGTGCGTCATCTTCAGATGCAACTGCTCCGTCTGGAACGCACGCACGGGCATTACACACGTGTGACAAACAAACACAATGGCTTATATTGTATTGTATTTGAATATGAGGACGAGATGTCCCAGTGGTTAGTTCATCTCGTGCTCAGCGGTGAAGGAAAACATCGTGAGGAAACCTGCATGTGACATATTTATAGAAATTCCGCTACATGTGTATTCCACCAACCCGCATTGGAACAGCGTGCTGGAATATGTTCCAAAACCTCCTCAAAGGGAGAGGAGGACTTTAGCCCAGCAGTGGGAATTTACAGGCTGTTGTTGTTGTTGTTATTCGAATATAGTGTTCTACCTCCATATTCCAGATCCAGAGATCGGGACAGTCCTCGGGCCCGGCGGCGATGAGGTAGCGGCCGTCCGGACTCCACGATAGATACGACACGCCGTATGAATGACCTTCCAGGGACTTTCTGTAAGGCATTCATTAAAAATGAGATGATGCTGAATACTATTCGAATATGTTAGTCAAATTTAATTAGCACAAAGAGTGTACCTGAAGGAGAGTCGTTTGGCTATGGGGTCAAAATCCCATATCATAACAGTGTTGTCCTTCGATCCCGACGCCAGCTTGGAGCCGTCGGGCGACCACTTGCAGTACCACACTTCGTCGCAGTGTTCGTTTAGCACCTGGCGTCAAAAAGTATTCCTCTCGTTAAAATAAGATAGATTAACTTAATGAAAACGAGCTTCACCCAAAAATCGCGGCAAATAAAATTATAAATAATACTGTAAGCCTACCTATTTATATAGATAATATAGATATATATTTTTAAAGGATCATTAGGTAAATTGTGTATAATATAAGCTAAATAATAAGTCATAATTATCTAATTATAGACTTTTATTGTGTAAAATAACACTTATTATTAATTTAAAATAATTACTAATAAATATACTTAAAATAGCAACACTAGACAAATAAACGAATTAAAAAAAGCGGTATGATTGACAATGTGGGTAGAAGCATGCAGAATGTTCTCGAAAAGTTATACGGACGCGTCGAAATTGTAGAGAGAGAAATAAAATTGTAAAAGTGTAAACCAGTGTGTTTCGATTATTAAAAGTTCTAGCTAAATTGGAAATGTGACTTCAATACATTATTTTAAAGTAGCCAGTACCTGCAGCGAGTGTATAGGAAACTGATCGGCGGAGCAGTGGTGATCCGCGAGCAGAGAGAAGGGGATAGGGTCCACGGGTGGTGTGGTGACCGCCACCGTGGTGGTCGCGGTAGTGGTGGCAGGGGGGGCGAGCGGCGGGCGCGGCGCGGCGTGGAATCGGCACCGCGCGGCCTGCTGCGCCGCCGCTTGGGCCAGCAGCGCGCGCAGCCGGCCCGGCGCCATCATCAGCGCGGGCGGCAGCACGGCCTGCACGCGCGCGAGCACGGCGGCGCGCGAGGGCGGCCCGCCCGGCCAGTGCGCGCGCGCGCGCAGCTCGGCGGCGTCCGCGCACATCATGAGCGCTGACAGGCGGTGCACGCGCGGCGTGTCGTGCTGCAGCGGCGTCAGCTCGTTCCGCAGAACGTGCAGCGCGTCCAGCACGCGCCCCGCCTCGAGGTGCTCCAGGTACTTTTGTTCCAGAACCACGAACTTCATCTCCTGGAGCGACCGAATTATTACATTTTTTAAACCATACATTGCTTCGCACTCGCCGTTCGGTCAGACTGAATTACGTGACGACGGTCACGTAATTGAGCGGCTCCAGTGACGAGTTGTAGATAATGAAATTGACTAACAAGAAACCGTAAGGCGATTAAACACTCACGGTCGAGACAAAATTATACGTTACTGTGGAGAAAAGCAATGTTAGGAGTAGCGAACAAAACTCACAGAGAGATTATGCGTGTCGACGTGCGGCGAGTCGCGCAGCAGATCGTGCAGGACACCCAGGTCGTGGTCGGCCTTCACCCAGTCGCCGGCCAGCACGTGCTGCCGAAACGTGGCGGCCGCCGGGTGCTCCAAGTGCAGTCCTGATTCCTCCATCAGCAACGATGCACTGCGCCTGATGGGATTTGGTTTTTCTTATTATCGTCATTGAACTACCTTCCGATTGAAACCAGAATTTGGCACTTTGAGTGTTAAAGAGTTATTAAATAAAATTGTTATTGTGGAGTAGAAAATGCCCTAAGTCTACTTTGGAAGGTAGATCACAAATAATTATACAAACCAGTATAATCTAATAATATATGTTCTAATTTGTAATATCATAATCTTATAACCTGTTACGTAACGTATTGTAACCTCTAAAACCTATCTCTGGTTTTTTGTTCATGTTTTTTTTATAGAATGCATCTGATAGAAAGTGGTCTTAATATGTCGAAATGCGATGTTGGCACTATAACAAATGCTAACTACACCTTATCATCATTGTCACTCAGTGAACTTAAGTCTCACTCAAGTGCCCTTGTCCTGTAATTACACTAGCTAGTGTACGTAATTAGAATTTCGTGAGTAGATAGTTCACAGTGACAGAATATCTTGTCTCAGAAACACTCGTAGACAGATATGACTAGCAGTGGAGGATTTACAAATCTGCCGCTAGTAGGCTGTTAAATTTTTGCCACCCCTACTTTCTTTTTGCAAAATTTATGATTTGTGTTCTATCGTCCTCATTACATCGGTTTTTTCCCGTTATTAATATGACTTATAAACTAGGTGATATTTCTGTTAGTTAATTGATTATTTTTCCAACCCGCTATGTAGTGACGAGTATACGGATTACGGACGTAATGTGTATACATATAAGTTTTTTCTTTTATTTCTGTAAGATAATAACAAATTTGGGCTAAATTTGCCACCCTAGACCTTCTTAGCCTATTGGTAAATCCGCCACTGATGAGTAGTCAGCGGTTACTAAGATACTATACTTTACTCTACATCATTGTTTCTTAACCTGTGGTCCGCGGACCCTTGGGGGTCCGCGAGTATAGGTATGGGGGTCCGTAGTCTCATCTATGGACCATTTAATAATAACAAATAAATGTAACTAAAAGTCTCTCGTAATCGCTACGCTTTTAGCATGGCGAACGTGCGCCAGCGACGGTGTCCGAGACTGAAGTGAAGTCCGAAATGTGCGTGCAGGCTATAACTCTCCCCGCACCGCCCGCGCCTGACACTAGCGCCGAGTAATCATTTGTGTTGTGTGCTTGCGCCTGCATTGTTTTGTTTTGTGTTGTGTTGCGTTGGAGACGTTACGTTACGTTTTTAAAGTGATTGTGACTATTTGTGACAATGAAACGCTGGTTAAAATCAAATGATTCCGCTTCAGACGAAGCAAATGAAAAATCTTCGACTTCAAAGGTTAAACGTCGAAAGTTTTGCAACGAATACTTAGCTTTCGGTTTCACAAGTACCAATTTAAACGGCGAAGAAAGACCTCAGTGCGTCATATGCTACGAAGTTTTGTCGAATGAGTCAATGAAACCGGCCAAACTCCGACGTCATTTAGAAACAAAACACCAAGATCTTCGTGAGAAATCTAAATCCTTTTTCCAAATTAAAGCTTCGGAATTAGAGCGAAGCAAAAAAACAATGATGAAGACTGCTACTGGGACCAATAACGAAAATGCTGTATTAGCGTCTTACCAAGTATCCTTGTTAGTTGCAAAAAGTGGTAAGCCTCACACCATCGCCGAAGAATTAATATTACCGTGCGCTAAAATTATGGTTTCTGCTATGTTGGGAGACAAAGCTTCCAAGGAATTGGACATAATATCGTTATCAAACAGTACAGTGAAGAGTAGAATTGATGAAATGTCAGGAAATGTTAAAGAGCAGTTGATTTTGAACGTTAAAGCGAGCACATTTTATGCTTTGCAATTAGATGAGAGCACAGATATTAGCAATGATGCAAACTTGCTTGCATATGTTCGTTACGAACACAACGACGGTATAAATGAGGATTTATTATTCTGTATGCCTCTGCCTTCGCATACTACAGGTGAAGCTATTTTTGAAGTATTGAACAAATTTATGTCCACTCATGAAATACCGTGGGATAAATGTGTGGCGGTTAGTACCGATGGTGCTCGAGCTATGACCGGTACACGAATAGGACTTCAGGCGCGCGTAAAGAAGATGAATCCATCTATTGTCTGGCATCATTGCTGCATTCATAGAGAGGCATTAGCTGCTAAAAATATGCCAGAAAAATTAAAAACAGTGTTAGATGACATAGTGCAGGTAGTGAATTTTATTAAAGCGAGGCCTCTAAATTCCCGTATTTTCGGAATGATTTGTGAAGAAATGGGAAGCATTCACAAGCAGTTGTTATTGCATGCTGAAGTACGTTGGTTATCTCGTGGCAAAGTTGTGTCACGTGTTTTTGAGCTGAGAGATGAGATAAGAATATTCTTTTTGAAAAATTCTGTAGGCGGAGCTAATAAACATGCTGATAAATTTAATGACTTTGGATGGCTCTCAATGGCAGCATATTTAGCTGATATCTTTAATGCCCTTAACGAGCTGAACTTGGGTCTGCAAGGGAGAGATAACAACATCTTCCAAGTTGAAGATAAAATAGAAACGATGCTAAAAAAGATTGACCTTTGGACTAATCGTACAATTAAACAAAACTATAATCACTTTCCTACACTGGCAGCGTTTTTGGAATCCTCTGGTGAAGCAACGTTGTCAACACAAGTACAAGACGAAATGATTAAACACCTCCGCACGTTGAGGTCTTCGTTTCGGAATTATTTTCCAGTACCCGACAAAAATAAAACTTGGATAGTAGACCCTTTCAACACAGACGTTACTGATATCATTGGCTTGACAACGGTACAGGAAAATCAATTAATCGAAATATCCTGTGATTCAGCTTTGAAACGAACTTTCAAGGAATTCTCTTTGTCAAGTTTTTGGTTGAATGTAAAAAAAGATTATAAGGAAATATCAGAAGAAGCACTGAAACATTTGCTGCTTTTCTCAACCACATACCTCTGTGAAAAGGCATTCTCTGCTCTGGTATATACTAAAAATAAATACAGAAACAGATTGCATGTGGAATCCGATTTGAGATTACAACTTAATAGCAACATCAACCCAAACATCACTAACTTAGTTGCAAAAAAGCAGCACCAACCTTCACACTAACGTTTTTGTATAACTAAGTACTTTTCTTAATATATATATAGTAGATACTAAAATAAATGTTCAGAAAATTATTAATGTTTTTTTTTATTATTAAGGGGTCCTTGAAATTGTGCTTGATTGCCCAGGGGTCCGTGAACTGTAAAAGGTTAAGAAGCGCTGCTCTACATATTGCTATAAACAAAGTAAGAAGTTTAAATAATTTTCATACCTAGATTGAGTGTTTCAATACAAAGGTACTAAAAGGAGCCAACTTTTCGATATAGGAGTGTATAATTACTATTACTCTATGTATTGTTAAATACAAAGTAAGAAGTTTAAATTATTTATATATCAAGATAGAGTGTTGCAATACAAATGTATTAAAAGGAGCCCACTTTTTATATTGGCGTGCTTTATTACTATTACTCTATGTATTGTTAAACACAAAGTAAGAAATTTAAATTATTTATATATCTAGATAGAGTGTTGCAATACAAATGTACTAAAAGGAACCAACTTTATTATATTGGTATGAATTACTATTTTTGTGATATAATTTAATGAATGAGTGCACTCATTAAACCATGAAAATATTTTCTATTATAATACTTTTGTTATTAACTTTAAACAGAAATCAGCTATATATAAATATTTCGCTTGCAACTTCGGGCTTGACTATCAAGCTTGGTTCATACCAAATTTTATCAAATAGGGTTCAGTAGTTTGGTTACAAGAGCGATTGACATACAGACAGAGAGAGTTACTTTTGCATTTATAATATTAGTAAAGACTAGAAACGCGCCGACAATTATGTGATGTAAATATAATTTATAATCTTTAGCACTCGGGAATATTGTAACTATATACCAATAAGAATTAATTACATTACATTACATACATATCTGACATCAAGCAAAAAATCTTTAACACTTTCAAATATTAATATGAATAAATACATTGTATTACATAAGAAGAAAGCAATAAAATAAATCACAATCATACATAGAATAGAGAATCCATGATAAAATATAATTTATTCTAGTAACTCTTTAGATTATCAATTCAAAAGTGCTTTCAAATACATTTAATAATTGTATATGTGTGTTTGTTTGTTTTTATTATTAACTTAACTGCTCTTTGTGGCATTTCGAAAACACATTGAAAAAGTAATACCCAAGGTAACATCTAACTTTATTGTTTTTTTCATATTATATATTTTGATCGGTATGTGGACAATGCAAAAGGTCAGTATTAAATGTCACTAATGATAAGTATTACATGTCCTATAGTTGGTCCATCATATGTTAAACTATGCCTTATTGTGCCGTAACCACCAACCACACGGAACCAAAAATATGAAGAAAGAGAACCCTTCAAACTGGAACACAAGTGTATACTTAATAGGGCTGCTTTGTAGAACAAAGTATGATAAGTGGGTGGCACCTACCCAAGCTTACACAAAGCAACAGATACTATAGCACAGTTATAATAACCAGGAATATACTCTTTTTACTATAAAGATTTTGTGTATTTCCCAAAACTTTATCCAGCCAGCTTATTCTTTTGTTAAACTGGCCTAACAAAACAATTAATAACTCTAATTTGTTTTGTTGGACTAGATTAAAAACCAAGAACAGATAAAGTATTAACATATCATGACTAATTGAAATAATTATCTAATTTAATGTTATTGTCTATGAGGAAAGGACCTGGATCATCACTTGGTCCATATTCCTTATTATTATGTGTTTTTTTTTCTATGAATAGTAGTAATGCATTCAGCCAGTATTAAAAAAACACAAAGCCTAGCCAACAAAACCTTATTTAAAATTGTATAATATTGCAAAGTTAATTATTCAATTATATTAAAAGTATTACTGATGCACTTTAAATAATTATTTTCCTACTAGACAAAGACTACAATTGCATTAATCATTATCCTCTAAAAGAAAACATCCTCATCGCATTATCAATCAATAAACAAATTATTTTTATTTCAAATATGTATTACAAGTAGTGCCTCAATTTTCTCATTGGATGAGATTCCTTTGTAGATTTAAACAATAAGTAGAAGTAAGACTGTTGACAAATCTTCCAATTGTATTACTCACAAGTATTTACTCTGCATAATAGGTATCTATAGAAAATATAAATAGAGATCTAAATTTTTTTCTCTTATCTCTTAAATAAAGAAGTACTATTTTTAATCTTTTCAACAACAATGACAAATAACTAAGCAAGCATAAAACTTTCACTAATTTATTATTCTAAAAATATAAAGCAGACTCAATTAGTGCAAATTAATGCATAAAAAAGTTGTAATTTCATCATGTAGACAAAGCATCAAAAGGGTGAACATCTGTATAACTGTGTACTAAATTTGTTTTGTTGTAAAGTAAACAAAAAACATCTGTGGGTGAAATTGAAACATATACAGTAGAGATTATTACATACTTAAAATATTTATGTTGTCTATATAGAAGAATCCATAATTTTACTTTCTAGATTCAATTAATGATAAAAATGGAACTCACTCAAGTCCAACAGATAGGAGATGTTGCCCAATGAGACGGACAATTTCCTGGTCAGTCTGGCCCATGCGAAGACCTGGCGATAGGT
The DNA here is from genome assembly GCF_905220365.1 of Vanessa cardui. Classification (NCBI taxonomy): domain Eukaryota; kingdom Metazoa; phylum Arthropoda; class Insecta; order Lepidoptera; family Nymphalidae; genus Vanessa; species Vanessa cardui. Next base: position 3,268,434 of record NC_061130.1, on the reverse strand, counting down.
CTCCATTCCGAGCGGCGTCACCGTTGAGGTGAGCGCCGTTGGTGCACGGCTGATGCATAGTCGGCTCCGGCGACAGCCTGCGCGTCCGCTTGCGCGGCGGCCGTTGGCCCTCGTCCCCGGAGTCACTGGAGGCCAGGCTGGCCTGCTCCGCTGCGCGTGCTCGCCGCGCTCCTCCGGTCACGATCCCCGCCGCATCGGCCTCGTCGCGGCGTGACGTCACGCCCGCTGCCCGCCGCCCGCGCTCAATGAACCATCTCCCTTTGTTCGATGGTAAACGTTTCTCGATTGTTCCCACGACACCCTCGCTCTGCTCTTTCTTCAAACAAAAGTTATACAAAAACAACTATTCAGTAGAGTATTTTACAAAAAGCTAGGATCACTGTTGATATTCACAGCGTACACAAAAATCAGCTGAAAATGAAACGACAGCTGTCTATCTTCGCTATGTTCAACATCGCCCTTCTTTCTGTTTCGGATGACGTTCGTGTATCGTTCGGTTGCGCATCGGATAAAATCGTGTGCAATGTAATGACCTCAAAACAAAAATATAAAGTATGTATCGCGTTTTACGAAACAGTATCGTAATCGTAATGAAACAACTAAAGTAATTTATTGGATGTGAATAATATATATATATATATATATATGTATCAAATAAACAAAGAAAAATGTTTATATTACTAATTAAATTGCTATAAAAAGTCTTGCAATGATAAAGTGAAATTTTTTAAAAGGAAATATATTAAGAAAGGACAGTTACTTTAATACATTTAATAAAATTATATTTATTTTACGAGTTAGGTACCCAAGGATGCAAATAAAAAGAAAAAAAAAACATATATTTTTGGCTGAATACGTCTGCGTGTACTGAAACTTGGTTATTGTATTTGAATTGTCACTTGACTGTTTATAATCTGTCAATCTGTAAATATATAATGTCATGTACATTTACGAAGAAAATGAAAATGTATAAATATATATGTTTTCTGACTTTATTTTGATAGTTGTGAAAATTAAACCAATTATTTCAACATAGCTCAGTTAAATATTCATTTCTTGTAATTAAGAACAACAAGAAAAGCAAGGATCCTAAATGAGTTGACTATCCCTGTAAACATTTTTAATAAAGTCAATTATTGTTGTGAATGTAAAGATTGTAAAGTAAAAAAAAGAAAGCATTCATTAATAATTTTATTTTTTTAAGATAAACCATGTTAATTTTTATTTTGAAAATTATATTCTTAATTAATATATGCATTCGACCCACAAATCTTCAACTTCTAATTAATGTTAAAAATCAGGTAAAATCTAGAATACTTTAAATAAAAGTTCCATAGTAATTGTAATCTATCAACGTATAATTCATTTTAATTTATAAAAACTGTAGGGTGGCGATGTTATGCAAGAAAATATTACAGCGAACGTATCTGAAGATACGGTGACGCTAGAATTTCTACGATTGGACGGTGTTTACGTCTCCCAACTAGTGGATTTCACTAATGTATGTATCCGTTACTAAACAATCGTCTTCCTATTTAGTTGACAATAATATTCAATCGAGTTCTTGCATTTTCATTTCTTCATTCATTTGTATTGAATATTCTTTAATGTAAGCAAATTGCTTACTTGCTATTTAATATTCACTAACATTTTATAATTAATACTTATCAAACACACATTATGCTAGGTACCCATTACACTTAATGATATATGAATTAAACGAATAAGATGCCATAATTTCTAATTACATAGTTTCGAAAAAGTGAACTGCAACAGAAATCATTTGCATTTGAAAATTATTAAAAGGTAACCAATTATAGCCATAATCAAATAATCTCACAATTCTGTAGGAAGTTGAAGCGATGAAGGTTATTATACCAGGCGAAGAAGAGTTGGGGCAATCAGGTCATCAAATACTTTGTTTCCTAACCCATGCGGCTCAAGCTGACTTCATAGCTCCAGATGCAATGGCCAAGCTTAGACAGGTATTTCTTTTTCTACTAAATCTCATTTGAAAAGTATTGTAAATATTAAAGAAATACAATGTGCTACATATTAAAGTAATGTACAAAATGTATAGAAAGTTAGAACAGATTAAGAAATTACTGCCTTTCAAATTAGAAAGTTTGATAATTAAGTTCAATTAAATACATTATGAATAGTGAGTGAGTTATTTGGTTTTCATTTTATTTTAAAATGTGAATTCTGAAATGTTTGTACAAGTCTCAAATATTCATTGTCTGTTTTATTTTTTGACTCTATTTAAAGAAAAATCCAGGAACAGTAAGAGTGGCAGAGGAAGATAAAGGATGGCGGCAGACTACTGCCACTGCGTGGGCTGGTCGTGCCACGCTACTCTTATCCCCAGCTGCAGCAAGACACTGTGCCCAAGCCCATGACAAGGTTTATTTGCGCTCTGCTGATTTATCGAGATGGGCTCCAAGGCCTGGTATGATCTCTTACATTTTGTGTTATACAATATACAATATACTTATAGAATTTCTTAATTAAGTTTATACTTTTTTAAAAGGTGTCGAACAATCATCATACTCATCTGAAGTCACCCCTTTTCCTGCCCATGCACTCTCATCTGATACTTCAGATGGAAATCCATCAGTAAGTGTATGTGTGGCAGAGAAAGATGCTTCTAAAGAGTGCATCTGTCATTTAGAGGTAATATTGTAGGTCATATATACATTTAATACAAATTTATATATTGGATCTTTATTAATTACAATGTTTTGTTGTATAGGTCTGCGTTAATTGGTACCCATGTGGCTTAAAGTACTGCAAAGGAAAACCTCAGGGTGGCCTCAGTTACCGCTGTGGGATCAAAACATGTCATCGTTGTTATCGCTACCACTACTACGTCCGTCGAAGAGACACCTGCCTCAACTACATGTGACCCCACGCTCGCCCACCGGGCTTCTCACTATGCCAAACTGTGCATCTAGTCAATCTACTTGTAGCTTTCTTATATATTTACAAGACTATGAACTGTGAAAATTGTATCTACATTTGTATTATATATTTTGCTAGAAAACTGTTTTTAACTAAGAATAAATGAAGTAAATTTTCATTGTTTTATTCATATCTATGTTAATATAATACATTTACAAACTACATGTTGGCTTAATTTTAGTGGCATCCTGGAAATGGTTCATGGCGATTTTTTCGCAGTACAAATTGAATTTTTCTTTCCATGTCTTCATTGTAGATAGCTTTGCATTTTTCATGATTTACTCGTCGCCTGGTCTGAAAATTAGTAAAAGTATAAATACATTACCAAATATACTAAAAAAATGTAATGATTAATTTAACAGACTATGTGATCATTATTAACTACTCTGAATTATACAAATAAATGATTTATGAGCCATAATTCGCTGATGAAATAATTTACCTGAAATGGTTTTTCATAATATCTAGTAAGTCGATACTGTTCCAAGATGCCTTCTTTTCCTAAAATCCTATTAACAAGTCTGCATGCATCATCAACGTTGTTATTTTTAACGAAGACTGTGCGAGCAATAAATGACGGATGTCTGTTAGCTAACAATTTAAGTGTTAAAAACATGATCAGTGAAATAAATAATGTATTTATAGGTTATGGTTACAGGTCTAGACTCTAGTTAATAAAATAACAATAATGACATTGTCAAATTGACATTTGACACTTCACCTCTTTTATACCTACTTCTTATTTATAAGACGACAGAATTTTGGTTTACAGCCTTACTTAGACATTTTATTTTATAATAGAACAATTTTTTTTTAGTTTTTAAATACAGAGACCAATTATATTCGAAAAAAAAAATGTAAATACCGCAGTTAGGAAGATCCTAAGAAGTTAAGAACTATTTATTTTCTCTTATAATAAAGAAACATTTACCTTTATAAAGCTCCTATTTTATTATTATATGCAAACTTTTTGTATTAATTTAAGTTTTTTTTGTGCGACTATTGGCTTTGACTTAAATAATCTCATCATTACTCATAACAGAAATATGTTTCAATCAAAACTCCATTAAAATTGAATCCAATACGTTCCATTATATTTGATAATTAGTGTATGGTGTGTTGCCTAGTATTATTGCTATTGTTTTTTAGTATATATGGTGAATTAAAATTCATACTATAAAATGGAAATGCCAAATGAAAGTGATGTCAAGTCTATTATGTCGATATCTTCGAAGTCGGATGGCAGTACTGGTGCTTTATCGCGTTTGCGCTGGCGTAATGCTCCATTACACGAAAGATGCACTATGTCTGATATGACAAAAATCAAAGATGCTTTCCAAGCTGCTTATAGAAATAAAATGTTACCAACTGAATTTAGAAACCTCTTACGAACACTCCTTAGCGTTGAATACGATGAAGATGAATTTAAAATATTGTTTATGAAGGTACCACTGAGCAAGCTTTAACCTACTTAAATTATCTTACTTTACTTTACCTTAAACAAATTATACAGATTAACACATCTCGTGATGGTGAGATCGACTGGGACGAGTTGGTGTCGCATCTGTTGCTGGGCTATTTCGCGAACGATCCTGAGAATCAACGTGCATCTCTTCAGCTGCCAATAATGGGTTTACCTAATGTCATGCGGTCTCAGCATCGGCATCCCATATCCAGAATATGCTTTTGTCCAGATGTTAATAAGGGAAGCGTTAAAAACATTCGTGTAATCAACGTATAACGAGATCGTTTGTATAAAATTAATGTTAACGTATAGGATCGCAGTACGGATCCAATGCAAGGCAATTACGTCACAGCTAGTCGCGATGGAATGATAAATTGGTGGTCTCTGGATATGACCCTCTTGAGAACGGCCTTTTCTTCCAGTCGTTAGTGTTAAGTTATTGTTTCTTTCAAATAAGTTATGTAATTTATTCTAGACAGTGGGCTGACAACACGGAGCTATACTCATTATATTTTTAACTGAATCAAGACTTATTTTAATCGTTTAAGGGATAGCTTAACTTTTACACTGCACGCCGTAGCAAAAATTCTGAGAAAAACTGAATTCTGAGAATCTAATATAGGTAAAGATTTATTGGAAAACCCAAAGTATGAAATTTAAGCATTCTAACTAACTAAACAAAGACAATGACATTTAGACTTAGACAATTTGATAAAATTTATTATTCATGACATGTATTTAGATTAACTTTCCTACCAGCGCATCTAAAGGTACGCACAACGTGGGTGACTGATATGGTGTGCATGCCGGATGTGAATATCGTCGTAACCAGCTCGACGGAACGGGATCTCCGCTTTTACGACTGCACGGCTAAAACCTTTACCCTAAAAATCGTCATAACCAGCTGGGAGTATATGGTACCCAATAATTATTGCATTAAAAATAGATCTAATCATTTTAAATTAATCTCAAATTTGCATTTAAGATTTTTTTTTTTTTATGGAATAGGTGAGGCTCACCTGATGGAAAGTGACTACCACCGCCCATGGACATCTGCAACACCAGGGGGCTTGCAGGTGCGTTGCCGGCCTTTGAGAAAGGAGTAGGCTCTTTTCTTGAAGGTTCCCATGTCGTATCGGTTCGGAAAAACCGCCGGCGATAGCTGGTTCCACAGAGTGGTTGTGCGAGGCAGAAAATGTCTAAGAAATCGCGCTGTTGTGGATTTTCGGACATCAAGATGGTGCGGGTGAAACTTAGAATTTTGACGAGATGTCCGAAGGTGAAATTCAGCAGCCGGGATTAATCCGAACAATTCCTCGGAACATTCCCCGTGAAAAATTCGGTAGAAGATGCAGAGTGATCCAACATCTCTACGCAAAGCCAGGGCTTGATCGTCGATAACTCGAGCCGCTCTACGTTGGATGCGGTCAAATGGAAGGAGCTGGTACTGGGGAGCACCCGCCCAGAGGTGAGAGCAGTACTTCATGTGAGGCCGAATTTGCGCCTTGTAAAGTTTTAGGCGATGGGCCGACGTGAAATACTGTCTCGCCTTGCTGAGCACACCGAGCTTCTTTGAAGCCAATTTGGCTTTGCCTTCCAATTGACCGCGGAACTGAACGAGGTTCGAAATATCAACGCCAAGTATTCCGATACTACCTGTAGCGGCTATCGGGATGTTCTCAAATCGTGGAGATACGACAAATGGTGTTTTTTTAGCGGTTAACGCGGAAACTTGCGTCTTTTTGGGGTTGAAATAGACTAAATTTAGCCGGCCCCAGTTCGAGACTTCGTTTAACGAAGACTCGATTTCAGACACAAGTTTGTTCCGGTTTTCTTCGACGTTTTCCCGAGAAATATTAGCGCGGCCGGTGTATAAGGTGTCAACGGTACTGTCGTCTGCATAGCAATGAATGTTCCCGATTTGCAACAAATCATTGATATGCAGAAGAAACAGAGTGGGTGATAGAACGCAGCCTTGTGGAACACCAGCATTGACGAATTTTAAGTCAGAGCATGCACCGTCGACAACGACCTTGATGCTCCGATCTGCCAAAAAGCTGGTAATCCAATTGCATAATTTCCCGGGAAGCCCATAGGAAGGAAGCTTCGAAAGAAGCGCTTTGTGCCATACACGATCGAAGGCTTTCGCTATGTCCAAGCTGGCTGCTAATGCCTCCCCCTTGCTCTCAACTGCTTCAGCCCACCTGTGAGTAAGGTAAACTAGAAGATCACCGGCTGAGCGACCCCGACGGAAACCGTACTGGCGGTCACTAATCAGCTGATTCTCCTCTAGGTACCGCTTGAGCTGGCAGTTAATAAGGGACTCCATTATCTTGGAGAGCAAGGAGGTGATGGCTATAGGCCTATAATTGGACGGATCTGAGCGGTTGCCTTTTTTAGGGATCGGATGCACCAAAGCAGTCTTCCAGGAGTTCGGGACGACGTCTAATGCGTAGGATTGCCGGAAACGACGCGTTAAGACCGGTGCCAACTCGGGAGCACATGTCCGTAGCACGATTGGAGGGATGCCATCGGGTCCACTCGACTTGTGAATGCCCAAGGAAAGAAGTGCTTTCCGAACTGCACTTTGCCGAAATTTAACCCCCGACATCGTCGTATCACATCGCGGGATTGATGGTGGTGACTTTCCTTGGTCATCCAGAGTCGAGTTCGACGCGAAGAGAGACCCTAAAAGATCGGCCTTCTCCTTCGCGGTATGGGCCAATGACTCACCGTCCCTGTGCAAAGATGGAAAAGAAGGCTGACAGAAATTCCCTAGGACAGCCTTAGCGAGAGACCAGAACGCACGTGTTCCTGATGGGAAGCGCACCAGTCTCTCACCAATTCTGCCAATGTACTTCGACTTCGCCTCAGCTATCACGTTTTTGAAGGACCTGGAGGCAGAGTTATATGATGTGTAATATATGACAGATATGAACATTATTATTCTCTAATATTATAGTCCTGTGCTTAGAATACGAGAATTTTCGTCCAAGATTGCGGGTTTCAACCTACTACTGAATTATGTACAAATTAAGTGCTCGTAATTATATTCGTGATTGGCTGTAGGTAATTATCATGCGTGCGTCGGATTAAAATTCTGTCACACGGATGTGGGGACAATCAACCAATCCTCAAAAACTTTCTTCTTAAAAGGACAGAAAATCTTAGTCCACAAGTTGTAAAAGATTTTTACTTTAATATATTAGGACTTAAAACTTCAATTCGAACGTAATTTTTTTTTCAAAAAGAATCAGTTCGGTATAATCGAGTCAAAACTCATCCATGGTGGTTAAGTGATCCCTTTACCTAGTATAAATTCAACGATTTGAGCAAAATCAATAAACAACTTTTTGTACTTATAATAACTAGAAATAGGAAAATAATCAGTAGTATTGTTATATTTGAAAGAGGCTGCAGCGAATAACTAGCGTACTTGTCGTCAGATATGTACAATGTACTACCACTTCTACAAGGATCTGAAAGAAAAGAGCATTTTGATATGTGGAGATGTGGGCGGCAACGTGCGCGTCTTGCTATTCTCGCCTGTTAAGCGCGGCCCGTTTCGCAACCAACCAGGCCGTGCCCTGTTGCAACTGAGGCATGTCGATCTACAGCGTAGGGTAAGATTAGATAAATTGCATTTCATTACAGATATTTTTTTCATGATTTTTGTGCAGCCCCCACATTTTTATGTAATTTAATCTAAATATATACATACAATAATATGTGTTTGAAGGTAATCCTGAACTTTGATTCAGTTTATACATTAATGATTTTATGCGGCAGCCGTATCTTCTTTCGGAGATGAAATTGGTGGAGATGAACCGCGTGCACTCGGACTGGGTACGGCAGGTGTCCTTCTACGCCTCGCTGCACTGTGTGGTCTCGTGTTCCACGTGCAACGATGCATTGCTGATGTGTGACCTCGCTGCCTCCAAGACGCACAACATGTTTAGAGTCGAAAAAGTTAAAACCCATTAATTGTTTTGTTACTGAAATAATTAAACGTAGCTGAATAGAATTATATATAAGCAAAAATAACCCAGGAGAAAGAAGTTGTGAGTCGTAATAAAGGTTCGCTTAAAGCTCAAAATAAAGGTAGATTACTGTTTGACAGGGTATCCAGTGTTTTGCATTTGACGAGGAGGCACATGTCCTGGTGACTGGTGGGCCGGACTGCGCGGTTCGTGTTTGGAACCCCTTTGTACCCGGCAAGGCTAGCGTCGTGCTAATGGGTCACCACGCCGCGGTGACGGCCCTAGCACTGCAGGGGGGCGGTCTTATCATCTACTCGCTATCTCGTGATCGTGTCATCAAGGTTTGGGACGTCCAGGGGCAAGTTTGTGTACAGGTGAACTTGTTTACAATTGAAGTTTTTTATTGTTAATGAAATGTGTTTAATTTATTTTTTAACATTTTTTTCCGCAGACTTATATTGACATTCCTCCCCAAATCGGAGAACGTACACCAATATCAGCCGTGTACAACCCTGCTACTAGAGAATTCATTTTGGCCGCTATTAAGATAGCAATTGTGGTGCTAGATGAACAACTCAATCCGCAACACACAGATGGTTTCACTCACTCGCGAGCAGTTGCAAAAGTTCTTTACAATCCGCTGTTCAAAGTTGTGATCACTTGTGGGATGGATAGCATCATTATTAACTGGGATCCAGTGACAGGTTTGTGAAGTTATAGGTTAAGACGATAATAATTATAATTAGGTTTATAATATAAATCAATGGTAGGTAAACGTAACGCGATGGTACGTGATGCTCACACGCGACTTCTGCATGGGGAATTAATTCCAGTAGAGATCACAGCAGCCTGCTTCGACCCCGGCTATCAGTTGTTATTGACTGGGGCGCGGAATGGTACACTTAAGGTTAGATTATCTACAATTTCTATAAAATAATAAAATTCTTAGTAATGAAGTCTATCGCTGTAATAAATTTACCATCCAGGTCAATTTAACAGATATTTTCAAATATTATAGGTTTGGAATTTTAATACGGGACTTTGTTTGAGAAATATGTCGATCGAATATATGTGTGAGGTGACGAATTGTTTTTGGGTGGAAGGAAGGTGAGTTTATATATTCTAAAATATTTTTTTTTCATGGACGTAAAAACCTATTAATGATAAAAGACCATCGCTGTAGTCGAGCGCTGGGATAAACTGATGATCTGGGAATGTTTCACGTACATGGCAGAATCCTAGCAGTAGGATGGAATCGTCACGTAACTGAATTCGAAGATGCGGGCTCCGGCGAGAACGGGAAGAGCTGGGAGACGCGGCACTCAGACGACGTGCTGGCTGCGGCTGCTCGCGCGCCAATCACGCTCGCCACTGCCACATACAACTCTGAGCTAATCCTCTGGAAGCTCGAGACCGGCCAGCCCTATAGGTCTTTTCTCATTGCTAGTCGAGATATGATGTGTACTTGCTAGCTCATTTGACATTGACGTAATATGGCTTCTTTGATCGATCGTCAGACGGTTTTCGTGCACTGAGCCAATGTTGCGCATCAAGATGCAATACAATAAACGAGCTGCCTCACCGCCAACAAGTACAACACCTACTGGACGACGAAGTACTTCTACAGTCCGAAAACCCAGGTTTACTGAGTTCATATGCATTGTATGAAATTTTAGTGTTCTTTTAAAAATTATAAATTAAAAAAATACACATTGCCTTATTAAAATTATGATGGACATTTTAAATTTTGTTGCAGTAAAAATAATAAATAATTAAGTATTGATGAAAGTAATCTAACATATCACAATATCTACAGCAGTAATTATTAAATAATTATCCTCCAAAAGATTTACACGTTGGACATGCAGGGATATTTTATCAAGACGACCACGACGACTCGCTACATCGAGATGGCCTAGTGGTTAGAACGCGTGCATCTTAACCGATGATTGCGGGTTCGAACCCAGGCAACCACCGCTGATTCATGTGCTTAATTTGTCTTTATAATTCATCTCGTGCTCAGCGGTGAAGGAAAACATCGTGAAATTCTGCCACATGTGTATTCCACCAATCCGCTTTGGAACAGTGGAATATGTTCCAAACCTTCTCAAAGGGAGAGGAGGCCTTTAGCCCAACAGTAGGAATTTACAGGCTGTTGTTGTTGTTGTTGACCAATATGAGAAACTAGATATCAATCAGCACTCACTTCTATTTCTAGCATGTCGGCCGGACGCGAGTCAATAGACGCCGCGGCAGCGACAGAGAAAGCGCGTGCGCGTCGCGTGTCTCGCGTCACGCTGCCGGCCCGCGCGCAACGAATGCGCCAGCTCGCTGTACACGCCGCTATCTTTCTCACTACAAGACCTTGTGCGATGCGCGTTGGTAGGCAAAGTTTTTAATTACAATTGCATAATTCGTAACATTGGGAAAATGTTTTTCGTCCATCATTTTATGTAGTCCTGATCGATTTCAGCCTCGGGGCTCTTTTGCCGACCCACCATGGCTAACTGCACAGCAGATATTATAGTACAGGTATATTCTGTATAGGGAATACACTCACACTTTTTCAAAACCGATTCGACGGCAGTCCGCCACGACTACAGTTATATAGTTTAGGAGCAATCACTGCCAACTGTTGACTCCGAACAGTTACCAAATTGATAATATCTTTGTCGAAAAATCATTTAATTTCATATTGTAATTCTAGCATCCTTGATGGTCGCATTGGAGAATGGTCAGGTTCAGTGCTGGTCCGACCATCCGGCGGGCGGTATACAAGGTTCCTTCCAGGGGATCCATACTGCCGGTGACTACGTGTCCGCCTTGGCCACTGACGTCGATAATGATTACCTCTTCACCGGCACCACTGTGGGATACATTAAAATTTGGCTCATGACCAATTACCTTAGAGATGAAAAGGTAGATTCTACACTATTTCTAATATTTTCGACTGTGTTTTGTAAACGTTTAAAATAATTTATTGACAGGTGCACGTAAATATGCCGAAGCTCCGGTTAACGTTTCCGTTTTTATGGCGCGACCGTATTGAGGGTCGTGCCAAGCGGAGTGTGCGCGATCAGCCACTACCTTTACTGCTCAGCAGCTACCGTGCACATTTGCGCTGTATCACTAGCCTCGCTTACATCGATGACTTGCACCTTGTTCTTAGGTATCTCAAGAATATTTTCAAATATATTTTCCGCTACGACAAATTTCATCGATTAACATTTTTACCTGTTCCAGTGGCTCATCAGATTATAGCGTTCGCGTATGGAAGTTATCAGGTGAGTATTTACAGACCTTGGGAAGCTTCCTACCCTGGAGTCTTGAAGTCACCCGATTTCCTCCGGACGTTAGAAAGGTCGCCAGCTTCACAACATTTAAAGTGAGTCACTTTATGGATCCTAAAGTAGAGTAGATTTACTTATAGTAATGATAAATATATAAATATATATAAGACAAATAAATATATATGAGACAACATCACATACATTACTCTGATCCCAATGTAAGTAGCTGAAGCACTTGTGTTATGGAAATCAGAAGTAACGACGGTACTACATACACCCAGACCCAAGACAACATAGAAAACTAATGATGATCTACATCGACTCGGCCGGGAATCGAACCCGGGACCTCGAGTGGCGTACCCATGAAAACCGGTGTACACACCACTCGACCATGGAGGTCGTCAAGTCAATGATAATGCGACCGTATTTATTCCGTACAGGTATGGCGTGGTGGAGAAGTGTCACGCTACGTGCCAGGACGGGTGGCGCCGGACGCTCTGCGTGACATCACCGTGCATGAACTGCAAACACGCACGTTTGGCGCGCCGTGCCCTGAACCCGTGCTGGGCCGATATGTAGCACCGCCCGCGCGGCCCGAGACACAGGCCCTGCCACGACTCGACGACTCGCTACCTACTGTACGCTAGATCATACATGCGTGATATTTCGTCATGGAATTACGGCATCCAAAATAGTTCTCTATTCTCAAAAATTTGAATTCTTTGAATGTAGATCCCGCTGTACGCTCACCTGCGCATGGCGTCGACGCAGCCGGTGCGGCGCGCGCCCACGCCGGAGCTCGTGCGCGCCGCGCGCTTGCGGCGCGAGCCCGAACGCCGCCCGCGCACGCACTTTGAGAATCGGAATGAATAGTGCAATTCATGTTAAGTAAAATCTTTTATTATTTTGATATGAACGTCGCTCAAGACTGATCTTCTATTACAAATTAAATAATTTTATGACTTTAAAATTTTATTTACTTTTTCAGCATAAAGAAAGTAATCTTTAACTTCGAACATTTATAACTGACCGTTTTATTATTTTGTTTATCCTTAATATTATCTAAATATTGAATATTTATATATATCAACGTAAGATTTATAAACATCGTTAGATTACAATCTATCTCGTGAGATTGAAAACTGTCGAAAGATTGTGAACGTTTATACAACTTACAATAAAACACATACAATTTCGATACTACATAATATTTCGGTTAAGTTAGTGTTTTTATAATTTCACTGAAATTTACTTCGGAAGATTATAATCTACCGAAGAGTAATGCATTAAATTGTAAACAGTATTATACGATAGATTATAATCTAACGGTATTTACCATTTTATGGTGCCATAGACATACCAATTTTTTATCTTTTCTGATATGCATTTTGATGTTGGATTAAACAAAAACGGCTTGGTAGACCAAATAAATTTTATTTCAATACGTGACAATATTTAAAACGGTTACAGTTGACAAATCTAGTTATTCATAGACGGCACGTATCGCTCGCCGAGGGCGTCGGGGTCAGTTGTTGGCATCTCGTTTGGCGCCGCTGAGCACGACGAATGGCGACTGTGTCTCTCGCTGTTTCTGCTGCAACATCTGCAGCGTACCCAGCGGAGTATCCGTCGAGCTCATCTTCTTCATTAACTGCAATTTTAATTAAATGTTATTATTGACTTTACAACTAAATGTAATTTAGATTAAATCTTACTTTAAATATATGATGTTGAAAGTATGTATTTTAAATATGTTTTACACAAACAATGCGCAATTAAATTGAAATGTTAACTTGCAGCCATTTTCCTATTTTACAAGTTTTTTCATAATCGTTTTTTTGTTATGTTTTGTTGTGTTATATGTAATCCATTATTTATGTAGAATAAGAGTTTTCCGCTACAAGGTCTATCTAGTATCTGATTTTTTACTTTCAATTACTCTTTGTTTGAGTAGTTCATAAGCTTATCATCGAAATACCAATCATTAACGGACATGAAATTAACATACAATCTACATGATCGCAATACGTCTATACAATATGAATCAACCAAGTACGTACCCCCTCCTGCACGGCCTTCTTGATGCGCTTCTCTTGTTTGTTCTTGCCGGGCCCCTTCCCGTGGAACTTGTGCGAGAGGTAGCGGAAGGCCTCCTTCGGACACAGCGGCCGCCCGTCGTCGTCGACGTACTCCAGCTTGATGTTCGGCCGGAAGTTATTCTTCTCACGAAACTCGCTTAGCGGGCCCGAGTGTCCACCGCGCTCGCGGCGACCGTGCTTGTCGTCCTCGCTGGTAAGAGTAAGGGCAAAGATTAGCTCACGGTCGTCGAATGTATAGTACGACACAACATAGATGTCGCATCGGCAAAGTTCGTAGAACCGATTACACCCGAATTAAGTACGCTATCCCAAATTATCAATATTTATTTCTCACGCGAATATGATCTTTGCACAAACGTAATAACATGTAATATCATATGACCTAATATATTCGTCAATTTGACGCGTCGATTAACATACATTTGCTTTCTCTGACGCGTGAATCTATAGCGACGAATAGTGTCGAATGGCGCGATAGGGAGCTATTTCTATTGGTTGTGTAAATCGGCAGTAATCGGTTTTATTTTCATTCCATTGCATTTTCCGATGCTACATCTAATTTGTGTCTTACTATAGAACGCTCACTAATTTTGGGATATAGTTAGCGGAAGCCGCGTCACTCACCCGTAGGTCTTGTCCTCGATGGAGTAGTGGTGCGCGGTGAGCGCGGCGGCCGTGCGCGGGCGCGGGGCGGGGGCGGCGCCCGCGCGCTCCAGGTAGCCCTTGCTGAGCGCCAGCCGCAGCGCGCCCGCCACGCCCGCGCCCAGCGCCGGCTCGGCCTCCAGCCCGCCCGCCGCACCTGCAACAGTGTTGCCACCTGCTAGATGTTCACGCATAAATATCCCTATGACTAATGAAAATGTTGAGAAAGCTGGAGTAGCCCAAAATCGTCATAATAAAATCTCATGTAGCCCATTTGGGCGAAGTAGCCCAAAATCGTCAAAATAAAATCTCATGTAGCCCATTTGGGCGACAAGCGATTTTTCATATTTTTATATCGCCGTCTCGTCGGCGAGGTAGCCCAAATGGCGATAAATCGCCCAATCTGGCAACCCTGACCTGCAACACATGCTCGGTCACTGTCGCTCCCTTCCTACGGCTGCACCAGCTCTCTCTCTCAGTGTACGTACCGGCCGCGATGTCCGCCGGCTTCTCGCTGTCGACGTCGACGCGACTCCATGCGCCCGAGTTCGTGTCGACCTCCGGCTCCGCTTCTACCTCGTCGCGCTCGAAGTCCTGATAGAGATGCGTGTATTTAGCTATTTATATGTATGTAATCGTTAGTGACTTTTGACGACCTCCGTGGTCGAGTGGTGTGTACACCGGTTTTCATGGGTACGCCACTCTGAGGTCCCGGGTTCGATTCCCGGCCCAGTCGATGTAGATTACCATTAGTTTTCTATGTTGTCTTGGGTCTGGGTGTTTGTGGTACTTCTGATTTCCATAACACAAGTGCTTCAGCTACTTACATTGGGATCAGAGTAATGTATGTGATGTTGTCTCATATTTATTATTTATTATTATTATTATTTAGCGAGCAATACGCTAACCAAATGCGTCGATACCGACCATGATCTCCGCGAGATGGTCTCTGTTGCCGGCCAACCCGTAAGTGGGTATGTCTCCCAGCGTTCGGCAGAACTCCGCAGTGGCATCGAGCACCATGGCGGACGCGTCTGACGTGTCCACCTCCGGGGGCTCCTCCTTCGGTTGCTGTAATATCTCGTCCACCTACAAAGGAAACTCATTGAGTAAATGAAATATAGGTATAGTACGACACAACTTAGATGTCGCATCGGCAAAATTCGTAAAACCGATCACATCCGAATTGAGTACGCTATCCCAAATTATCAATGTTTATTTCTCATGCGAATATGATCTTTGCACAAACGTAATAACTTGTATTATCATATGACCTAATATATTCGTCAATTTGACGCGTCGATTTATATGCACTTGTTTTCTCTGACGCGTGAATCTATAGCGACGAATAGCGTCGAATGGCGCGATAGGGAGCTGTTTCTATTGGTCGTGTAAATCGGCAGTAATCGGTTTTATTTTCATTCCATTGCATTTTCCGATGCTACATCTAATTGGTGTCGTACTATACATAATCGGTTTTCCCTCCCCGGGCCCCCCTTACCTCGGCCTTGTGTTCGGCGCGCTCGGCGAGGCGCAGTCGGCGCGCGCGGGCGAGCGCGGCCTGCAGCTCCGTGTCGACCTCTACCTCGTCCTCGTCGGCGGCCCACAGCTGCTCCGGCTTCACCTCTATAAACACCGATTATTGATATTACAATGGAGCTTCTTGTTTTAAGCAATGTAATAATTATAGTTCCACCTTTACTTTTGGCATTCGGAAAGGAAACAACTGACAGATGTTAGTTGTGTTAATTTTTTATTTTTATACATTGTTTGTATTGGTTAATGTTAATATTATGCTGTTTTAACACAAAGATATTTATAATTTATTAAATTAAATAATTAGACAAATGTTGGGTGTTGTTTACATTACCTAAAAGCAACAACATTGTAGAGTTTTAATTTTGATAAATATTACAAGTGAAAATAGGCTATTTGACAATGCGAAAAATAAATTGTGAACTATTGTAATCAGTGTATATTATGAGTTTATAAATGGTTATTTACTAACGAAACATAAAAATAATACTTAATTTATTCATAAATCAATAAATAAAAATGCATTTTTTCAAACGTTTGTCACGTGACACAAAACGCTCCTGATTGGCCGGGCTTATGATGAAGTCACTTTGTTGTAAACTTTGCTTTTCTACTATATGTACCACAGATTAAAATACAGCAAAGTGACGTCACCGACCCCATTGCAGCGCCATATTGTCCAAGTAACGTTTTCGCGCGTTATTTAAAAATGGAATTTTTAATATGATACTTTTCGGCAAATATGTACTAGAAATAAAAAAATCTACTTTTACTGGGTTCCTTAACCTCTACTAAATAATATAAAATGGATTTTAAAAACCAGTCAAATAGCCTATTGTTGCATTTATCTGATTTCGAATGCCAAATCACCTGTATCGTCAGTTTCCAGCGGCGCTGTTCCGGCTTCGTGCTCGTCTACATCTATTGGCTCCTGCTTTGGTTTTTTGCGAATTTTACCCTGTTCGACAAAGCATGTTTAGAAAATTTAGTATCATGGAATACACAAGAATATCTGATTCTATAAACAAAATATTTAATGTACCTTTCTCTTGACTTTTTTGAACTTTATCTGCATTTCCTCCTCGTCCAAATAGTCGGAAGCTATGCGCAGTTCCGGAAGTTGTAATGATTCCAAGCGCTTGTCAGGTCCTCCGGCTAAACGCTCTGCCCTCTAAAAATGAAAATGTATTATTTATTTTTTGTTTTTTTTTTTTTTATGGTATAGGTTGGCGGACGAGCATATGGGCCACCTGATGGTAAGTGGTCACCATCACCCATAGACAATGACGCTGTGAGAAATATTAACTATTCCTTACATCGTCACTGCGCCACTAACCTTGGGAACTAAGATGTTATGTCCCTTGTGCCTGTAGTTACACTGGCTCACTCACCCTTCAAACCGGAACACAACAATACTGACTACTGTTATTTGGCGGTAGAATAACTGATGAGTGGGTGGTACATACCCAGACGGGCTCGCACAAAGCCCTACCACCAAGTCAATTAATAAAAATATTTTCGTTACCGGATAACTAATATTAAATAACTAGTTAGATGGTTACCATGGCCTCCCTGGCGCGCTCGGCCTCCAGCGCGGCCTGGTCCCCGAGGCGGAACCCGCGGCTCCGCAGCTTGGCTTCCGCGTCGATCTCTTCGTCGTACTTGGACAGCACGGAGCGCTCCAGGCCCAGCGCCGAGGCCAGCTCGGCCTCCTCGTCGTAGGCGCGGTAGCCCGCACGCGCCTTCTTGCGCTCCTCGATGTTCTATCGGTCGGACGGATTAAGGATTAGATGAGACCCGGATTAACGAGTACTATCAAAACGGTCTGGTGACGACATTTTGGATTGACGATTACGTGAGACCCGGATTAACGAGTACTATCAAAATAGTCTGGTGGTGACATTTTGATCACCGCATTCGTACCTTTTTATATTTCTCGTCGTCTACGATGTTCACGTTGACGAGCACGTCCTCGCTGTCCTCGGCGAGCACTTCCTTGTCGGCTAGCGTCAGAACGGTCTCGCGTTCGTCCGGTAGCTGCGCATATTGACAAATCACTTATCCGTACATCTAGATCTAAATCTGTATAGTACGACACAACTTAGATGTAGCATCGGCAAAATTCGTAAAACCGATCACATCCGAATTAAGTACGCTATCCCAAATTATCAATATCTATTTCTCACGCGAATATGATCTTTGCACAAACGTAATAACTTGTAATATCATATGACCTAATATATTCGTCAATTTGACGCGTCGATTTACATGCACTTGCTTTCTCTGACGCATGAATCTATAGCGACGAGTAGCGTCGATTGGCGCGATAGGGAGCTGTTTCTATTGGTTGTGTAAATCGGCAGTAATCGGTTTTATTTTCATTCTATTGCATTTTCCGATGCTACATCTAATTTGTGTCTTACTATACTTGAAGTGTGTGTGTGTGTGTGTGTCCGTGCGTGTCTGTGTGCGTGTGCGTGTGTGTAGCTTACGGCGGCGAAGTCGTGCGCGACGCGCAAGCCGCGCAGCTGCGTGGGCGCGTAGGCGCGCTCGCGGGTCTCGCGCCGGTCGTCGGCGAGCAGCGCGCCCACGCCGAACTCCTCATCCAACTCATCCAGCATCGCCGCCTGACGAAACGAGACTTCAGTATATAAAAGTAAAGTAAAGTAAAGTAACAGCCTGTAAATTTCCCACTGCTGAGATAAGGCCTCCTCTTCCATTAAGGAGAGGGTTTGGAACGTATTCCACCACGCTGTTCCAATGCGGGTTGGTGGAATACACATGTGGCAGAATTTCGATGAAATTAGACACATGCAGGTTTCCTCACGATGTTTTCCTTCACCGCCGAGCACGAGTATATAAGCTTCTTCTTAATTAAACGTCATAAAAAAGAGTAACTACTTTTCTTGCCGGTACTTCTCGGTTGAATCTACTTTCCGAACCGGTGGTAGCTTCACTTAATTGTAAAATAACGATTCAAAAGTGCTTGTAAAAGCCTACTTGAATAAAGTTTATTTTGATTTCATGTTTTCATGTTGACAGATATTCTCACCCTTTTTGCAGCTTCCTTCTTCTGCTTCTCGAGTTCCCGCGACTTCTTAATCCAGTCGGAGGCGTCTTCGTCGTCGGAGCCGTCGGCCAGCAGCGTGGTCTGCAGCTTGTTCTCGAGCTGGCGCTTCTCCCGTCGCAGCTCGAGCCGCTCGCGCAGCTTGTCCGCGGCGCGCTGCTGCGAGATGTTCGCGGCCGGCTTGTGGTAGAACTCGCCCAGATCATCTTTTATTTTGCCGTCATCTGAACGATAATTTACTAATGTGTATAACTACTCTATAATAGAAAAACTACCGTAACCAATAAAAAAAAAAGTAAACAGTAAAAGGCTTTTTATTTTATTATAACTACTCTAATATTATTTGCTTTGTCAAAGGATAGTGTGATTCAGAAAAATATTAAAAGTGAATCACCTCTATTGATTCACATAAAAACTAAATAAATATTTAAAAATTACACACTTTACTTTGTTTAATTTCAGAATACATTTTGGTGATAAACAAAACCGCTTTTATTAGCAGACCGCTTAAATAACAACGATATAACAATAAAACCTGTTATGATATTGAGTAAATTATAAATATAATATAAATTAATACATATTGGAAAACATGATAAACATTACTCTGATCCCAACGTAAGTAGCTAAAGCACTTGTGTTATGGAAAATCAGATATAACGACGGTACCACAAACACTCATACAACATAGAAACAACTGCATGCACCAAGGACATAACATCTTAGTTCCCAAGGTTGGTGGCTCAAAGACGATGTAAGGAATAGTTAATATTTCTTACAGCGTCATTGTCTATGGGTGATGGTGACCACTTACCATCAGGTGGCCCATATGCTCGTCCGCCAACCTATATGAACTTTTTCTTCATTGAATCGGCTGGGAATCGAACTCAAGAGCTCAGAGTAGAGTACCCATGAAAACTGGTGTACCCACTCGACCACGGAGGTCGTCATAGAAATAGACTGATATGGAGCAATCTGTCTCACCTGCTTGTTTCTCAGCGACCTCGAGCGGCTTGAGCCCTAGCTTGGCTCTCAGCTTGTTGGTCTCCTCGACGGAGAGGCTGTCGTGCGCGGCGCTGCTGGCGGGCGATGGCGACGCGGCGCGCTCGGATTCCTGACTGTTGTCTCTGCGGATAAGCCCTCCATTACCATATGCGTTGTAAAAATAAGCTTGCTACATTTCTTCATTGACTCATTTAGTATTTTGTCGTTTAATTAAGTTTCAAAATATCTAGTGACATAATATATGATTCATTTAATATGAAAATATATACATATATTATAATGTTTAAGCTTTTTTAAATAAAACTAATTATAACGGATGAATCGCGTATATTAATTATTTTTAAACATCCCGACGTTTCGAGCACTTTGCAGTGTTCGTGGTCACGGGTAGACAACATAATGTCTAAGCTGTTTGTTGTACTGAGTATTTCGTAAAATAATTCAATTATACAAAAAAGTATAACGTTAATTTACATTTATAGCTATTATTATTATATATGTCACTGTAAGATTACAAACATGTTTAGATTACAATCTAACTCTATCAGATTTTAAACTGTTGAAATATTGTGAACCGTGAAATATGATTGCAATTGAACGCATTATTTTTCATTAGTAATAACGGTGACATATGTTTGGTCGCTCTTACAATAAGACCGGCCAATCAGGAAGAGCTTTCGACAATTTGATGCGAGACAGATTGTAATCTAACAGTTTAACGTTGATAGATTACAAAATAGCGAAAAATAATGCGTTAAATTGCAATCATATCACGGATCACAATATTTAGACAGTTTACAATCAGACGACGTAGATTGTAATCTAACGATCTTTGTAATCTCTCGGTAACATACAACAACAACAACAGCCTGAAAATTCCCACTGCTGGGCTAAAGGCCTCCTCTCCCTTTGAGGAGAAGGTTTTGAACTTATTCCACCACGCTGATCCAATGCGGGTTGGTGGAATACACATGTGGCACAATTTCTATGAAATTTGTTACGTGCAGGTTTCCTCACGATGTTTTCCTTCACCGCTGAGCACGAAATGAATTATAAAGACAAATTAAGCACATGAATTAGCGGTGTTCGCCTGGGTTTGAACCCGCAATCATCGTTTAAGATGCATGCGTTCTAACCACTGGGCCATCTCGACTCTCGGGTAACATACATTTTGATAAAATTATTCTTACTAATTGTTTATTAAATATAAAAAATGTAACTATGTTAAGTTCATGTGAATTTACGTCTGGCAAAATGATAGCTATTATAAATATGCATTTCTGACCTGTAGGCTTCTTCACGTGGCTTGGAGTCTCGCGGGTCGCGCACGCTGAGACTGCTGCTGCGACTTCCCGAGCTGACGCCGTTGTCGGGCGGCAGGTGCGAGTCCACAGGAACTTCCTCAACTACAACAAACAATTACATTTTTATATACAGCCTATACAATCTTATTCATATTATACATGTCTTTCATAGCCAAATTTTTTCAGATATTTTGTATATTTATTAATAAGAATAATAGATATTTATATAATTGTTATGTGCTTTAATAATTTCCGAAGTCACTTGTAAGAACCAATTATAGAAGTACACATGCAAACTTATATGTACATGATAATTTAAAAAAAAATCGAGCTGTTTCAGACTTGTGTCAATCATTATACAATAATTATTGTGGCTAAATTAACTTAATATTCCTTAAAAGTTATCCATCAATAATGTTATTCATAAAGTTCTCATTAAGACATTTAAACAATTTATAATGGAAAGGAATTTGTTTAAGTATCTTGTAAACAAATTTTTAAGATTCACGTACAATGGACCATTTATAACATTTTGTTTAGATCTATAAATATTATTATAGGTAAGAAATTGGCTCCATATATTATTATTATTTTTTAATTTGACTTTTTATGTACATCTTTCGTTATTTTTATGATTCTCATCAAGTGTAATTATTCCCTTAATGCTAAAGATGACTTTCGATGTTCAGATATGAATATGTACTAAGGTATGATAATAATTGTTCAGTAAACGTAAATTTACCCTCATTTTGAAATACTATGTATTTATTTTATGATGCCTTTAGTTATGGCACTAGTATCTTCCATGTTACGTTTTATAGAAGATAGATAAACACTATATTATGCAGTGAGGAATAAAATGGTGTAAAATGTTAGCTACTATATAAAACAAATTATATTGTGATGTGTTTTCGAACAATTGGTGACATTCACCCTTCATCTACTTAATATTTTAGCTGTATCGCTTTATAAATAATAATTAATAAATATTAGACAACATCACATACATTAATCTGTACCCAAAGTAAGTAGCCAAAGCACTTGCATTATGGAAAATCACAAGTACCACAAACATCCATACTCAAAACAACATAAAACACTACTGACTTTTGATGGGAAACTTTAAGAATAGGAAATCTTTAATTGAATAATAATTTTTTTACTGAACTTTACTTTGTTGGGACAAGTGGACAACAAAAGCTAAAATAAACATATGATAACATCTAATATACTTATGAGTAGAAAACACTGTGTATATCTTACAAACAAAATGCACATTAGGAGTAAAAGCCATATAAAAATGGAAATGACAGAAAATGCTTCTCCACAACGTAGATCATCATCAGACAAGGAGATCCAATATTACCAAGATATTCAATGCTGAGCTGGAATATACCTACTAACGAATAAGATTGGACAGATATGATTTTAAAATCAATAGTTCGAACTGAGCAATTGTTACAACATTAGTTAAAGGACTACTCCAGAAAGATTGACAAGTTTATGGAAACAGTTTTAAGTGTGTGATCAACTATGTTTACATAGTATAAATTATCTCTCCCCATTACACAATGTGCAAGGAAGTTAGCAAAATAATTGTTTACAAATTGCAAGGAAAATACCCAGAGTATTTTTCTCTGAAGGAAATAATGCATACATCCTTCCAAAGATTTAAGTAACTATATTCAGAGGACAACTGTCAATACTTGCATTCTGCATTGCATTCATGACTGCATAACTAGCAAATGTCAAAAAGCATACGATAAGAATAATGCTGGAAAAAGTAATCATCAAAATTATAGATAAGATATATTGGTAAGACTTATGCTAAAACAAACACTGAATTGGACAACATCTGTTATTTTCTCTCTGTTCAACGTCTATGATATCCTTCTATGTACCTACATTATTTGACAATTTTACATCAAAATGCCTAATGCTAGGCTTGTTATACTGGAAACTTCTTTGTGAACAATAAACTGATAGCAAAAATCTATCACATAATATCCCGCTGTTAGGTTGAAGCTCCCTTTTCATTAAATGAGATGACTTAGACCTTATTCAGACACACTGTATATCCAACGGCAATATGCACAAATTAAAGTAATAACATATGTTAAAATTTTTCCAGAAAAAATAATCTGAGTTGGCATAGATTATTAAATTCCTCCATTCAATGTTCTTATGTATACATATAACCAAGATCCTGAGGATCTACTTTAGCAAAATAAGGTTTATTTATCTGGAATTATAAGTGTGTTTATTTGCCTAACTATCATACACTAGCAATCCATCGTATATTGCTGCAGAGTATGAACTGATGGTTTCTACACCCGATGGATTATACCAACCTCACAGGAGTAGCACTCGCGATGTTGTATTATCTCAAATGCCGCCATTCTGAAATAATGAGCAAAATATGCCATTATCACGTCAATTTGATGATACGCCGGTTCTTGTAATGATCTTCATGTTTAAGTATCGTTATCATTGATGTTTTGAAATTTACATTGTAATATTTAAAGTAGGTTATCTTTAATATGAAGATCATTTCAAGTATCCAGCGTAATCAAAAGTAAAAAAAGTCTACTGACCGTCAGGTGATCGATCTTTCTTGCGATCTCTGTGTTTCTTATGTCTTTTCCTTTCACGTTCTTCGCCATCCAAAGGTGATCGTGATCTGCTGCGATGTTTCCTCTTTTTTGATTCTTTCTTATGTTTTTTCGATCCCATTTTATGTATTTCGGGTTTTTTAGAAGTTTAGAAACAATAAGATTGAAAATAGAGAGTAATATTTAGAAATATCTAATTGTATTTTTGGAAATAATACAATGCGTTGACAATTAATTCACAATCACAATTAACTTTTGACAGATGAAGTAAGCTTACGACGCCATTTGCTCGGTTAATGCTTTTGCTTGCCTGTATATTTTTAATTCGTACATTAACGTACAAAGGCTTTATTTTTAGGGCCTAAATTATTTCTTAAAATTTTAAAAATCTTTAATCACAATAAAAATATACAAATACAGCATTTTGGTCGTTCCTCTTTCTGGTTGCTATTTTGATTTGATGAAAACTCTACAAACCTAAATAAAGTAATCCGAAATATAATTAAAACGTCCATATTATTTTATGATATAATTATTTAGTTTTTAATAAATGCCTTTCAGATTGTATTTTAGTACAAGGTAAGTATAAACTGTGCAATATAATCGCCTAGAGGCTAAACATGGGCTGATAAGCCATTGACGCACAAAATGCTTTGAAGGCTCGAGCCTTGTAAAATACCATCAAGACATCTCTTGGGAACACCCAAGAGATGTCAAGGCGGTTTTGGATGTGGCGAACACTTTCAATAATATTTCCTTTAAGAGTATAAAGGAAGCATTTCGATACAGTGTAATGCTGTTGCTTGTTTTCATGTAATATACGCTACACCACAAGATCGGGTTTCCTCCCAATTCCATGAAGCGTTCGATTTGTTATTTAATTATTCCTATTGGCTAGTGGGTGAGACCTCTGTCACGGCGATTGGATTAACCTTTCAGGAACTTGTCCACATGTTCAATGTCGGAGTTTGATTCACGATGGATCGAATCGTGATGCTGGGCTTGAGCGTCTTTTTTAAAATAACTCAGTTTGTAATCTTAGTTTTGCCAAATTCTCACACATCGATCAGTTAAAGACTTAATAAGACGAAGTTCAAAATTGCTTAATACGACATTCTTATAATTTTACTTGGTGGTAGGGCTTTGTGCAAACCTATCTGGGTAGGTACCACCCAGTCATTATATATTCCGCCAAACAACAGTATCTGGTATTAATGTAACCCGGTTGGGAGGGTGAGTGACCCAGTGTACCTACAGGCTCAAGGGACATACTATTTTAGTTCCCAAGGTTGGTGGCGTATTGGCGATGTAAGGAATAGTTAATATTTTTAACAGCGCAAATATTTAACAACAAATATTTCTTAATGTCTATGGGCGGTGGTGACGACTTACCATTAGGTGGCCCATATGATGTCCGCAAACATATGGCATAAAAAATAACATATCGGATATAAGGGTGCGGATAAAAACAACAACTCTTGTTATATTTTAATATTTATTTGAAACTTTAACAATCAATACTTCAACAGATCGTCATTCATCTGGATTTGAATATCGGCGTGATATAGAATTAAACACATCTGAGGTAATAAGAGTTAATGATCGGGATTTATTCCTCCAGGACAAAGTCTAGAGATACTCTACATTTACAGAATAGGCTGTTTGACTGGTTTTTTAAATCCATTTTATATTATTTAGTAGAGGTTAAGGAACCCAGCAAAAGTTGATTTTTTTATTTCTAGTACATATTTGTCGAAAAATATCATATCATATTTAAATAACGCGCGAAAACGCTACTTGGACAATATGGCTCTGCAAAGGAGTCGGTGACGTCACTTTGCTGTAATTGAATCTGTGGTACATATAGTAGAAAAGCAAGGTTTAAAATTTTTTGGTTTGATTACGATAATTCACAGTTTATTTTTCGCATTGTCAAATAGCCTATTGTCACGTCTTGGTGACATCACAGCTTAGTAGCTCAGATGTATTTAATCCATCAACAAAACATATGCGATACATTTGAGACATCTATATAATTCAATATTTAATTTTCATACTTTAATAATAATAATTAAGTAGTAACTGATCTGAAAGGAATCATATAATTGAGTATTTTTTACAATTATGGGAATGATTCGTATAAAAAAATATATATTCTTAATGTCACTAAAATAACGCCTCATAAAGATGATAACAAAATAATGGACAATACATTCTTATAACCTATCTATTTACATGAAGTATATATATGTATATATTTTTTTACTTATATAATTTAAATCTGTATATGTCCATCAATATTCAAAATACTACAAAATAATTATATAAAGCTTCTTTCTTACAAATATATCGGAAGACACGTTATTGCTAGCAGCTTCTCTAAAGTATTAAATTTCAGCAATTTGGTTAAAACATCTTTATTAATTAAAATATGAAACAAAACAACAAAACAGTAGGGCCAATTACTTAATTGTGAAATAATTATTTCCAAATGTTATCAATATACATATTCTTTATACATTTATTAATATTAAGGCAAGCAGATCGGCACCACGTATACACTTATATGTAATAATAAATCACAATTATTTGGCTTTATAGGAATAATTAACAACTGATTATTTAAATACTCATAAATCATAAATTAAATCCTAACAAGTTAGAGCTATTGGATTAAAATACTTAAATATGAAAATTTGGATGTAGTTCATAATAATTTGCATTATAATTTGTATTGTAAAATTAATGAAATGAGTTATTTACACGCGTAGCAAACTGTCGTCAAGGGTTTTGTTTGGTCTCAGAGCAGCGCCAGCGCGGGAACGATGCGCACGGGGGCGGCGCGCGAGCCGCCGTCCGAGCTCTCCCACGAAACCACCGCGCCTTCCGCGTAGCACGCGAACAGAAGCTGCGAGTCTGAGCTGTACGTCACACTGCAACGAGAAAGCAGACTCGGTATAGTACGACACAAATTAGATGTAGCATCGGAAAATGCAATGGAATGAAAATAAAATCGATTACTGCCGATTTACACGACCAATAGAAATAGCTCCCTATCGCGCCATTCGACGCTATTCGTCGCTATAGATTCACGCGTCAGAGGAAGCAAGTGCATTAAATCGACGCGTCTAATTGACAAATATATTAGGTTATATGATATTACAAGTTATTACGTTTGTGCAAAGATCATATTCGCATGAGAAATAAATATTGATAATTTGGGACAGCGTACTCAATTCGGATGTGATCGGTTTTACGAATTATGCCGATGCGACATCTAAGTTGTGTCGTACTATACATTATTCTCTACAGAGGAGATGGACACTTGTTGTTTCTTTTCAGATGTTGATACAAACGAATCGTATTTGTTACATACCTGAGCACTGGTTGCGGTTTCCCGGGCGGCGGCACGTAGGCGACGGGGCGGAGATCCCAGGAGGAGTAGAGGCGCAGGCCGCCGCTGGCCAGCCCCGCCACGACGCAGTTGACGCTGACGCCCTCGGGCGCGTTGGAGTAGCACACGCACGTCACGGCCTCCGCCACGCGGGCGCTGCCCACGAACTTGCCGTTGACCGTGTGCACGCGCAGCAGGGACTTGTACTTGACGGACGCGTCGCGCTCGTACGCGTCCGCGTCGCCGGCCGGGCCCCGCCCCGCTGCGCCCGCGCTGCACGCCGGCGGCTCGTGCACGGTGGCCACGTCGCTCAGGGTTTCGCTGACTGCGACGCAGCGCACGGGTAGCATGTCGCGGTTCGGCAGCGTGCGGATGTATGTTAACCTGCGAGGATTAACACGATACTTTAGCAAAAGGTCAATTTTATACGATTATAAAACGATTCATTTATCATTCATAGAAAACATGATACGTGAATTATTAATTTCGGGATCTTTACCATGTTTTTTATTTTTGTTCGGTGGAGCTCGATATTTCGACATTGTCTACGAATGTCTTGTTCACGAGAAAAGTCTCGTAATAAAAAACATGGTAAATATCCCGAAATTAATAACTTTAATAACAAAAATAACCATGTTAATTTAAAATCCTATATGATACGTGAGCATTGATCAAGAAATAAATAGTCATATTCACTCGTTAAGATCCCAAAGAACGATGAGGCCGTCGACGCTAGCAGTCACGAGCAGGCTGGCACGCGGACACAGCACGACGTCGACTATGGGCGCACTGTGCGCATGCAAGGCGTGCGCGGTGACGCGGGCGCCGGCGCGCAGGGCCAGCACTCGGCCCGACGACAGCCCTAGCGCTCCCGACGCGCCCCAACCGCCTCCACCGCTCCACCCGCAGGCTGCCGTCACCTGAATAGTCATTATATTTAGTGTCGAAGATAGATTTGACAGGTTTTTCTCGCATTGTTGCACATATTGTTGTTAGTGTATGTAAAATCCCATCAGTTCCTAGGTACCTGGTCGAGTGCAGGAAGATGCAGCAGAGGCACAGGAGGCGAGTCTCTTCGGCGCCGAAGACGCACCACACCATCCGAGTGTCCCCAGGTAACCACACACAGTGACTCGCTGCTGCCACTCCCACCGCTGCCGTTGCCTTCGTTACCCGAACACGACCACTCGTCTATAAGGAATCGTACACGATTGTAAGGGAGTAAACAAAAAAACAGTTTACTGCATTTCTATAATAAAATGCCACAGACATTTTTAACTTTGCCGTCTCGTAAATTCAAATCGTTTATAAAAAATACATTGGTGAAAAAGGCGTATTATTCGATACAAGATTTTGTAGATGATAAAAAAGCGTGGAATTAATACCTGTTGACTTCCAGGCAGGATATATTAATTTAATAATTGTATTAACTAACATGACTGTATTTTTTTAAATGTTGAAAAAGAGTAACTACTGAGTTTCTTGCCGGTTCTTTTCGGTAGAATCTACTTTCCGAACCGGTGGTAGCTTCACTTAATTTTTAAATGACGATTCAAAAGTGCTTGTAAAAGCCCGCTTTAATAAAGTATACTATGATTTTGATTTTGGTGCTTTTTTGCATATAGTATAATATTATAATAACTGAAAAGTATCACTAACCGCGCAGCACGAGCAGCGCGGTGGCGCGCGAGCACACGGCCACTGCGCGCGGCGCGGGCAGCACCTGCAGGCGCGCGCCGCCCGCGCACACGCGCCGCGCCGCCAGCGCCGGCAGCGCGCGCTCCGGCGAGCCGCAGTAGCGCCCCCAGCGCGCGCCCGCCACGCCCGCCCACACCGCCGGCTGCGGGGAGAGCCGCGTTCAACAACAACAACAACAACAACAGCCTGTAAATTCCCACTGCTGGGCTAAAGGCCTCCTCTCCCTTTGAGGAGAAGGTTTGGAACATATTCCAGCACGCTGTTCCAATGCGGGTTGGTGGAATACACATGTGGCAGAATTCTATGAAATTTGTCACATGCAGGTTTCCTCACGATGTTTTCCTTCACCGCTGAGCACGAGATGAATTATAAAAACAAATTAAGCACATGAATCAGCGGTGCTTGCCTGGATTTGAACCCGCAATCATCGGTTAAGATGCACGCGTTCTAACCCCTGGGCCATCTCGACTCGACGCGAGAGCCGCGTTAGAACCACGGAAACCTTTTTAGCGTGTAGGCTATTGAGGTACTGAGGCATATAATATTCAGAGACGGATCCAGGTATGAGGCAAGCCAATACTCAAAGACCGAAGGAATAATATATTTTTTATTTACGACATGTCACAATTGTTTGAGTACCCTGTTCTGACTGACTGATTAATGTATTATAATGATCTAACAATAAATTGTTATGATTTCGTCATGCCAAATATGGAGTACAACTAAAAAGGCGATGTGCTGACGGCACACCTGTCACTCACCCGGTCGCTGGGCCGCGGCGCCAGGTCGGTGGCGCGGTGCGGGTGCGGCGCGCGCAGCAGCTGCCGCGGCGCCTGCCCGTACGTGCGCACCATGGCCGCCGCCGCCGTGCGGTCCACTTCGTCCTCCAGGGACGACGGGTCGAAGCCGTAGTAGGTCTGCGATATAAGACATCCGTCACGATCACCCACTACTCTAATTCTAGTAGTCGACTCAATATGCAAGTATAGACTTCATACCCATACTGGACACAGACATTGCATTATTTACGGCCGGAATTATTTTAAGACATGGACGATCTCCATGGTCGAGTGGTGTGTACACCGGTTTTCATGGGTACGCCACTCTGAGGTCCCGGGTTCGATTCCCGGCCGAGACCATGTAGATTACCATGACCATGTAGATTACCATTAGTTTTCTATGTTGTCTTGGGTCTGGGTGTTTGTGGTACTGTCGTTACTTCTGATTTCCATAACACAAGTGCTTCAGCTAATTACATTGGGGTCAGAGTAATGTATGTGATGTTGTTTCATATTTATTATTTATTTATTTATTTGAAATAGCAACTGAAATTACTTTCTGAGGTATCTTCGAAATATGATATTGCAATCGACGATAGTAAGCGCACATGTGTCATAATGTGTTTAATTTGGCAAAGCGATCATCAGTCGAGACTCACGCAGGCGGGGAAAACGTTGATCGCGTCGACGGCGGCCTGGCCGGTCTGCTTGTATCCGAACACGAGGTCGATCCACAGCGGCAGGCGCTCGGACACGTAGGGCGCCTCGAGCGCCTGGCGGTGCACGAGCGTGAAGAGGCGCGCGTCGGCCGCCCACTGCGGCAACTCCACGTCGTCCACGCGCGCGCCGCACTGCCGCACGCCCAGCTCCAACCCTGAGGGGACTCACGTTAGCACAGTCCACTCGGCGCTCGGCCCGCCGAGGACCTTTAACTCGTTATAATACCTTCGTTGTTGTAGAACAGTTCGGGCAAATAGAAGAGTTCCGGAATGAGCTCCTTGACGTCCGTCGGCGAGTCGTTGGTGATGAGTCGCCACGTGGTCGCCAGCGAGTGGAATGTCCGGTCGGGCATATCGAAGTTATTATCTGTGCAAGAGTAAACGTTGTTAAAGACTTGTATTAAATTTATCTGTAAGTGATCCCAGTGACGTTAACTATCGTTCTACCTTGGTAGTTAAGGAACAGTTCTGTAAAAGGTGGTAGTCGAACGAGGTAGTGGAGGACGCCGCCCGAGTTGGAGTACAGCGACGCGTAGTGATGCGGCTGACGAGACAGCAGCGGACTGCAGCCTTCTCTCCTGGCCGCTTTTAGATCCTGAAATATTACGTATACAAATTTTCTAGCTATAAAAAATTACTATGATGGAACTACGAAATTAATACATTTCTATCAATATGTCAATTGTGGTAAAGCTATAGGACCGGAATTATCCTTATATGAGACTAAAAGTCCTTGAAAAGTATTATTATTGAAATAGGACTCACGTTGTAAGTATTAATATAATGCTGCTCTCTATTCTTATTCTGTACAGCCATGGGTTTACTGAGATCACGGAAGGAGGTCGGATCCGTAAGGTCGAGTATCTTGGACGCATAGTCAGCAATGATAAAAGGCAAGACCGGATACTGCATTAGGTCATTGTAGGAGCGGCCCGCCAACCCGTTGAGAATCATCAGGTACTCCCAGTTAGTGATGGCACCGACGCGCCACTGGTTCATAGCCTCCGTCAAACTCTCCTGCTCCGTTCTAGGGAAAAGCAGAATTGAAATATTGCCAAAATAGAAGCTCCACTAAAAGCGTTCAAAATGCCTCTGTTGCCAAATTTAAGAAAATTATTAAGGAACGCTTGTGTGCAAAAGGTTATTATACAATTAATGAGTTTATGATCGACAGCACACCTTGGGAATGAAACGATCGCCTCCTGGCTATTTCATCTCATATTAAATTGTTTATTTATATAATACATAAGACAAACAAAAAAAAAAAAAAACCCGCTGAGTTTCTTTCGCCGGTTCCTCTCAGGTCAGGTTATTTTCTTTCCAAACCGGTGGTAGTGTTTCAATTGACCATCAATAAGAAAGTGTAATGCTTCTATATTGAATAAAGATATTTGAGTTTGAGTTTGAGTTAAATGCACCGAAAAGTAGCGCTACCTGTTGGGTAAGTGCGCGCGCTGCAGGTGCTGCAGGAAGGCGGCGCGCTCGCTGGTGTCGGCGAAGGCGAGCAGTAGTGCGCGGCCGCAGCACAGGAACAGCTCCAGCGCGCGCTCCTGCAGGCACCAGCGCCGCGTGGCCACGCGCAGCACGCCGCCCAGCGACCAGCTGGCCGCGCCGCCGCACTCCTCCTCCGGCACGAAGTGGATGCAGCTGCCGGGTGTTACATACTTGAAACCTCGAATCGACTCTCCGTACGGATAATTTAATTTTGTAATTCCTGTCTTCGAGTTGAGTCGAGATGGCCCAGTGGTTAGAACGCGTGCATCTTAACCGATGATTGCGGGTTCAAACCCAGGCAAGCACTGCTGATTTATGTGCTTAATTGGTCTTTATAATTCATCTTGTGCTCAGCGGTGAAGGAAAACATCATGAGGAAACCTGCATGTGACAAATTTCATAGAAATTCTGCCACATGTGTATTCCACCAACCCGCATTGGAACAGCGTGGTGGAATATGTTCCAAACCTTCTCCTCAAAGGGAGAGGAGGCCTTTAGCCCAGCAGTGGGAATATACAGGCTGTTGTTGTTTTGTTGTTGTTGTTGTCTTCGAGATTGGATATTATTTGCCATAACTTTGTACTTCAACATTAGCAGTCGATCTACATTGTGAACAAGTGTAGCTCGACATTCGATACTATTCTGTATTCATTTCGATCGAGAAATCGAAGCCAGTCATGTTACTGATATTGTGATTTTACCGGTCCGTAAGCAGCAGCTCGCCGCTGATCTCGCTGTCCACGCTGACCCGCACCACGCGCGCCATGTAGGCGACGGTTTCGCTGAGCGCC
The DNA here is from genome assembly GCF_905220365.1 of Vanessa cardui. NCBI lineage: Eukaryota > Metazoa > Arthropoda > Insecta > Lepidoptera > Nymphalidae > Vanessa > Vanessa cardui. Next base: position 3,235,598 of record NC_061130.1, on the reverse strand, counting down.
AGCTGCGCCGCCAGCGCGCCGCGCGCGTCCGCGCCGCCCGCCAGCACGCTGTGCAGGGGGCTCGGGTAGCTCGCGCTCTCTGCCCACCAGCAACATTATAATCCATTAATATGAGCGACATGCATTATCCAACTAACAATATGAATCGATCGTGCTAGTAAACGGTAGTCGGCAAATGCTCACCGGATTTATATTTGTGAGGTGGCTGGAAACAACGGGATGGTATCCTTAGGTGCGCACGTCGCAAGCGCACGCGCACTCGGCCGGGCCCCTCCGTGCTGTCGAGCTGCCACGCGGCCGGGTACCCGCGAGGATCGTGCCACACGCCTGAAGTGAATACCAATAGTTTAACCTCCCATGTGACTATTAGCCGGGTAGACGAGGTCATTGGCGACGCTCGCACCTCTCTCGTGCGTGTGTGCGTCGATGATGGTCTGCCAGCGCGCGGCGGCGGCGGCGGCCAGCGCGTGCGCGCGGCGCAGCTGCTCCAGGAAGGCCTTGCGCTCCGCGTTTTGCGCCTCCACCACGCGCCGCGTGGCGCTCATGGCGGCCTCCGTCACCGTCCGCGCCAGCGCCTCCTTGCCGAACACGGACCTGCGAGCGTACAAATAGAGTAGTACAAATATCCGAAGGAATTTCGAAGTCGTTTCTTGGTGGTAGGGCTTTGTGCGAGCCCGTCTGGGTAGGTACCACCCACTCATCAGTTATTCTACCGCCAAATAACAGTAGTCAGTATTGTTGTGTTCCGGTTTGAAGGGTGAGTGAGCCAGTGTAACTACAGGCACAAGGGACATAACATCTTAGTTCCCAAGGTTAGTGGCGCAGTGACGATGTAAGGAATAGTTAATATTTCTCACAGCGTCATTGTCTATGGGTGATGGTGACCACTTACCATCAGGTGGCCCATATGCTCGTCCGCCAACCTATACCATAAAAAAATAAAAAAAATAAAAAGTCGTGGCTCCGGCGATCGAGCGTTACTGACTTTCCGATGGCGGCTCGCAGCCTCGGGGCGCCCGCGTGCCGGGCCCAGCGCAGCTGGTCGTCGAGCAGCAGCCGCTCGGCCTCGGCGGGCAGGGCCTCGCCTCTCACGCGCTCGGCGAGCTCTGCCTGCGACCCGACCGCCCAGTCGCGAGCCCAGTCCGTTATGGCGAGTTCGACGCTCGGTCCGCCCGCTTCGGCCTCGAGGTGCACGTGTTGTATCAGCGTGAGCAAGTATACCGACAGCTGTGCACGCAAAATATCAGAATTTAGAAGAAAACAAGTACTAGGTTGATGATGGTTTCTGGAATATTTATTTACATTAATGTCCTCATTAATTTTATAGAACGCTGTGGTACCTTCCGTAACGTAGGCGGATCCCGGTAGTTGCCGGCCAACAGGTGCAGCGCGTGTGCGGGCGCGGCGTACAGCGCTCGCAGCAGTCGCGGCTGCAGAGGGCGCGCCGCGGGCGCCGGGCTGGCCGCCCACCAGAACAGCGTATTCAGCGTTGCGCCACTCTCCGCGCCGCTCGCTCCGCTACCGGTACCGGTTACAGCTGTCAAGAAACATTTGTATTAGTTATCGAAGGTTATACGAATGCTACACAGCTGTATATCGTTAGGCAATCGAAATATTTTACCATTGAGCAACGTAGCCAGCAATCTATCAAAGAAGTCCGCATCGGGCTGCAGGGGTGCGTTCGGCGGTCGAGTGGTGAAGAAGGTGGCGGCTCGCGACAGAACTGACGCCAGCCGCGCCGCCGTCTCCGCGGCCTCTGAGCGGCCCGCGCGAGCGCCCAGCCCGCCCTCCACAGACGACAGCACTGGGTGGCGACAGAGGAAGGTACTATTTTTAATGACTGTGTTTATTTCACTTTCTAATTATTTTCATCTATAAAACGTCGATGAAAAAGGCGAGAAGAACCGATATTCATTTAGAGTTCTTAGTTTGAAATATAACTTGATCTAGAGTTTTTAAACCAGCTCTGAAAACTAACCAAATCTCTATCAACTTTGGAGCAAAGTGTCATAATACTACTCCTAATTGTATTAGTTACAAACAATTTCTTTCAAAGTTACTCGTAGATTTGTGAACTGAATTTACTATATTCCTCATGTGGCCCGTGATACAAATTGTGGGCTGCACCGACCCGTGCTGAAGTAGCCGGTGTAGCGCGGCTGCTGGCGTCGCGTCAGGTCCTGCAGGCGGCGCTCCAGGTAGTCGAGCTGCGCGCCGAACAGCGCCACCTGCGCGCCACGCGCCGCACGCTGCACGCCCGCGCGCGCCGCGCCCTCGCACTCCACGAAGCGCAGCATGTTGTGCATGTCCGCTATCGCCTGCTTCGCGACACACACGAACGATTTACTTTATAACCGACTAGCGGTCGCCCGCGGCTTCGCCCGCGTAGATAACGATTCATAATCAGTCTTCTAATATCCCTACTGCTAAGGCACGGTCACATTTGAAGAATTACTGCAACCGGCGCTTGGATCTATTGTGATAAACCTCAAATTCGTGATCACAACACCTCAGCCAGACCAACATCAGCCACGAATCTGATGAAGTTCTTAGGGTCGGAGACCATTATATCCTCTAAGGACCGGAGTTAGAACATTTTATAGTTCTATCTTTTATAGTTTAGGCATCATATGGAAAAAAATAACATTTTTGGCCACCCAAAATATCTTACGGAACCCTATTTTTTTCAAAATAAAATTTAGCCTATGTTATGCGGGATTAATTTAGCTTTCGAATGGTGAAAGAATTTTTAAAATCGGTCCAGTAGTTTTTGCGCCTATTCATTACATCCAAACAAACAAAGTTTTCCTCTTTATAATATTAGTGTAGATTCGGCCCCTCGCTAAAAGCGTCAACATCTAGCTAGCCGGCGAGACGACGAACCCTCACCTGTGTGCCACGATTTCCATTTAGAATTTTAACGGCGATCCTGCAGAGGAGGTCGTACAGGTCCTCCAGGAGGAGGTCTCGTCCCTCGAAATCGCCCTCCTCCTGCCCGACGGCACGGATGGATCGCACTACCACCTCCACGACGGCTACCTCGTTTAGTGCTTTCAACGACGACTGCAAGAGAAAGATACACCGTGTGACATTGAAACGCTAATGCTGGGCGTCGCGGGCGGCGGGCGCGTACCTTATCCACAAGGCGGCGCAGCAGCGCGGCGATGTTGTGCGCGAGCGGCGCGTCTGCGCGTGCGCAGCGCGGCAGTAGCGCCAGTAGGGGCGCGGCGCGTGCCGTCGCCTCTTCGTCTAGCGTCGCCCAAATTTGCTCCTGTTCAGAAAATTAAAAATATAACATAATTAATTATAAATATAAAAAAATAAATTATATAGCTTAAATTATGTTCAAAAATATGTATCTTCGTCTTGTTTTTTGACTAATTGCAAGTCTGCATAGTTACATACAAGATATTATTATACTTCAAAATATTTACGTCTAGTTGATCTTCCAGGGGAACATCACAGCCGGTGAGGAGAACTGCACACGCTGTGGCCAGCTCCCACGAACATTGGTACAGAGAAATCTGTAGTCGTCAAACATCATAACATCAAAGTCAGTCTGTATATTACAGAATTATATCTTAAACGTTTGAAATATTTCTAAATTATGATTAACTGGTAAGACTATTTAAGTGATTATTCAGTACAGGAGGGGTAACATATTGATCAATGAGTACAGGCAAGCTTTTTTTGTTCCAGGAACATCCAGCACTTTAAGGATAAAGTGCTAGATAATACAGTGAGGAGCACCTGCTATAGCAATGTTAATAATTTAATGGCAATTGGTTTTGGATGGAATCAAGATGGCCCAGAGGTAAGAACGCGTGCATCTTAACCGATGATTGCGGGTTCAAACCCAGGCAAGCACCACTGATTCATGTGCTTAATTTGTCTTTATAATTCATCTCGTGCTCAGCGGTGAAGGAAAACATCGTGAGGAAACCTGCATGTGACAAATTTCATAGAAATTCTGCGACATTTGTATTCCACCAATCCGCATTGGAACAGCGTGGTGAAATATGTTCCAAAACTTCTCCTTAAAGGGAGAAGAGGCCTTTAGCCCAGCAGTGGGAATTTACAGGTGGTTGTTGTTGTTGGTTTTGCATTGGCGCGCACCTGGTTGGCGAGCAGCGGCAGGCAGCGCGGCGGCAGCGCGGCGGCGGCGGCGGCGCGCACGAGGGCGGCGCGCACGCCCGCGTCGCCGTGGTTGGCGAGCACGACCAGCGTGTCGGGCGCCAGCCCCGCCGCGCCCGCCGGCAGCGAGCGCAGCGCGTCGCGCAGCAGCAGCAGCAGCCCCTCGCACGCGCGCCAGCCCGGCTCCGCGCCCGTGCGCACGCGCCGCTGTCAAAGCACAAATACGTCCACATGTAACCTGCTATCTTCTCTATTTATGAATTAGCGCTGACGAGAGATCAAAAGAGCTGAGATGGCCCGGTGGTTAGAACGCGTGAATCTTAACCGATGATCGTGAGTTCAAATCCAGGCAAGCACCACTATATATATGTGCTTAATTTGTGTTTATAATTCATCTCGTGCTCGGCGGTGAAGGAAAACATCGTGAGGAAACCTGCATGCGTCTAATTTCGTCGAAATTCTGCCACATGTGCATTCCACCAACCCGCATTGGAACGGCGTGGTGGAATATGTTCGAAACCCTCTCCTTAACGGAAGAGCCTTTCTCAGCAGTGGGAAATTTACGGGCTGTTACTTTACTTTTTTTTAGAGATCAAACGGCTAAATCTGGATACCTGCTGGTATATGCCACCGGCGTACAGCTGATCGGCGGCGCCCGGTTCCGTGGGTGACGGTACGTCATCAATTTTCTCCTTTCCTGTATTGTCGTCTATTTGTTCAGAGCTCACCTCTGAAAAGAAACTATCAATTACAATCTGAACTTGTTGAGTATTTGGCGTTTAAAATATAAGTCATGAATTCCATTAATGTTTCACTTACCGGAAACTTCTTCAGAGTTTTCTAAAGTCGAAGCTTGCTTTTGTCTGAAATTAAATGGCTACATAATTAATTGGAATTCTGATTTGTAAATAAGACCCATTAGTATTAGTAAACCCATTTACAGTCACCCATTCGCATTCACATATAGTTAGGTTATTGTGACATAGTATTTTAATGTTTTATATTTAATATTGGCAATCGGAATAAACCGTCCAGAAACAAGTAACATTTCCCTATAAAATGAACGTTTCCTTAGTGTCTTTACAACATTGTGATTTAAATTTCTCATAGGAGATTCAGGTCAGCTGTAGTCTTCTGATGATGACAAATAGGTTTATTTATTTATTAGGTTTGCGAGCAGTTGTTACATTTTGCTGATAGAATTTATTAATTTACATACTAATTACATTCTAAATGTACAACTATATTAAAGCAAACACGACATGTACGATTAATATATACACCCTGTTTAAGTGATTCTAATTTGACAAAAATGTAAAAAATGATCACATGGTAGGAAAAATTATAGGTTTCAGGTTTAATAAGATGTTTGTTACACAACAATATAAATAAGATTTTCTTACCTGCTCTCTTTGATCTGCGTGTTTATCAATCCCTTCATTTGCTTGGTGGAGTCTGCGCTCGTGGTGCTTTCGGGGTCGGTCTTGTCGCTCTCCGTGTCCCTATTCTGAACGATCTCCCTCAAGTCGCTGAGATGGTTTTCGACCGCCACGTCCTCGTTCGAGACGCTGGACGAACTCGATCGCTCCATAGTGTCGTACAGTCCTCGGTTGTCGGTGGACTTCGTCGATTTCCTGCGCTTGTTGATAAAGTTCAGGAAGTTGAAGTCGCTCGTCTCCGGCGTATCGGCCGTCAGTAGGAAATAGAAGTTGGCCCGGGAATGCGTAACGAATGTGTCGCTGGCCTACAACAATAGTAAAATTTTTTATGCTTTTTTATTTTTTTTATTACATTTTTAATCTATTTTTTTTCAAAATCAAAATAAAAATCAATTTATTCAAGTAAACTTCACAAAGAAGCGTTTTTGAATCGTCAACAATTAAATACTACCACCGTTTCGGAAAGCAGCTTCTAGCGAGAAGAAACGGCAAGATACTCGCATTTTATAGACTTGCTGACAAATTAAGATCAGCATCATCATAAGGCATATTTGGCAGAGCAAGCCCAACGGTCTATAGGCTTCTTCTATTTCTTATTCGAGTACTGACAAATTAACGTCAGCCTCATCATAAGTCATATTTGACAGAGCAAGCCCGACGCTCTATAGGCTTCTTCTATTTCTTATTCGAGTACTGACAAATTAACGTCAGCCTCATCATAAGTCATATTTGACAGAGCAAGCCCAACGCTCTATAGGTTTCTTCTATTTTTTATTCCAGTATTAGGTCATACCAGATAGCAATAAAAATCAACGTAGCGTCAGTATCGCACCTGGTGCATGAGCAGTAGGAAGTCGGCGAGAAGAGCCAGGTGCGGCAGCGGCGGCGGACTGCCCAGCAGCGCGCGCAGCAGCGACACCAACCGCGCGCTCGCCGCGCCGCCCAGCGCCGCGCGCGACGAATTCAGGAACCTCTCCTGCGTCAATACAATATTTTACTGTCGCTTTGGACAAACGACATCTAAGACCGAGGGTATACGATCGGTACTATGTACCTTATAAATTTGACAAAAAAAAAAATAACAGAAAAAAAAGACCCGCTGAGTTTCTTTCGCCGGTTCTTCTCAGGTCAGGGTGTTCCTTTTTCCGAAACGGTGGTAGTGTTTATTTGACAATCAATAAGTAAGTGTAATGCTTTTTTAATAATAATAATAATATTCTTTATTGTACACCAAGACAAGTATAACACACAGGAAATAAATATAAGAAAATAAAGCATGGCACAAAAGGCGGCCTTATCGCTAAAAACGATCTCTTCCAGGCAACCTTGGGGCAGAGGAAATGGTCTATTAAAGGCATAGGTGTACAATTTTTATAAATGGAATATTCAATATACATACATAAGAGTATATTTGTGCATACAAAAATAAATAGATATATACACACAGGCATACATATATAATCAATAAATATATAAATAATATATAAACTAATCGATAAATACATATAAAGAAATATTTATATAATACCAGGTTACATTTCTAGGAAATGTTTCTTGACAGCTTTTTTAAAAACTGGCAGTGATTGTGCACGTCTAATGGACAGCGGTAGGGAGTTCCAAAGACGGGATGCTTGAACAGTAAAGGATTTGCTATAAAAATTTGATTCCTTTATATTGAATAAAGGAATTTGAGTTTGAGTTTGAGTTCGGTACCTTGCAGGCGTGTAGCAGGTGTCGCAGCAGGTCGACCCTGCAGGCCTGGTAGTGGTTGAAGGCGGCGTGCGGGTGCGCGGGGCGCAGCAGCGCGCCCAGCGCCGCCAGCGCCAGCAGCCACGCCGAGCCGCGCTGGCGCCCGCCCGCCTCCGCGCCCGCGCCCGGGCTCTCCTCCCACACCACTTCCTGAGACGAGAGTTGGGATTCAATTCTTGTTTTACATACAGTGGGCTTAAAAGGAATTCGATTAAAAGCAATCTATTTTGTCTTTTTTTCGTCAATCTTTGATCTTGTGATACTTATAACTTATGTGACTTGAAATCAAGCTATTGGTAAGGAATATCTATTATTTATATTTGCTTAAGTTATAATAATAAATAATAATAAATATGAGACAACATCACATACATTACTCTGATCCCAATGTAAGAAGCTGAAGCACTTGTGTTATGGAAATCAGAAGTAACGACGGTACCACAAACACCCAAGACAACATAGAAAACTAATGGTAATCTACATCGACTCGGCCGGGAATCGAACCCGGGACCTCAGAGTGGCGTACCCATGAAGACCGGTGTACACACCACTCGACCACGGAGGTCGTCAGATCACTCCATAGTTCACAAAATTGACAGTATTACATTTTTATTGAATATGAGGAATATTTATAAATTTTTAGTAACTATACCTCATCGGAGTCGAAATGTCTCCAAGCCCGCATGAGCAGCAGAATCAATCGCGGCTCCACTAGTATACTGTCGTTGCGTACGAGAAGCGTCACCGCGCTACCGGCGCTCCCGCTCGGCAGGAGGATGGGAATGCTGCACGCTTCGTCTAGAATAACCTGGTCGTATACGAGTATGAGCGGTTAGGAAAGCGGCGAGACATCTACACTAATATTATAAAGAGGAAAACTTTGTTTGTTTGGTTGTAATGAATAGGCTCAAAAACTACTGGACCGATTTTATAAAATCTTTCACCATTCGCTAAATTAATCCCGCATAACATAGGCTAAATTTTATTTTGAAAAAAAAAAATAGGGTTCCGTAAGATATTTTGAGTTTTTCAGACAAAAAAGGAAAAAAATCTACCAAAAAAGTTGATTTTTTTCGTATGATGCCTAAACTATAAAAGATAGAACTATAAAATGTTCTAACTCCGGTCCTTAGAGGGCATAATGGGCTCCGACCCTAAGAACCTCATCAGATTCGTGGCTGATGTTGGTCTGGCTGAGGTGTTGTGATCACGAATTTGAGATCACAATAGATCCAAGCGCCGGTTGCAGTAGTTCTTCAAATGTGACCATGCCTCAGCAGTAGGGATATTAGAAGACTGATTATGAACCGTTATCTACGCGGGCGAAGACGCGGGCTAGTTAGATATAAGAATGTGAACGTGGTCGGGACGTCCGCGGCGCTGACCTTGAGCATGTGGTGCGTGACGCGGCAGGCGGGCGCCGCCAGCACGGGCAGCAGCAGGTCGAGCGCGCCGCCCGCGTGCAGCTGCGCGCTCAGCCGCGCGTCCGCGCCGCACGCGCGCAGCAGCACCGCCAGCGCGCAAGCCTGCTCCTCCGCGCTGCCGTCCAGCTCCACCGCCTGACACACTTTGCTTTATTTATCTCACATACAAGTCGATCGAATTTTTCTTTTGTATAATTATTTTTTTTTATGTTATAGGTTGGCGGACGAGCATATGGGCCACCTGATAAGTGGTCACCATCACCCATAGACAATGACGCTGTGACAAATATTAACTATTCCTTACATCGTCACTGCGCCACTAACCTTGGGAACTAAGATGTTATGTCCCTTGTGCCTGTAGTTCATGCCTCACTCACCCTTCAAACCGGAACACAATAATACTGACTACTGTTATTTGGCGGTAGAATAACTGATGAGTGGGTGGTACCTACCCGGACGGGCTCGCACACAAATATTGAACGAACGGAAGTAAGTTGTTATAAAGGTGGTCACCCTTGCGAAGAGGTAGAGCAGGAGGTCGGGCCCGCCGAGCGCCAGCAGCGCGGGCGCCACGCCGCGGTGCGCGCTGACGCGCGGCGCGCCGGCCCAGCGCACGCGCAGCGCCTCGGGCGCCTCGCCGCCGCCGCCGCCGCCGCTCGACGCGCGCCCGCCGAACACTGACACGATAATGCTACTCGATCGAAGTCTTATATTTCCACTATTGTCTTCGAAATATACTTTGAGTATTCAAGTAAGGGGTTGTCCATTAATCACGTGATCTTTTTTTAGCATTTTTTAACTCCCCCCTCCCCCATTGGTGATACGTAGTGAGGTTTAAGACCCCCCCCTCCCCCTTCTCAACATCACGTGTATTTTTAGTACCTACAACGAATCTTAAAATTTTCTGAATATTATCTTAACTTAAATACAGGTATAAACTATAATCTTATTTTATTCTGACCATATTTGTTTAAAAATCGCGAATTAGACAAAAAATAAATACACGAGATATCTTACTACACCCCCCCTCCCCCTTGTGTTATTTTCGTGATTTTTATCAAACCCCTCCCCCCCTTTCAAGCCTCACGTGATTAATGGACAACCCCTAATCGGAGACGTCGTGCACAACATTTTAAAGAGAGAAGAGGTATTCATGGAATTCCTAAGGTCATCATATCGCTATCGGGGCGATGAACTCCGTAATCTCCGTCTCGTTTTATAGCCACAGTGTATATAGGATATTTATTTTGGTTTGTATTTTAATATATCATCGCGAATATCAAAGTCTAACCTGTCGGCCCCGATGGAGCTTGATGGTAGAGATTCATGGTGTCCGGGGCGTGGGGGTAAAACGTCAGTAGCAGGTTCTCGTGCAACTCGCGTAGGGTTTGACTCGAAATTTCATACACCTAGATAAGATTAGACATATGACTATATTTATCAAAACAAACTTTGGATAAAAATGACGTATCATATCGAATATAAATATATGTATATCTTACCGAATCCCAGTCGATATTTAACTCCAAGAGATCAGGCGTAATAATTGACGGGAAGTGTGCGGATTCGCATGGAATCTGAAATTTTATAACAATTAATCGGTATCGAAAATAAGAATCTTCAAGTCAAATAAAATCAAACTCCTTTATTCAATACAGAAGCATTAACCCTAACTTAAATCCATACAAATAAATAATATCGGAGTGTCTGTTTGTAATATTAAAATAACCGCTGTCTGCTACATGCATTTGTCTTTATATACGGTATACATACCAAAACACACATTTTTAGAATTTTTGTCTGTCTGTCTGTCTGTTCCGGGTAATCTCTGGAACGGTTGGGCCGATTTGAACAGGACTTTCATTGGCGGGTAGGTAATGTACTGAGGCGTAACTTAGGCTACTTTTTATACGCAAATAATACAAAGTTTTGGAAATATAAGCGCCCAACTTAAGTTGATCTCTTTCTGATATGGTTGTCGATATGAATTGGGGGTCAGCTTATACTGGTACTTAATCGGGTGTATGTTGCGTTGCGTTTTGCAAATTTCCCACGCCACGCGTACGTCGTCGTCGTATAATTGTAGAAGTTTATAATGTGATGTCGTAAGTAAACAAATTCTGTAGTATGTTTAGTATCAGTATTGCACCCGTGCGAAGCAGGGGCGGGTCGCTAGTTATTAATAATTTTTACCCTTTTAAAAATATATATACTATAGAGTTATTATTATAAGTACTAATTTGAAAACTATAATGTTTGTCTGTAAATGAATGCGGCGGCTAGTCGCAGCGTGCGGTACCTGGCAGGGCAGGTCGGGCCCGTGCGCGGCGAGGTGCAGCGCGGCGGCGGCGCTGAGCGCGGGCGAGCGGAACACGCGCGCGCCGCCCACGTGCAGCGCGCCCGCGCGCCCGCCCGCCTGCCCCAGCACCGCCGAGCTCGGCGTCGCCTTGCGCACCAGGATACCTGCACACACACACACACACACGTCACATCGTATCGGTCCGGGCTGCCCACCAACACACACACACGTCACATCGTATCGGTCCGGGCTGCCCACCAACACACACACACGTCACATCGTATCGGTCCGGGCTGCCCACCAACACACACACACGTCACATCGTATCGGTCCGGGCTGCCCACCAACACACACACACACACACACACACGTCACATCGTATCGGTCCGGGCTGCCCACCAATCACGATCCGACGCGAGATATTACCTTGTAGCGGTAGCGACAGCGTTTCGCACTCTCGTCCATCCACGTAGATTGTGACCTGCAGACGATAAGTTACTTAGTTCATTTAGTTAGGGGCTACTCATTTAGGTAAGACGATTTAAAGGGGGCCATGTCATATGTTTTCTTACAAGGGGGTGGGAAGGAGTTTCGATAGTTCTTACGTTAGATAAAAAAAGAGAGAAAGTTCAAATTATTTGAAAAAACAGTGAAATTACAATTTAATATTTAAAAAATTGTAACTGAAAAATAATAATTAAGATAAACCAAACGTGTTTTAATTTTCTTCCTTTACGTAATAAATATTAATGGGAAGGTGGTCGGCCTATTCATAAAATTCCTTATAATAGTCCCTGGGTAGGTTAATAGGTCCCTAGCGAAAATATTCTTACATAATAAATGAATAGTTATTAGTGAATATACTTTGTAACAAAGAGGCAAAATAAGGTGCCTTTTTATTAAAAAGTTTCAAAACCTCCACAAATTACTCGACAACGTTACAAAAATGTGCCGAATATTAATGAAATGTGACTGAAGTCGGTGGTTAATGTACCTGGATGTGGATGCGTCGCTTGTGCACGCGCTCGGCCACGTTGAGCGCGAGGCAGTGCCAGCGCGAGCCGGCGGCCAGCGCCGTGCGCGCTCGCGCCGAACTCACCAGCTTGTTGCTGAGCGAGTCCGGCCGGGTCAGTCGCACCGACAACTCGCCTGAAGGTGAAAACCAACGAAAGAAGATCAGGCTAACTCTCGGACTTTACAAGACACACTGAGTATCCAGGACCTCGAAATGACCGTATATATATGTCGTCACTAAACCAATAAGCAGAGTATATTATATTAAGCAGTTGTCAGTCTTAAAGACGCTGATCAATGATGCGAACTTATACGAGCAACATCGAATATCTATCCCCTCGGCGTGCATTAGTATGATTGACATTCGTGTTCGCAAGATATCATAGTGTGGGTGAGGTGACTAATGTATTACATAAAGGCAGTGTGGGACTATTTTGTCCACATTCTTAGCGGCCCAAGAAGCAACGTCTTAAGCACCGCTCGCGAGCCGCACGCGCCGATCGGACAATCCTTTGTCTACGCAACTCGCAAAACAACGCGTCAGTTCGCCGACGGCTTTCATACGCTTGACCCGCTCGCGCTCGCTAATAACTTTGCTAAGCAACCTTAGACTTTATTCCTATACGCTTAAGACTGCTCTCATAATTTCATACTTATTTTCTTCTCATCTTTATACTTTCATCTGCTTTCCTATCTGTGCTTGTGTTCCTAATTCTTGTGCTTGCGTATTAATGTACTATGAAAGTATGTGTGCCTTCTGACTTTATATGTGGACTTGTAATATAGACATTATACAAGTAAGTGACTTTCATTTCTAGTGTAGTGTAAACCAACCACAGCAGCAAGTGTGAGTGAGCGAACACATCGTCATCGCATACCGTTGGCGGTGTTGATCCACAGCTCGAACATGAGCGAGTCGTGGCCGATGGAGAAGGCGTGGATGAATTCCGTGGGTTTGTGGGGCTCGTTGCGCGGGTCGCCGAGCGCGTCGTCGGGGTCGGGCGGCTCGTGGTCGCGTCGCGCGTGCAGGCGCAGCCACAGCGCCAGCGCGAAGCCCTGCAGCCACGGCGCCCAGCCCGAGCCGCCCAGCCCGCAGCGCGCCGCGCCCGCCGACCACGGCGACCACACGCCTGCGGCACGCGCACGTTACGACTCCGTGTCAGTATATCATATAATGGAAATTTACGTTCACTTCTTATTTAATTATTTCTTAATTCATTACCCTTTTTTAATTAAGGAGTCGAAGTACTAAAGATATTTTGACATAAAAGTTATTTCTATTTTACCGGCACGAAGGTGAGCCTGACGTAAACGACGCCAAGCGAGTTCGGCCTGATGGCCAAACGACGAACTCAGTGCTTCTTCTGGCACACGGTCTTCTAAAAAAGAATTATCGAAGAATAAGAAAGAAAGAAATGTTTATTAGGACACAGTAGATAATAAAAGAATAAGAAGTATAAAAATTTAAAACAAAAGGAAGAAAAAACAACAAAAAAATATAAACATATTAACTAACTATAACTACTCGCTAATTTAATATAATAATATGAAAGCCAAATGTTTTACAAAAAAAAAACACTAAATTTATTAATTGCTTATCATATTAATACAAAAATATACGAACCCGGCTCCAGGTCGATGGGGAAGGACAGTATGTGGTCGGGCGTGTGTATGCGTGCGCGCGACAGCAGCGAACGAAGAGTCGACAGCAGCAGCGACAGCGGCGGCCGCTCCGCCGCCAGCAGCCGCAGGAGAGCCGCCAGCTCGCCCGCCTCGATGCTGTGGGACGCGACCGCCTGCACTAGCTCCAGCACGCTGCGCTGCAAATCTAACGTCCGACCAAACTATTCCATTTATATTCTATTATAAGCTAAGCTTCTATAAAATCGGACAAACAATTTTTTTGCTGCTACCCGAATCTTATAAAAGAGCGGTAACAGATGTTTGTAGGAACATTTCCTTGTCGACAGTCCGAGAGGTCGGATCGCTGGTCACGTGAGCCCTTCAATTACTCTTTTGTTTACGTTTATTTCTATTATCGAATTGCTGTGTGTTTTTGTTAAAGTGTTGATTGACATTTTGTTTCCTTAAATAAATTGTAAGAAATAGAAATATAGTGTTTGTCATATTTGTTATTTTTTTTAATCTTTAACCACTTCTGATCCTTACACTATTATATTTTATTTGCTTAGAAATAGGCACATATTAACAAGTCACAGAATTATGTTAAGTACTTCTCGCTTTTTCCTCAATGCCATGGCTGGAAGTGTGTATAAAGTGCGTACCGGTGTAGGCGGGGTCGGGCAGCGCGAGCAGGCGCGCGGGCGGCGCGTGCGCGGCCAGCAGGCGGCGCAGGGGGCGCGGCGCGCGCGGGGGGGCGAGGCGCCAGGCGCGCGCGAGGCCGCTGCACACGCGCGACACTTCCTCGCACTGCGCGCGCGTGCGCGTACCCGACTGCATTAATCTGAACCATAGACAAGTCATACATGTATATTTTCATTACCCAGAATATTAAAAATTGACCTTTCTCTTATTTTTTTATATTTCATTATTTTGGAGTAAACTTTTAAGGACACCTTATAATAATATTTTAACAGAATAATAGTAATTGGTAAGTCTCAATTTTCACATGAGTAACATGTGAAAATTGAGACTTACCACATGTGACATGACGTCACATAGGGAGAGCCAATTTTTCAAACTTGGATAATGACTAGTGTTAGAAGGTACTACTACATATTACAGAACAGATTAATGGCGTACTTGATCTATTGGCCATCAAGAACGACATGAGACCGAGGTCCTGGGATCAACGCCGGATTTTATAATAAATTTTATTAACTGGGCGGAGTCCGAAAATTGGCAACAATGTTATTAGCTGGTAAAGGAGCGAGAGAGACACTTTATCAAAGTCAAGGTCGAAATAGATGAGAAGGATAAAGTACGACATAGATGACATAGACTTAGATGTAATATCGGCAAATTCAATATAACCGATTACTGCCGATTTATCATAGTAATTACAATTAATTTATAAGGTTTGTGTGAAGATCATATTCACATAAGAAATAAATATTGATAATTTGGATAGCGTACTTAAATCGGATGTGATCGGTTTTATGAATTTTGCCGATACTATATCTAACTTGTGTCGTACTATACACTGGATACATAATATACGTTGACGTTTTTCATGTAATCACGGCCAGTGGCTTACGCCCGTTTTCAATAACCTATCTGAGATTACAGATAGGTCGCTATCCCCGATTGTCAGTTAGAATTTATCTATCGTTAGTATGCGTTTCACAATCAAGGATAAGTGCTACCTATCTTCGACCAACGATAGATTACTTGATTACTTTTCCCTCTCACCTATCTTAGCTTCTTCGAATGTTTCGTTTTACGATAACCTCGAAATAATGTCAAGCTCAATTTTTTTTCATATATTTATTTTTTATTTGTTTACTATTTCAAATTGAGTAATAAATTAATTTTAATAAAAAAATATATCAAAATGTAATTAGGTATTTGTTTTGTGTGATTTTGCATTCTTTTTAATAAAGTCACGGTAATGTTAGCCATCCAAAGTCAATAAAAAAACAAAACGTCTTGACAGTTTGAACTTTCAATTTTGGTTGGTTTTGGTTATCAATTTGTATTTGCTTTTTTAAAAGTTTTACAAAATGGCTCATGTAAGTATCTACGAAATATATTTATGTTTAATAGTTACATTGCGTTCATCTCATATCATATACCATATGAGATGAGATGAACGATGGTACGACGATGATGATCTACCAACTTTTTCAGTCAACAAAGACAGCACATATGACCAGAGACCAAACGATGATGAATAATAATTCCATATCACTATCATCACTGCTCCAATATTACATCATTAATAAAAATTAGACCAATTATATTTCAAACTTTCAAGTCGATCGGCCAAATTTGACGGATAAGCGATTGACGTTACTAGAGATAGTTTCGTCTATCCGATAGTAACGTCAAACGTATATAGAAACGTAGGTAACCACGAATCGTATGAGCTTTCCTATCTCTAGTAAGCTATCTGCCCTCCCGATGACAGATAGCTAGTTTCGATATCAATCAATCAATCAATCAAAATAAACTTTATTCAAGTAGGCTTTTATAAGCACTTTTGAATCGTCATTTTACAATTAAGTGAAGCTACCACCGGTTCGGAAAGTAGATTCTACCGAGAAGAACCGGCAAGAAACTCAGTAGTTACTCTTTTTTAACATTTAAAAAATACAACGTCATGTTAATTAAATACAATGATTTCAATTAATGTATCCTGCTTGGAAGTCAACAGGTATTAACTCCACGCTTTTTTATCATCTACAAAATCTTGTATCGAATAGTATGCTTTTTCTACAAATGTATTTTTAACAAACGATTTGAATTTACTAAACGGCAAAGTTAAAAATTTCTGCGGAATTTTATTATAGAAACGGATACCTTGCCCCAAGAAGGATCTATTGACTTTGCAGAGTCGGAAACTTGGCGTTATAAGTTTATCCTTACTTCTAGTGCATATACAATGATTATCACTGATTTTATCAAAGTGATCAATGTTACTGTGAATATACATGATATTGTTGTAAATATATTGCGACGCAACAGTAAGTATTCCTACTCTGTTAAAAACATCCCGAAGAGAGTCTCTAGCTCCAAGATTATAAATAAACCGAATTGCTCTCTTTTGTAAAATAAAGACAGATTCAATATCTGCAGCGTTACCCCAAAGTAATATGCCATATGACATAATACTGTGAAAATAACCAAAATAAACTAAACGAGCGGTATCAATATCAGTTAGTTGTCTAACTTTTCTAACCGCGTATGTTGCGGAACTGAGTCTTCCTGTTAGGGATGATAAATGAGAAGTCCACTGAAGTCTGGAATCCAATTCTGCTACTTCAAGACGGTCACCATTTAAAGATATATTATAATTTTGCTTGCTAACATTAGGTAGGGTAAAAACTACACATTTTGTTTTTTGAGCATTCAAAAGTAATATAGACAGGAAATGCTAACCGTCGATAGGTAATTGAAAACAAAGTAAAGGCAGAAGGATAGATTTGGTTATCTTTAGTTACTGAAACAAGGGATAAATAGATTATTGAAAACGGCTGTTAGACAAACCCGGAACACAAATATTGAATATTTTTGATTTTTATTTAAAATTCATATTGCGCTTTGCGATAATGGGTTTTGCACTATCGTGAGAAAACCTGCGCATTGAAGTACGATTACTGAAACGAGAATTTTATGTTAATTCGAATTGCAACCCGCGGACGGTCGACACATAAATTAAATAAAAATTATATTACACTGACAACTTATTTTTGCCTCATATCATTTTTGGATTCGGTCTCCTCGGAGCATTACGTCACACACATCATTAATATTGTATAATTTTTAAACATTTGTCAATAGATGTCGTTGTTCAAAAAGTTTGATTTTCTAAATCGCGATATCCTTTTTCAAAGGAAAATATATAAGACTGGAAAATACGTACTAATAAACTGTCTTTGTCTGGGAACGCGTGGTGTTTTATTCAAATATATAAATGTACATTTTTTTTGGTTATAAGAAATTATTTAAAAACATATTTAAGTTTATTAAAAAGTCTTAATTAATAATGATTCTTAAAGACGCGTTAATGTATAAAGTTTTTATTTAAAATAAAAAAAAATTATAATAAATAAATATGAGACAACATCACATACATTACTCTGATCCCAATGTAAGTAGCTGAAGCACTTGTGTTATGGAACATCAGAAGTAATGGCGGTACCACAAACATCCAGACCCAAGACAACATAGAAAACTAATGATAATCTACATCGACTCGGCCGGGAATCGAAATGAAATGAGAAACCGGTGTCAGTCAGTTGGTCGTCAGTCTACATACATACAGTCTAACTATTACTCTTGGTTCCGTATTATTTCAAAAGCTTTAATTGATAAATGATTATATAAATACGATTTTATATTTATATATACGCGGTACACTTGATTACTGTTAGTCAATGAACTTATGAATTGGTGGAATTGCTAATGCGATAAGTGGAAATCAAATCAAAATATACTTTATTCAAGTAGGCTATTACAAGCACTTTTGAATCGTCATTTAACAACTATATTAAGTGAAGTTACCACCGGTGGAGGAAAACATCGTGAGCAAAACTTGCATTTGTCTAATTTCATTGAAATTCTGATACATGTGCATTCCACGGGTTGCATTGGAACAGCGTGGTGGAATATGTTCCAAGCCCTCTTCTTAATGGGAGAGGAGGCCATTAGCCCAGCAGTGGGAAATTTACAGGCTGTCACTTTACCACCGGTTCGGAAAGTAGGTTCTACCGAGAATATCCGGCAAGATACCATAGTTACTCTTTTTCAACATTTAAAAATACATAGTACAGAGGTATAGTACGACACAACTTAGATGTAGCATCGTCAAAGTTCGTAAAACCGATCACATCCGATACTTCTTGCGAAGATGACTTACAAGGTCAGAAAGAGTGCATTTGTGTGTGCTACTGTGAGTAGTACACACAAATGCACTCTTTCTTTCACAGTACACAGATTATACATACACAGACCAGATAATTAAATTAATAAATTTTGTCTCATGGTTATTGCGCATTTTCGTTATAACGGTTTCCAAATCACAATAATTCTTAATAAAATTGCCTTCGAAATACAAAATTTACATTCCAACGTATAAACACGACATTAATTTATTATTTACTTACTAAATAACAGGAAAATAACAGAACAAAACAGTAAAAACTTTTCCGTTTGAAATTCCCGTATGAATGAAATTGCCTCGAAATGACGCAACGGTCACAAACAGTATCATTATCATTAAGCAGTATAAAACAAAGTCGTTTACCGCTGTCTGTCTCTACGTAATTTTTTTTTGTAACAGCCTGTAAATTTCCCACTGTTGGGATAAGGTTTCCTCTTCAATTAAGGAGAGGGTCTTGGAACATATTCCCCCACGCTGTTCCAATGCAGGTTGGTGGAATGCACATGTGGCAGAATTTCGATGAAATTTGACACATGCAGGTTTCTTCACGATGTTTCCTTCACCGCCGATCACGAGATGAATTATAAACACAAACACACACACATATATATATAGTGGTGCTTGCCTGGATTTGAACCCGCAATCATCGGTTAAGATGCACGACTTCTAACCACTGGGCCATCTCAGCTTTACGTATGTTTACATCTATAAAATTACGCAACGGATTTTGATGCGGTTTTTTTAACAGATAGTGTGATTCGAAAGGAATGTTCTTGTATATGTCACCATGTGATTACAAAATTCGTTAGATTAAAATGTGACGAGACAGATTATAATGTGTCGAAATATTGTGAACCGTGAAATATGATTGCAATTCAATGCATTATTTTTCGCTATATTGTAATCTATCGATGGGAAGCGGTCAAATTGTGAACTGGCGTAGAACTGATACATGACGCGCGCTGATTGGTTAAACGTTATGAGCTCCCCGCCGCCCCGGAATATACAACAACAACAGCCTGTAAATTCCCACAGCTGGGCTAAAGGCCTCCTCTCCCTTTGAGGAGAAGGTTTGTAACATATTCC
This sequence comes from Vanessa cardui, assembly GCF_905220365.1. Taxonomy (NCBI): domain Eukaryota; kingdom Metazoa; phylum Arthropoda; class Insecta; order Lepidoptera; family Nymphalidae; genus Vanessa; species Vanessa cardui. The sequence continues at coordinate 3,215,888 of NC_061130.1, read as the reverse complement.
ACCACACTGTTTCAATGCGGGTTGGTGGAATACACATGTGGCAGAATTTCTATGAAATATGTCACATTCAGGTTTCTTCGCCATGTTTTCCTTCACCGCCGATCACGAGATGAATTATAAAGACAAATTAAGCACATGAATAAGCGGTTCTTGCCTGGGTTTGAACCCGCAATCTGTTAAGATGCACGCGTTCTAACCACTGGGCCATCTCGACTCGAATATATACGGTGAAATATATAATACGTGGACAATATAGTAAAGAAACACTGATCATTTAGACAATTCCTACTAATGCGAGGTCGGGTCGCTATCAATAAAATGCCGACAATAAAATGACGTCTTAAGATAATGAATATTTAAGCAAGGAACAATGAAATACTTGTCGATAAGTTGCGATAGAATGTCGATGACAATGAGACACAGTTCTGGGTGAACCATTTCGCCGTCTCTGTTGTTCTCCGGACAATCGACTGTTAGTATATCTTGTGTTTGAATATCTGAAACATACAAGTAATTACTTTATATATCAGTAACATATACGTCGTAAACACACATATAATAAATAATAAATATTGGACAACATCACATACATTACTCTGATCCCAATGTAAGCTAAAGCACTTGTGTTATGTAAAATCAGAAGTAAGGAAGGTACCAAAAACACCCAGACCCAAGAAAACGTAGAAAATTAATGAACATTCTCTACATCGACTCAGCTGGGATTCGAACCCGGGTCCCTGGAGTGGCGTACCCATGAAAACCGGTGCACACACTACTCGACCACGGAGGTCGTCAATAATACTTTGTACGTTTGCATGTTTCGAAGTAAAACGTAGCCTATGTTGGTTTCCGGCAACAAACTTTCTCTATGTAATTAATTATTTCGTTTTGTATTACCGGATTTGTTTTCTATTTGTGTGCATTTCCAAACATGTCTATTGGAAGTGGTCACCACCACCAATATACAATGGCGTTGTAAAAAACAGCGACCATTACTTACATCGCCAATGCGCCACTAAACTTGGGAATTAAGATGTTATGTCCCTTGTGTCTGTAGTTACACTGGCTAACTCACCCTTTAAGCCGGAACACAACAATACCAAGTACTGTTGTTTGGCGGTAGAATATCTGATGACTGGGTGGTACCTACCCAGACATGCACAAAGGCTTACCACCAAGTGAATGTTGACCACAATGTGAAAATTTAATTCGAATTGATAAATAAACAAAAATTGAAGAGTATAAAAAAATTGTACAAAAAGGTCGTATATCGGGCAGTATCTACGTCGCCTCAGGTAACTTATTTTACTACTTCCTATAATGACGGTCACAGTAACCCCACTAACACACTCGTGACGTAAATCTTACGGGACCACATCGGTCGAATTTCTTAGTCACCTTCAAATTAATGAGCTTAAGGAATTCAGCCTCATATTTTTTGTGAATTTATCGTTTTTTGTTAGTGGATTCGTCATTGGTTCTGTATATATTACTTGATATATCGAATAGATGAATTCGAAAAACAAAATTTATATCTATTTTTGTTGATATGTTTATACCACGAAAAGTTAAAAATTAATAATAAAATTAAAACATTTCAAATGGACTTTCCTTGCTAGTTCATATTTAAAAAATGTGTACATGCGGGCAAATATTCCGTTATTTTTTGCAAATAACTAGCTATATAATACACGCACCTGTCCCTCTTAGTATATTTTGATCGTAAATAGACATTGCTTAATAAACGACATCGCTAACGCAGGCGTAAGCGGGGGTGAGGCGCGCAGGGGGCGCTTCCTATAACTCGTTACATACCTACATACAAATTCTTACGCCACAATTCCTATCGAGAACGTCCCGGGCGTATAGTCTATGACCACGTGGTCCTTTCATTGTCGACTATTTTGACTCTTAAAAGATATTAATTTGGGTAAAAATGTTTACCTACTTGAAACATTACTGAGTAAGGACAGCGATTCCGATAATTTCTGTGTCTTCATGTTGATTGATACTTCAAGCTTACTGATCTCCACGTCTGCCTGAATAGAAAAAAAAAGTTGAAAAAAACAACATTTCGAATCTCATTCGATTTGACACAAAATCTTCAGAATGTTGATTCGATTTTCGAAATCAATAATTCCAAAACAAGTAGTTTGTGTGTTTTAATATGCATATTCGACATTCTCGGTTAGACGTAAAAATAAAATTATACAAATGACATCATCAAAATAATAAATAAGCATAGATTTATTCACTCACGAAGGCGTGCTCATCCACGTTAAATAAATCAAATCATTTTAATAAATAAAATAAAGTTTGTATTTTTTTGCTGTCTTTACTTTTAGTTTACTCACACAGAGACATTGAGCTCTAAACACAAATACGAGCATCCTTAAGGGCGCATAGAGCGAGTGCATATATCTATATATATATATATGTGAACTTCTTCGCTTCTATTATTTATGGTATAAACTAAGTATTTAATTATTTATGAAATAAACAAGACTGATGTTTTTATACTAAGAAATGGTTAACTAAGTGTTACATAGAATATGTGGGGCGAGTTACATAGAACACGCACGCACACATAGAAAAATGTGACCGTTACATAAAGCCCGCTAGATGTGAAACAACAAAGTTGATGGTTGTAGAAATAATTGTGTAATAACGAACATTTTTTTTCTATTATTATATAACATTCTTGTTGTCGTATTTTAGGGGTTTGTTGTTATGTATAGGTAAAAAAGTAGCCTATATCCCTTCTGGAGTTCAAGTTTGCTTCATACCAAATTTCTTCAAATTGGCTCATTGGTTTGGTTTTGAAAGAGCGACAAACAAACAGACAAACAGAATTACTTTCACATTTATAATTTTAGTGTAGCGAGTAGACGGCAGCGGCGGAGAGCCATCAAAGGTAAAGGATGCAGACATTTTACATCATAGAATCGAAATAGTATTAAACGAACAGATAACATTACGTTCAATGGGTTACAATATAAATGGTCCCGTGTATAGCAAGACGCACACAACATACATAAATATAATATAGTATACTTTATTACCATTACCTCGTAACCATCGTCTGCGCAGGCGCGTGGCTCACTGTGCTCGCTGGCGTAGGGCGCGCCCGCGCTCTCCTCGCTCGACGAGCAATCCGGCGAGCTGTTGCCTGACGCACAGAAGAGAGGAGGCACCTGTCACAGAAATACAGATTAAAAAAATACATTAAAAAAACAACAACAGTCATTATCAACCAGTTATAAAAAAAAAAAAAAAATTTCGAGGAGGTTTAACTTGTATAAAAGGCTTTAGAATTAAATCTTTATATATACATAGTATAAAACTAAGCCGCTTTCCGCTGTGTACTCCTATGTATGCTTAGATATTTAAAATGATACAATGGATTTTGATGAGTTTTTATTTTAAATAGATAGTTTGATTCAAGACGATGGTTTATATATATACTACATGCAAAGTATAGTAGAGAAACACTGATTATTTTAGAGGTTTCTAAATTAACGCCGTAAACAAACACATTTATTTTTGAGCTTATCATTTAAATATCTTAAATACATCCTTATCCAATTAAGTACCTCAAATACATTGTGCATTTAACATAGACCAATACGGTTATTTACAGCGTGTAATTTAAACGAATATTTTCGAAGATATTAAAGATATAAAACGCATAGTTCTCATAACGCATAATTTGTTTCAATATACGACTCCAAAAACAAAAACCTTCTTGATCCGGCTAATGGTGAAGCCGCTTTGAAAGCTAGATTTCTTTTCAAATCTTGTATGAATCATAACAAATTACATGCAAGAGGACACCAAGCTCTTTTAGATATATTGGATATTCTGGGTCGATTTTAAAAACTAATTTGGATGCGAAAAAATTTGATTTGTTAGAGCTCATAGCAAAATTGACATTGTTCTAACATAGTTTGTATTGTCAGATGACAAAAAAGCTGTGAACCTTAATATTCACATTAAAAACATCCTGTATTTCTTTTTTAACTTTTGTTAGACATACAACTTAAATAAAACTTAAAAATATGATTAGCTAACTTAAAGTTCATCTACATATCACAACTAGTACAACAGTTATTTAAAGACAAAAACATATACTTCAAAACAGGTTACACAAGCACGATTTGTGTGTATAATTTTATAAATAGAGGAACTGTTTTTGAAATCATTAAATTAATAAAAGAACCACAATGACCTTCCAACAAGCAAGAATTATATTTCTTCACGAGCTCAAACTGTAAATTTGAATATGAATTTAAACTAAGTTGTAGTCAGTGAATTGTTATTTGCGTTGTATTGTACTCTAGCTTCGCACGGGTGCAAAACTGATACTAAATAGACTACAGGATTTGTTTATTTACGACATTACATTACAAACTTCTAAAATGATCAGTGTTTCTTTACTATATTTTCTATGTATTATATACAAAAAAACCTTCCTCTCGAATTATGCTATCTACTAAAAAACCGCATCAAAATCTAGTTATCCCAGTATCATCTAACAATTAAACTCCAATTAACTCTATGTAGAGAATAGATACTTAGAAAGTTAAGCAGAAATAGGGACAGATGGCGGTAAACAACTTTGTTTTATACTATGTAATGATTTTTTGAGAGAAACCGATTTTTTCGTAGATGGCGAGCAACATTCCAACATCGAATAACACAAAGATAATCTGTAGCGAAAAGGTTAGCGGATAATTTAAATCCAGTAAAGCCGCTTATCCTTAAAAGGATTACTCTAAAAATAATAAAGAAAAAAGCAAACGAATACATTAAAATACAAAAATATACTATGCATACATTAAAAACAGAATTACATAAAAATAATATGCAAAAAATGGAAGGCGGTCTTTAGTCAGAGCGATTTCTGGCATAAAACCTTATTATGTCGACGATAATATTAAAAAAAAATGACTTGCATAACACGTTTCCTACTCTATTCATGAATTCTTTAAAATGTCACTGATATTCATTCAATAAACATCATAACTTATCACGAAAGAATTTTTGCTAATCTTTATCGTAATTAAAATTTTATATTGTTAATCCGATATTACCTACTAGTCCAGTCATTATAGACATTCAAAATCGAAAATTTAACTATAATTCCAAAAGTTTTCAAACTTCGGTCAAGTGAATGGTACATTGGGACGACAATAAATCTCATTTTGCAACCTTGTCCGCAGTCCGGAACATTGTTAAAATTGCAATTAAATTAATTTTGGCTGTATGGTCGTGAAAAAAATTCCAAAAGTTCTGCAAACTTAGGGAAGTTTTCGATATAATATTTCATATCACGTATTAAATTTGCAACCAATCTAAGTGTACGGAACATTTTTTGTTATTGAAAATGAATGTTTTTTTAATTAAACTGAATAAAAACGTTCCAAAAGTTCTGCAAACTTGACACATATGTCGGAAAAATATACCGAACGGTTGTATAAATTTGCAACCTTTTTCGTTGACCGGAACATGTTTATTTATAATTCTTTTTAATTCGTGGTCATTTTTTCGAGTAAGGTGGTCTCGGAATAATTACAAACGTTTTGAAACTTGGTTGCAAACTTCGAAAACATCTATTCTGATGCATTAACAAATTTGCAACCTCATACGCGATCCGGAACTTTAAGCAATTTGCAAAAACGTAATTTTTTTATTTTTTTACCTTCAAGAAAATTTTAAAAGTTTTGCAAATCGAGGGGACTGTTTAATTTTGGGATTAATGTTAGTATTAAAATTTGCAACCTCTCACGCAATCCGGAATCTTGTGTGATGTCGGAAATTTAACTTTATGACATTTTTCATTTTCGAAAAAATTGCAAAAGTTTTGCAAATCGAGCCAATGATTGTTTCTTTGAGGTGCATGTCAGTATTAAAATTTGCAACCCCACATGAGATCCGCAACTTTGTGTTCTTTGCAAAAATCGATTTTTCGCATTTTGTTATCCTTGAAAGAAATGCAAAAGTTTTGCAAATCGAGCGGATGGTCTTATTTTGGGATCGATACCACTATTGAAATTTGCAACTTCGCACAAGACCCGGAACCTTGTCTTATTTGCAAAAATCGACTTTTTTAATTTTATTACCGTCGAAAAAATAAATAGGCATAATAAGTATTTCAAAAGTAAAGAAAAAAAGTATGAGGATATCAAATATTCGTAAGAAAGGTAAGTAAACATTAATGGACGACAAAGTGTAGGTGAGTAACAGTGTATTTAATCCCCAGATTCGTTTTATTAATCAAAAAATACGTACCGGCAAAATCCTACGTCCGGTTTAAATAAGCCCAACGGAATTTATTTTTGGCATAATCACCTGTCATGTAAAAATAGTACTATACTAACATCTGTTAGAAACAAATTTTGTTACAAACAATTTCAATAATAAGCATGTGAATGGTATAGTATTGATTTATTTGAGAGACGAATTTACATCAATAGAAAGATGAACTAGGAGGATCCATAGTACCTTTAAAAGATAATGAAAAATTGAATAGTAGAAAAAATTGTTGATGAGGCATGCTGAAAAATACTAAATGCTTCATATAACACAATAGTTAGGCCCTGAATAATAATAACAGCGATGTGTACGGAAATAATATTTTGCGTGAATGTGATTAAAAAATATTTCCGTATTCCGGGTATGGTTGCAAATTGAAATACTGACATGAATCCCAAAATTAAACAGTCCCCTCGATTTGCAGAACTTTTGAAATTTTCTTGAAGGTGAAAAAATAAAAAAAATACATTTTGCAAATTGCATAAAGTTCCGGATCGCGTATGAGGTTGCAAATTTGTAAATGCATCAGAATAGATGTTTTTGAAGTTTGCAACCAAGTTTCAAAACTTTTGTAATTATTCCGAGACCAAATTACTCGAAAAAATGACTACGAATTAAAAATAATCAAAATAAACATGTTCCGGTCAACATAAAAGGTTGCAAATTTAGACAATCGTTCGGTATATTTTTCCGATACATCTGTCAAATTTGCAGAACTTTTGGAACATTTTCCTTCAGTTTAATAAAGAAAAACATTAATTTTTAATAAAAAAAAATGTTCCGTACACTTAAATTGGTTGCAAATTTGACACGTGATGTAAAATAATATATTTAACACCACTCCAACTTTGCAGAACTTTTGGAATTTTGGTCTCAAGAACAGAGCAAATTATCATTTATTGCATTTTTAACAATGTTCCGGACCGCAGAACAGGTTGCAAAATTTTATAGTTTGTTTTAATACCATTCCCGACCTTACATAAAAATTTGAAAACTTTTGGAATTATAATGAATTAATTGTCTTGAATGACTGGACTATACTTCTTTTTAATTATGTTTTGATTATATTTCTTTCATGTAATACTAGCTGAGATGGCCCAGTGGTTAGAACTCGTGCATCTTAACCGATGATTTCGGGTTCAAGCCCAGGCAAGCACCACAATATATATGTGCTTAATTTGTGTTTATAATTCATCTCGTGCTCGGCGGTGTAGAAAAACATCGTGAGGAAACCTGCATGTGTCTAATTTCATCGAAATTCTGCCACAAGTTCATTCCACCAACCCGCATTGGAACAGCGTGTTGGAATATGTTCCAAACCCTCTCCTTAATGGGAGAGGAGGCCTTAGCCCAGCAGTGGGAAACTTACAGGCTGTTACTTTATTTTACATGTAACGTTGCAAACATTAAATCAATATTAATATCTATAATATAATATTTAAGTAAATAAATACTTGATCAAAAAAATGTCGTAAATAAAAGATACATATATTATATCGTACGAAAATCGAACAAAACGGATAATGGTTATAAAGTATCGGATAATTGGAATATAATATGGATAATATAAGAGTTGATTTATAACATCTCAATTCGGTTCAGCTTTATTAGCCAATCAGCGCTTCCGCCGACAGCGTAACGTGAATATCAGCCAATCAACGCTCATGAAATGATCATTATTCGTGATTTAGTTAACTCAGATTTTTACAAGGATTAGAATCATTAAAAATCACAGACCAATTTCACAAATTCGTGGTAGGATTTTCACAAATTAATCCTATTTGTCCGATTGTTTTGAGTAAATTTGACTTTTAAATATTGATGAGTTTGGTAGTTAAATCCATGAATATAGATATCAAGTTTTCAACGTCATGTATATATTTGGTACATATGTAGTTATTTACATTTTTTACCATTGACCACCGTTGATCGAGAAGTAACGGTAATTTAATAAGAGTTTTTAAAGAATGTCAAAACGGAAAACTTGTTTTCGGTACTTCTTAATTTTGTGCCAATTTTTAATTACTTTTTGCGATTTATAATTTATCATTTTGTTGAAATTAAAATACAATAGTAACAAAATTAAAAAAATAATAGTTTATATGTGCCTGACACAAACTGTATATTTATTACTTTAATAAATATACTAGCTGAGCCAGCGACCTTTTACGCGTTTGAATTTAACAAAACAAAATATATTGTAGCCTAAGTTACTCCTTATTATATCAGTAATCTACCAGTGAAAGTTCCGTCAAAATCGGTCCCGCCGATCCAGATATTAGCCGGAACAAACTGACTGACTGACACATAAAAATTGTAAAAAATGTTATTTTGGTATATGTACCAAACGTGTATACATATATGCATTGAGTAAAAAGGGCTATTTTAATATTACAAACAGACACTCCAATTTTATTATATGTATAGATTTTAACTGCCTCCTTAGCCTAGCTTGTCCCATGCAGGTTATAAGTTTTATCGCCCGGGTTCAGATATCGTGTAGTGCCTATAATGTTTATTTGACTTTATCGAGAACTTTCCAGTAGCACCTAAGTTGTAGAACTTGTAGTACAATTCCGTTTCTTGAAAAGCAAAGTCGTCAACCTACGTCTGGTCTCTTTCTGGTCTTGTCGGTGGTAAAGAGTATAGTACGACACAACTTAGATTAAACTTAGATTAAGTTGTGTCGTACTATACCTATGTTTACAATATGTGCGCGCTTGTATTCCCCGTGTTATTTCCCAATCTTTAAGACTAGCACCCGTGATCGAAATTTGGTCATCTAGATTTTATTAGCTCTAAGCAGATTTTATGCCCGTGATTATGGCATAATAGCTGCACATAAAAAACGGTTGTGTTATCATTTTGAAAATCTTTTGAATAAACGCAGAATAAAGTTCCGCCGAAGACACTGTATGTCCCTATGTAAATATATATAAATCTTCTTACGTAACTTAATGGGCGGCGAGTTATTATTTAAATGTATGTACACTATGAGTTATTTATATTATATATCGTCGATTACAAATAATTATTAACTTAGATAATTTTCTTGTATCTGTGAGGTGTGAACGCTGTGATTTAATAACTCAGGTGATCGAAATCGTTTGAAGGGACAACTGTCACATTCTCTTAATTCTTTTCGAGAGCGATGAGGAAATTACTACTATGCTAGTCTTAAAAATTTAATTGAGTTTGTTTCCTCAACTGTATCAATCAATCTCTTTCGTGTCTTCTCCATCCTACGTGACATTGGCGAAACAATCTGTGCCCTGTCGGCACAACTAAAAGCCATAAACCCAAGAATTTAATTGATAGCGATGAGTCGGAAGCTAAATTTTAATAAAGAGAGAAATACAGTTTGGACCTTCCAAACGGGACCATTGGTTCACGCAATTGTGATAATTACTGCTAAAATAATATATCCACTTTACAATTTGTTACGGCATAAAATACAAAAGGTGTCATAATTGTCATAATGTAATTAATTGCCTGAGACCTACGCCATACACCAGAAGCTCCTACTGATGACGAGCCTGCGGATGATCGCAGTCGCCATATATATTTAAGTTTAAAAGCATAATACGTTATGTATAATTCTAGAGAACTAATCTCGAGAATGAATGAATGATTGAACACAGACTTTCGTATATAGAAGATCAATTTAAAGATCTTTAAAAACATTATAATACATAAATTTGCGTACATACAATATGTTTAAACTCATCTCATTCACTGTAAAGATCATTCATTTCACATCAATGTTTAATAAAGACAATAAATAATACGTACTCTTGTGTACTTAAGAATTTAATTGAAAAACATGTTTAAACGTTTTCTTTTAGTTTACCTGTCACCTGATACACTCTGTGGCGTGCGTATACAGGCGTATGCACGTGCGTTTCTTTACCTAGTGTTATATACCAATCCAATCGATACTCTTTAATACAACTTGTTTTATCTCGAATGCGTATTGAGATTTTATTTTTATTTTTAAATACGTGGGAACTAAAATCTACACATATAATAAAATTGGAGTGTCTGTTTGTAATATTAAAATAGCCCTTTATACTCGATGAATATGTATGTATACACGGTACATATACCAAATATTTTTTGTTGCAATTTTTGTCTTTTTTGTCTGTCTGTTTGTTCCGGCTAATCTCTGGAACGGCTGGACCGATTTTGACGGGACTATCACTGACAGATAACTGATATAATAAATAGTAACTTGGATACAATAATATTTTTTTTTGTTAAAATCGAACGCGTACTAGGTCGCGGGCACATCTAGTTATTACTAAGATACACGTATAAACTCAGCCTTAATTTAGACAGATCTGCGCTATGAAGGTCATTAGCTTACCATACGTATTATTTCGTAAGAAGCCTTGCGACCGCTTAATTAGTTTAAATTACTCTTTGGATTGTATTACTTCATAGATTTTATCTATAAATTATTGTTACGTGATTTAACAATTATTTCCTACTTATAACGGATAGATACTTCCATTTTAGATTTCTTACATTAGTTAATTATTCATTGTATCACATTGTTGTTGTTTATTATGAATATAGCAGGGGCTCTTGAATTTACTATATTATATACAATTATTAATTATTGTAATTAATTGATCGATAATTTGTAAAACTGTGATTTATATTATTTTATACGGCATGACATTTAATACTGGCATGTAACACTATTTCTCATTTTAAAAATGATTGAGCTGTCATTAGAAAACAATCGGACGATTGCGGGGCATTGTAACAAAAAATAGAGAGATTGGAGCATCATTGTAAAACGTAATATTGTTTGGCTATCCCGAACTAATGAAATTACACTATTATAAATTCGAAAGTAATCCTGCCTGTTTATTGCTCTATCATGGCCAAACAACTGAGCAAAGTCGATGAAATTTGTTATGAAACAAGCTGGAATTCCCTTCCCCAAGGTAGGACGTACTTTTTATGCCTAATACTTAACGTCCGATCCCAAAGACGCTAGCAAAGCTGCGGGCAAGGACACGGCTAATGATAAATGACGAAATAAATAGTCGTGTTGTGTAGAAATCCAAATCGAGGTACACAAAAAAAAAGTGATTTAAGAGGAAGCTATTTTTATACCCACAATACTTGTTATGCAATGTTATGAAATGTCTTTAAAACAATATGCAAATGATGGTCCAATTATAGTCGTGGATTATAAAACTACGAACTAGCTACACAGCTATTAGCAAAATATAATGCCAAATGATATCGATAAAATTTACTTAAAATTAAATAGAAAAAAATATTTAGTATGTATTGAATATTAATTGTATTTACTAAATATAAAATACTAGTTGTAACCCGCAGCTTCGTTCGCATTTAAGTGGGTGAGTTGTTAGGTTAGGTTAGGTTAGGCAATAAAGGTATCGTATGTCTTTCCTTGGAGTTTTAATTTGCTTCATAATAAATTTTATCAAATTATTCATTTGTTTGGTCGTGAAAGAGCGACAAACAGACAAAGAGACAAGAGTTGCTTTCACATTTTGATTATAGTTTAAACATATATATACGTATTTCATTAACTAACAAACAATACAATTGGTTGTAAATTATAACTGTACTGTTTCTTGGCGGGTTTTAAAATACTAATAACATTAAATTAGGTTTAATCATGCAACTAGTAACAATTTAATAGTTCCTGTAAGAACTTAATTGAATATAGTATACATATTTTGATGGTGTATTTATTTTTTACCGACTCAAAAGTCTATTCAAACGAGCTTACAGCAAAAATAACTATGAATCAAAAGGAAGAGCGAAAATATGATTGTTTTTATCTTCAATAAATTAAATGTACTTGTATATATCATGGTTACATGACAGCAAGACGATTGATAACAATTATAGCTCAATAAGAAGAAAATATGGGAAACTATATAGAAGCCAGAAAGTTTATAAGAAAAATCATAACTCGAAATTTGAGTACGTTCAAGAAAATTAAAACTTTCCATAATAATAAATAAAAGACATGAGACGACCTAACATATACTCTATTCCAATGGAAGTAGGACAAAAGGTAGACAAACCTTACGATTTACTTATTACATGAGATTTGTTAATTTCTCAGCTATGTTGTGCACTATTTAGACTTCATGATTGATATATCTTTATTAATAATACAACACTAATGCACTTAACTAGATATTTTCACTATAATTTTTTTTTCTAAAATTCCGATAACAGATTCTCCTTTTTCAATTTTTTTTATGGTATAGGTTGACGGAAGAGCATATGGGCCACCTGATGGTAAGTGGTTCCATCACCCATAACAATGACGCTGTAAGAAATATTAACTACTCCTTACAACTACCTTAAACCTATACCTTACTTCCTTGGGAACTAAGATGTTATGTCCCTTGTGCCTGTAGTTACACTGGCTCACTCACCCTTCAAACCGGAACACAACTACATTGTGTACTGTTATTTGGCGGTAGAATAACTGATGAGTTGGTGGTACCTACCCAGACGGGCTTGCACAAAGCCCTACCACCAAGTCTTTCTGTTTCTTCGACGTTTAAGACGTCATGTTTGCAAATCCATAGTGAATATCATAGATTAAAAAAGCTCTCGACCAATGATAACGCGTCAATATATGTTTATTTAGTTTTTTTTTTTCTTTAAAAGTTGGAATAGAGTTTCACTATGGATTAAGAACAATTACAAAATTTGAGTATTAATTTATTTCTAAAGATAAATGAACCAAAAATTATGGAAATTTTCAATACAGTTATTATTTACTACAACTAAGTTTCTTAGAAGCAATGTCTCATTACTTGACCTGTTAATGCATAGCAGCTTAGCATATAATCAAATCATTTTAACGAGTTTTTAATTGAAGTGTTGCGAAGATCGATTGAGGTCTCATTAAAGTTTTACAATTATTTACGAGTATAATAATTAACATGAATCTCGACATCGTTAAAATATTTTTGAAAACTAATCGATATAACATTGCAATATAAAGTTTTTTACTTATTACTCTGTCTGTCTGAGGGAACTTTATCGAATATCGCGTCGGATCGGTCTTGATTAGAATTAAACGCTATAAGTTTGAACTCACACACACATAATACTTTATAAAGTTTTAATTTAAGTTTAATTAACTTGTTTCATTTATAAATTTGATATCAATGTCGATAAACAAAAATAAATATACTGACTATTAAAAAAATTTAGTACTCTTAAAACAGTGAAATTGTAAAATGATTTCTTGTTCGTTTGTTTTTTTTGTATGTAGTCTAGATGGCTCAATGCATAGTACACTTAAATCTTAAAGATTATCTATGGAGATCTAGTCAAGCAAAGCAGACTCAACTCTATATTGAGTGTTACATCGATCGAGTGCCATAAGTTGTAGGAAACATAATATCCGTGATCAGCCAACGTGACCAAAATCATTCATTCAAGGACGATCTCATCGTCCCTGATAATATTTGACGCGAATACCAAAACATTGAAACTAAATTATGATTCGATTAAAAATACATATTTGTTTATTATATACCAAACGTATTAATTTAGGGAATGAATGAATGATTTTTTTAAAAAACGAGCGTGTCGTTTTAGGTCACACATAAACCATACAGTGTATCAATGAATGTTTTGCTTCTGAATGCTTCCAGTGAAAATAGTCTAAGTCTTCTCTACATAGAGTTAATTGGAGTTTAATTGAAAGATGATATCAGGATACATTATTTATTACTACGCATTTGTACCGTGGACGGAAATAGCTCATTAACTTCAGCTATTGGATAATTTATTAATTCGCATCAATGAAACATTCTTGTTTCAAGATTATTACTAAATATTAATCTTGTATAGAAAATCGATACAAAATCATTTGTTCACGTTTTGTAACCTCTCGTTTTTAAACCGTTAGTAAATGATTCACGATATTTTGTAAACACCACAGAAAATATTTAATAATCTCTGATGGAACTAACCTTGAATCAGAAGCAATTAAGGTATGGGATAACGAGAAACCTAACGATACCCAAATGTGTACAATTTATGTTAACCAAAAATATGTAAGTACCATTAACTATAGTATAATAATTTAAACGACTATTTTATAAGGAATCACTTACCGTATTAGATACGAGCCCGTTAATTGGGCATTTCTCAATCCGAGGCATTTCGGTTCAAGTTATCCACGCCTCGAGTTACTTGAAAACAAATTTCACTGCGACATTAACTACACTTTTAAACTTCTTCACTACGATATTTAGTGATTTAAACTTCGAAAACTTTGTACTATTTCGTGTCTAGTGCATTTCACAATCGAGAAAGCCGTCCTCACTTGTCGGACCGAGAATTTTGAACGTATTAAAATAATATAGAGTCACGTGTGCGTGCACGACGTACGAAGGCCGCGCAGCTAGTGGGTAGTGGGTTGCAGGCTCGGGTCGACGCGGAACCGGTCGATATAGCGTTAGATCGATACGACACTATAGTGAATCTTTTTTTTTAATTTCCCATAGCATTAAAATAGTTTTATTATCTGTGTTAGTTAAGAATATCCGACCTCTTATAAGGCATCAGTTCTATTCAAATTCGATTGCATAACTCCTTGTTTTATCTCGGATATTTTTTATACTCTACGAATAGTCGGGCTATAGACATCCTCAATAAAATCTTCATACTTGTGTGGGTGATGTTGTTTTTCAAGTTGTTTTTTTTTGTTTTTCTGCTATTGATGACACATTCGATTCGGAAACGCTTAACATAGGACAAGTAGTTTTTCGATTAAAACGCGGAATTCGTGTACAAATCTCTAATTCCCCCATACGAAGTCTTAGGATTGTTTGTATTTAATTATATTGATACATTAGTTACGACTGTCTCAAATTAAGTAAATTGGGGTTTTAAGTTTGTTTTAACGTCTGGAACAAATACATTAATATAATTAAAGGTTGCTTATTGTCATTCTTGAGTCAACCCTTCATTTGTTTTATTTTAGAGATTTGTTGATATTTAAATTTCTTTTACGAGTTTAATACTCAACGTTTCTTTGAAAAATCTATTATATCATTAAATGTGAACCATCTTTGTGTGCGTGTTCGAAAAATAGATCAATCATGTAACCTATACTTTACATATAGTACGACACAACTTAGATGTAGCATCGGCAAAATTCGTAAAACCGATCACACCCGAATTAAGTACGCTATCTTATTTGTTATGTGAATATGATCTTTACACAAACGTAATAACTTGTAATATCATATGACCTAATATAATCGTCAATTTGACACGCCGATTTACATGCACTTGTTTTCTCGGGTTGAACTGACGCGAGAATCTATAGCGACGAATAGCATCAAATGGCGCGGTAGGGAGCTATTTCTATTGGTTGTAAAAATCGGGAGTGATCGAATTTAATTGAATTTACCGATGCTACATCTAAGTTGTGTCGTACTATACATATACATTAACCCTGCAATTAACAGTCTGCGGTAATGTAACTCAAGTAGGTAAACATAGATACTTATATTACAGTAAAGTAATAACTTAGTCTGTATTTTTCCTGCAAAGAATAATTGATTTGTTTATTTATCTGTCGTCAGATCCTTTTATATTGTCATTCATGCAGCCTAAATAACTAAATAATATATACTGTTTTTTTGTTTATTATAAAGTATCCCGTCACTGTGCCTGCGACCTTATACGCGTTTGAATATAATCCTACTACTATTATAAAGGCGAAAGTTTGTATGTATGGATGTATAGATGTTTGTTACTCTTTCACGTAAAAACTACTGAATGGATTTGAATGAAACTTTACCACAACATAGCTTATATATCAGAATAACACATAGGCTACAATTTTTGAGGTTTCTAATGTGAGGTCGTAAAAAACACATTTTTGCGCTTACATTGCAAACGCTCACTGAATCCTACAAGATAGATCAAAACAATGTATTACAGTATTGTACAACTTAAAAAGGTCTACAAAAAAGTCCGTGATAGTATATGTTTATCTCTTAGGAATAACCCACAATAACCATTTTTTATCCTTTACTTTGTACGAGAAATAATGACTTATTTACGAAGCGATTTTAAGCGATTACTAGACTAGACGGGACGAACCTGAAGTCCACGCGAACGAAGTCGCGGGCAAAAGCTAGTAAAAAAATAATATTACTGTAGCCTAAGTTACTCCTCATTATATCAGTTACCTGCCAGTGAAAGTCCCGTCATAATCGGTCCAGAGATTAGGCGGAACTAACAGACAGACGTAACGAAAATTGTAAAAAAAATGTTATTTTGGTATATGTACCGTGTATACATACATATGCATTGAGTAAAAAAGGGCTATTTTAACATTACAAACAGACACTCCAATTTTATTTTATGTATAGATTGGTGTGGCTTCATATCAGCTGTTTCAATGCTAATATTTTCAAACTAAACAGTCCTTTATGTTTAATCTCATCCAATTAGATTCAATTAATACCGCGTCGTTGACTGTACTGCTATGTTTTGTTTTTATATCTGACCTTTAAAGCAAGCAATTTGATTTAATACACATTTCAACGGTGTAAAGATATGTTATTATTTAGCCAATTATTGGATTTAACAGATGTACTTATTTAAAAAAAATTCAAGTTTCTTTAACGGTAAGAATTTATACGAATGAAAAAAATGTGACAAAGGTTGAATATTTAAATATTTATAACTCAAATATGACTGACTTAATGACTGACTGACATAATGGTCTACCATCGTACAGCCCAATGCACTGGACGTATCGGGCTGAAATTTGGCATGCAGGTTACAGACACACGAGTTATGACGTAGGCATATGCTAGGAAAGGATTTGGATCAATTCTATTAAAAGTCCACGAAAGATGAACCACAAATGTGGTTTATAAATAGGTCTAAAATTAACGTCTAATTTTAAATTGTTTATAAACAATTTCCAAGCTGGAAAAGCCGCGGGCAACTAGTTATTAAAATGAGAAAGATCCCATTATAACCTGTAATCAAAAGCTGGAAATAAATATATTTGTCTAATTGATTAGGTATTTTACCTACCCTCAGGCTAGCGGTGGATTGCAAGCGGCGTGCGGCGGGCGCGGCGAGCGCCACGCCGACGAGCGCGTCGCAGAGCGCACGCATGCCGCTGACGCCCGCATCGGCGCGCGCGCTCAGAGCCTCGCGTACTACCGCGCAACTCTCCTCCTTGGACCGACCTCCAGTCGCCTCTGTGTGGTGAGTTAATATATAAATATAAATATTGGACAACATATATTTCTCTGATCCCAATGTAAGTAGCTAAAGAACTTGTGTAACTTGTGTTATGGAAAATTATAAGTAACAGTATCACGGGTTAATAATTACTCAAACGATGATTTCAATTAACATTTCCATATTTGTTTTTATTATTTTTTTAATAAATATTTTCGGTACACGTTTAGGATATTAAACCTTTGAGCTTAATTTCCTTTAGATCCGTTCAGCCATTCTGGCTTAATTGAGCATCGAACAACCATCCAAACTTTTGTATCAAACAAAATCATAGATTCTCATCTTGCGATGTTTCCCTGCATCATCAGAATCATTGCTTAAGATTACGAATTTCAATCACTTGGTACTGACAGATTACGGGCGAGTTAAAAGCAGATAGAAAATGAATATCATTAGTATAGTACTCTAAATCAAAAAAATCAAAATCAAAATAAACTTTATTCAAGTAGGCTTTTACAAGCACTTTTGAATCGTCATTTTACAATTAAGTGAAGCTACCACCGGTTCTGAAAGCAGATTCTACCGAGAAGAACCGGGAAGAAACTCAGTCGTACTTACGTATATGTATTCGTAATACATATATATTAGTACGATAAACAGCCTTGCATAATAAAGAAAACAAGCATTTCATATAGACACGTATATTAGATAACGTTGTAAATACTTAAACTATTCTAGGAAAATAATTTAATTTTATATATTATTTTTTGTTACTTTTACATAGATGCAAACTTATCTCATTCGCAACTTTCTCTGATCGGAAATTCTTTGACCAGAACTTAGTGATTTCCTTATATTTAGCCTCCAGCCTAAGCTAGAAACTAGATCACCGAGGTGTATACTATAAACTATGAATTTTATGAATTCCACAGCGTTAAAACGAAGGTAGGTAACTTAATTTGCATCATTATTTCATGTATGAAATAATTCATTAATTACTTTATTATATTATTACGTTTATTGCGTAAATTTCTTTAATTACTTTTTTCCTTTCAAACTCGAAATAAAAAAGCTTCCTTAAAAAGACCTTTGTTGTGAAATTCGTTATTTTCAGATACGACCCGAAGCCTAAGGGCGAGCAAGTATCGTAAAACGAGTACTCGTTTGCCCATATAGATAAATATAATTTTTCTGAAAAAAAAGATTGGTTTTTTTATTTTTGGATTATTGCAGAAATAAGTATGAAGGCAAGCCTGTCAAAATAGTAGTTTAAACGATATGTGCCCCAAATGTTTCTTGTTTACCTTCTCATGATTTTATCTTTCCTTACATTGTGATGACAGTTAAGATTTTTCTTATATTATTTAATGATAAAGAAACGCCGCTATCACGGATGCACGTGAAAAATCTAAATTTATGCTCATCAAGCTGAGATGGCCATGTGGTTAGAACGCATGCATCTTAACCGATGATTGCGGGTGCAAGCCCAGACAAGCACCACTATATGTATGTGCTATCGTGAGGAAACCTGCACGTGTCTAATTTCATCGAAATTCTGCCACATGTGCATTCCACCAACCCGCATTGGAACAGCGTGGTGGAATATGTTACAAACCCTCTCCTTAATGAAAGAGGAGGCCTTATCCCAGCAGCGGGAAATTTACAGGCTGTTACTTTTTTTACTATGCTCATTTAAAGAGAAGATTTTTAGAAAAAAGCGATAAGGCTTATAAATATATTTTATTGTATTTTTTTAAGGCATAGGTGGCAGACGAGCAGGAAGCTCACCTAATAGAAAGTGACTACCACCGCCCATGGACATCTGCAACACCAGGGGGCTTGCAGGTGCGTTGCCGGCCTTTAAGAAAGGAGAACGCTTTTTTCTTGAAGGTTCCCATGTCGTATCGGTTCAGAAAAACCTCCGACGAAAGCTGGTTCCACAAAGTGGTTGTGGGAAATATATGTTGTGTATTATCATAATAATTTTAAAAAAAACGAACGAAAAACTAATTATATAATAAACGCGCTGCTCACACAGAATAGAGATCGGTGTGTTGCGGAGAGCACACGAAGGTTTTTTAGGCAGATTAAGTCCCGAGACGCGCCAATATTGTTCTCATTAAAAAAATAATGTTTACTTAATTTCATCAATTTATTTGGAGCAGAATAGTATGACATTTTTACCCGCTATAAAATTGACTTTTCGCTTTATGCATTTTATTGCTTATTATTGGAAAAATTGTTGATAACCCTTTATTATTAAATATGTTATACTATTAGTAAATTTAATGGTAAGTCTCCCATAGACATGACACACCAATGCGTCATCAAACTTGGGCTCTCCCATCAAGCCATCAAACAACAGTACTATTTAAGATTTTAAATTAACGTGGTTATTTTTATTATAAAAGTTATTAATTTCGGGTTATTTAACATGTTATTTATTTTTTTATCAAGAGAGTGTCGTGAACAAGACATTCGTAGATAATGTCGAAATATCGAGACACCTAACAAACATGGACATATCCCGAAATTAATAACTTTAATAACAGTGCTATTGTTTTTGTTTGACGGTACGGAATATCTGATGGGTGCGCGGTACCTACGCAGACGGGCTTGCCTAAAGACAACCAAGAAAAACCTTACTTAAACACTAGATTTTGAATGTAAAACATTAAAGTTCGCTTATCAGATAGAAGTATGTGGTTTTACTTATTTATGGTAAAACAGTCATAAATATTTGACTTTATAATAATAATAAATATGAGACAACATCACATACATTATTCTGATGCCAATGTAAGTAGCTAAAGCACTTGTGTTATGGAAAATCAGAAGTAACGATACCACAAACACCCAGACCCAAGACAACATAGAAAACTAATGATAATCTACATTGACTCGGAGTGGCGTACCCATGGAAACCGGTGTACACACCACTCGACCACGGAGGTCGATCGATCGATCGATTATCGGGTTTTTTAAGAGAATGGCAAACTCAAACTCAAATATCTTTATTCAATATAGAAGCATTACACTTTCTTATTGATGGTCAATTGAAACACTACCACCGGTTCGGAAAGAAAATACCCTGACCTGAGAAGAACCGGCGAAAGAAACTCAGCGGGTTTTTTTTTTTTATTTGTCTCATATATTATTTAAACAATTTAATATGAGATGAAATAGCCAGGAGGCGATCGTATCATTCCCAAGGTGTGCTATCGATCATAAACTCATTAATTGTATAGTAACCTTTTGCACACAAGCGTTCCTTAATAATTTTCTTAAATTTGGCAACAGAGGCATTTTGAACGCTTTCTGGGATCCTGTTGTAAAACCGTATACATTGCCCCACAAAGGAGTTACTGACTCTATGTAGTCGAGTAACAGGAGTAACAAGTTTGTGTTTGTTCCTTGTACCAATGCTATGAGTATCACATTTTCTCATGAAATCATTAATATTTCTTCGTACATACATAACATTACAGAATATATATTGAGAAGCAACAGTCAATATCTTGATTTCTCTAAATTTATTCCTTAACGATTCTTTAGCTCCTAGGTTATAGATTGCGCGAATAGCCCTCTTCTGTAGCACAAATATAGTATAGATAGCGGCTGCGTTGCTCCACAGCATAATACCGTATGACATTATACTGTGAAAGTAACTGAAATATACTAAGCGAGCCGTATCAACATCGGTACATAATCTTATCTTTTTGACCGCGAATGCCGCAGAACTCAGTCTACTCGCCAATCCGTTAATATGGGGGCCCCATTGCAACTTGGCATCAACAGTAAGGCCAAGAAACTCAGCAGAATCAATTGGATCCATAGATTCCTCGTTAATGAGTACATCAGCTTTTACATTATGTACATTTGGTGTACTAAATTTCACAATTTTTGTTTTATTATTATTAAGCCTAAGATTGTTTACGCTAAACCAATGTACTATATCAGCTATAGCATTGTTTACGTCGTCGTACTGTACCTGTTTTCTATTAATTTTAAAAACTAAGGAGGTATCATCAGCAAACAATACTATATCATGTTTGTTCCCAACAAGAAAGGGCAAGTCATTTATATATGTGAGAAACAGAAAAGGTCCAAGAATTGATCCCTGAGGGACCCCCATACCAACTGAGACCCCAGGAGACCTTTTTCCTTTAACGTCAACCCTCTGAATTCTATTGTTAAGATAAGAAGTCAGAAGGTCAAGCGCACATTCTCTAAATATGGCATATAATGTTTGATATTTTGAAGATATGATAAAGAGATAACGATCAAAAAAGTTTTGTATCTTAAAATATGCGCTTTTAAAGTTCGAGTGGATAATATTGCATCACATTTCGTGTATGTACATATATTATACAGTAATAGTTGTTATCTACGCCTTTGCTCTCGTTTTAGGGTTTCACCCTCAGACATATATACAGGTATAAAATAGCGTAAGTCCTTTCTTGGAGCTTCTGCTTCATAACAAATCTCATCAAAAACCGTTCAGTAATTTAGCCGTAAAAGAGTAGTAGTATTACTTTTGCATTTATAATATTAGTATTTTGCTTGATTGTTGTAACTAAATAAAATTGAAATGTTTTTTTTTTGTTTTTAAGATTTTGTCAAACTCTATTTTAAACTTAATATTGAAAGGCACCAAAGCGAAAGCAATAATTATTCTTATTCGTCTGTCTGTTGATCTGGGGTTACTTTCAAAGTGGGACTACTATACCCAATAATTGAAAATATATAAAACTACAACTTCAAAAAATCCGCTCTAGCATAAAAACCGTCGATGTGCCTACGATAACATGAATAGGTAAAGTATTTTTAGTCACAAATTTCAAGCAGGTAACTCTGCGGGACACTGATAGTACATTTATATAATAAGCAAGATAATTTATGATGAAATCTAAAAATAAAAGAGGTTTTATATGTCTTATTTTAATCAAAACCAACCTCTGTTCCACATTTGAATTTCCATAAAATATTCATCGGTTTCGTCTGGAGTGTCTTTAATAACCACATACCGGCAACATTGTAAAGCCAGACGGATTAATTTAATACAATGTTTGCTAATTGGTACACATTTTGTTATGTTTTATTCTGTGGTTTGAGATTGATTTGTTTACTAATGAAATAGTAAAATAAATTTAAAACAAGTATTTATTGAAATACTCTTAAAAGGACAAAAAATATTTATGGTTTACAGATATACGTATTATGGCTAGATTCTGATTATGATTCTGATTTTCAAGCCCCATGTCGAGCTGATATAGGATTATTAGGTTTTTCAGTGGAAAAAAACTCAGTGACAGCCCAGAGTCAGCCCACGAGTTTCATGAGAGAACAAATTTTTAATTTTATTTTTCATAGTAAATATATTTTTTAAAATGTACCATAGACCAATCGTTTTTAAATCAATGTGATGAAACTTACTGTCATAACATATTGAAATATATCGAACCACAATTTGATCGCGTATCAAGTTACGGTGGTTTTCGACAAGAGACGAGTGACTCATATATTTTGTTTATTAATCCGAAAAGATTAAAGTGTGATTAACATTTGCGAAAAATTATATTCAAATTTTGGTATAAATAGACTTTGTATTTAATTAACGAATGGAATAGTGCAAATGGAAAATTTTTGTTTAAGTATATGTTTTTGTCCGATATTTATAGTCTAGACTTAGATTATTATCAACCGACGAACAAGCTGATGCAATAGATTAATTAAAATACATTATTTCGAAAATTACAACTAATATAAATTATTTTTAAAAACTTATATATTACATTATAGATATGTGTATATTTCGATATTGTGTTTTAATTTGAATAAGTTTTAATCGAGATGATTTACATACACACCCTTCATAATACTTGCAATAGAATCGAATCAGCGAGTTAAGGGACTCGTTTAAAATATAAAAATCACATAAGTAACTGAAATACTGACCGGATACCGCGAATTGTACGGTGAGCAGCGCCTCCATGATCTTGATGAGCAGCTTGGACTCGGCGGCGTCGGCGCGGCCCGCGCACAGCGCGCGCAGCAGCAGCCGCAGCAGCGCGCCGCCGCCCGACACCGCGCTCTGCGACGCCGCGAACGCGCGGAACGACGCGCTCGCCGCGCACAGACGCGCGCATGCGCGCCAGAACGTACTCGCGCCGCGCAGCGCCTCCGCGCGCTTCTGGGCGCCCTCTCCCTCCTCGCCGCCGGAGGGACTCTCCTCATATATTTGGTAGCACTTGTCCGTCATCTCGGTGAGGGATTTAAACAGCATCTGCACCGAGGCCAGCGAGCTCATCTCGCGGAAGTACGTCAGTTCCGCGTTCTCCTTTATCAGCTTGAATATTTCAACGATGATCGCTATTTCGAGGATCGCGCAGCACTGGTTCGAGAACTCCGGCAGCGCCACCAGTTCGAGGACGTAGCTGAGCCCGCCCTTCTGGATGAACTGCTCGGCAAACGGGACCGTGTTCAGGAGGCTCGTGAATATGTTGAGGCAGGACACGGTCAGGAAGTACGCCGAGTCCTCGAGTCTCATCGTGTACCTGTGCTTGGCGACTATGAACGTCGGGTAGACGACGCTGAAGAGGAGCTCGTATTTCATTTCCGTCCGACACTTCGGCGTCACTTTCAGAAGATGAGCGACGGTCGCGTGTAGGACGTTATTATGGTTATCCAGCTGAAGAAGGGAGTTGTAATGTATCAGGAACGACCACACGCTCCTTCTCTCGATCGGGCTCACTCCGTGAGGACAGTACTTCCTCCCGAGATCCCTGTTGTCGTCGCTCTGCTCACAAATGGAACAGGGCAGCTGATCGGTCACCCTGGGGACGAGGATGCTGGCGCCGAGGTCCCCGTACACGGTGTGCTCCAGCAGCTGCAGACAGAGCGTGGCGACGCTGTCGTGTGTGAGCATCAGGCGCACGATGCTCTCCATGAGGAAGCTGGGCGAGAAGCAGCAGCACACGCCGCAGGCGAGCATGACGCGCAGGATCTTGTTGCGCAGCGGCTTGTGCGCGGCCACCTCGCGGTCGGGCACGAGCGAGGCCAGCGTGCCGTACAGCACGGACACGCAGCAGGCGGCCGGCAGCGGCAGGCCGGCGCCCGCCTCGCCCAGGATGTCGTGGTGGTGGTGCATGCCGGCCGCCACGCGCGCGCGGCACGCCTTGTGCCGGCCGCGCGGGCAGGCCGCCGAGTGGATCACCTCGCTCCTGACTCTCTTCATGGCGCTTATCGACTTGCCTATCGACTCTATGAGCTTCTTGATCAGCGTCACGGTCTCCCCCTTGTCGACGTCCGGTATCCGAATCATGAGCTCGATGCACTCCTTGAGCAGGCCGCCCTTGAGGCACTCGCTGTATAGCTTGAATTGTTCAGTGAACTCCCTGAGTTTCTCAACAGTCCTACATTGCATTAGCAAGCAATGAAAAAAGGCCATGATGGAGTACGCGACTCCGAATATGAATTTGAGCAAATTTTCAGATTCGGTCTCGTTCGTTTTCTCCGAAACGTTGGCTTGGTTTTCGCGCTCTACTTTGGTATTGTATTTGGCACTCGATTTACATATGACATCCTCGAGGATGCGAAGGAGCATCGGTAGGATACCGTTGTTGATCAATTTGGCACACAGATCGGAATGAATGAGCACCTGGTCCAGTGACACTATGAGTAGTTCGGTTAACGCTACTTTTACCCGAGACATTTCTAGAGGCTCATAAGCTGCTGCGTTAGCGGGCAACGACCCGAACTGCAGCGCACATAAGTTTTTTAAGGAAAAATTAATACACTGCATTGATATCTGGGAACCCTCTGAACCAGACAGGCTGCTTTCTGCTTTACACAATTCTTGCAAAAGATCCGTTATTATGATAGTGAATTCGAATGTACTTATTTCGGAATTAATAATTTCCCTGTGTTTATCTGTCATATAATCTTCTGCTTTAGGTTTGGCTTTGCGGGGTGAGAAAAATGGATCTGAGTACAGGCTCTGGTTGGGGTATTCGTTTGAGGAGCGCAGTAGCTTGGAGCTGAAATACTCGAAATCATCGCTAGGTGAACAGACTTTGATGGTCATGGACTTATTTAAAATCTGCAAGTCGTCATTGGAGTCGCCGGAGTCAGACGTCTGATCGGATTTTTTCGGTATCCTTTTTTTAACTTTGTATTCTCCAACAGATTTCGATTGTCCATTGATTCTCGGTCTGGAAGAAATGGTCAGAATTGAACTCGGAGGCTATTTTTATTAATACTTTATCTTTTTGAATAAAGCAAATAGCATGATATCTATTTTCAAGTTAAAGTTGATTACACTATATTTACCTTGCTGAAATTGAACTTTTTTCAGAAGAAGCAGCAGAAAGATTAGAACTTACGACGCTACTCGGTTTCTGTTTGGACCATATTCTGTAACCAAAATACCCTATTTTAACATCTACTTTATCAAATAAAATTTTGGATCTGGTTTATACTAGATTACACTATTGTGACCAAATCAAATCCTTAGTTGACTTAGATTACAGTGTGTAAATCTTTATTAATGATTGCGGGTTCAAACCCAGGCAAGTACCGTCACATTTTCATGTGCTTAATTTGTGTTTATAATTCATCTTGTCCTCGGCGATGAAGGAAAACATCGTGAGGAAATCTGTACGTGTCTAATTTCAACGGAATTCTATTACATGTGGATCCACTTCCCCGCATTGGCAGTGTCGTGTGATATTCTCTATACCTTCCCCTTAAAGGGAAAGGAGTTCCAGAGGTGGGAAATTTACAAGCTGCAATTGTGATTAGTATGTGTAAGTGTAGTGACCTGTCGGAGAAGAGGTGGTGTATGGCGGCGTGCGCGTGGGGCGGGCGCGGCGCGCGGGGCGCGGGCGGGCGGTCACGCACCGCACTCGCGCTCGTCTCGCCGAACAACCAGATCAACACCGAGCTCAGCTGACGGCAGCACGACAGGCCCTGCCACCGGCGCCGTGTTGAAATCACAATTTATTATTATTATTTTATTGCTATTGCTGCCTATTGACTCTATGTATACCAGTTACATTCATTTGTTTACTCACTAAGACTGTAAGCGACCCGAGAGAAAACATAAGTGTCTTGTACGACGAGCACAGAGATTTCTTATAGTATGACAAATGTATTTTGTATGATTTATTAAAAAAATCTATAAAATCTTAACGGGTTTCTTTCGCTTTGTTCCCGAAATTGTGATCGTATCTGCGAAAATCTTTAAGGTAATGTAAATTGTTATGTATCATGTAATGATGCATAAGAAACATATACATATTATATAGGGCTGGCCGCAGATGGGAAAATGAGCCCCCTAATATTAAATAGCATAGGGCGCATGCCATTTGATATGGGCGCATTCCTTACATCCAATGCGCCAATAAACTTCAAATACTAAAATGCTATGTCCCTTGTCATTTTAATTATGCTAGTCCACTCGCCCTTCTAATAGGAACACAATAATACTATATTGTCTGACGGTAGAATATAATATAACGAGTGGCTAGCACCATGTCAAATTAAAATCTATTTATTTATTTATATAAACTAGCTTAGTGCTAATATTTATAACAACTATTTGACGTAGAAAATATAACTCTAAGTTATTTATAAAGCAATGCTAAGCAACTCAAGTTTGATGAATGAAACCCGTACTAGTTGAACTGTACGACGGTAGGAGCACATTTCTCGATCTAGAGTCAATAGCCGCATAGTATGCAACTATTTCTTTTTTTTTTAATATTGAACATCACATTTCCCTGATCCCAATGTAAGTAGCTAACTTGTGCTATGAAAAATCAATAGCAACGATAGTACCACAAACACACAGACCCAAGACTACATAGAAAACTAATGAATTTTCTACCCCAGACCCCAGGACCTCGGAGTGACTCGACCACAGAGGTCGTCGAGTACTATTAACTTTTGTTGAAGAATAAAGGATCGAAATATAAATTTCTGGGGGATATAGTTTACATTATTATTAAATACATGTATTATACACTCGGTTATCGGGGGTCGCGGTAAGCTCGTAAACTATCACGCGTCGATAGCTCGGTGCACTGTGTTACTGTACTAGGGACTGTTATAGCTCGTTGTGTCATTTCGAATCGTATGACCATGGAATAAGGTTTCAAATCGATTTATTTCCAAAAAATATTATTGTTAGCTCGTAAAACAAATTGACGTACGCGGTTAATTGAATTATTGTTATGAATATTATTGTCAATAAGCAACGCCGTTTTTGAAACTATGTATTTGAGATGTAATAGTGACACAACACTACTGAATCTTTGTAAAGTCCAGTTCTTTATGCAAAGCTCTAAAAATGTTATATTTAATATTATTAATAATATTTATATTTTTAAGGCGCTGTCTGCCCCTTAGATATTTGGAATTAGGCAACGTATTTTGAAGCGGTTTCTTTTAATAGATATGATTCAAGATTTGTTTATATGTATTCTACACTTACAATATAGAAGAGAATGTCTGAAAAACTGTAATCATTGTAAGACATTCTGTAGTATTTTTAGAATTAGCAACTAAGCAACCGCGTGAAGGCAAGTCGCTGGTATTTTATAATTAAATATCATATTAATTTGGTCCTTGTCACGTTACCATACAGATGTTATCTCACCTCAACCCCCAGAGCTCGGAGCAGCACCAGGCACCTCCAGGCGACTCCACCCAAGAGGTAGTTGCGCAGTATCTCCGTCGAGGATTGCGTGTTCATACGAGAAAACGCACTAACTAATTTGGCACTGACTTCCTCGTTTTTGGTATCTGTGGTGAAAATAAAACAATACAATTACGTTACATACTAAGCTTATTATTTTATAAAATATGTTTATATTAAGTCTATTACCTTTTAATATATTAAAAGAACATTAAACCAAAAAAAACTTATTTCCGGAAAAGTTGAATAGAACATCTTAATTTGTGGATGTTATAAAAGCCGAATAATGGATAATGTTGGGTTAAGCCTATCTATAAGCATCAGTGGCCAATTACTCGTATAGTCTCAACTAACCAATAACCAGTAACAGTCTTCCTAAGTATAACATATTGTAAGGAAAGCAGGTGCCATTAAAATCCGCCAATTAAGTGTTATAATTCTTCTAAATAAATGAGATTCAAAGCGAATGAGCAATGACGATGTGAGCTTAAATGAAGACTAAAAATATCCTGAAGTTATAATTGAAGATCAAGATTACGGAATATAACAATAGTGACGGTTAGAAGCAAATGGAATATAAGCACTGTATATAAAAAAAAAATTGAACATGTTACAAATTTTCAATCTAAAAATACAACGATGTGCTATTGACCTATTAGAGCGACGACGGTCGCACATAAATCTGGAGGAGATATTGTGATCAAAGGTGTACATAAACTCAGGTGCGCTCTCTATTCTCTTACTCTCACAATCCTATGAAGATATGGCAATCTGATACTTGAGTCATATCAAGCGCAGATCCAACAGCTTATTTTCCAGCTTAAGCTGCCAGCTTCCAATTTTCTGCTACTGAGAATTTATCGATAGATAAAATAACTTTCACTGAAACTAACTTACACTAGGAATTTGATCACATGACCTAATAATCAGCAGGCATCGAAGAGAGAAATATAGTTGGAATATGAATGTGAACTGACCTACGGATTCTATAGAATTTGGGACATCAGTGGCGGCTGGTGGTAAAGCAGCGGACTCGAGGTAAGGCAGCGAGTAGTGAGTGTTGATTGATGAGGTAACGCGATGGACACCACACAGCAACTCGCATCCGACCAGTGACACCACGCCGCTCACTGGACTGAGGAAAAAAAGTCATTCCAATATTTAAAAAATAGCTCTTAATCTAATATGGAAAACATTTCGTACGGTTGGTAATAAAAATGAAAAAATATATCAAGGACGGTCAGCATAACACAGGGAGCCGACAGTAAATATGCCCAATTCGTTTTTTTTTTCAGTTTCGATATTCATAAAAAACACTGGCAACCCAAATAAATACATTGGATAAATGACGATTATCAAGTAAAAGTTTTTATATTTACTTTATTATGTTGTTAAATAACTTGCAATACTTAATTTGCCTGTTATTAAAATTCTTGTATATTTACATAACCGATCATTGCCCGCGAAAGAGTAACTTTACCGTTACATATACTAATACATCGAATTGATATTTGTATCAAGTTTCGAAGTATCGTAAAACCTTTCCTTGAAAAGTAGCTTACCAAAAATTTATCAATTTTTTCACATTTTGCCCTTCGTTGAGACGTATAATGAACTCCGCCAGAAACAACTCCAGCCATGTCGATTTCTGAAAAATAATATGTTAATTAATATAAAACATGTAACCTTTTCGAGCCGATATGGCCCTGTGGTTAGAACGCGTGCATCTTAACCGATGGTTGCGGGTTCAGACCCAGGCCAGCAGCGTCATATTCATGTGCTTAATTTGTGTTTATAATTCATTTCGAGCTCAGCGGTGAAGGAAAACATCGTGAGGACACCTGCATGTGTCTAATTTCATATAAATTCTGTCACATTTGTATTCCACCAACCCGCATTGGAACAGCGTGGTGGAATATGTCCCAAACCTTCTCCTCAAATGGAGTGGAGGCCTTAGCCCAGCAGTGGGAAATTTACAGGTAGACAATAACAAGTTGTTGTTCAGTTTTAGGCTCATTAACATAACTATATAAAGCATATAACCATTTCAATATTCCGACATTTCAATCAA
This sequence comes from Vanessa cardui, assembly GCF_905220365.1. Classification (NCBI taxonomy): domain Eukaryota; kingdom Metazoa; phylum Arthropoda; class Insecta; order Lepidoptera; family Nymphalidae; genus Vanessa; species Vanessa cardui. The sequence continues at coordinate 3,185,562 of NC_061130.1, read as the reverse complement.
ACTTAGGACATAACGCTGCAGTTCTAAGGCTCTGTAGACAATATAACACACTATCTAGAAATAATATCGAACTCGATTTTTATCATTACAGCTTGTTCAAATTCAGAGTGTCACTAAAATTTTAACCTAATACTATTAATACAATAATAAAAAAAGTTTAATTAACAAGCTTGTTCTTAATTTAAATATTCTATTTTTATTCCATTGCTATGTATTATTTCTTACCTTTTATTTTAATTGCGTTTAAAAATACTATTTGCTATACATGGTAGTCTCCTATAAATAATTGAAGGAGCACATAACTTGTGTAAATACTGTTTTATTTTAAGAATAAGAATAAAATAAATAAATTAAAACAACTCGGATAAACAAATGCTTTAAAATCGTCGACCTTGACTTATCATAATTATATTTGAATGAAATGATACTAAATATACGTAGTACGCGTTATGCAGAATCAGGCGAGATCATTTATTTACATATAACGTTCGTCATGAATAATATATTAAGAAATACTAGTTTATTATAATTAATCGCGATTAATGGCTTAATGCTTATTTTTCTAATAAATTCGACATATATAATATCGTAGGTTCTTCTCTTCGCTTGCTTAATAAAAAACTAGTTTTAGCCCGCGGCTTCGTTCGTATTTAAGGAAGTTGGTTGTCATGTGTTAGGAAATAAATAAAAAATTTAACAAAAAGAAAAACCGACTTCAAACAAAACACTATTTTAAAACAAATGAATATGCACGAAAAAGTAATAAAAATAATTGCGTATTCAACATATTTTTTAGAGTCTTCCTAAGTTAAATGAAATGAAAAATATTAGACTACTTAAAAGTCGATTTACGATTATATAACGTAGTTATAGTTATTGTTATATTTGGAGCCGGTGTCTCTTTTCATTGCTTTTTTGTTTAACAAAATGTTGGATATATGCAACATTTTGTTAAAAGATTTAATTTACTTTGTCGATTAACGAATCAACTTTCTCAATAAAATTACCTTGATAAAAGTGGGTTTTAAAAGAGAAAGCATTTTCATAAATAGCTTCGTTATATTAAAATTGTTCATAAATATTATTAAAATTGTTCAAAAATAACTCTGCCCGTCTGTCTATCTGTCACTCTTTCACTATCAAACCGCTTGGTTTTTTTTATGTTATAGGTAGGCGGACGAGCATATGGGCCACCCGATGGTAAGTGGTCATCATCACCCATAGGCAATGACGCTGTAAGAAATATTAACTATCCCTTACATCGTCAATGTGCCACCAACCTTGGGAACTAAGATGTTATGTCCCTTGTGCCTGTAGTTACACTGGCTCACTCATCCTTCAAACCGGAACACAACAATACCGAGTACTATTATTTGGCGATAGAACAACTGATGAATGGGTGGTACTTACCCAGACGGGCTTGCAATAAGACCTACCACCAAGTAACATGTGGTATGAAATTTAAACTCCAAGAAAGGACACAGGATTCTTTGCCTAATACATGAAAACCAAACCTTAAAAGCAAGCAAAGCAACTACTGGTTAACAACTAATGGTTAATATTTCGTACAAGGCATATGCTTTATGACTGATGGTGACCAGTTCACATCACGTGGCCCATATCCCCGCCTACTTATCTCAACAACAACAGACTGTAGATTCCCACTGCTGGGCTAAAGGCCTCCTCCCCCTTTGAGGAGAAGGTTTGGAACATATTCCACCACGCTGTTCCAATGCGGGTTGGTGGAATACACATGTGGCAGATATTCTATGAAATTAGATACATGCAGGTTTCCTCACGATGTTTTCTTTCACCGCTGAGCTGGTGATGAATTATAAACACAAATTAAGCACATGAATATTCAGCGGTGCTGGCCTGGGTTCTGAATCCGCAATCATCGGTTGAGATGCACGCGTTCTAACCACTGGGCCATCTCGACTCTCCTACTTATCTCAGTATGACATAAACCTCATAAGTTCCAGTCTCCGCTTTGAAGAAGCGTTCCCAGTATATTTTCAAGGCGTTCGACTCCTCCTCCGTCGACATCTTCGCTTTTCGCCAACCTGCAAATAAACAAACACTTTAACTACTTCATTGTAATATCTAAGCAAGTCAGACTTTCAGTACTAGCGCTAGTTAAATAATAATTCTGAGCAGGGTCGTCTTTAACCTAAGGACCTCCAGTCCTGGGCATATTAGGATAATGAGGCCCCTATGACATTGATAGATCAAAGAAACTTTCATTGTTCTTCAATTTGCGAATAAATAATTCTTTAAAATACCAAGTTACTGATGTATGTTATGGATATATCGACAAAGTCTGAATCTTTATTTTGAAAATATAACGATGTTTTTATGTGATCTGAGGGGGCCCTTATCGATCGTAAAGCCCTAGGCATTGTGCCCATTGGGAAAATGGGCCGATGCTGAACAAAACCTTCCTCTCCTGTGGTGAAGTTATTCATAAAAAATATTGGTTTCCGCAGATTCACGCACGTAAGTGTGAGTGAGGAAATGAGCATATGTGGGACAGGTGTGAGGATTAGAGCAATACAAGTCAGGAGAGAGTGTCCAATTGTAGATATCCAATGGAAAGTTTAACCAAAAACGATTTATTATTTTTGTTATCTATTATAATAAAAATATTATATCAACAAAATAAAAAAATATACATATAGTGAAATTCGAAACTTAAATCTATAATGAATATTATATTAATTGAATTGACATTTTGATCGCTATTGTGGCCGTTATATATACATACTTGTATGATTTTTGCTTATCATGTATGAGTTATAAATAGATTAATTGAGTTGTGATGAGAACGCTCATTGCATTTTCACCGGATCTCAGATTTACTCACAAATACCAAAATAAATGATGATATGCTTCATTATAATGTAAAATCATTTCGTTTAAATGTAATTAGTTTTTTATGGACAGTATTTAAAGGTAATAGCACTGAAAGGCGTATATTTTTTAATGAAATTGGTAGGACGTCAGGCAATCAGGGTTGAGGGTAAGTGGTCCTCACCGCCAGACCGATTTAAAAAAGAAACCCTTATATCACCAATGGCACATTGAACCAACCGTAGAATGATATATTATGATGTCCATTACGAAGACACCGCTATTTTTGAATTTCTATTAAAAAAACAAAAGTAAAGTAGCGGAGCCAACTGGACATAAAAAAGGACCTCCTCATAAATTTTGAGTAATTTTTTTTTCAAGCGACACATACTGGGCACATTTCAGCACACTTTCATTTTAAAAGAAATTCAAAAATTGCGGTGTCATCGTAATGGACATGATATTATGTGCCAGCATTTTACATTGTCTCTCTCGGCAAGGAAACAGTAATACAAACTATTGCTGCTTCTGGGTAAAATTTGATAATGAAATTAATATCATACCATCATTCAATTCCACGTGAAAGATCAAGATTATAATTCACGCGTGTTATAATGTCATTCGAAATGTCAATTAAAAATAGGTACTTTCAAAACAATATCAAAAACTTGTTCAAGAATATATTGAGGAGGAATCGAATAATTAACGGTCATAAATAATTATGGATTAAATAAAATAAAAACAAGGAATGTTTAATCAACCGCATTTTATAAAGTTCATCACTAAATTTAATAAATAAGTAAAAATTTTAACAAAAAGAAAAACCGACTTCAAACAAAACAAATTAATGTGCACTAAAAAGCAACAAAAATAATTGCGTATTCAACATATTTTTTAGACTCCTCCTAAGTAAGATGAAATGAAAAATATTAGACTACTTAAAAGTCGATTTACGATTATATAACGTTGTTATAGTTATTGTCATATTTGGAGCCGGTGTGAAAAATTATCAAAATCGGTCCACCCAGTGAAAAGTTATGAGGTAACAAACATATAAAAAAAAAGAAAAAGTACAGACGAATTGAAAACCTCCCCCTTTTTGAAGTCGGTTGAAAACAAAGTCTCCCAGCCGCGTCTGTCTGTCTGTATGTTTGCGATAAACTCCAAAAGTACTAAACGGATTTTTATACGGATTTCACTAATAGACAGTGGGACTCATGAAGAAGGTTTAAGTACATAATTTAATAAGGTTTTTGTCTTAATAAGATAAAATAGAACGACAATTGTTAAGCATGTCGGAAAAAGCAACCAAAAATATAAGGAAAAAATACTAAAGAAATCTTATGTCCACTCGTGCGAAGCTGGGACAGGCTAGTTTAAAATCTAATCTTCATTAATTGAACACATATTTTGGCATATTTTTTATCAAAGTTAAAAACGGTAATGTTTAAGCGTCTGCTTGGGTAGTTATCATTTACTCTCTCTCCATTTTCGCCCGCAGATTTTACATGAAAACTATGTTTATCGAATTGTTCAGGAAATAGTAGCGATAAAACACATTTTCTAGGAAACATACTCGAGTGAAATGTAACGAAATGATAAACGTATTTACTTTTCGATGTATTGAGATAGCTACTGTTTGCTTAGTTTGTTTTTGTGCGTACATTGTGCGTGTTGTATTAAATATGCTTTAGTTAGCTGAGATGGCCCAGTGGTTAGAACGCATGCATCTTAACCGATGATTGCGGGTTCAAACCCAGGCAAGCACCACTAAATATATGTGCTTAATTTGTGTTTATAATTCATCTCGTGCTCAGCGGTGAAGGAAAACATCGTGAAGAAGCCTGCATGTGTCGAATTTCATCGAAATTCTGCCACATGTGCATTCCACAAACCTGCATTGGAACAGCGTGGTGGAATATGTTCCAAACCCTCTCCTTAATGGAAGAGGAGGCCTTATCTCAGCAGTGGGAAATGTACAGGCTGTTACTTCACTTTAGTAGAAAACTTCACATATTTTTTTTTATCGCTGGAAAAACGCTTTACGCGCTTCCCCCACGTGATGGAAAGTGGGGGAGTGTGTGGGACTCCCCGGTTTCTTGGACTCCGAGTGCGCCCAGGTCCACCGGGTTTACCCACTAAAAAACCAGCGGTACCCTTTCCGTCTTTCGGCGGGCGCCACGGGATCGCTTACACATGCTACCGTGACACTTATAGAAAAAACCTAGATTAACCTAACCTATATTGGTACATGGCTTTTTTTTGTGCGGTGTCATTAATAGTACCGTAATTATATAACTAAAAATCTTGCAAATTATTTTACAAATCATAGCAGATTAAATGACTCATTATTACACATACATAAGTCCCATTCAAGAACGAAGCACTAGAGCCGGCCTTATCGCTATAACGATTATTTCCAAGCAACCTTAAGGTAGAGGAAAGACACAGAGGAAAAAATATAGATAGGGGTGAGCACAGTATAGATACAACATATTTTTAAAATAAATATATGATCTGAGTATATAAGAGGAAGTTTGAAAGTGGCATCGGTAACCGAGAAGTCATGGTATAGGCATGTTATGCTGAGGATTGTGGACCATTTTGTGAGGAAGGTCTTGGGCATGGGTGGATATAAAGGAAGGGGACGACCAAAGAAACGATGGATGGATTATGTAAAAGACGATAAGGTTGTAAATAATGTTACTTATGATACGACGTCAGACAGAGAAGTATGGAAAAAGAAGACATGGAGCGCCGACCCCAAATAAAATTGGGATAAGGACAGGAGGATGATCATGTATAGTTTATATGATCAACTATTCAACAAGAGGATATCTAGAAATAAGTTTAACAGGACAAGAATAAAAAACAATTAGTTAAAAGTAAAAGTAATGAAAGTATTGAACATACAAGCAGTAAGTGACAGTCACATTCCACAAACCAAAATCAATATATTCTTTATTCATGTAGGCTCATAATAGCACTTTGGAATCTTTATGTAACAATATTGAATTAAACCACTGGTTCGGAAGTTAAAATTCACCCAGAAGAACTGGTAAGAAACTCAGTAGTTTACTACTTTGTAATCATTTTAATTACCGAGTATGTCAATAAAATACAATAACTTTTTTTATATATATGCCTAGAAATCGGTATTTATCAGGCTTTTATAGCATTAATAAAATATTATATTGAGTAATTTTTATCGTTTAATTTTTTTTATAGGAAAGTTAAAAATAAAAGTGGATGAAAGTGGATGATGAATGGATGTTTGATGGTATTTTATAGAAACGGATACCATCCCCCAGTCAAAATGTATTAAGTTTGCGAATTCGGAAATTAAGTTTTTTTAGCTCCTTTCCTCTTCGTGTATATAATTGTAAACATACGTAATATTGTTGTGAACATATTGCTAACAAACTGTAAGACTGCATTAATGTTCTCAAGACCGGATGTTTGCAAACAGTGGCGACTCTATCTCGAGTACACAAGTGTCTTCGCAAATACATTCGCTCTATATCTATGTCTATGTCTATACCAACACCTCATAAGCCATTGAAATGGTATAACTACATGGCCGGACTCCCACTACTAAAGGAACATCCAATAAGTTTTTGACATATTAAACAAATTTAGTACATTTTCTATTGTAATCCGTAACCGGTATGAATAGAAACATTTTACAATATGATTGTAATATTTCACCTCACCAATTAAAAGTGATGTTAAATGTTACTTACAATAATAATAATTTAATTATATTATTATGATATTATAAGGATTTCAGTAAACTACAATTACAACATTATGCTAAAAGTATAATACCGGTGTTACGACGTAGTACGATTATGAATGAAAAACAATTAGGTATGTAAACATCGTACTATAGTGTAATATAATAAAAGTCGAATTAACGAACTGTTTTTATTAACTCGATAAACATACATTTAAAAACATATTTTTTTAAATTTTATTTTTGACTTAATTTTATAAATATTATCTGACCTGCGTAAGTAACCACATCTACCGATCTATGAGTAGTATGGCAGTAATCCGTCTTCCTTTCACAATCACTGAACTACCTTAAATAAATCACAACTAATCGCTATATAAAACGTAAACACTTTATCCGCGAGATATTTACGAACGCTGTACAGAATGACTGTTTGGATACTCACTGACTATAAGAAACCTTATCTAAGCGGTCATTACATGTAATATATTCTTAGGCCGCGACAATACTTCGCTATTTAGAAGAAGAAAAAAAAATTAACAAAATCATTGACAGCGCCTTATTCTTATTTTAATAAATAAAAATTTTAACAAAAAGAAAAACCGACTTCAAACAAAACACTATTTTAAAACAAATGAATATGCACTAAAAAGTATTAAAAATAATTGCGTATTCAGCATAATTTTTAAAGTCCTCCTAAGTAAATTGAAATGAAAAATATAAGACTACTTAAAAGTCGATTTACGATTATATAACGTAGTTATAGTTATTGTTATATTTGGAGCCGGTGTAAAAAAAATACAGACGAATTGATAACCTCCTCCTTTTTGAAGTCGGTTGAAAATGGCGAATTTATGAATCGTAACCAAAATTTCTCACCTTATTATCAAAGTTATGACGAAAAAAAAAAAAAAATCCGGCAATTAAGAAATAGCGAATAATTATTTACCCTTAATATTGTATCTTCAGACCCATAATTATAAATCTACTAAATAATATTATTGTAAAATTCACTTAAGCATAAGTAAGCACACTATTTTATCTTATTTTCACACACACACATAAACACAATTTAATTAAATTAATATCGCGAGAAACTGAGGCCATTATTCCTAGATATCGAAAATAATTTATTCCTAAAATTTAAAAGGGTGTTTATTTTAAGATATTACACAAGAAAGATATTTTAATATTATCTTTGAGAATAAGATTAGCATTTTAATATTAGCCTCATTTGCAAACTCATTGGAAAAGGTTAGCATTCTCATTACGAGTAAAATAAAATATAATTAAATATTGTAATTTTAAGATTAAAAAAAATCTAAGTAATTAAAAAAAGTATCTATAGGTACGATTAAATTATTTTTGACGCAGTCTGTAATCGATATTTTTTAAAATCGATTCTATTAAAATATATATTGATATATAATCAGACAGACATACGGTCATTTACATGTCGTTTTCATGTTGTCCGCTGATAGCAGTGTGTGTTTATGTTATCAACTAACAAGTGATACGGTGTCCGCGCCCGGTTTAATAGTGAATGAACGCTTTAATTGGAAACTTTATCGCGTTCTGCAAAATCTGCCTTAATTTAGGTATTTATTGAGTAATGTTAAACAATGTTGTTAAACATTATTATGTTGCTTGAGATTTTAGTATCATTTTAAAGCTTTTAAAACCGTTATTTGTAGTTTTTTTGTTGATTGGTATTCGTTTATGAACCTACATTATGGATTGTTTAACGGTAGTTATAAAGTTGATGTTATAAATTTGTTTTTGAAAAAAAAAAGACAAAAGTTTTTTATCGATAGTCGGTCTCAGTAAAACCTTCATGTTAAGACGATCGGTGGTTACTAGTACATGAATCTTTTACCTCGTTTAATCAAATTCAGTAAAGCATTTTTTATTTTTAAAATATACGAGCACAGTTTTGGCGTCGATTTATACTTGTAATATTTAAAACTCATTTGATACGTCTGTTAATTTTTTCTTGTCATCAAACCTTCAATAAATATTGCACCTGTACTTATTGCAAAAGGACAATAGACGGAAATAAATGAATAAAAAACAACGCAAATTAAATTAACTTTAGACTAAATACACTAAGGGATAGACAGACATCCAACATACCAAGATATTATTATTTGAAAACTGCTCTTAATAATAACAGTTGTGGTATATTTAAACATGTTAACAGGAGTCTGTTCTGTATTATGTTATATAACAATATAACATAATACCAAAAAATTATTATTTATGTCTAGATCAGCGTTTCTTAACCTCAGGTCGCGACCCAAATCCGGGTCGCGGGCTGTATTGGGATGGGTCGCAGAAATTTTAAAAAGACATGGTGAACTCCGTAATCTATGTCATTCTTGACTAGGATCGGAACGCAATACGTATTATGAGACGGCTGGATTATAAGAAGAATTGCTTGAATTGCAGGGTGATAGAGTTTTAAAAGAAAGATTTGCCACAATGAATCTATTTGCACTAAATAATATACTCCTAATATTTTAATATCACTGGAACATATAAATATAAAAAGATATTTACATTTTGGGTCACCAGCGAAAAAGGTTATGAACCGCTGATCTAGATAGACCGTCAGAACTGAGCATACGTCGAAAATAAAGACCAACAGTTGGCTACTGAGTACACACAGACTAAAAGTAGTAACACTATGACGAGTGTAAAACGTAATTGACACGCACACCAAGAAAATAAATTTTATTGTTTGTTAGTTCTTTAAATTATTAAATATTTAACTAAAAATTTAAATTAACCTTTTGTCATGCTTCTTTATATTCTACGCATCCAGCTTGACTCTGAATGGCTGACGAAAGTTACCACCAAAAATCCCGCGGTGATACTACAATGCTGGAGTTTAAATTTCGCTAAAGTACCGTATATAAAGCAATTCTTTCTTTGGATATTCATAATTCAATAGCATTCCTTCGTACTGCGGAATGCGGCCCCCGAATCGACACCGGTTGTAATAATGTCTTTTTTGGCAATCGACATTAATCCCGGCTGCTGACTTTCTTCACACATCGAGACAAAATACTAAGTTTCATCCGCACCACCTACATGGCCCAAAACTCACTTTCCATCAGATGCTATACATATCATATTAAAGAAATCTAGTCTACTTAATCAATTAATTACAAACACACATCTATGCAATGCAGTGTATGTGTATGTAGTCTATTTTTGCTGCAGATATGAAAGTTATTATGAATGAAATCGCGTGCAGAAATTGCTTTATAATATGTATGTACAGTAAAGTAAGTAATAGTACAGTAACAGACTGTAAATTTTCCCACTCCTAGGATAAGGCCTCCTCTTCCATTAAGGAGAGGGTTTGGAACATATTCCACCACGCTGTTCCAATGCGGGTTGGTGGAATGCACATGTGGCAGAATTTCGATGAAATTAGAAACATGCAGGTTTCCTCACGATGTTTTCCTTCACCGCCAAGCACGAGATGAATTATTTTATTTATTTATTTATTTATTAAGATACACCATCGACTTATCATAATAACTAACACAATATTATAATGCACTAAATATACAATTCAGTATGATTTGCCTTTACAGGTGTATACAACATTGTTGGCATTTGTTTCTGTGCGATTACATGATGCTATTAAGGTATCATCTAAATAGTATAAAACTAAAACAAAACAAAACAAAATAAAGCTAGGTGCAAACAAAGTTAAAAATTAAGAATTAAATTAATAACAATATTAATCCACTTAATCTAGATGAGATAGAGAAGAAAAGTGCAACAAATAATTATTAACTATACAATCATTCTTCGTCATAAATAACATCTAAACACTTTCTAACAAATTTGGCACAATCTTGAGGGTGAAAGATATCGATGTCACCCTTAGACGAAAATTCGTTATATTAGGTTGGGGAAAAAGTCTTTTCGCATATAGTATGTATGAACTCGTAATAAAATCTCTTTGGCTACACCATTTGTATCTGGCTGGTTTTGGTATCATTAAAAAGTTTTAATTTTAAAGAAGGCACTTCCAAATTCAAATTAGGAATTTGTGTGATTTTCAATTGTTTTTGTTGTTGTTAAAATAAGTGAATCTAAAGAAGAAATTCGATACATTTTAAAATTTTACTATAAAAAAGGTAAAAATGCAACTCAAGCCGCGAAAAAAATTTGTGATGTTTATGGACCTAATGCAGTATCTGTAAGAGTAGCGCAAGTTTGGTTTAAGCGTTTTCAAGCCGGAAATTTTGATATCAAAGATGCATATCGCTCTGGTCGCCCTGTTACGGACAAAATTGATGCCATTTTTGAAAAAGTGGAGCAAGATCGGCATATTAGTAGTTACAATGTAGCTGAAGAACTGGCAATTGACCACAAAACGGTTTTGACTCATTTGAATAAAGCTGGGTACACAAAAAAGCTCGATATATGGGTGCCTCATGAACTCACTGAAAGAAACCTAATGAACCGAACTCATTTGTGATTCTTTATTACGACGTAATGAAACCGAACCATTTTTGAAGAAGCTGATAACTGGTGATGAAAAGTGGATCACATACGACAAGAACGTGCGAAAAAATCGTGGTCAAAGGCCGGTCAAGCTTCACAGACTGTGGCAAAACCCGGATTAACTCGCAACAAGGTAATGCTGTGTGTATGGTGGGATTGGAAGGGCATCATTCATTATGAGCTGTTACCGCCCGGCAGGACCATCGATTCAGAACTGTATTGCGAACAATTGATGAGACTGAAGCAAGAAATTGAGAGAAAGCGGCCAGAATTGATCAACAGAAGGGGTGTGGTTTTTCACCATGACAACGCTAGATCTCACACATCTTTAGTCACTCAACAAAAATTACGAGAGTTTGGCTGGGAGGTATTAATGCATCCGCCGTATAGTCCTGACCTTGCACCTTCAGATTTTCATCTGTTTCGGTCTCTGCAGAATTCCTTAGGCAGTGTCAGGTTAACATCACGAGAGGACTGCCAAAACCACTTGTCGCAGTTTTTCGATCAGAATCCCCAAAATTTTTACAGCAATGGGATCATGTCACTACCAACAAGATGGCAAAAAGTTATGGAACAAAATGGCACCTACATACTTTAGTCAAATGTAAATAAACTATAAAAAAACCTTTTGAATTTTCATATAAAATACGAAGAAACTTTTTCCCCAACCTATTATGTTGCCATGAGTCTGTTCAAAGGAGAATATTTCCCTACGTTGGTCCTGGAACTTTTCAGATTAAAAATTTTCGTAATAGGGTATCTTGGAATAGATCTTGGGACATTTATTGGGATCTGCTGGAGAATATCAGAACATAATATTTGACCATGGAAGAGCTTGTAAAGTATTTTAATGTCACTAATTTTTCGTCGTATCTCAAGAGAATCGAGCTTAAAGTAAGATAACCTGGTACGATAATCGGCACGGTAGGGACAATTGCGATCTTTATAAGCCAAGAAACGAGTGAAGCTACGTTGGACGCGTTCGATTCTATTAATGTGAACATTGTAGTAGGGGTTCCAGATAGGAGATGCATATTCGAGGTTACTGCGAATTAGTGCTTTGTACAGGGTCAAGATAGAGGCAGGATTATTAAAATCTTTACAAATCCTTTTAACTAGTCCGGTTATCTTCCAGGCTCGTAATGTTATTTGGTCAATGTGTTCTACGAAACTTAATTTTTTGTCTAATAGGACACCTAGGTCTCTTACCGATGTGGGCGCACTAAGCGTTACATTATTAACTGAGTACTGAGAATACAAAACGTGTTTTTTTTTAGTAAATCTTACATGATGGCACTTGGTTGCATTTAAATCCATTTTGTTGATTCTACACCAGTGGGAGATTGAATCTAGGTCTGCTTGTAAAAATTTAATATCGTCCATGGAGTCTATTGTATGATACAACTTTAAGTCGTCTGCGAATATAGAACATTTGCTATACTTAATATGGTTATTAATATCGTTAATGAACACCAGGAAAAGAATTGGGCCTAAATGTGAGCCTTGCGGTACTCCAGAGGTAGGAAAATATGCAAATGACTTGTATCCCTGCATAGTTACTCGTTGTGTTCTGTTGTACAAGTAAGACTTCACCCAGTTCAGAAGGTTTCCATGTATCCCGTAATATTTTAGTTTAGCCAATAGAATATTATGATTAACAGTATCGAAGGCACTACTGAAATCTGTGTAAATCGAGTCGATTACTTTATTACTATCGATACCATTTGCTAGATCAGTAGTATAGTTCAGAAGGTTTGTGACGGTGGATTTTTTAGAACAGAACCCATGTTGTTGACGTGATATCACGGTAGAAAAATGATTAGTCATTATTGGACATATTATAAACACAAATTAAGCACATATATATAGTGATGCTTGCCTGGATTTGAACCCGGAATCATCTGTTAAGATGCACGCGTTCTAACCACTGGGCATATGTACATACATATGATGAGCTGAGATGGCCCAGTGTACAACGTACATACGTTCATAACATATTTGTAAAGGTACACACAATATAACAAAAACAATAGTTATTAGGTGTAAATGACAAATTGCGTAAATTTATTTACAACTGGGAACGATACGTTGCGAAATTGTATTACGTCTACCACGAACATTTTAAACTTTGCTTATTAGTTAGGTAACTAAAAATTCCCAAAGACGCGAATTCACGCATTCAAATATTTTACAAAATATATCACACAATATTTATTTATTATAGTATTGCTTTAAAGAATTATAAACAAAATTGATGGGCCAAGACAAATTCTAGAGTTATTACTTAATTTTTGAGAGATTATAATCGTAATAATTAAAAACCCCGTCAACATCCATCTCTAAACAAAACACTACAGTTATTATTAAAGACAGTACAATTTTTTTAAAACTCTTAACTGTTTGTTTTTGAAATTCTTGTAGAACAATCTAGATCTGATAATTTCTAGTAGGTAATTTGGGAATGTAAAAACAAGTTACATATTGTATCAGAGTAAGCCTAAAAATAATGCTTACAAATGAATATAATTTAATTATAACGATATCAAGCACAAGTGCCCCACTAGCATGGTAAAGGGAAACCAATTACTATAATTTAAAGCTTTTCCACGGTTATACATTGTCGCAGGGCAGGTGGCCGAGTAAGAATCTTCTAAATTGTGTCTATGCCGTTAAGGGGACATAATAATAATTATTAACCCATTAGTTTTTACTATTACCAAAAAAATCTAGGTACAAATGTACTATAGGTAGGAAACTATGTATGTATGTATTTATATAGCAATATATGAAATTTCAATATATTATTATCAAAGGCAAAATTCATACATAAAATAACTTGGAACATTTTGAAGAACATAGGCAAAGGTAACAAATAAAAAAAAAAAACAATAATAGTAGTCTAAAATATATCACCTTCACTGTTTTTTAAAAACATTTAAGTGTAATGAACTGCAGAAAAACTTATCTACTTGTTAATATTCATTTATAATTATGTTATGCTTAATTTTATTATATTATTATATAAGGTGACACGGCTAACGGAATGTAAACAAATCAAAACATTGTTGTTTATTACAGGCATTTAGATAAATATTGCATTTTAATCAATGTAACCTGCAAACAATGCAAAACCAAATGTTCTTAGTAATTGAAAATGTATGATTTACTATCTTTCTCTCAAATAGCTTTCCAATAAGATTATAAGAATGAGTAGAAAGTGTATGCTATTGTACTATATTAAAGACTACCCCAAGAGTAGTTGAATGATTCTCGAGATCAATCACTGGCTGGATTTTGTCGGAAAAATTTTAGAATCAGTTAATACAATTGATAGTTAAAAATCAAATATTGAGCGTGGGGTAACTTTCCTCACAATAATATAAGTGAATTTATTTTTCTGAATAAATATATATTATTTTAAAAAGAACAGCGTTAATATAAAAACAATGATTACCTGTTAAAATATTGTGCTTAGCTAAAGGAAACCGTTAATTAATTCTATTACGAAATGCAATTGTTTGCAAACCATTTTTTATTTATTGGATTTGTATGACTTACATGAACTATTTCTGCGCGGGTAAAAGTTTTACTATAAAAAAGACACACTTGAAAAAATGGAAAACTTTTACTGTCTATATCGTTGAAAATTAAACAAAAAATATTACAAAGTTAATTGTTTATAATCCGATTTGCGGCGAAACACACTTTGATTTAAAGTTTGAAGTTTGAACTGCAATATTGACACTTTGCGTACTGACTGTGACGTAAAGAGTTGTCAAATTTGACATTGATAACTATCGTAAGAAAATCGAAATCTTGGAAATGCTGTTAGCAAGCTGTGTATAAATTATGTATTATTACTTTTTGCGCAATTACCTTAACAATAGACTTGAATCCAGGACTTGATATTTGAAGTCTTAGAAAACATTTTTAAGCGTAAGCTTAAACATAAGCTAAAATGTCATTAAAAACTATTAATGTACCTACTATAAGTCCAATGATAAAGAACGAAGAGTGAAGACTTTCGCTTTATATATTGCTGTGCTTATTAAATAACATAATACTATAACAATATAACACTATCGGTATATACCAACTTATAAATTATAGTGATCCACAAAAAGAAACCAATAAAACACACATTACATTCCTATTCATTTTATTTATAAAGTAAAAAGTAGGTATTTTATTTAAGTAGGCTTGTTAAATCATTTGTGATTCATCATACTACAGATTTGAATTAAATGTTATATTATCATCAGGTATTACAAGAATGCATCGATTCAATGCACATTTACACTTTCACATGGTACATGCTCGGTAAATTAATAATGATAAATGTCAAGTGTCATTTGTCACGTCAAATGTCATGGTTATAAAAGTTTTTTTTTTTTACTTTTTAGATGGATCTAAATGATATAAAACAGTGCCTAAAATTGTGTAATGAAATAATCAGTTTGACGTAACTCTTAACTAGTGATCAACAAACGAAAAAATAAATATAACTAATAACTATATGACTTCTCAGTTTTGTAAAATTACTTTTGTTGTAATCATTTGATAAGGTCTTGAATCAGATCATTAGACTGCATTTGAAAAAAGTAAACAATTTATACAAGGGAGGTTAAAACTGAACCCAATAAAAATGTGGGATAATATAATAGATTATTTGAAGGATCCACTATTAGTAGTTAAAGTACAGAACTTTTTTGGTGTCATCTATAAAAAGAACAATTCAAGTGATGAAACGAGTATCATTCATTCTGATAGAAATAATTCTGAAGATGATAGTACGAGGCAGCACAAGAGAATCCCCAGTGATATATCGGGGACCTCACAGTCTTCTTGTGAGACTGATACTTCATCAGAATGTCAAGAAGAAGTGGAATGTTTGATCAATAACAAATTCTGGTACTACTTATTTGTACTAGGAACTGCACTGGGTGATGAAATATTTTATGCAACATTTATACCATTTTGGTTTTGGAATATTGATGGTGCCGTTGGGAGAAGAGTTGTGTTAGTGTGGACTATTGTTATGTATATAGGTAGGAAGTGTTTGATTTTTCTATAAAATAATAATACAGACATCTATAGTCTCATATTCTGACCTATATTATCTCATTTCATGCTCAACAACTTCCTTAACAACTTAAATACCACTAATGTTTAGTGATTCTAAAAGAAGATTGTGCATTTTTATTTTTATTGGTTTAATTTCGTTGTCACCTTATACTAATATTTATATATTAAACAGAGGCCATCTTGTATTGTTAAAATGATAATTTTGATTCCCACCTCTTACCCCATTATTGTATCAACTTTTAAAATGAGATTATAAAAATAAATATTTGTAACTCCTAAATACTTAATGTAACAATGCATTACTGTTTATTATTTATTATTATTATATTGTCATTTAGAATAATTGAGAACCAAGATATGTTTCGTTTGTGTGTAAGTTTCCCAAGTGGATATAAGAACTAGATAAATTTCTTTGTCCCATTTTAATAGTATGTTTTTTACATTAAATAAAAACACAAGATGTATGTTTATTTACTTTATAGTATTAGTGTGATGTAAAAAGTATAGGGAATGATTAACATTTATCTATATGATAAATCTTCCATTTTTCAGGTCAAGGCTTCAAAGATATAATAAGATGGCCTCGGCCCGGTTATCCAGTTAAGAAGCTGCAGGATAAGTGGGCAATAGAGTATGGTATGCCCTCAACCCACGCTATGGTCGGTGTTTCAATACCATTTTCAGTCTTATTTTATACCATGAATAGGTACCAGTATCCTGTGCACTGGGGAGTCATAATAGCAGTGTCTTGGTGTACATTGATATGTGTTAGCAGAGTTTATCTCGGGATGCATAGCATTCTGGTAAGGAATTAAGAATTTGTAATTTATTAATAAGTGAATTAAAGAAAAATATTGTCAATTGCTTATCATATATGAAATTAATCTATACATGACATTGATCTTAAGTAGCCTTTTGATAATTTTTCTAATGTTTTAAGTTCGGTCATTTAAAATAAACTGTTATTGCCAGACATAATGATTATTAGAAAATCAACAATGAATCAAGTTTATGTTAGATTCTGTTAATTAATTGTTTTGATTTTGATCATTAAGCACCCGGAATATGAAAATATATTTATTACTTCTGAAAACAATCTTTTACAATAAGAAGAGAACCCCCTCCCAACAATATAACCCATGTAAATCTACAATATTATTTAAAAATATATACATAACATATATTTTATTTATTTATAGGATATAGCAGCAGGTCTGTTGTTGTCATCGGCATTGCTGGTAGTCTTGATCCCTGTAGTGGACCGACTGGATTGGTTTTTGCTAACTTCCCAATGGTCACCTCTACTAGTCATCACCATCTCGATTCTTGTTATTGTATATCACCCACAATCAGACAAGTGGACACCCACAAGGTAAGCAAAGAAAATGTGAACCTTATAAAAATCTCAAATCAAAGTAAAAATTACAGGCAAATTAGTGAGGATGGCTTATTGAGCTTGAACTGACAGATAATTTGATGTTTTATTTACCAATGTTAAATTTACTTTGGTAGTTTTATAATTTATATGAATCAATGGTATGTAAGACTAGGCATTAGATCGCATAAGATGATTTTACCCTCACGGCTTATCAAAAAATGTTTCATACAAAAAAAAACTTGTCACTTAAAGATATCATGACATCATGACATTTATGCATGAATTAGTTTTAAGTGGTAACTTGATTGGTGTGTGAACGAATTAATTGCTTTATAATGTATGTGGTGTATACTGTATGTTTCCCAGTTACAATTAAAAAAAAAAAAAAAAAAGTGACTTGACATCCCCAGGGGCGACACGACGATGATAGTGTGCGTGTGCGCCGGCATCCTGACGGGCTCGTGGCGTGTCAATAAATGTTTCATACAAAAATAAAACTTGTCACTTAAAGATATAATAATGACATCATGACATTTATGCATGAATTAGTTTTAAGTGGTAACTTGATTTGTGTGTGAACGAATTCATTGCTTTATAACGTATGTTTTAATAAAAAAATTATAATAAAAAAAAAATGATTTAAATAAAACTAGATATACCGGATTTGAATCGCGTATATTAATAAAAAAAAAAATAAAATAAAAAAATAAAAGAAAAAAAAATAATAATTATTATTATACGCGATTCAAATCCGGTATAACTAGTTTTATTTAAATGTGTAATAATCGCGAAAATTTAAGACAACACTAAAAAAAAAATGACTTGACATCCCCAGGGGCGACACGACGATGATAGTGAGCGTGTGCGCCGGCATCCTGACGGGTTCGTGGACGAACTACCAGTTAGGCAACATGTCGGCCAGCCCGCTGGCGCCGCCCTACGCAGTGGAGTGGCCGAGCGTGGATATGTGGGGTTGCACGCTGCTGCGGACCACGCTGGGCTTCTGCGGCGTGCTGGCCACGCGCGCGCTCGCCAAGTCCGTGTCGTTCGCGCTGGCGTGCGCCCTGCTCGGCGCCAGCACCGTCATCGTCGAGTACTCCTACAAGTACATCACGTACGGCCTCATCGGTTTCAACACCACCTACGTGCTGCCCACAGTCTTCGATCTGCTGTTCATAAACAGGCCGACCTACTATACCGAGATTTAGTCGCATCCGAGCTTCGTGGGAAAGTGTCCTTATTAAACAATTCGATATTGTAACGAGAGTTGAACTTACATGATTTGTTGAATTTAAATATTTACTCCTTCGATGTAATTTTTACTAGTTCATTCCAAATATATAGGTAGGTAGTTGTTAATTTTATAAATTGTAATGTAATATAAATTCTTAGTATTCGTATGTATGGTCGATATACATAATATGTAAATAGATTATAGCCTAGTCTTAGAACTGTTCTTTTTTAAGTTTTTATTATATATAATTGGGTATTTTTAATTTTTTTCCTTATTACTGTAATGTCTAATTGTTTTGTCCAAACCAAGAAGCGCCATCTATCGTACGTCAATGGTACTACATTGGAAACAATCACACTAGTGCAGCGAGTGCACACAATCAAACAATGCATGCACAAATGGAATACGAACAAATACAAGCACAAATTTTATATATGAAAATATTTTATGTTCATAATTTAACATTATGACGTCACAAAAGAATCACGTGACTTTTTACCTCATTTATGTTTTTTTTTAAATATATTGTTAGCAACACACTCATCGTATGTGATTAATTAAATTTTGCGTCCATGATCAACATAATTTATTACATTATTAAATTTAAATAAAAATGATAATTGTTTTTATAAACTATCTTTTATATTCTTAGAAGCAACACATTTTCTTCTCATTCTAGTCCTTCCTAAACGAAGAAATTACCATTAAAGTATTCCATTATCATAAACTAACTTTGAACTTATATATTAATAAAATAATATGAATCCAAAAGAAGCTCTGAAAATACAGGGCAACTAATTGATATATTTATTCCGTTATATACTAAACATTAATGTGGAACATAAAATTTATTATTTTAAATATGTCGAATCTGGGCTGCAACCCCAAAGTGATCCAAATTTTTTTTTCTTTTTTATCATTAACTGATGATGTCCCATGTAAATTTATGGTGGGAGACGCCATGGAATCCCATAAAAAACCAGATTTATATTTTTGCAAATTTAGTCAGAGGAAAAGGGTGGGTGTCCAAAAGTGCCCCAAAAAATTTAGGACCACTTTTGGGCTGGATTCGACATGTTTACTTTTATTTTTTAACACTAAATTTCCAAACGCCAACCTATTTAGTGACTGGTTATAGTATCCATATTTTTTTTAATGATTTTCCTCCTGAAGCGCCAGATATCAAAGTAATGACTACAAAACATTAACCTTAATTAACATCACCACACAAAACAGATTAAAATTGGGACTATTTATAAATAGACTTGTAATTATTTTTTTTAATTATTTCGAAATATTATCTGTACTGCAATTCTTTTATTGTTTATGAATGGAAAAGTAGTCATGTCAATTTGCGCGGATAATATTTTAAAAGGTAATTAATACACACAAATATTCAAATGTTTGCTGTCGAATTCCTTGTTATTGTTTTAATTGTTAATAATCAATAAGTAACAAAAAATTACGTTTAATCTGTGTTGGTGTGGTGCTTTGCGGTCATATGTTACTGTATAGGTCTACAACGCAACAAATATTTGATAGCAACAGTTGCTATGCTCTAGACGTAATAGGCAATAGCATCACAGATCTCTGCCGCTATCTATTTAAACAAACTATGATTACAATTTACATTTTGACATCAGTATCATAGATAACGAGAACTAACGCCAAAAGACAAGTGTCCCCATTTTTGCCTTTTAGAACTTAAGTACAATAGTATTCTTCGTTGTAATCTAAAAATATAATTTATTATCATAAGATTAAATCGCGTGTTATTACGTTTTTGTTATTCATTACCATAAATTCGAAATAAATATATTTTTGATACATTAAAATCTTACATTCTTGTATAAATTAAAAAAAAAGTTAACATATATAATATGTCATATTACATATACACCCTACATTTATTAAGCATAGTTTTTATAAGGAAAATTTGAACGTGTCTGGTTATATAAATCGTTTAATTATTGATAGTACTAGGATGTTTACAATTAAGCCCAAGACCTTGTTATAGATATAAAAAAAAACATCACACTAAATAATAATCAATGCAGGTTACAAAATAGTATAATTTATATTGCCGAGTTACATAGGAACTTTGATATTTTTCATTAATTTAGAAAATATGTATATTTAGAATTGGGAAATTAATCTTAGAACAAAATGTGATTGTAATAATAGCATGTTTTAAATTGACTGTATATACAAGCTGTTACTAATTAATTTATTATACGCACAGAGCACCGCAATGTCGTGAACTGGTGATAACTTACGATAAGGCTACTGCCATACAACACAATTGCACAGACGTACCTATATTAAAATATTTTTATAACGATTGTATTGTTTTATTTAACATCTTTATCAGTTTGATACGGCGGAGACAAAGTTTATTTCATTTTAAATGATACGAGCTCTTTGTTTAGCAATGTTTTATACCTAAAAGGTATGAAATGAAACGATAGATAAATATATATAATTTCCTTCTAGTATCGTATGCATTTCTAATATTTTGATGTTTTAACATTTGAAATCAACTAAATATAACTTAATCAAGTGTCAATAATATGATACATTACTATATCATTATGTTTTTCAACTATGAGTTTTGAAACATAGGCGAGGTCTATCATACGGCATCACGAAAGACTGATAAATTCGCTTATACTGTAAGATTTCTATAGACCAACAAAAGTATTTAGAGACGAAGTTAAGGGCAACATAGAGCTATTTAAAAATATATGTATTAAACTTGTGATTTGTAATTTATCGAGATGGCCCAGTGGTTAGAACGCGTGCATCTTAACCGATGATTGCGGGTTCAAACCCAGGCAAGCACCACTGATTCATGTGCTTAATTTGTCTTTATAATTCATCTCGTGCTCAGCGGTGAAGGAAAACATCGTGAGGAAACCTGCATGTGACAAATTTCATAGAAATTGTGCCACATGTGTATTCCACCAACCCGCATTGGAACAGCGTGGTGGAATATGTTCCAAACCTTCTCCTCAAAGGGAGAGGAGGCCTTTAGCCCAGCAGTGGGAATTTACAGGCTGTTGTTGTTGTAATTTATCGAGGCTCTTATATATTTGAAGTATTTACGAAAAACAGTCATCCGCGATTTCTATAGTCCAATTTTATAGAGTGATCAAAGGTTCTAGGTCTAAGAAAGCCCTGATTGTTTCACAATATGCTCTATTGGCAAAGTTATAATATCATGGGCAGGCTGGCAGAACCTAGGATGATTAAACTTCAAAATCTTGAGCGCACCTGTGTATTGTATTGTAGCTTACGCTTTTATATAAATAATATATCCATTGTGAAGATATCTAATCCATAAGATTATCCGCCACAGTCGAATTAAGGGAACAATGTTCCTAACAAAATTTGATGACTTTATGAAACGGATTTGGTACTCGTTTTAAAATTTTATAATTCATAGAATTGTTCCCCAGATAATAAGAATATTATAATATAGAAATATTGAGAATTATTTTTGTAAATACTTGTTAAAATGAGGTTGGATTAAAAACGTATAGTACAAATTTCGCCCAGTAAATTATTATTACATAGATATAAAGAAAACTAATTCAAACGTTCACCTTTAGTGAATGAACGTATGGCAGTTGTTTTAATTCGACTGATATTTTTTTTTCGGGCAACATTAAATGAATTATTTATAATGTTTATTTTTTTATGCAAAATTATAAAGTAAATAACAATGCTTTGATAGATGGGCCTAGCGAACCTATTCAGCATTTGTTAATTGCGGTTCAAAGTCTGTATATTGGGTACTTGGAAATTATTATTTTAAATGTATATCGAAAAATGATACTCCTCTAAAATATATTTTAAGGTTTTTAAGAACATTTTCTTCATGCGTAGGCTTTCAATTAGTTTTCGATTGTTTAACTTATGTTATTTTTAAAGAAATGCTAATAGTAACTTTGAAACCGTCAATTTGTGGAGTAAAAATATTGTGGCGGCTTGTACGCCGCTGGTTGTCATAATGGGGATGAAATCAAAAAGCATATGATATATTATTTTATATATTGTAACTGAAAACGATATATATGTTACAAATAATAATAGAGAAACTTAGCTGTACTACGTGAATATAATTCGTGTACAACGAACTTATATATAGAAATAATAAAAATAAATTAAAAGTGAATATTTGCGTCAAAAGGTTGGCGTACACCATCACACTATGAAATAGAATGTTATATATTTATATTAAATCTTTGATATCATCAGGCGGTTCTGTTCCAATCTGATTATATTTATCAACACATAAATTAAATATATAAAATCATATCTTAATCTAAATCATAAACTTCAAAAGTTTATTTATTTATTGTAAAATAAAAAAAAAGGATTAAATGCCGTTCGTATCGATAATTTGACTCAATGAGTATTTGTTTCAAGTCGAGAAATAAAATATCTGTATTATTCAAACATGTTATAATTTAATAAAATACAACGACTAGCAGAACATACGTTCAAATATTTTTACAATTAACGAACTAGAGGCCTACTTGAGTTGGATCGTGCGATCGTGTACGCCGACCGGCGCTTCACCGACGAGAAATTCGGCGGTCGAGTTGTATAACTGCACACTAAACACTAAACTTATACAATAACCAGCTGATTCTTAACAAACATTTGTCTACTGTAACCTAATCGCGTTAAACGTTTTCGTAGTTGAAAACTCTGCGGCGCGACGATAAAAACGGCCTTAACCGCTGTTTTCTCACGAAAGTTAGGGCAAGACCGTACAATATATATCGTTTATAACTGGCCTAATTTACAATGCCTTCCTCGAATTTTATTATCAAGAGTATAAAATAAATAAAATACATATAACACACATATTTAATAGAACATAGTATTTCTAGTAACACAATATAAATATTCAATATTTAGGAAGACATTTTGAATTGTTACATATGCTCCATTTCATTACAGACTATACATTAAAAAAAAAAACTTACAAAAAGTGAAAGGAAAAATTATTCAGCCAAATATATAATAAATTAAAAATTGTCATAATGTGTTCTAGTTTCACTTTTTTTTTTAAATTTATAACATGTTGTAACGAAATGGAATCCTGGATATGTAACATTACAATAACTAAGCACTTAAAGGCTTAGTCGTGTCACTTTCGACCCACTTCAATATCAAATACATGACAAACAACAAATTGAGTCCTTAACTACGACAAACATAGTTTAGAGAAGAGTAACTTAGTAATTTAGTTACAACATTCAATATTCGAAGTAATTTAGAACATTACATTTCATACATCAATCAAAGATATGATATAATTAGTTGCTTAGATTAAGGCGCCATTTTTTTTAAACAATTATATACGGCAAGTATACCCACTATACAGGCATATATGAATATAAAATAGATTAAAAAACATTTCAACACAATTACTTTTTTTTAATTCGCTTTTAGCATAAGAAATATTTTTTAATCCTACTTTAAATATATATTTTTTAAATGATATAATAATAAAATACAAAACAAATGAAGAATAAAAAAATGGTTAAATATAACAGTAACAGTTCCAAATAATAGCTTAATGATATACTAAAGCACTTCTCTTGTTAATTGCATATTATTATATAATATGTACTTAAACGATGATTAAATGGAAATTATTAATATATCATTGAATCATGAGGAATTTGCCGGTAATATATAATTAATTCAACATGCTCTGTATATAGGTAAAGTATATAATAACAAGGCGTGTCATTGAATCTCTATTTTTTTTTATTATTTACATTTATCGTATATAATATGAAGTGGGTTTCAAGATTCTAATACAGTTTTACATTTGAATAACATATACGCTGTAATAGAGCTTATAATTCCTCGCTATATAATAATATGATAATATATACGATACAATTATTTTAACTTTGCCGCTCTGAAGCAGCGGTAAGTGGGTTCTCAGTAATCGCTATTAATTTTGTCACAGATATTTACGAAATTACCTGAAGTGCCCAAATACCATACTTCAGAGCGGCAAAGATAAAATATTCGTTTTGAACGATGTATGCAAGGTCAGGTCAATATTCTCTGTTGTAAGTGACACCGCTGTTGTACGACGCGTCTTATCAGGCGACGTTGATGGGGTTGGCGTTCTGTCGCAGTTTCTCGAACAGACTGTCGCTGTCGCTGTCACTGTCATACATCTGAAAGAGAAAGAAAGCTTGAGTAAATTTCATCTTTTTAATTTGTAATACAGACTACGAGCTCAATAAGGTTACGGTTGTAATATTTCCGGTAAATAATATACTACACTAGCTGTACCCACGACGTTATACGCGTTTGAATTTAACAAAAAAGAATATTAGTATAGCCTAAGTTTCTCCTTATTATATCAGTGAGAGTTTCGTCAAAATCGGTCCAGCCGTTCCAGAGATTAGCCGGAACAAACAGGCAGACAGAAAAATTGTAAAAAAATATTATTTTGGTATGTGTACCGTGTATACATACATATGCATTGAGTCAAAAAGGGCTATTTTAATATTACAAACATACACTCCAATTTTATTATATGTGTAGATGAGCTGTACATTTACTCAATCTTCGTTGACAATAACTGTTTGTCTGTCTGGCATAAATATATAATATAAATATGAGACAACATCACATACATTACTCTGATCCCAATGTAAGTAGCTGAAGCACTTGTGTTATGGAAATCAGAAGTAACGACGGTACCACGAACACCCAGACCCAAGACAACATAGAAAACTAATGGTAATCTACATCGACTCGGCCGGGAATCGAACCCGGGACCTCAGAGTGGCGTACCCATGAAAACCGGTGTACACACCACTCGACCATGGAGGTCGTCAAATCAAATCGGCAAATCGTCATGAAATATATGAAACACGATCGTAATCTGGTTGGTAACGAGTACTCACATCGTCGTCGCTGTCGTCTTCGTCGTCGTCGGGCGCGAAGAGCGCGCAGACGCGTGCGGAGCGCGCGAGGCGGCGCGGCGTGCGGCCCGCGTAGTCGCGCGCGTCCGCCGCGCCGCCGCAGCGCTGCAGCAGGAACTTCGCGAGGGAAACGTCCCCGCGACGCGCCGCCACGTGCAGTGGCGTCCAACCCGCCAGACCTTCCTATGGTAGAAGACACTCATGAGCTACTTCATATAGTACCAACTAACTATATCGCTCATACAGAACGACATCGTCACAATTGCAAAAATATCTAAAATTACTTTTTCATTGCAAACGATCTCATTTCGTACATACGTTCTAGTTTAATATTGTCAGAATTATTGTTTCAATAGTTTTTGATAGATGTCTTTTGATAGATGGGCAAATCGGCCACCTGATGGTAAGTAGTTCGCACCGTCAATGACGCCGCAAGAAACAGTACCCAAACTCAAACTCAAATTCCTTCATTCAACATAGAAGCATTACCCTTATTGATTGATGGTCAAAGTAAACATTACCACTGCTTCGGAAAAAGGAAACTGACCTGAGAAGAACCGGCGAAAGAAACTTAGCGGGTCTTCTTTTTTGTTAAATTAATTTGATACATTCCTTACATAAACTAAAGTGTTATATCCCTTGTGCCTGTTACACTGACTCACCATTCAAACCGGAACTCAATAGTACTACGTACTACTGTCCGGAGAATATCTGATATCTACAGTCAAGTAGATAGAATTGATAAAAAATATTATCATTAATATTGCGCATATACTAATTATCATAGTATCGATCATTACTAGACATAAAATGTCTCGCATATAAATATATGAGCACCGATAAGGTTAACCGTTTAAAAACTATGTGTGGGCGTTTCTTTAGGGAAAATGTGGGGTTTTTCAATGAAGCACTCTGACCTCCGTAAAACCCTGGGGTTATGCAGGCAGACTTTGGCAGCGGGCGCAAGGTTGATCCAACTTTATGCGTGTTGGAGGCGGAAAAAAACCCAACACTTATCGCGTTATCAAGAGATTAGTCGACGGACTGATTAGCGGATTTCCCCCAGGTACCTTTGTGACTCAAGCGTTACGGACCCGTTACAAAGAGAAAGGTCTTAGAGATACATGGGTAATATATTGAAAGTATATTGTTTGAGCTGAGATGGCCCAGTGGTTAGAACGCGTGCATCTTAACCGATGATTGCGGTTACAAACCCAGGCAAGCACCACTATATATATGTGCTTAATTTATGTTTATAATTCATCTCGCGCTCGACGGTGAAAGAAAACATCGTGAGGAAACCTGCATTTGTCTAATTTCACCGAAATTCTGCCACATATGTATTCCACCAACCCGCATTGGAACAGCGTGGTGGAATATGTTCCAAACCCTCTCCTTAATGGAAGAGGAGGCCTTATGCCAGCAGTAGGAAATTTACAGGCTGTTACTTTACTTTTATATTGTTTGAATCGTCACAGAGTACAGTATCTGTATCTATCGTATCATTAAAATATTTTGCAAAGTTTATTAAGAATTGCAAATAGAACTCACCCTGGCGTTAATGTCGGCTCCAAAATAGACCAGTACTTGGAGCGACTCGATGTGTCCCGCTGTGGCTGCGAGGTGCACACACGTCTGACCTAAAACAACAAATATTATACATTATACAAAACGTTCAAACGCACATCATTTACTAATCACTACAAGAATTTGCTTGCAGGGTTTTCAAAGCTACGCTAAGCTTAGGGTACTATTGCTGGAAAATTGTATCGAGTCCTAATTTGAAGGACAAGTGAGCTTTTTTCGAAATTCTCGTAGAGCCTGTGTCTATGGACCAAGGACACCACTTGCAATCAACTGGCTCATGTACTTGTCTGGCATCCTGACATAAAAAAACCCTTTTTTTTTTCAACAAATAAGATACAAATCTTCTAATATGTTTACTAGTGGTAACTTTAATTATATTCATGTTGAAAACATCGATTAAGGAAAATAGAAAGACATATTATATTCTATGAATATTAAGTAGTAGTTACTAGGTATTTTCGATGTTAATAGTTTAAATTTTTTTTAGAAAAACCTAAGTAAAAAATGCAACACTAAACGTAATTTCACGAAAGTCATTCATTACACTGAATTATATATATAATAATCCGACTAAATAATAAAAAAATGTTACAAACAGGATTCGTATAAAAATATAAGATGCCTATTTTTAAATCGTAGGGTTATAATTAATATACTAATAGTTATTTCCTCCCTACAAAGTTGAAACATCCAAACAATACCTAACTAGCTCCAAATTCCGATTACCTAGACCCAATAATTACTGGGCGTTGATAATTATTCATTCGGACAAATTATTCTTTAAGTAAAGATTAATAAAATGATGTAATAGAAATAAGCGAATTCTAGGTATTTGATAAATAAAATGCAAGATTATGATCAAAGATCAGCAAGATCCGGTTCAGAATGATTATTCAGACAAAACTGTAAAGAATATTCTTCATCACCGGTGTATCCAGAATCAATAGATGAAGTTGGAAATACTCCAAAACTATTTCGACCGCGTCGAAAATAAATCGCTGAAATCCAGGCTTTTTTTAAGTTTACAAATTGTATGAGCATTTACAAATTCCATTTTATTTTAAGATTAAATATAATAATAGTACCGTCGAAATAACGACAAGGCTAACTATGCTAACTTTTCATACTGACTAGTAACTAAAAAATCTGTATTTAATTAGGCACGTACGTCATTTTTAAAAATGGAACAGTAAATTTCTTTTTTTAAAATTCATATTCAGAAATATAAGAATAGCGATATAGATAATTATTATTGTCATTATTACATAAAGGAATTTAAATTTAAACAAAACTTTAATGGGTATAAATTAATTACAAATTAATTTACTCGCATTTGAATAACGTCCTCAAGGATTCATATCGGTCGAAACATACGACATAGCGACATAGCAAACTAGTTATATCCAATTATGAACTCCATTGACACGTGTAAATATGTACATACGTATATATATATATATATATATATATATATATATATCTAGAAACGCCGACATCACATAAACACGAGCATGATAGATTATGTCATATGAGAATATCACGTAGCGTTTATTAAAAACGAATTATTGTTTCAGAAACGATATTATCTGCTATTGGTGTATAAAAAAATTCCACTATTGATTACATCATATTAATCCAAGGTGGATGTGTGGTTAGGATAGATATGAGTGAGCGTTTAGTCACTTGTACTAGAGTAACGTAGTAAAAACAATACGCATGACACGAGGCTGTAAATATGTTTATATTATGCTATGAATTGCGATTATTTAAATTTTAAAACGCAACGTGTAGGTGCGGTGCGCGCGCGCCGCTCGCCGGACGGTGGCGGGGCGCGGCGAGGCGCGGCGGGGGACGGTGGGGTTTTCCCATTAATGTGACGACTGACGACCGACGCGCCAGCGAACTGCCCTCGCCATATAAGGCAGACGACATATATTTCGTTTCCGTACTCGTAAATGTTAAACGTGGCTGCTTTCATACAAAATAATACGAACAGAAAACATTCTTTAAATACCAATCTATATACATACGTTTATTTACTACATGGCGAACGATGGAAGGACATATTATAAAACAATACAAGCAACCTTCACCACGGCACGATCCGCGACAAATGACGAAATTTTCACTATAGATACGAGTCAAGTACATGAAAAACCAGGTCAAACTGTGGAAAACCCCGACTTAAATTAAAAAAACAAATGATACTGATAACGTTAACATAGTTGAATACGTACGTGACATTCAGCCGAGGCAAATATATGCTTTAGTAACAATCTTTACATAAGCTGATACGATTTATTCAAGTCATTTATCGAGGAATAAATCACTAGTTTAAGGAATAGAGGAATCCCTAAATAACAAAAGACTAGCGACCGTCTCCAGCTTCGCACGGGTGTACATACGTCTCTTTTCGTTTAGCCTATGTAACTCGTGGATAATACAGCTTTCGAATGGTACAATTTTTTTTCAAATCGGTCTTGTACTTTTTGAGCCTATTCATTACAAAACAAACAAAAAAGTTTTCCTCTTTATAATATTAAGTATAGATATATTTGCATGGAATAAATAGGTTTTTCAATTCGATGCGTAACAGCGTATCGAAACTACTATTTCGAAATAGGTCGATCAGCTATTTCTGGTGCAATTCTGTTCTAATTATAATAGCTTCCCCTGACCGAATTTCCGTTACGACGGACTTACGAGCGCGTGCGCAAAATCGATATCCTTACCCCTATCATCTGATAAACCTTGATTCGACTTAACATAAATTAGGCGCATCATTTAATAGATTGGAATTTAATGGTTAGAATGCGTGCATCTTAACCGATGATTGCAGGTTCAAACCCAGACAAACACCACTGGATTATGCGCTTAATTTGTGTTTATAATTCATCCCGTGCTCGACGGCAAAGGAAAACACCATGCATGTGTCTAATTTCATCAAAAATCTGCCACATGTGTATTCCACTAATTTCCATTGGAACAGCGTGGTGGAATATGTAAAACGGAGAGGAGGCCTAAGCCCGGCAGTGAGAAATTCACAGTCTGGTTATGTTTATGTTTTATGTATTTTAAAGGTTCAATAATTACACTGAAAAATATACACGTGTAAAGAAGCTTATTTTGTAAAGATTTACATACATATATTGTAGAATAAAATGAGTCGATTTCAAACAAACGTCAACACTATAATTCATTACGACACGGTACTTGTGTAATTTATCATATACTTTGGAAATACCAAGAAAATATAAATAGCGTAATCTATATATAATAAAGTCGACATCAAATATAATATACAAATCAGACTGTGAATAAATGAACTGTTAATGATTTATATATTCGATCACACTTAAAACATAAGAGGACAACAACAACAACAGCCTGTAAATTCCCACTGCTGGGCTAAAGGCCTCCTCTCCCTTTGAGGAGAAGGTTTGAAACATATTCCAGCACGCTGTTCCAATCCGGGTTGGTGGAATACACATGTGAAACAATTTCTATGAAATTTGGCACATGCAGGTTTCCTCACGATGTTTTTCTTCACCGCTGAGCACGATATGAATTACAAAGTCAAATTAAGCACATGACTCAGCGGTGCTTGCCTGAGTTTGAACCCGCAATCATCGGTTAAGATGCACGCGTTCTATCCACTGGGCCATCTCGACTCGACATAAGAGGACAATTGACGGTAATCACAGAAAAGAGATAGATGACGCACAAAAAGCGTCGATAAGATTGTAACCTAGTAACGATGAGGAAAAGAATTCGAAACACTTAAAAGATAACGGCCTATGTTCGGGTACTGTTCATATATCTAGGGATCGAATGTGTCCACACGTCGGTACGCGGTAACTAAAGAGGTTTCATTCCAACAGCAGACTGTTTCAAACATAAAAAAATAATAACCAAGTAACTAAGACTGATAAAATATTTATTATAGATAACAATAGTACATTGAGGTGGAGTAAAAGTAAGAGGATGCAGTTTATATAATCGCACGATAACAGTTAAGCCCGTTTGGGATTTCCGTAGTTGTATTTTTATAATTGTATGTATACTTTCACGTGGGAATAACCCGAAAGAATCATCATTACAGTTGATATTGTCCTAATACCATTACGGAATGGCGTTGCGCTTCGTCGACTTCTGCGGTTTTCCTGAGACGACGTCAATTATTTCACATAGGTTTCCCTTAAAGTTTCTAAGTAAAACGATAAAATAAAAAATAAAAACATAATTTATTACATTTAGTGTGTAACGTATAGCTCTAGATATCCACCTATGTTTATCTGACGAAGTAGGTATTATTGTTACAAAATTTCATACTGAATAAATTTTAAGTAAATAATATTAACAAACGAAGATGAATCGGTTGAACGTACCAGATGTAGATAGAATGGCAAAGAATCGACCGTGGGTTTTTTTGCATTCATGTAACCACCTTTCAATTAGCGCGCTCGCTGAGATCGGGTAGCCCAAACGTTTCGTTTCACGAATAGGCACACGCTTTCACTGCTAGCCGGTTCGTTCTGTTACGCCAGCGCCTGACTTTGGGAATACCCACGGGTCGTCGTGACCGCGGACCGCGGGCCAACCTACCGTATTTATACAGTTCGGTATCTTCAACGTGTGTGGGTTATTCCAAAATCTTTAGATTGTTATTACTTCGCAAACTAACAGGTTTTGATATAATCATCAATTTTTATATTCTTAACTCCGATCATAAGAAATAACCGCCAAGGAAATATGTAGACAATTCAAAACTTGGATGTAAAATAATCATGACATATAAACTTCGCTTCAAAGACGACGCTACACGAACGGGTAAAACCAAATGCAAATGAAGAATACAAAGCTGAAAGTGTTGAGGCGAGAATAAGACATTGTATAACGCCGGAAAAACCGTACGTAAGTTTATTATTTCGACCGGCAGAAATGTTTTGTTTATTGAAATTTACGAAATCGGGAAAATCCAAACGTACACTAGATATTACTTTGTCTGACTTTGATTTCATGTGGATTATTTCAGAATCGAAGATAACGAATAATGAAAACAATTCCATGTATGTTTTTTCCGCAAACACTAACTGAATTGGTTGGTATATTCGTATAAACCGCGACTCAAAACCAGATAGAGTTCTGAGTAATGATGCGTTAATTCGTAAGTTTAGGAATTGAATTTATACGAATACTTTTTGTACTATATAGTTATTTTCCTGTGCTGTGGGAATTTGATGGCACAGAGCACAATTGAGACCTTGAAAACCCAAGCCGGCGACTGAACGCGTAAACAACGTCTGTGTATATAAACTGGTTTCTATTACAATTCAAGATCCTAGTGAAACCGATTTTTTTATAATGATGACGTGTTCTCGCGTGCTGTGTCCTGATGGACAATTCTTCATAGGACAATGCCATCCGGTGAAGGTAAACAGCCTCTGATATCCGCAAACCACTTCTATATCCGTTATGCAATTACGATTAACATTCTACTGGACTATCCATGATCTAATTGATAACGCGGAAAGAATGACTTAAGTTTTATTTATCAATTAATTGATAAATAACCTTAATCTTGATCTTGCCCTCCATTTACGGACTTGTTCAGCGTGATATGTTCACTCACATTAAAAATGTCCAATGGATCAGCTACTTCCAAAACGCTTCGCAATTCGTGAACCTCTACGCTATAATAATCAATCAATCAATCAATCAATCGCTTATCAGAGATTAAAAAAATATATTAAAACATCTAAAATTAATAAAAATATCAATGAATTGTTCACAAAAGATATTTTTTCTCATAACGCTGTATCAATTCATTTATCGCATTGTATTGGAGGCCTTTGATGTTTCGTATCAAGAGGTCAAGATAAATGAAGATCTTATGATATCATTATATTTTTTTGTGATTGATATTCCAGTGCTACATAATTAAATAAATAGTTTAGGCCACGCTTATATTAAAAAGTTCAACTTCGAGAATATTTATATTCAAATCTGTTGTTAAAAAACATGTTTAAATATTATAAATTAAGCAAATAATACCGTCTCATTTTTGTATCGACTTTTATGTCAAGAGATATAAATAGAAGCAAAACAAATCGATAAAGTATTTTCCATTACACAAACGAGAGATAACATTACTTATATTTGGAATATATTAAAGATTACTAATCCATACTAACCCGTTCTATCCTTGATATCTAAAAGAGCAGCTTACAAAGGCAAATACCTATATCGAAATACCAAAGACAAGTTAATTGATGATAAATGTGAAATACAAATCGGCGCACTTTGAGAGCTAACCTTAAAACCGATTTTTAAGTACGCCGTGGCAGCAAAAGACATGATGCTCTTTTCGCTGTCGCCGTCTACTTGTGTGTGGGCACATTTTTATTTTAAAGAGAATGATGGAAAAACCGATTATTGGGTATTTACTTGTGAATCACAAGCTGGTACTTTATGGTACATAGAAAACAATTAAGGGAATTGCAGCGCTGTGGGATTTCCGTATTGCGAATGAAATGAATGACAAAACAACAAAAAAAAATACACGTTTACAATTTCAATTGAATAAATAACTATATTCAATTGAATTTGAAATAATTAAACTTTATAATATTAATTTTTTTTTTCAAACAGGTCAAATGCAAACATTGTTTACAGTGTACACACGCAGATGTCGCGTGAATACAACTGTGTGTATTATTCTTTAATTAATATTTAGATACCAGATTAATAAGGAGGTCCGAGAGCATTGTAAAAAAGCTATATATTTATGAGAAATGTCTAACTAAATGAAGCTGCAGACGGAGCTCGTTTATTAATATTCCAGTTGTAATTATTATCTGTGACCCCAACGACCACTGTTATTATCTGTACGATGACGTCATTCGAATAACGTAGT
The DNA here is from genome assembly GCF_905220365.1 of Vanessa cardui. Taxonomy (NCBI): domain Eukaryota; kingdom Metazoa; phylum Arthropoda; class Insecta; order Lepidoptera; family Nymphalidae; genus Vanessa; species Vanessa cardui. The sequence continues at coordinate 3,151,281 of NC_061130.1, read as the reverse complement.
TCGTTACAATTACAAACGGATGCCATTACACTACTTAAGCTACTAGAATGATAATTTATCGAAAGATTTATTTTCGGCGCTTCGGAAATATTTCCAAAGTTAACACAATAACAGCAAACTCCTTATATTATTAAGTAATACTTAATAATATTTCCATGTGTATTATTTCCAAGTAATTAAAAGTTCAAGTATCTCTGCGAATTCGTAAAAGTACGCAAATGTTATCTAGCCGACAGTTTGAGGTTAATATTCGCTTTTAGAACATTATCTCAGAAAACGTTCGAAGTAAAATGTTAAGAGTATGTGTGCCAAAGGTTAGAAAAACGAGGGAATAGACGATAACGCGAATACTTGAGAGAAGATAACGTCTTGCGTCTAAGTTTAACGATCATTTCGAGGCTGTTGAGATATAAAAAAGGAATTGTAAACAATCATAAAAATATAATTAATACCAAATGTCTTTACGAGCCAGCTGATCACCTAAACAAGTTCATAGGAAAAGTTAGTTAGTGTTAAGTATACAATGGATAAATACCTTTGTAATTTTTCTGATTCAATATCGTCGAAAGCTTCCTAGGTGGGTGTTCTGGTACCGCCGACAGTAGCGCTTTCAAGCACTCTAGTCTCTTTCCAGCGACAGCTTTGTGAATGGGTGTCTCTCCGCTGACGTCTCTCATGGCCAAGGAGGCTCCGGCCCTGACTAACATTCTGGTGACGACGGCGTGACCGCTCATAACTGCGAGGTGAAGAGGCGTGTGGCCGTAGTCGTTGGGCACGTCCAGCCATGCCTTGTCTGGACACACTCTTATTAGTGTACCGACTGACTTTTCGCAACCATGAACCGCAGCAATGTGGAGTTGCCTAGAAGATAGTGGATTTTGTTAAAAAATAATACACAATTAATATAAGGAATCTAATCTTTACAAATGTAAAGTTAAATGCGTAAATTCGCGCGTGATCGATTCCGATAAATTATAAAAAAAATTCGATATATGTACAGGACATATTTACTATTGTGATAAATATTACATACCACAATACTTCTGAGTGTTTCTCACAATAAATACAAAAATCAAAACATGTGATTAAGCAAAAAATATTTGTTCCCACAGTTTTTTTTATCAGCTTCGTATTAAGAACATCTCAAACAACAACTCATCTACATCATAATATATTATATACAATATTAATTTAAGACTTAACATCAGAGAATAGCGACCAATTAATTTTGTTAGGTAAAAAAAATAATTGAAATCAATTACAAAGTCTGTTAAATGTATTAATCAAAACAAGATACTGCAGTTGTCAACGTGATAAAGAAAACAGTGAGAGCAACAAAGCGGGTTTTCCAATCTATTGAACCTTGCAAAATGGTGAATGCATTTTGTAAAATGTAACTATTTTACAATGAACATTAGCTTTGTAGCGAATAAACTTTTTATTTTGTATGTTGTTACAAAAAAGTATGCTCAATGGGTTGGAATTAGTATGTTATACACATGTGTTGAAGTTAAATAAAAGCTTGTTAAAACAGGAAAAGTTACTGTAGTTGAAATCTCAGTCCTATTCATATGTGAATAAGGTTCAAAATTGTATGGTTAAATATATTGATTGAAATGAACTAGCTGTAGATGAACTGTATACAGATAATATTAAATAAACAGACCATTACAAATACAGCCAAAAAATTAATAAAAAAAAAAATTATTATAATTATACTAATTAATATTTATTTAAATTATATTAAGCATTTGTTTCCTATTATTAAAAAAATACTATTCTGGTTACCAATAAAATATGGTAATATTTAAATTTAAAATGATTACAACACACTTATGTAAACATATATATAGTGTGACCTCAAACATTTGTACAGAGTTGAAACATTAAATAAAAACTAACCACAAAAACTCTTGTAGGTAGTTTGTTATAAAAAAAATATGTATTGTAATTACATAATATTAAATTTATAGGATAAAATAATGCACTGATCATTGACACGAGTGTAGGATATATAAAATTATATATTATTTAAATTCAAACAGGAAGCTGTAGCATCATGTTAAATTGGTAGTTGAGATAAGGAAGTCAGAATGTTAATTTTCATTTAACTGTGAATTATATATACAATAATTATAAATTTTATTTGCATAGAAATGATTATTATTAACATATTAAATTTACATAGTTATAGTATGAAATATTAATCTTTTTTGTAATAAATAACAACTAAAGTACCCACAAGGAGCAATGAAACAACTGTATTTTGTTAAAACACATAGGAAGATCCATTCGGAGACCGTAGTTTAACAATATTTTTAGTTCTGATAAGTAGAATCTCTAAGATAATTCATGACACTGGAAGGGATCATGATAATCAAATATAAGAAATGCCAATATTCATTTAATAATATGACAATAATAATAATATTTTTTCGAGTTTATTTATATTAACTCGAAAAATTAGTATATTCGAATATTACAACAAAATTTAAATAAATCTAATATTTGGTGTTATACTCAATACTCAAGAGTCAAAGGCTTGGTGGTCAACATGTTAATACAATCAGAGACTTAATATATTGTAAGTTGTAGTATGTTTAGTTGTTTCTTAATCATTTAAACATTTGCCTTTTAATGCATCCTAGCTTTATTTAAATTAGGAAACAAATACTCAAGATAAATATTGTATATTCATATGTATGAATGTATTAGTAATGGACAATATAACATACTTTTCTTACATAATGTAACATATTATTGAAAGCCATTTAGATTTGTTTTAAAGAAAGACAATAAGTTGACTTACGTATCACCGTCGTCATCCTGCTGGAATAATATGGCGAGTGGTGGGATATCCTGGGTTCTTTCGCTTTCGATAACTATTAAGGGGCCCTGGGTATTGGTCGGAAGATCACTGAGTTTAACATTTGACAGACACTCTGACAAACACAAGTCCACACCACTGTCGAGCTCTGTACAATCACTTATCACTTTTTTCTCATTTTCACTATCTAACCGATCTTCTCTTGTATCCAAATCATCCGAGGACAACAGCTGTTCACTCAACGGTCCAGATAAAAATCCAGAGTCCGTATTCTCGTCCTCGAAAATTTTTGTTTCGCAAACCTTTTTGGCACTCATTTTGATTATCACACTTTAGAATTAAATTATATTATACCTATAACGTATATTTCAATAAAAATTATTAAATTTATACTTCGTAATGACACAATAACATGTTTTGAAATATTATGTTTATGCTCTTAAAGAAGCAACCGTATCGCTGCAAGTACGCGTGCGCAATGAGCATGAGGACAAGATGCCATCACAAAATGGAAAATGAAAATGGAATGGGGAATGAATGAGCTCAATGTGATTATGTAGTAACGTCACAGCAACTTTGAACTTTATCAACGTCAACAACTGCGTAGAAGGGAATTTCACAACAATCGGATATTCGGCTAGCAAAATATATAAAACTTATCGTTTTAATTTATTTAGCAATGTGTTTTGAAAATCAGCATCGATGCTCATAATAATGAAAAGTGTTTTAATAAGGACTAACCTTAGGTTCCAATTATTATTTATACATGGATATAAATATTGAGAGGAACCAATAAGAAACTCAAAAGTTCCTCTTTTTCATCAATCATATACATATATGTACTAATCTATAATACGTATGAAAATTTTAAATATTCATTGCATTTAATAGAAAGGATTATATAAAATTACGAAGCTGCATGCTATAATATTTTTGCCTTTTTTATAGTACAGTTTAAAAGAAAAAACAAATACGGTGACAATACATTGACATTTGAAATATGATTTTGAAAGTAAACAATCACATTGAAAGTTTGTTTTAGTTTGAATTTATTTTCAAATTTTAGTTAGGTTTTCTGTTTATAAGTTACTACTGACTTTATTTTTCTTTTGTGATGTTTGGAGAGAAAGTAATAGAACTGTTAAAAGAAGCGGAGAGAAACCGCGAGACAATTGATTTATATAATGTAAATATCTTGATATCTTTCTAAGATCTTTGGAATACTGCTAAAAATCATGTAGTGATTATAAATTTTGTGATAATATATGATATAAATTTATTATAATAAGATTTTCTTTCATTCTAGGATGAAAAAATACGTCAAATCATACAAGAAATGCATGTTCTCTTTAAAATGAATATGAGTGATGCGTAAGTTTTTAGTTTTTTATAATGTAATAGTAAATTATCAATTTGTCATTTTTAATTATAAGTTAAGATTCATTTCTTTAACCAAGTGGTTAGAAGGCATGAATGAATTTTTAAAATTGAATAAATTTTTTTTGGTTATGTACAATGTTTATTGATCATTAATGTTTTAGCAATGCAACGACTGAAAATAAATCACTATGGACAACCGTTCAAGTCCGTCATTCAGCTTTAGAGAGGAACAAAAGATGTCTTTTAGCCTATCTCTACAATAGAATGATAAAAATTAAGACTTTGCGATGGGAGTTTGGTTCTGTCTTGCCACCAGATGTGCGAGAGCTTCTATCAGATAGTGAATATGAGTGGTTCTCAAAATATTCAACAAATCTGGCTACATATATGCGATCACTGGGAGAAGACATAGGCTACAGTGGTATAGATCTCACAGAAAACCTAAGGCCACCGAAATCTCTATATATTGAGGTACTATGTGTCACAGATTACGGGAAGCTTGAATTGGAAGATGGTGATGTAATTATGCTCAAGAAAAACAGTAGACATTTCTTACCAACATCTGAATGCCAGACTCTTATAAGACAGGGTGTTTTAAAACAAATAATCTGATATTATTGTTGTTGTTTTATAATCTGTAATGGCTGGGCATATAATGTTAAATAAAATTAATGTCATTAATTTTGTAATTAAATGAAAATGACAATTTTACTTGTGATATTTGTATTTATTGTTAAAGTAAAATTGATACTAAATTTATTGTCTTTTTTATTTATTGCCATTATTTTTAAGGTCAATGATTTTATATAATGTTTCCTTATAAATTGAACTGAAACATTTATGTAAACATTATGTGACAGAAGATTAATTTTGAATAATTCTGGGAAATTTTGAATAGTGAAAATTTGTCTGCAATATTTGAAATTACTTCATACTTTATTGCACACCACAAACAAAAAAAAGTAACACAAAATTACTTACAATACATTAAAATTTTACATACAAAAACATAAAATAAAATATTAAAGAAAAAATGTAAATTAAAAGTGTTGTACAACAGGCGGACTTTTGGCTAATTAGCCATCTCTTCCAACAACCCAAACTTTAATTGATTTAACAGAATTTAACATGAAGTCATTAGATTTACCTTCACAGTTTTCATACAACTAATTACAGTTTTAACAAAACACTTGTTTTTGAATTAATAACAACTAATTTGAAATATTTGAGCATATATATATATATTACCAGCGTCCCACTCGTCCTCGCCCTCATGCATCCTAAAACTAAATAAACTGCAGAATGTTTTTGTATACCATATTCACAGCTTATTTGTCTGAATTTATGAGTATAATATAATAATAAATAATTTAATTATAATTTAATTAAATATTGTTAAGTATAATTTAATTAAATGTTTGAATTTTAAATCTGTAATCACATGCTGTAAGGACATATTGATCTATATTAAATTCACAATGTATTTAATCACCTTGTCTATTAAAATACCAAATCAAAATCAGTTGCGTAATTTTAAAGATCTAAGCATATGCAGACAGGATAGACAGACAGACAGCGGCAAGGGATTTTATTTACTATGTAGTGATTGAAGGGTTTAGCGTGGGTAGCACCTCAATATTTATTCCACAGTAAATCAGAAATATTTTGTATAGACTGAATAGCAAGATCCCTATCCTATATCATTATTAAATCTATCTATGTGTGGTTGGAACCTTAAAGTTATCACGTACAAAATATAATGTCAATATTCTTATAATAATACCACGTCAAAGTTGACGATTAATAATTCAAATTTGTAAATTGATCTCCTGACCTTCAATTAAAATTGAAGAATTTTATTTGGTATGGTATTAGGGTACGTATACCTTCTTCTTCTAAACTTTATGATGAATCTTGTTATGATTTAATTTACTATATGTGCCATTAATAAATTCGTATTTATTTTGATAAAAATGTAACAAATTATGACGTTTGAAAAAAATGGTTAAAAGTTCAAATATATCTAAGGAAAATCATATTGCGTTTCGTGTACATTAATGACTAAAAATATACCGAAAAATGTATACGGACTAAAATAAAATACTAAAAAGCTTAAAATAATGATGCAACGGGATGCACTGCTCAATCGGGTATTGATGAAGGTTCGTTAATATAATCAAAACAGATAACCGAAAAAAAAAAAAATATTTTTCTTGCTAATCTTTGCCGTTTTAATATTTGATAACTTTTTAAATTTCTTATAATTACTACTTATATTTTAATTATTGTTTATTTATATTATGAGCTACTTTAATTATTAATTGCTTTTATAAAGTACATACCTACTTTCATATAAATCAACTGTAATTTAATTTTCAACCTATGTAAGCCTGCATAAAATGCCTTTATTCAAAAATTTGTGAATAATTATGGTGATTTTTTATCTCGTTTACAATTAGGTAAATTCCGTATCTCACATTTCCCCGCATGACACGGGATTGGGCAGCTAACAATATTAGGTCTAAAATTCTCAACAAGACGCGTGAAATAATTCCAACACAATTTAGCTGTTAGATAGTCTTTTGTTTTAATCACCAAATTATTTCCAACCCGTCATGAAAGCATTAAGTTAAAACGTTATCGAAATGCTATGTGCGTCAATGTTCGAAGGATAAAAACAATGATTTATTTTTACTATTAGGAACTTATCTTGTTTTTCAAATTTATGAATGTGAACCTTTGATTTTTTCCTTGTCTAATAAATCAAGAATCATCTCAATCGTATCCAGTATAAAGTTATACGTGATAGAATCGATTAACAGCAAAAAGTTCGGTGGTTGGACAATCAATCATTCGATATCTTCCTATCTTTAGGGTTGTTTTTTTGTCTTTGGTTACTACTCGTTTTCAAATACTAATAATAATAATTTTCATATACGCGTTGAGTTATATTCGTACCTATAATAAAGATTTTACTAATACGAAATTTATTTAAATATAAAAGGAAAACTTGTGAATGAAAATAACAAACAAATAAAGCAGTAGGTATGAGTAATTCTTGTAGAACCCATTAAACAAGTTAAGTTTCATGTTTCCAAACTCATACGATGAAACAATTACTGAAGAAAATTGTTCTATAATAGGGAATCAAAAATATATCCTGAGAACGAATTGGAGACTTGGCGTGCTATAATAACAAAGGAAAATAAATTGAATTATTTAAAAACGTTATATAATAAATGGTAACACTAAAGGGTGAATTCTACTAAGTTATATCTGTAATGATAAGTTCCTGATTCTATTCGGCTTAAACTTGGACTATTCCTTACAAAAATAAGCCCCAGCTTCATCGTAACTGAGGATAAACTCTATTTTTTTATATCGGCTATGATACAATCTCAATATTATACCGATCTAACTTCAACCGAACCGCAAAGGGATCGTTGTTTTATTAGAAGGTTGAAAGGTTGACATATTATTAGTAGAATTACCGCCCTGACCGTTAAACTTCATAGAAAATTATATAATGCTTTTAAAATTAACTTTTCGTAACGAAATATGAATCCAAAACAAGTTATTATTTATCGATGCTTACCTCGTAATAAATAACGAATTGTCTTTTAAGATATATTTTCATGATATGTGGCTATTCCCAAACTTTATTTAGTTTAAGGAGTTGGCATTCACTACTCGGTCCATAAATAATTAAAGTTTATGTGACGTTAACGTGTCTCGCTAATATATCGAGGGCCGAAATGTGCACCGTAGTTTTTGCAAGAACAGATATTGCAAGTATTACTCTAAATTTATTTCTTCAATTTAATTTGTGAAAGTGAAAATTTTATATGGTCCCTAGCAAGATTGGCCATCAGGATAGTTAGTGCCAGCGGTCCAATAGTAACCATTAAATAAATCGCCAATGCACTAACAACTTTAGAAACTAAAATGTTACGAGTATGCCCTTTTTGTCTGTAGTTACACTTACCTTTTAAATCAGAACACAACACAAGTATTGTTGTTTGGCGAAAGAATATATGAAAAGCAGGTCGTATTTACCCAGACTTGAACAAAGTCATATTATCAAGTAAATTATTGGGTACTTCAGCCGTATTAATAAAGAGAAACTAAAAGGATAGTCGAGAAAATAAAACAAAGTAAGCTTAAAGGAAGCTACTCACAAACAATTCAATTTTCATCACTCGCTTTGCAAATTTCATGAATGTTTTATGTTTGTTACTTCTTTATTACTACCGAAGTTATAACTACACTAACCTTTGCTAGGGACGTTTTTCACATTTTCAGGGAGTATTTAAATAAAATTCTTTACATCGAATTATTATGTTTCCCTAGCTGTTTCACTGAACCGATACGGCTTGGGAACCTTCAAGAAAATAGCGTCCTTCAAATGCTTGGTGTAACAGATGTCCATATATAAAAATGTACAGTAGGTATCTATAGCCGAGGAATAACTTGCTCTATTTTTAAGGAAGAAGTAGCTATAGTTTCGCCAACACGCTTCTCCAATGACTTCGGTTTGAATTTTAAGAAAAACTTGGGAGGTTTTTTTACTATAGCCAACTTAACAACAAAATGTGAAACTCAAAATAACTTGAAATATTTGAACCAGATCCAGATATTCAGTCTTCGGGTAAGGCTATATCAAGTCAATATTAATATAAAGAAATCTTCTTAAACATTTTAGAAACTAAAACCTTTTGGAAGTAGATACATTACCGTTAATCTCAGCCTACCGTAGATCGCGCAGTTGTTACAATATAAACTCGTGAGAAATAAACTTAACGCTGGTAAAATTGTGCAGTTTATCCGCACACCTGCGCCTGGGATATTAGCTTGTTCTCCTCATAGGATATAACTATAAGGCGCTCATATTGGATCGTAGTAAAACGGGTTACAAGTACAGTTAGAGTAAGAAAACCTTCGTCAGTTTTCAAATTAATTCCTTTATCAAATCTTAAACTCTTCTTACCTTTTGTATCTAAACATCAAATTATTGCGACGCAATAGGTAATTCTCCATCGGTAAAGCGGATATCGCTCATACTGAGCACCCGAAAATAGACCTTAAAGTGACGAACCTTTTCTTACCCCGACTGTACGTACGTTGTTCGTTATGACATTCAGTCTCTGACATCAGATCGATATCACTTTGAAATACTCACAGCGCCACTCTTCCTACGGATACAGTTGAGGGTATCATTATATAGTATAAAAAAAGTCGCATACCACTATTTGTCTCCATGTATGCTTAGATCTATAAATTTACGCAACGGATTTCGATGCGATTTTTTTTAAAAGATATAGTGATTCGAGAGAAAGGTTTTCGTATATAATACATTGACAATATGTTTTTTTTTCTTTTATGGAATAGGTTGGCGGACGAGCATATGAGCCACCTCGTGGTCACCATCGCCCATAGACAATAACGCTGTAAGAAATATTAATTATTCCTTACATCGTCAATGCGTCACCAACCTTGGGAACTAAGATGCTGTGTCCCTTGTGCCTGTAGTTACACTGGCTCACTCTCCCTTCAAAGCGGAACACAACAATACTGCGTACTGTTGTTCAGAGGTAGAATATATGACGAGTGGGTGGTATTTACACAGGCGGGCTTGCACAAAGCCCTACCACCAAGTAAATATAGTAAAATATCACAGATAGTTTAAGAAATTTCTAATGTGATGTCGCAAATAAACAAATTTCGTAGTAGGTATATTTAGTGTCAATATTTCAACTGTGGCAAGCCAGGCCAGGCTGTTATCCTGATAAATATGAGTATAATATCTAACAATATTACATCAGAATAAGTATCTCTACTCTGCCATCTCATTTCCTATACTACTTACTTTTAATGTCATAAATGGACTTACCAATTGCCCACCAGAAAGTAAGTGTTCACCGATAATCATAGCTTGGTATTGGAAGGTATCCTAATAAGTTCTCATATCATAAATGCGCAATCAATTACAGAATAAATACTACGATAGCATGTACTCAATCTTAAATTCCTTTATTCAATGTGGAAGCATTGCTTACTCATTGATAATCAAATTTAACACTACCACAGTTTCGGTAAAGGATACACCCTGACCTGAGAAGAACCGGGGAAAAAAACTCAGCGGGTCAAATTGTAAATTGTACATACATGGTATTATTATACAAATAAAAAAAACCGATTGCTATTTTGTGGTTTTGGGTTTTTGGTAAATACCGATATGCGGGATTGTAACGGAAGATCAAAGTGGATTTCCCAAATGTTTCAACGACCAGGACGTATTAAAAGTTTATTATATTTAGAAAATTTATGCAAATAATTTTAATAAATATAATTTATCATGCAGCGCATCGACGTTTCGACAGACTGCGTCCACATCTGGAGCTTAATTGATAATTAAAAACTTGAGACGGAAGCGAAGAAGATATTTATTGAATATCTTAAGAGAAGCAATTAATAAATACAATTATCTTAATCAAATAAATGTCGATATTTCAATTCAATTTACGAGTTAAGGAAGCAATAAAGGACCGAGGTGGCCCAGTGGTTAGAACGCGTGCATCTTAACCGATGATTGTGGGTTCCAACCCAGGCAAGCTCCACTGATTATAAATGTACTTAATTTGTGTTTATAATTCATCTTGTGCTCGGCGGTGAAGGAAAACATCGTGAGGAAACCTGCATGTGACAAATTTCTATGAAATTCTGCCACATGTGTATTCCACCAACCCGCATTGGAACAGCGTGGTGGAATATGTTCCAAACCTTCTCCTCAAAGGGAGAGGAGGCCTTTAGCCCAGCAGTGGAAATTTACAGGTTGTTGTTATTGTTGTAAAGAATACTCTAGATATAATTCTAGCATAATTCGACTTGTTTGCCCTTTATAATTAGTATGTTACTATGTACAATGTACAATGTTTGAGTTACACGTGTCTGGAATTTCTCGACAGTATTTAACATTACGTAACCGGTGACTTAAACACTAAATGGTCTTATACAAATGGCAGGATTGAGAACGAATGACCCCTTAAATACAATTTATCGGTAAAGCCCACTTATAAATATTTATTATAGCGTTTTACTAATGTCTGAATGAATTTCTTGGGTCTGTTAAACCATCGGCTTCGGTTCAGGCCAAAAATCTTCTTTCATTCGGATACTACTTTTACTACAAATGTGCTTGTATGTATTAAATAACATACAAGCACATTTGTATGGTATGAAAATACCTACTTAAAAAATATCGAATACATATACATACATAATTATGTGCTTTTGTTTCACTTGATGCGAATTACTTTTGTTTTGAATATTAATTGCTAACTAATAATTTAACATGGAAAACGTCTTAACTCATTTAGCTTTTAACTTCTTTTTATAAATATTACTCCACAAAGTTTAAGAAATTAGACGAAAGAGGGCATTAATTTTATCAATTTAGAACAAATTTATGTTTTTATCAATGAAGATCTCCACGTCTGAAATATTGAGTGTTGGAGGCATGTGGAAAAATTGTGAAATTTCCATTGTTCGTCTCGTACTCGTGTTACATCGATAAACATTATTAATGCGAGGTTTTCCCGGTCGAGAGGAAAACCCGGTCGGTTACACATAGCCATACCTAACATGGACACGGGTGCTTATGTACTAACGGTTAATTTTATTGGGAATATGTAGTTCACTCATTTCATTTTAAACACGAAGGAAATATATCTATTACTTAGAAATCGATATCAATTTTTCTGAAATCATAAATTTATTACTTTTCCAATAGCTTTGTATAGTTTATTGAAGAAAGTTATGATAATATCGTTTGAATAATAATTTATCGAGATAAATTAAGTGTAGGAGATATGAAGAACAATTTTAGATTCGAGTAGTATCTATGATTGTGGTTAATCTATCTTTTTCTTTTTTCTTTATGCTATTTGTGTGTGAGTTACCACCGCCCATAAACAATGGCGATGTACAAAACATTAACCATTTCTTTCATCGCCAATGCGCAACCAACCTTGGGAACTAAGATGCTATGTCCCTTGTGCCTGTAGTTACACTGGCCCACTCACCCTTCAAACTGGAACGGAACAATATCAAGTACTGTTGTTTGGCGGTAGAATATCTGGTGAGTGTATGGTACCTGCCTATCTGCTAATTATGTTAAATGAAGATGTCTAAAACGGCTAATATATAGTAATGTCTTTCAAGTATCACTTAATTCATCGCAGAAAACTTAAACATTTAATTTTACTTATGGACCTGAGGCAGTCTTAAATTTAACGCGCTTTCTGAGAGGACGTATATTGTTATTTTTACTTTCACCTTATATCGACATAATCTAAACATAGAAGCCTAAAAGATTTTCATATTTAGCATAGACTCAGGCCACATAATATGTCACACTTATATAAATTTAGTACATTCTTGTAAGTTTTCATCCTTGACTCTTCAAAATATCCTTAAAATTTTCTTTATTTCAAAACGCAGTATAATTCAAATCGGTCAATTGGTTTTTTAGATAAACCAGTCAACTGGACAATCAATAAAAGTACTAAATTGTGTATGTACACTACATTCCTTCAGTCAGATTCCAGGACACTAATGCGAATTTGTTACCATAAAAATACTAATATTTTTTTATTAGACCGACCAGAGATGCGAATCCTATACATCGTAATCAGTTTTTAAAAGAAAATAAAAAAAATCGCGAATCGATACGGTGAGTTTCATATGTAAAACACGGGATCGACTGTCGACTGTACGTAAAATAAATATAACTAGTGACAACATTAGTAACCGGTGTTCACGCACCAAACGTACGAGAAAGGAGGTAGTCCGTATAGATATGTGTAATTCTAACATTATCAACATTTAAGTACCCGCAAACTTCAGTCTTGTGAACAAGACATTCGTAGATAATGTCGAAATATCGAGCTCCACCAAATAAAAATAAAAAACATGGTAAATATCTCTTAATTAATAACTGTAATCGTAATCAGTGTCCATAAACTAGCTACTAGCACGACTAGCACGACTACTAGCTTTCTTGGTGGTAGGGCTTTGTGTAAGCCCGTCTGGGTAGGTACCACCCACTCACCAGTTATTCAACCGCCAAATAACAGTACTCAGTATTGTTGTGATCCGATTTGTAGGGTGAGTGAGCCAGTGTAACTACAGGCACAAGGGATATAACATCTTAGTTCCCAAGGTTGGTGGCATATTGACGGAATATTTAATATTTCTTACAGCTTCATTGTCTATAGGTGACGGTGACCACTTACCATCAGGTGGCCCATTTGCTCGTCCGCCAAACTATACCATAAAAAAAGACGAGGCAGTCAAATCTCAGGATAATCAGCGATACAAGTATAATATATGTTACTTGGCAACAGAGTTAAATACTAAACGAATGTAATTCTCAGAATGTTTGTGCCTCGATAACCTGACTCATTTGTAACGTGAATCTGAATACTCCAAAATGATAAATATTTTATGTAAGCAAAATCCGTCAGTTAATTTGGAGATTCCCAAGTCATTAGTATTTAGTGGGAAAAAATGTATTTATTTATTATACGTAGGACTTATAAAGGAGAGGGAAAATTTGATTGTACATTGTTATTACCATAAGAAGTTTTATTGTGATGAGGATTATTTGATCGATACGAATCATCATATCCTCCTAATCATTTGACGACCTCCGTGGTCGAGTAGTGTGTACACCTGTTTTCATGGGTACGCCACTCCGAGGTCCCGTGTACGATTCCCGACCGAGTCATGTCATACCCTTGTTACTTCTGATTTTCTATAACAAGTGCTTTAGCTACTTTCATTGGGATCAGAGTAATGTATGCGATTTTGTCAAAATGTTATATCAAATATTTAGATTATGAAGGAATACAAACAAGACGTGATCTTTAATTACTTGATCACTTTAACACGTTTAATGTGGAGCGAGGTCTTATACGCCTCGTGTCTCTCTTTCGGTGCAGCTAAGAAAAACATACATTTCTTTGTCGTGTGGAGGCCGTAACGTCTATTTGATATATTGTCGAAAGTGATAAATATATTAATATGATGCTTATTAAAAACAAAAATCTATATCGTACCTACTTTAATACGGGGTCTCTTTAACCACGTATGGCACTGAAGAAATAAAATTCGGTCATTTCATACCATCACATCTCATCGAGTTATCGTTTCTTAAACGCTACGGGCTCTAATAAGCCCCGTATCGGTATTATAATAGTTATCATACAAGGTCTTAAAAGCCCCGTGCCGCAGGAATGGACCAAATAAAAAAAGAAGCCGCTGCTGATGTTTTATTAAGATTAGCGAGCAATTGGGCTATGAGCATAACAGGCAAGAACCATCGTTTGTAGAAGCTATTTAATGTAAGATTTTATGTTATTTGTGCTTGATATGATTCCAACTATAGGCCTAGTACTCGACCAAACGAGCATAGGCGGATTTACCAATAGGCTAAGTAGGCTGAAGCCTAGGGCGGCAGATTTAGCCCAAACTTGTTATTATTTTACAGAAATAAAAAAAATTATAATTATATGTATACACATTACGTCCGTAATCTGTATACTCGTCATTAAATAACGGGTTGAAAAAATAATCTAGTAACTGATAGAAATATCACGTAGTTTATAATCATACTATAACTCTTGGTGGTAGGGCTTTGTGCAAGCCCGTCTGGGTAGGTACCATCCATTAATCAGATATTCTGCCGCCAAACAACAGTACGCAGTATTGTTGTGTTCCGGTTTGAAGGGTGAGTGAGCCAGTGTAACTAAAGGCACAAGGGACATATCATCTTAGTTCCCAAGGTTGGTGGCACATTGACGATGTAGGAATAGTTACTATTTCTTACTGCGTCTTTGTCTATGGGTGATGGTGACCACTTTCCATCATGTGGTCCATATGCTCGTCCGCCAACCTATACCATAAAAAACCGATGTAATGAGACCATAAACGTTAGAACACAAATCATAAATTTTGCAAAAAAAAGTAGGGGTGGCAAAAATTGTATAGCCTGCTAGCCTACTAGCGGCAAATTTGTAAATACGCCACTGCAAACGAGCACAAAAGTCTACTAAAAAGTGATAAAGCTGTAAATATCTCCACGAAATAAAACTGGACTCAACACGTATTATCATAACATAAAACAAAGTCGCTTACTGCTGTCTGTTCCTAAATTTCGCAAAGCATTTTGATGCGATTTTTCTAATATATAGAGTAATTCGAATAGAAGGTTTTTGTATATAAAACATGGACAGTATAGTAAAGAAACACTGATAATTTTAGAAGTTTCTATTATGATGTCGTAAATAAACAATTTCTATAGTATAATTAGTATCAGTATTGCACCCGTGCAAAACGAAAAGTACCTATCGCAGCGACGTTATTATTTACATAAGGTGCATTAAATTACAATTCATGTGTAAAAGACCTGGCGTGCATTGTTTGCTACGGGTTTTACCGATAATTAGTAACGATGATTTTATAATAATATTAATATTGTTGACTTTTTTTATCTATCTGACATACCTAACCAATGACATAATAGTTAATCAGCTCGCTTTGCTGAGCGTAAAAAATAAATTAGTAAATAGCTCTCAGTTTTATTATTTACATATAAATTTTTCAAGTAAGCATGTGTAATATAATTTCTTTGGTATTCTTCTTTGCAAGACTTTTCTGAATGAAAATAAATATTATCAATGTTCGAGATATTGGAAAAGAAACTTCCCCTGTCAACATCGGGATTGTACATTTTCGGAAATCCATTTCATATAATAAAATGTATATTATTTATAAAGCGTATTTTTTACGATTATCAATACGTAAGGAAGGGGATTTTTAACTCGTATGCATTTATTAGTATTTATATTAACACTTTATGTTGGTCTATAAATGTAATATAATCTACCTGATTATTTTATATACATATTTAATAAATGTGTTTCAAGTATTTATCCTATCTATTAGATTATATTCATTAAACAATCATAAATGCGTTACCAACCTAAGACGTTGTCCCTTGTACCTGACGTAATCCTGGGTGGTTAGTCAATCTCAAAAAGATGAGTGCTCCTTGCAGACCGGACCACTAAAATAAGAATGGATGCTTGGTGGTACAATGTCAGATATGTGGGTGGTCGTCCTGGCTAGATGGACTTGCAAACCTAGACCCTAAAGATATGTTGTAAAAAGGATGAATTCATCAAGGGTACACTCTATATTATTATTTTTTTAATTTCTATATGTAAGGGACTTTTATTTATACAAAATATGACAGTCCCATTGTTATCTTACAATTTGCCTTATCGAATACAATATAAATACAACTTATATTCAAACATTACATGATTTTTAATTGTATTATTTGTATAATCTGTGTTATAATCTACCGTCAGACAATCCGACACAATTGGTAAGGTATTAGCAGGATGAATGTTTTTACGTGCTTTTCGAGGCACGGGAATGTATGCCTAGTCCATCTTCGTGTTGCTTCTGATATCGTCTTTTCAGAAAAACCCAGTACCTTCAGTGCCGCGAGATTCATTGTACCCGTGACTTATGTTACGGCGATGACCTTACAACGAGGAAAATTGTTTAAATAACAGTAAAACTACGAGTGATTCACAGGTTCATCAACCGAATAGAACCGGATACAGACATTTGATTGAAACTTTAATAACTCATATGTTTTTATATTTTGTTTTTTAACTTAAGCTGTGATAACTTTTACCTATTAATACTGGATTGACGTCATTAGTTTTATGAAGAGCATTAACGCTATTATTTGTAAACAAACGCAAGACGATTGTGACATTTCAAATATAATCAAGTTTTTGTTCATTTGCTGTAATAATCATACATAAAGTCAAGATCATGAATGGGATATCAAGTTAGTTTTTACAGAATGGCTCTTCTGAAACAAGTCCATTTATTAAAATCTGTAATAAAATTTATAGTATTTTATAATAACATGGCCCAGTGGTTAGAACGCGTGCATCTTAACCAATGATTGCGGGTTCAAACCCAGGCCAGTATCACTATATACATGTGCTTAATTTGTGTTTATAATTCATCTCGTGCTCGGCGGTGAATAAAACATCGTGAGGAAACCTGAATGTGTCTAATTTAATCGAAATTCTGCCACATGTGCATTCCACCAACCCGCATTGGAACAGCGTGGTGGTATATGTTCCAGACACTCTCCTTAATGGAAGAGGAGGCCTTATCTCAGCAGTGGGAAATATACAGGCTGTTACTTTACTATTACTTTTTACTTTATAATAAGATTTAACTATTAGGAAAACTGTCGAGAGATGAACCGGATAATTTCCTGGGAAGTAAATCGACACCACTTATATAGACTGAAGCACATATATAGAGCTCATAGAATGCCCCACTGGGGCAAATCTAGGGAATGCCAGGATGTGAATATCCTTGACGCTAGGGTATATCCAATATTAAAAAAATAAGACGAAATCCGCTGTATAATTAACGGAAAAACCATTTGAAATTTAGTCATGAGAAAAAATACCTTGAATTTATTGTCACCTTGAAACATTTAATTTAAAATGTAATTTGCTTACTATTGACATATAATATATCATTGTTAAAAAAGCCTAACGAATAACCTTTATGACGCTTATATTTTTTTGCAATACAATTGGAGAAATCCGTTACTGAAATTACGAATTAAAATCCGTGTAAACACCAATTAATTTATTTTAGAATATTTTTTTGTAACTTCTAAAAAGTATATATGTATGTCACCGTCATCTAGTTGAATCTGGTATTTGATTTTTTGACTAGCACGTTTTTTTTTTATGTTATAGGCGGCAAAAGAGCAGTAGGCTCACCTGATGGAAAGTGATTATCGCCGCCCATGGACATCTGCAACACCGGGGGGCTTGCAGTTGCGTTGCCAGCCTTTAAGAAAGCTGTTCATTGAATGACGAAATTAAATTGAATGACTAGGGACGAACGTAGATTAAACAAGCGTCACTCAAGTTCTAATTAGTTAGGGGATTGATGTTTTCGGGTTCAAACCCTGGTAAGCACCACTGTAGATATGTGCTTAATTTGTGTTTATACTTAATCTCGTGTTCTGTGGTGAAGAAAAACATCGCGAGGAAACCTGCATGTATCTAATTTCATCGAAACATAACCTAACCAAATCAAACCAAACATGACAAAGTCAGCTATACCCCATTCAACGACTATATTGAATGACGTTCAATCATGATAATCAACCTTACATTAAATAATTCGACGAGATGTCCTTTAGTCATTTTATTGAATGTCGTCATTCAATGACCGCGCTAGTCATACAATCAAATAGCAGATTAACTAGATGACTGCGACATGTATAATGTATATAACGAAGTACAAACATGTGTTCGAATTTCTATCACATCTGTCTCAGTACCGAAACCTCAGTCCACCTTTGGGCTATTTCCAGGTAAAGCTGGAGAGACCCGACTATTTACTCAGGAACTACCAACTCGATTTGAAAATGTTCCTGTGTTAGATAGCCCATTATGTTTTCGTTTAGATATCGCCCATTTATTGATAGATCAAAACCCACCACGCCATAACGTTTCACACGGGGAAAACATCTAGTGGTGTAGCTATCCTCATGCAAGGCAGTGCAAAGCACCAAAGGCTCTAGAGACAATATTAAAAAAACAAAACATATATTTCCGTACTTTCGAGATCAAATATTTCTACTTCCTACGCCATTGGGACCTATATTGTGTAAGTAGTAATAATATAAACAATTTGAATAATATAAACAATTATATAGTAATAATATAAACAATTGGAATATTTTCCACCACGCTGTTCCAATGCGGGTTGGTGGAATACACATGTGGCAGAATTTCTATGTAATTATACACATGCAGGTTTCCCCACGATGTTCACTGTCGAGCTCGAGATGAATTATAAATTAATTATAAACAATCAAAATTAGTATTGGCTCCAGTTATGGTTGGTTCCTCATTTGTCATCCAAGTATTGAGTTGCACAATAATATTGTGCATCTTGTGATTTCCATATCACTCGCTACGCACAAATTCTTAGTAATACTCAGTATTTGGTTTTTCCGCCTGAATCGGTGATTAATTAATTTATAAATATGATTTCGTAAATGTAGTCTATCGGATATTACTTACATTTTTTTATTAGTTCTATAAGGAAAATATATGAATTATTGTAATAGTGTGCTGGCGTCCTACTCTTAAATTAAAAAACAGTTACTTTTAAATGTTGGGTCTTATATTCAAACGTACGAAGACATCATTTTTGCAAATTTAATTACTAACTATTCCAACTGAACGTAATTTAGTAAGTGCGTTTGAATATACAATTAATATTATTGATATGTTTTTGTTATCCTAATGTTTACATCATGTATAAAGCTGTCATCAAGTAGAATATGTACTGTTGTTTTAACGTGAATACACATGTGGCAGAATTGTTGAATGTTCACTGCAGAGCACGAGATGAAATATAAACACAAATTAAGCATTCAGTGGTGCTTGCCTGGGTTAGAACCCACAAACATCGGTTAAGATGCACGCATTCTAACCACTTTTATGTCGTGTCCTAAATAAACATATCTTTCTTTCTTTCTTGCATTGTTCATATAGCGTTGCTATAGCTAGACATCAGATAGCAGATCCGTAATTTCATGGTCGTAAAACAGTCATTAGTTAAAGCGTTTGTGAAACTATTTACGAGGAACATAAATGCCTCGCTAGCTTTCAGCTCCATCCTCTTTACGACATCTCGATGAACTAGATAAGTCCCGCTGACTTTTAATCGCAATCGTGGAAGAACGATTTGAGGAGTCGTTAAAACAACCCAATAGTTGTAAGTAGTATGAAATCGTGAGCGAGAAATGAAAACTTTTCCGTTTGAAACTTGAAACGAGTCCACGAGCTGATTGGTTTCAGTTTAGTAATATAAAAGTTGAAAATACAATTTCATACAACTAAAATCACATAAACTGTATTCACATGAGATGTTATGTTGGTTTGTATTTTAATAGTTAGTTAATGATTCATTGCTAAGCATTCCTTCCATATTTGGATCTGGTCAGAGCTGCGTTTTGTGCAGAAGTGGGCGAATTTCGTCAAGCATTTGCATGTTCAGTATTACTGTATCATCTGTTATGGACGATCACCTTTTTAATATTAATTAAACGCCTACAGAACACAGAAATTATGATCTTCGTTTATAATATTGATTTTATGTACATGATTTATCGTAATATTTATGGAAAGTATATTTGTACATTTAGCGTACTCCTTCCTCAAAGGCCGGCAACGCACCTGCTAGCCCCCTGGTGCTGCCAATGTCCATGGGCGGTGGTAGTCACTTTCCATCAGGTGAGCCTCCTACTCGTTTGCCACCTATCACATAAAAAAAAAACAAGTAGGTACATAAGGAAATTATGAATGGGTAAAATGCTGAATAAGTAGATGAAAATTACCGACATTTTAATTTAAGAGCAAGTAGATATCGTCAGCGCATCAAAAATGCTGTGTCAACGAATTACGTTTACGCAAAAATGCACGCGTTGGAAGTGAAAGTCACTTATTTTACATTACACGATGAATTTGTTGATTTTTATCATATTTTTGGAGTTTAGCATTGTTGCACTCACGTTTTTGCTTAAACTCGTTGGTCCCTTGTCTGATCCCTCTTCCGGTCTCTGTAGGATTTCCGCCCATCAGACAATGGCAGAGGAAATAGAGACTGCACCTATGTTTGCGTGTTTCATTATACGTTGGAAAATATCTAGATACTATACACAAACTTACACTTTTTTGGAATAGTATGTTGCTTTTTTGTCTTAAAATTGCATTTTATAGTTATACTACGCTAAAGCCGAGATGGACACACGTGCATTTTAACCAACGACTGCGGGTTCAAACCCAGGCAAGCACCTCTGAATATTCATGTGCTTAATTTGTGTTTATAATTCATCTCGAGCACGGCGGTGAAGGAAAACATCGTGAGTAAAACTGCATGTGTCTAATTTCATAGATATTATGTTACATGTGTATTCCACCAACTCGGATTGAACGTTGTTGTTGTTGTTGATGTTATACTACAAATAAAAAATGTTTAGTAAATTAGGCAGATAAAAAATTTAGAGATTTGTCCTGACCCGTGTATTTACTTTTAAATGTGTGTGATTTAATTTATATAAGCTACCTTGGCATTTTTTATGGTATAAGTTGGCGGACGAGCATATTGGCCACCTGATGGTATTGGTCACCATCACCTATAGACAATGAAGCTGTAAGAAATATTAACTATTTCTTCTTCTTATTAACTATATCTTCCATACGCCATCATTCATTACTTCATCATTGTGCCACTAACCTTGGGAACTAAGATGTTATGTCCCTTGTGCCTGTAGTTACACTGGCTCACTCCCCTTCAAACCGTAACACAACGATACTGAATACTGTTATTTGGCGGTAGAATAACTGTTGAGTGAGTGGTATCTACCCAGACGGGCTTGCACAAAGCCCTACCACCAAGTAAATTGGCAATTTGGATCTAATCCAAAACAAAAAAGATGACTTAAAAAAATTGGCACGTTGCTACGCTGAATTCATTAGATGATTTCAATCACATATTTTAGGGGTTTTACCAAATACCGTTTGAACTAGATAAGTGAGTAGCAACGTCAGAATATTTGTAAAGTAATTACGGTTTTTCCTGCAAAATATTGATACAGCACTTATACTCACAATCATGATACTTACGATGGACTTTTTTATCGCGTCCATCGATATAATTCGAAATGAAATTGATCTGATTAATTTCATAAACTGTACCTATTCATAAAAACTATCAAACAAAAGAATAAACAAACATTAGTCGATTTTACTAGATAATAAATATTATATGGATTAAATAATTCGCTTTCTAAGAATATAATAATCGCGTCGTTTAATTGTAATTCCATTGTTTTGGGTGAAATATAAACTAGTTCTAATTGAAATTTATTTTCCAAGAAATTAGGAACGTTAAAAATGTTTCATAAAATTGTATATTTTTTAAAAAACTAATTAAAAATTGTATAATTTTCTAACAGCATAATTATAAATCTTGCTAATATTGTTTTACCATAAAGGGTCAAACTCAGACAGTTATAGTGTGCATATTTTTAAAAGATAGAGTGATTCATGATTAAGGTTTTTGTATATACATGGGCAATATGGTAAAGAAACACTGTTAATTTTAGATGTTTCTAATGTGATGTCGTAAATACAGTATACAGAGTCGAGATGGCCCAGTGGTTATAACGCGTGCATCTTAACCGATGATTGCGGGTTCAAACCCAGGCAAGCACCGCTGTTTCATGTTCTTAATTTGTCTTTATAATTCATCTCGTGCTCAGCGGTGAAGGAAAACCTAGTGAGGAAACCTGCATGTGACAAATTTCATAGAAATTCTGCCACATGTGTATTCCACCAACCCGCATTGGAACAGCGTGGTGGAATATGTTCCAAACCTTCTCCTCAAAGGGAGAGGAGGCCTATAGCCCAGCAGTGGGAATTTACAGGCTGTTCTTGTTGTTGTTGTCGTAAATAAACAAATTCTGTAGAATATTTACTATCAGTAGTGCACCCGTACGAAGCCAAGGCGCTTATAAACAATAAACAACAATTCAAACAATGTTTGTCAGGCTGGGTACAATACATAAATACATATTTATTTATTTGATTTCATAGCTTTAAAATCTTTTACTAAAAAATTAGAACCTTTTCAAAATGTAACATCTGATGCAGGCTCAAACAAGCTCCGTCAAAAAACAATGCATGGTAAAAATACGTTTTTATACTAATATTATAGCCACTACTGGCATGAGCAATCCTAGACTTGCTTGCCATATCCCAGGTAAATTAAGTAATTTATATATTCATGTATAAGCGCACATTCTGTGTACATATAAAAGTGCGAATAAAACGTATTTGAGATGTTGTTTTTAATAAGTAGAGTATAGGCTGGTTTTTAGATATCGTAAAGGGTTCAGTTGCTACGATAACTTGCAATTGCTGACCGAGATTTTCTGTGTTTTCCCATTTTCAGCGATAACATGTCCTTTAATCATGATTGTATCAATAGATATCTTATATCTTTACCATGTATATCAAACGATACATAATTAACACGTAAATTAATACCCATTTATAATAGTTTTTGTTTATACGCAATCAGGTGTGATTAAGTAAAAAAGAGGTTTTATATTTTAAAATTAGAATCTAGATAAAACAATTAATTTGAACGCGTCAGGAAATTCCATTTGACGTATTTATCTGAATCAACAAACGAAAACATCAGAGCGACACTACGTCATAGATAAATGACACGAGACAAGGCCGTAAAACTAGGAAATAGTATCAAATATTTTTATGCGAGTTGAAGTTTGAAAAGCCCCTGTGACATTGACGTACTGCCGTTTAAAGCACTCCACTCCTGCCATCAATCAAATTCGAACATTTTCCGTCCATTTGTGAACGTTGCAATGGAAAAGATTCACGCATTTTTCTATTTTAATTGACCGCAGTTTCTTTGACAAATTAATAAATAATACAGGATTTTGTGTTTTATTTCTAGTACATATTTGGCGAAAGATATCAAATTAAAAATTCCATATTTAAACAGTGCGCGCAAACGCTACTTGGACAATATGGCGCTGCAGTGGGGTCGGTGTCGTCACTTTCCTGTATTGTAATCTGTGGTGCATATAGTAGGCAAACGAGCTTAACAAGCAAGCGACGCCAACATAAACCCGACCAATCAGGATCGTTTTATGTCGTGTGACAAACGTTTGAAAAAATGCATTTTTATTTATGGATTTTTAAACAATTTAATTATTACTGTCAACTCGTTAATAAATAACCATTATTAACCTCATAATATGTACTGATTACAATAATAGATACTTTATTTTTCGCATTGTAAAATAGCCCATTAAAGGGATATCACAATACTGAATGCTGAATTTCCTGTTAAAATAACTCTGGAATTATGTTCGTGTGTTGTTATGTTACGTGTTCGTTTAAATACTCTGGCGCCGATGACGTGTACACGACGATACAGAATCGATTCGACGAAGATTAATGAGTAAGTATACAGTGATTGTTTCTCGATTGGCGCAATGACGGATCATTTTGCTGGCGATGATTAAGGCCTGCTTGTAGACACTCGCGAATAAATTGACAATTATGTTAATAAAGAATGCTTTGAATTATTGATGCATTTTTTATTCATGTATAAACTTAATTTATACGTTAAGATAGAAAGTTAAATATTTAAAACTAGATGTGCCCGCGACCTTGAATGCGTTTCAATTTAACAAAAGTAAAAAAAAATAATAGTAGACTTAGTTACTCCTTATTATATCAGTTATCTGCCAGTGAAAGTCCCGTCAAAATCGGTCCAGCCGTTCCAGAGATTAGCCGGAACAAACAGACAGACAAAAATTGTAAAAAATGTTATTTTGGTATATGAACCGTGTATACATATGCATTGGGTAAAAAATTACGCTCCAATTTTACTATATGTATAAATAATATTGTTATTAATTTAAATTGTGATTAAGTGTAACACAAAGTAACACTTAAAATGGCTTAAACATAATGTATTATTTTTATGTATATTGAAAGAAAACAATTTAAATGTGTATGTAACGGAAAGCGTTCGTTACCGACCACAGGCATTTGTCATTCGTAGGTATTCCTTAAACAAACAATTTGGCGCCACGAGCTAAAATATGGTGTCTCATATATCTATAATTACTCTTGATTACTCAAACTAAGAGCCGAGATACTACAAACTTATATATTATAAAATAGACAAACAGAACTACGTCACCATTAATTTAAATAATTGTGACTTATCTTGGTTTTATTAGAATAATTAATATTAAACCAATCGTTTATTACATTAACAACCTGTCAATTTCCCACTCCTGGGTAAGGACTCATATCCCTTTGGAAGAAGGTTTGAAGTATACTTCACCAGACTGCACCAGTGTCAGTTGGTTTCATTGCAATTCAGACTTATACGGGTTTCCTCACGATGTTTTCCTTCACCACCGAGCGCGAGAAGAATTATAAACACAAATTAAACACATGAAAATTTAGTGGTGCTACCCGCAATCGTCGGTTAAGATACACGCGTTCTAACCACTGGGCCATTTCGACTCTGTCGTTCTTATCGTTTATATATCAATATAAACATGTGATAATAATACAAGTATAATATATTAATAAATATGTTTCTTTAATTAAAATATCAAGATAGAATATCTCAGCTATTCGGCTTCTGATACTTACGGATGGTCAAGCATTAAATGCCTCCATTTGTAGTTTATCAACGAGAAGGATTGAAGCTTATTCCACCGCGATACTTTAAAGCGGGCTGTCGGGTACAAATTTCTTAACGATGTTTTCTTATACCTCCAAGCGAGTGATGAATTATAAACACAAATTAAGGGCATAAAAATACGCGTTGCTTACTGGACACGGAACCCGAAAACATCGGTTAAAATTAACGTCTTCTAACCATTGGGCCATCTAGGTTCTTCTGATAGCAAGCTCCAAATCCAGAAGACCATTTTCAACCGACTTCCAAAAGGAGGAGGTTATCAATTCGTCTGTATTTTTTTTTTTATGTTTGTTACCTCATAACTTTTCACTGGGTGGACCGATTTTGATAATTTTTTTTTTGTTTGAAAGGTAGTGCTTACCGTGGGGTCCCATTTTTTTTATTTTTTTTTCCGATGATGGTATCCATATGAAAACGACATAAGTCTTAAATTTGCATTACGTATATGCGCGACAAATAGGTGAATAACTGAAAATCACGTTAACCAATTTTGATAATTCTTTTTTTATTATAAAATATATACTTCAAGGGTAATTTGGTGAAAGTTTGGTAAGGTTCTGAGCACAGGATCCATGACAAAGTAACGGAACGGAGGGGAACGGAACAATTCTGAGGAGCACGTTAGCGATACTCGGTCGAATCTTTTATTTATAGGTTATTTGAATATTTGAGTCACCTTCCGTAATGTGGTTATGTTTATGTAATTATCATAGTCGAATATTATAATCAACTAACTACCCACCCCGGCTTCGCACGGGTGCAATACTGATACTAAATATACTACAGAATTTGTTTATATACGACATCACATCGCAAACTTCTAAAATTATCAGTGTTTCTTTACTATATTGTTCATGTATTATATACACAAACCTTCCCCTTGAATCACACTATCTTTTAAAAAAAACTGCATCAAAATCCGTTGCGTAGATTTAAAGATATAGGGACAGAGAAAGCGACTTTGTTTTATACTATGTAGTGATGGAACTCCTATACGGCTCGCAGTTAGGGTGCGATATGGGGCAGAATTTCTTACTATCTTTAATCAAATTTTGTGTATGTGATGTGATGTCATATGATGTACGAAATATAGTTGGTCTTTTTCAAAGTTTTTTTGCTGAGTTCGATTACAGCTCTTTCGAGGGATCCTTGTAGTTTACGCCGCGTGACGTATTAAATCCGCATTTTCGAAAGTCTATTTTTGCTTTATTCGCAAGTTTCCTTTGAAATTGTCCTCGAAGTAGTTTCTGACTCATATAAACGGAACGCTTAATCTATCCATATTAAAAAAAAATAGTTAGTCAACATCAGCTTCACTTAAAATCAAAAAATAAATAAAATTTTAACAAAAAGAAAAACCGACTTCAAACAAAACACTATTTTAAAACAAATGAATATGCACGAAAAAGTAATAAAAATAATTGCGTATTCAACATATTTTCAACCGACTTCCAAAAGGAGGAGGTTATCAATTCGTCTGTATTTTTTTTTTTTTTTTTTTTTTTTTTTTTTTTTATGTTTGTTACCTCATAACTTTTCACTGGGTGGACCGATTTTGATAAATTTTTTTTTGTTTGAAAGGTAG
Organism: Vanessa cardui; assembly: GCF_905220365.1. NCBI lineage: Eukaryota > Metazoa > Arthropoda > Insecta > Lepidoptera > Nymphalidae > Vanessa > Vanessa cardui. The sequence continues at coordinate 3,124,036 of NC_061130.1, read as the reverse complement.
TGCTTCCCGTGGGGTCCCATTTTTTTTATTTTTTTTTCCGATGATGGTATCCATGTGAAAACGACATAAGTCTTAAATTTGCATTATGTATATGCGCGACAAATAGGTGAATAAATGAAAATCACGTTAACCAATTTTGATAATTCTTTTTTTATTATAAAATATATACTTCAAGGGTAATTTGGTGAAAGTTTGGTAAGGTTCTGAGCACAGGATCCATGACAAAGTAACGGAACGGAAGGGAACGGAACAATTCTGAGGAGCACGTTAGCGATACTCGGTCGAATCTTTTATTTATAGGTTATTTGGATATTTGAGTCACCTTCCGTAATGTGGTTATGTTTATGTAATTATCATAGTCGAATATTATAATCAACTAACTACCCACCCCGGCTTCGCACGGGTGCAATACTGATACTAAATATACTACAGAATTTGTTTATATACGACATCACATCGCAAACTTCTAAAATTATCAGTGTTTCTTTACTATATTGTTCATGTTTTATATACACAAACCTTCCCCTTGAATCACACTATCTTTTAAAAAAAACCGCATCAAAATCCGTTGCGTAGATTTAAAGATATAGGGACAGAGAAAGCGATTTTCTTTTATACTATGTAGTGATGGAACTCCTATACGGCTCGCAGTTAGGGTGCGATATGGGGCAGAATTTCTCACTATCTTTAATCAAATTTTGTGTATGTGATGTGATGTCATATGATGTACGAAATATAGTTGGTCTTTTTCAAAGTTTTTTTGCTGAGTTCGATTACAGCTCTTTCGAGGGATACTTGTAGTTTACGCCGCGTGACGTATTAAATCCGCATTTTCGAAAGTCTATTTTTGCTTTATTCGCAAGTTTCCTTTGAAATTGTCCTCGAAGTAGTTTCTGACTCATATAAACGGAACGTTTAATCTATCCATATTAAAAAAAATTAGTTAGTCAACATCAGCTTCACTTAAAATCAAAAAATAAATAAAATTTTAACAAAAAGAAAAACCGACTTCAAACAAAACACTATTTTAAAACAAATGAATATGCACGAAAAAGTAATAAAAATAATTGCGTATTCAACATATTTTTTTGAGTCTTCCTAAGTTAAATGAAATGAAAAATATTAGACTACTTAATCGACTTTTAAGTAGTGTTTTGTTTTAAAATAGTGTTTTGTTTGAAGTCGGTTTTTCTTTTTGTTAAAATTTTATTTATTTAGAGTCTTCCTAAGTTAAATGAAATGAAAAATATTAGACTACTTAAAAGTCGATTAACGATTATATCATGTAGTTATAATTATTGTTATATTTGGAGTCGCATTTGTGTTATGGTAAATCAGAAGTGGCGGTACCACAAACATCCAGATCCAAGTCAACATAGAAAACTAATGAATTGTTTCCACATCGGCTCGGCCGGGAATCGGAGCTGGGATTTCGGAATGCCTATGAAAACCAGACACAGTTCTCGACCAGGGAGGTCGTAATGTCGATTAAAACGATTTAAAAAAAAAAGAAACATAGATCTGAAAAAAGCCGAACTCCCTTTGCTGATAATAGATTCGTCACCCCATGCTAATTGCGCGAAAGCTTTTTTTATCCTGATGTAAAATTACTTTCAACTAGTAAAACATTTACGCGATAATATTATAGCGTCGAGACTCGATTTGCTAGACCGTTAAATTGCAATTAGTCCTGTGCAAGGTATGTGAGTATGTAATAAAATATAACATTTACGACTAGATAATCTTTCATTTAATTTTATAAGACACTCGTTATCCGTCTCGACTTAGTTATTAACCAGTTTTTCTTTAACTAACGAGAAAATTTTCATTTATACTTATGTCAAATTTTTGATTAACGCGGCTTTGCGCGAGTTTGAATTTAACAAAGTTCTTTTTTTATGGAATAGGTTGGCGGACGAGCATATGGGTCATCTGATGATAAGTGATCACCATCACCTATAGACAATGACGCTGTAAGAAATATTAACTATTCCTTACATCGTCAATGTGCCACCAAATTTGGGAACATATATGCTATGTCCCTTGTGCCTGTAGTTACGCTGGCTCACTCGCCCTTTAAACCCGAATACAACAATACTGCGTACTGTTGTTTAGCGGTAGAATATCTGATGATTAGGTGGTACTTACCCAGGCAGGCTTGCACAGAGCCCTACCATAAGAAAGTTATTGTTGTAGTCTAAGTTACTCATTATTACATCAGCTTTCGACCAGTGAAAGTTTCGTCGAAATCGGTCCAGATATTAACCGGTCAGATATTTCGATCGAGATTGTTACACAAATAAATCACATTTTTTGTACGTACTTCGTACATTTTGCTACAGTAGTGGTAAACGTTAAGATCCCTAAGGTTACGTACGTAAGTTTACGTAGCTTAAAGTTAAAGTACTTATTCGATAAACGTTCGCAAAAAGAATGATTAAAATCGGTCTTGTGGTCAGTGAGATTAATTAGCGCGTTCAACCATGAACACTTTCCAACGTTATAATTAATTTAAATCTCTTTTAGAAAGAGGTCGGTAGGAAATTTCTACATTCAAGGAATTGTACACAGACAGTTTATTACTATGATTTATCAACAATGGTAAATATAAAATATTGTAAAAATAAAGTAAAGTAAAGTAAAGTAACAGCCTGTAAATTTCCCACTGCTGAGATAAGGCCTCCTCTTCCATTAAGGAGAGGGTTTGGAACATATTCCACCACGCTGTTCCAATGCGGGTTGGTGGAATGCACATGTGGCAGAATTTCGATGAAATTAGACACATGCAGGTTTCCTCACGATGTTTCCTTCACCGCCGAGCCCGAGATGAATTATAAACACAATTAAGCACATATATATATAGTGGTGCTTGCCTGGGTTTGAACCCGCAATCGTTGGTTAAGATGCACGCGTTCTAACCACGGGGCCATCTCAGCTCTCATAAAAAATATTGTATTTTACCATTTTTAAGCGACTTCATAAAGTACTCTAAGCTAGAGGAATTATGTTTTTCAGAATATATTCTGTGAAATTAAACTCAAAACCTAAGGCAGAGTACGGTCGTGGAATTACAAAATGTATTTAATTTTTTAATTTGTATTGTACCATACAATCAGTGTTGGGCAAATTTTAATTGCAATTAAAATTAAAGATTAACAATTAATTAATTGTTAATTGTTACTACTACAGTTAACAATTAATCAATTGTAATTGTGTAAAATCACAACTAACAATTATTTAATTGTTAACTGTATTAGTAACAATTAACAATTAATTAATTTTTAATTGTTTTGTTAATTTTAATTAAAAATAACAATTAAAAATACTGCTGTATAATATAAAGCCGGTGTATATAAATATATAAGGTAATACAATATACCAGTGTGGTTCCGAGTAGTAGAATAGTGTCCCCCTATCTTTTCATATATAGTTAGTTCAATAAATATATTAGCAACAAATAAAAGACTTGAACGAAGACGACGACTTGAAATGTTTTTGTCTTATACCTACGCTGCAGAAATATTTATCAATGCAACTTTATATTATATAATATAAAAATAAACACTTTTTTTAGAGCCTTTTACCACATTTTTATTCGTCTGAAGTCTAATACTTATAGCTTAATTTTCCTAAAAATTTTCTAATTACATTTTGATATATAAAGTTAATTGTTAGTTTTAATTGTTTTATAAAACAACTAAAAAAGTTAATTGCAATTGTTTTAATTGTAAGTTGCAATTGACATACGTTAATCAAATTAATTTAATTGCAAGGTGCAATTAAAAGTGTAATTGCGATTAATTTAATTGCAATTAATTTAATTGCAATTACTTTTTTAGTCAATTAATAAAATAATTGACAATTGCTTGATTAATGCCCAACACTGCATACAATATAATAATAATAAATCAACCACCTGATGGTAAGTGGTTATCACCATCTCTTTACATTACTAATGCGTTGCCGACCCAGGGAACCGTGCTTGTCACTTACCATTTAAATCGGTATCAATACTTATTACTGCTGTTTAACGCTAGAATAAGTTATGATTAGATGGTACTTATTCAGGTAGATTTCCACAGTGTCCTACAAACGAGACCATGAGAATGTTGTCAAGCTTTTACGAGTGAGATGTGTGTATGTTCTCATCGACTCAGTGCAGGAATCCTTCCTTAAAGGCCCATAAACGACCTGTAAGCCCCCCAGAATTGCAGATGTTTAAAAATATAAAAAAAATTGAAATCGCACATTACCCAAATTTAGCAATAATGAGTTCAAATGAAATTGCTTTTATCGTTTTACAGGCTTTTATTTGTACAAATATTTTTAATAAAGTATTATATTGCTTACTTTAGCCAGAAAATACTTTCAGCAAAACGAACGGAATATATTTAGCGTAGGTTGAAACAAACTGTCATACTAAATAATAGATTTGCAAATATTAGAAATATTGCTTGGATAATACTTTCGTAGGCGGAATATAAATGAAGTAAATATATTTTTAACATTAGAATCATATTTTAATTAAAAAAATATAATTTAAAACTTTTAAAGTGCTAATTTTTTTTTATAATTGTCAGTCGTCGGTAGTCGCTGGTGGGTTGTTTTGTATCTAATCTATAAAATTAAAATAAAATCTTCAACTAAAAACAAATTTAAAGAAATATATATTAATTGTATTGTTGCTTCCTGAGGCAAGGTATCCGTTTCTATATTAAAATTCCGCAGACATTTTTAACTTTACCGTTTCGTAAATTCAAATCGTTTGTAAAAAATACATTGGTACATTTAAATGATTGTATTAACTAACATGACTTTGTATTTTTAAATGTTGAAAAAGGGTAACTACTGATTTTCTTGCCGGTTCTTCTCGGTAGAATCTACTTTCCGAATCGGTGGTAGCTTCACTTAATTGTAAAATGACGATTCAAAAGTGCTTGTAAAAGCCTACATGAATAAAGTTTATTTTGATTTTGCTTAATATTTTTGTCTCATAAATCCCTGTCAAATTTTAGGCTTAAAACTATTGTAACTAGTTCAACGTGATTAAAAGTAATTCAATTACCATTCAATTGAAAGAAAAAATAGATAAAACGTGCTAACGAACGTATAAAGCGGAGAATTTGATTATAAACACTACACACAGGGTATATACGCTAACAAGCGTTCTTGTGTCTCAACGAGCTTAATCAGATAGCATGTCTCGGCTTCTCCACTAATTGCAGTTGAATTTAACCGCATTTTGCTAATTTTAACAATTTATTACGTAATGGGGAACGTTTTAATAATATATTACCGTTATTAATTATTTTAATCAAGACCATTGCGCATACTAAAAGTAAACTCGTCATAACGTTATGTAGAAATTTATTATGGTTTTTTCGTTATCATTTTGTTTAAAATTCATTCTATAGATACAATAGATTATTTTTATTAATTGAAATTGATTTCAAAAACTAGGTCTGAGATAATTTTGTTTCTTTCTAGGCCATCTAAATTCGATTCAATTGATTTTATTAAATGTCTGATAAAAATAACTAAATAGACTGTATACAAAGTGGATAGTGTATTTAGGCCAACGATTTTATTAGCTTGACTTGTTTGTACGTAAAATTACGATATCAAGACTTTCTTTGATGTGTGATAGCAAATATTTTAATTGATAAAATTGCGGAAGTAAATAATTAAAGTAAAGTAACAGCCTGTAAATTTTCCGCTGCTGGGCTAAGCCTCCTATCTCATTAAAGAGAGGGTTTGGAACATATTCCACCACGCTATTCAAATGCACATATGGCACAATTTCGATGAAATTAGATACAGGCAGGTTTCCTCACGATGTTTTCCTTCACCGCAGAGCACGAGATGAATTATTAATACAAATTAAGCACATATATATAAAGGTGCTTGCCTGGGTTTGAACCCGAAATCATCGGTTAAGATGCACGCATTCTAACCACTGGGTCATCTCGGTGGGGCGCGTATTTATTATCTCATGATCAAAGGAACATCTGTTATAAAGGATTAAGATTTGTTTCGCCTAATGTTGCCTTTGAAGTTGAAACCGTGCTACCCGTTAAACGCTGGTGTAGTTTGAAAATGTATTTGATAAATTTATACAGGAATGCGTAAGTTTCGAAATGTTTTGGGAATATTTCACCGCAGTTTCGAGGTTAAGTATTTGTTAGTCTAATTATTTTTCAGATTATCTGTGTCGAAATTACTAGTTAGTAAATCTATATATATACGAGAAATAACACTCGTCGATTAATTACGAAATTTCAGAAGTCATAACACCTACAGACTTGAGATTTTACGAAACTCTAAAATTAAAAAGGAGTCTGGAAGTCTGAGTTTTAAAAATTTCGGGTAAAGTCGCACGTTTATTTATTTATTTGAAACACCATCGGCATATGCACAAAAACACTTATGTAATAAAAGTACACCAGTGCAGTGTGGTACACAACTACAGGCATTTACAGTACTGTTGAATTGAATAAAAAGTAATAAACTCTTAAATAATATTAAAAACTTAAGCTAGAACAAACATAGACAAATATGGTTTAAGGTCATACAAATACAGTACAGGTAATACAAAGAAAATAAATAATTATAAGCCCCTAAAAATAAATTTAAAAAATAAAAGTATAATAAAAACATAGTAGTGTTACTCACTTACGGCGTAAAATAACGATTTAGCTAGTATATATAATTCTTATGCTTTGAAACTTTGTAGACGATTTTTATTTTATAATGTTATGCGACACAAGGAACAAAGAAGCTCTTTCAATATTTAAATTAATTCAATTGATCCGTTAAAAGTGTTATTATTTGGCACATCAAGACACTAATATGGTCTATGACAGCTGTTCATGATTCCGTTGATGTCGATTTCTTTACGTCATCTGCAATTTATGGGTTATTTGATATGTTTATGCGATAAGACAAGCACGCACTTATATATTTTCTTATTTTCCTCATTTATTAATAAAAGTAGTCGTTTTATTATTATCTTTGTATATATTAGAATTAATAAAACGTACCTTTCCTTACAACGGGACAACATTTTTAATTAGAGTTAAAATCATTATTTATTTTAATACATGTATATCGAAACTTTTTTTTTTTTAATAAATGGAATATAACGTATGTGTCATCCGATAGGTATCATTTACTACTAGTTGAGCCTGCGGCTTTACCGCATGAAATTAATAAACACATTTCTGAATTATATTTCATACTAATTTTATTTATGTTATTTATCAAATGGATGAAGTGCAATCTGTTTTGTATTCATAAATATGCAATATGATTTAAATAATTTTTACTATTATGTGTTAAAATATCATCTGATTCTTACACGTTAGAAACACATAATAAATAAATAAATATGAGACAACATCACATACATTACTCTGATCCCAATGTAAGCTAAAGCACTTGTGTTATGGAAAATCAGAAGTAACGACGGTACCACAAACACCCAGACTCAAGGCGACAGAGTAAACTAATGATAATCTACATCGACTCGGCCGGGAATCGAACCCGGGACCTCGGAGTTGCGTACCCATGAAAACCGGTGTACACGCCAATCGAACACGGAGCTCGTCAAAATATGAAAACCCAGTAGGGCTTGGTCGAGTTTAAACCAAAATTCGATTTATTAGTTTTAATTCTGCCATCTTTATATAGAGCGATGTACTAAATCGAAAGTATAAGCAGACATATATTTCTGAATAACTAAATATGTTGATCAGTTAAAAACAGTGTGACGTCAGTGGAGGTTAGCGTTTCCTTGCAAATGTAATTCCTGAATATTTCACTTCAGTTACGAGTAGGTATACAATATTCATTATGTAGATTCAAAACATGAATTTCCAGACTCCATCTCGCTGTTCCACGCCGGTGCCAACTGTTCACGTCCTACTTCAGTGTTCGTTATGCGAATGCATACTCTTCCATCGGAAGTCTGGCTTATTTACAATGTTTGGTGCCGATTACGATGCAGACGAGGCCAATTTATTTTAACGTAATGTTATATCTTATATTCAAAATCATTGCGCTTATATATGACGAATGGAACTGTAAGACCGGACAGTTCTGTTCTGTATATATTTGTTAGGAGTTTTTATTTTAAACGTCTCGACAGAATCATTACATAGTATAAAACGAAGTCGTTGGCTGTCCCTATGTATGCTTAGATCTTTAAAATTACGCAACGGACTCTGATGTTGTTTTTTAATAGAGTATTTTTTTAATAGAGCTATTCGAGTGAAAAGTTTTTGTACATAATAAATGGAAAATATTGTAAAGAAACACTGAACATTTCAGAAGTTTCTAATGTGATGTCGTAAATAAACAAATTCTGTAGTATACTAGTATTGCACCCGGGCGAAGCTGGAGCAAGTCGCTAGTATTATGTACCTATCGCAGATACAGGCAGGAAAAAAAAGAAATATATAATTTAGTGAAACAAATAATATAATTATAAGTGACCTCTCAGAATTTGTTTGGATTGTGCTATTTGTTAGTATTTTTGTAGCATAGAAATATAAAAAAATAATTGTTTTATGCAATGTTGCCAGCATTATAAAATTATATAATCTGTATTTAATATATTATTTCTCATATATTTAAGTTACTTCAATTAATAATGTTAGACGAATACTTTTTCTAAAATAATTGTTGGTAGTGTGTAATATTATTGCCATAGCATTTTTTTATTAAAACTACATTTTTTAAATTCATTTCTTTATAACACATATACCCGATACTAGGAAACCTTTGTGAGGACTTTCAATATATTTACAAAAATGTGAACGTTGATTTTCAGCCATGATGTGATTTTTACGTACTACATATTTTTCTTCTCTGATTCGCTTGTTCAAAATTCTTTCGTGTAAAAAACTATTTTCTTTTCAAGCAAAAATTTAATATAAAATGTGGATTTTGTTGTATGCTTAAATTGTGTTAAAGAAAAATATCATTGGATGAAATTCTGCCATGTGTAAATCTAGCAACTCAGTGAGTGGCGTGGTGGTAAATGTTCCACACCTTCATAAGAGAAAATGTCTTTGTACAACAACGAAATATATGTATATGGCAATGTTCCTTATATGTGAAGATCAATGAAGCGAATATATATTTGTATCTAGCTATATATGTCTTTTTTATGGTATAGGTTGGCGTACGAGCATATGGGTCACCCGATGGTAAGTGGTCACCATCACCCATAGACAATGACGCTGTAAGAAATATTAACTAAACTGTACATCGTCAACGTGCCAAAAACCTTGAGAACTAAGCTGTTATGTCCCTCGTACCTGTGGTTACACTGCCCTTTAAACCGGAACACAACAATACTGAGTACTGTTATTTGGCGGTAGAATAACTGATGAGTGGCTGGTACCTACCCAGACGGGCTAGCATAAAGCCCTACCACCAAGTAAATGCATTGGATTATATGTCAAATTTGGAATAATAAATAATATTTTTTTCCATTAAGGCATTAATGTACTTAAAGTAAAAACTTTTGCAACATAAATGCTCAACCCTCAATTAAGCCATTCAAAACACCATTACGTGTGTGCGTGGGTCGGAGGTAAATAAAAAGGAATGGGTGTATTCCAACTTGTACGTGACCTCAGTGTTATTTAAAAAGATTACTCCGAACATTTCTGAACTCCTTCCTGTGTCCGTTATTACATAAAGAGTTTATAGTCCTTACTTCGCAATTACAATTATAGCCCGTGAAAGTAACTCTTTTAGTCAAAGATAAACTAAAAAAAACTATTATACCAAACGGGTTTTTTCCTAATAATTTGGTAACGCGTGCATCTTAACCGGTGATAGCGTGTTCTAACCGGTAACATCATGAGAAAATCTGAATGTTTAAGTTTAATGAATGGTGGAATATGCTCAAAACCCAGGTATCTCCAGGACACACTAGTCCATAGCCCAGAATGGTGACACTTAAATGATTTTACTTTTCTTAGTTATTTTTTTTTTTTTAGGTATAGGTTGGCGGACGAGCATATGGGCCACCTGATGGTAAGTGGTCACCATCGCCCATAGACAATGACGCTGTACGGAATATTAACTATTCCTTTCATCGTCAATGAGACACTAACCTTGGGAACTAAGATGTTATGTCCCTTGTGCCTGTAGTTACACTGGCTCACTCACCCTTCAGACCGGAACACAACAATACTGAGTATTGTTATGTGGCGGTAGAATAACTGATGAGTGGGTGGTACCTACTCAGACGAGCTGGCACAAAGCCCTACCACCAAGTAAATACAATGAATAGGAACAATTGGTTAATTAAATAAATATATTGTTGGAATAAACATCTAAGTCGAACGACGTATGCGTCACGTCACATAAAATCTTTTTTTTAAAAAAGGGGCGGGACTTTTGTGGCTTATACATTTTTACCGCCATTATCATTTAATACGGTGTAGGGTTATTATCATTGTTGGTTATTTGTGTTGCAGATTACTTAAATATTTTTCCTTTATGATAGATTGATTGTATTTGCAAATTTAAGTTAATTGTTTTTAGAGGTTAGACTATTTGCTTTTTTTTTCTTTTTGTGATTCCTATTTCTGCTTCTAAAATATGTATTTTAATGTTTTGTTTATATTGTATTTTAATATAAAAAAAACTATCCAAATATAAGTTAAACCTTTGGGCAGAGGCAGTATTATGCGATGCTTACTTTAAAATATCCAAAATACAAGTTCTTCCTCTAATAAAAAAATAAATAAATTACAAAATCGATTCTTGACGGCGTTCTAAAAAAAAAACATTCGAATTGAATTTTCTTTTTTAAAGTTAGTTACAAATAAACTGGAATTTCCATGTAAAAATTTGGTTCCAAGCTGGAGAGATCAAAAGTCAAACACATTGAATACAAATAAATGAAAACTAATTACGTTTCCGTAGTACACAACTCAGTATAGAGCAATACGTAGTAGTAGCGTGTGTATATTTCCGTTTCGAGTGTGTTTTGAGCTCGTGCTCAAAATAGAAGGCTCTCCGGCCACTCGTGAGGGTCGGCACTCTTTGTTCAAAGCTTCGAAACAATCGCGTTCGCTCCGAGTCTCTGAAAGACTTGAAAAAGCGATCAAAAGAGTGTAGAGATCGCTATGTTCGTGGCCCAAATCAGAGGAGTATATCTCATTGACATATTTTCATTTCGACTCGAAACGTATATACAATCTTCAATGGAATGATGTCAATCTGAGAAGTGAAGTTTGAAGTCAAGAAATATATGCATATCTTTTGTTATAACGACGATTCAAACAACTTTAAGTAACATATTTGTAACTAACTCTTGATTACTTCGAGTCACGCTTTAGTACCAGGCAAGTATTTTATATTCATCAATTTGTTTGTCCTCCGACAAGTGCTCAATAAAATTTAATATTGACATATGTATAGTTTCGAACTAATTGGTATTTTCGAAATGGTATGTGATAAAGCAACACTATGTATATGTGCTTAATTTGTCTTTATAATTCATTTCGTGCTCGGCGGTGAAGGAAAACATCGTGAGGAAACCTGCATATGTCTAATTTCGTTGAATTTCTCCCACATGTGCATTCCACCAACCGGCATTGGAGCAGCGTGCTGGAATATGTTCCAAACCCTCTCCTTAATGGAAGAGGAGGCCTTATCCCAGCAGTGGGAAATTAACAGGCTGTTACTTTACTTTTAATAAGATTATGTGACATATTACATAAATGGAAATAATATGAGTTATATTATATATTTATTTGTTCGATTTTAATTCGAGACTGAGTAATTAGACATAGTATAGATGTCTAATCGAGTACGACAACTCTGTGGAACGTTTGCTTTCGCCGGTGGTTTTTACGAACCGATACAACTTGGGAACCTTCAAGAAAGGAGCGTCGACTTTCCTTATCGGCCGGCAACGCACCTGCAAGCCCCCGGAGTGGCAGATGTCCATGGCCGTTGGTAGTCACTTTCCATCTGGTAGTAGTGGTGGAATATGTTCCAAACACTCTCCTTAATGGAAGAGGAAGCTTTAGCCCAGCAGTGGGAAATTTACAGGCTTATTTCAGCATGCTATTCCAATGCATCATATATATCATATCACCCTTTGAAAAAATAAGTAAGATATATTGTACTTAAATGGGGTTTGAGTACGACTATATTTATAAAAAATTAAGAAAATTAAATACTATGCATTGTATTTTGTGAAAGTGTAATGTGATTTGTAAAAAATAAATATACTCGTCGAAATATAACTCAGAATAGTAAATTGTCAACACGTTTTCGGACTTCACGCACCATTACGTAGAATTAATTAACAAACAAAATATTCTAAGAAAGAACAAATTTTAAAATTAAATTAACATAAGTATTATCTTTCAGAGTCGAGATGGCCCAGTGGTTAGAACGCGTGCATTTTAACCGAAGATTGCGGATTCAAACACAAGCAAGCATCACTAAATTTTCATATGGTTAATTTGTGTTTATAATTCATCTCGTGCTAGATGAAGAAAAACATCGCGAGGAAACCTGTTTGTAACCAACCCACATTATACAACCAGCAGCGTGGTGGAATATGCTCCAAACCTTCTCCTCAAAGCAGAGTAAGCCTCAGCCCAGCAGTGCTGTTCATTTAAAGTATTATTTTCATTTATATATGCGAGTTCACGCGAGCATACTTTGGGGTGAAGGGACAACAAATGCGTTGTATTTTATTATACTATGGAAGTTGTTTTATTCTGAATGATCGTGTTGGCTCGCATCCAATTTAAGCTCAAACATGTAAAACGGAACATCACCTCACCAGCAACTTGCGCATAATTATTGTTTTAAAACAACAGACAAGGGTGAATGTTAATAGAAATGTGAACGGAAACACGAACGCTAGAAATTTCTGTATATTAAATTTATATTCTACAACAAGAACAACAGCCTGTAAATTCCCACTGCAGGGCTAAAGGCCTCTTCTCCCTTTGAGGAGAGGGTTTGGAACAAATTCCACCACGCTGTTCCAATGCGGGTTGGTGGAATACACATGTGGCAGAATTTCTATGAAATTTGTCACATGCAGATTTTCTCACGATGTTTTCCTTCGACGCTGAGTACGAGATGAATTATAAAGACAAATTAAGCACATGAAACAGCGGTGCTTGCCTGGGTTTGAACCCGCAATCATCGGTTAAGATGCACGCATTCTAACCACTGGGCCATCTCGACTTCATTAAATTTATATTTTACGACGCTTTATTGAGCCGAGATTGACGATTGGCTGACTGATTGGCCATATGTGAAAACCTTGGGTTCATTCCACGCGTTCAGTTGCAGGAAAACTTTGTGAGGAAACCTGCATATATCGAACGAAGATCTGTGATGTGTGTTGAATAGAACCAAAATAGCGGGAGAGCGCTAGTGAAACATTTGCAGGCGGTGATTTTTTTGGAACGATGTTCTTTTACACGGCTTACTATAGATTGAAGTGGCAGAAATCGTCACCACTTTCTCTCTCTTTCTATTGATGTGTGTCTTTTTCTTTTATATATAGTTTTATTTGCTATGTTTTAATTCACACGGAATTAATAAAATAAGTTGTTATTTAATTATTTATTTTCGAACGATGTTAATTGATAGCATTGGGTCTATTAATTAATCATCATTACATAGTATAAAACAATGTCGCTTACCGCTGTCTGTCCCTATGTATGCTTAGATCTTTAAAATTACGCAACGGCTTTTGGTGCGTTTTTTTTTAATAGATAGAGTGATTCGAGGGGAAGGTTTTTGACTACATGCACAATATAGTAAAGAAACAAGATCTATCTGTAGTATATTTAGTGTCAGCATTGCACCCGTGCGAAGACAGGGCGGGTCAACAGCAACAGCACAACAGCAACAACCTGTAAATTCCCACTGCTGGGCTAAAGGCCTCCTCTCCCTTTGATGAGAAGGTTTGGAACATATTCCACCACGCTGTTCCAATGCGGGTTGGTGGAATACACATGTGGCATAATTTCTATGAAATTTGTCACATGCAACCTGCATTCTCGCGACGTTTTCCTTCACCGCTGAGCACGAGATGAATTATAAAGACAAATTAAGCACATGAATCAGCGGTGCTTGCCCGGGTTTGAACCCGCAATCATCGGTTAAGATGCACGCGTTCTAACCACTGGGCCATCTCGACTCCCAGGGCGGGTCGCTAGTTTATAATATATAGCGAGGGCAACTTATTTCATACTATGCGACCCACTACACCATTATTTTTTTAAATAAAATAAATCAATCTCTCTTATTATTACTGTAAGTAAAAAAAAAACATTCTCATTTGCTAATGACACTTAAAAGAGTAACAAAAATAAAACATTCCTTGTAATCAGAAACAAATATAATTTTATTTATCTTATTTACAAAGATAACAAGCTCTCGCAGATAGCGGCTGTGTTTCCCTCGGATGGAATACTTGATTTATTCACATTATTTATTCAAATTACTCGTTTTGTAAAATTAGGCAAATGCAGATCTTCTAAGCTTATGTGTCATGTTTATTAAATCCTTGTAAAATAAACTTTATGTCGTATTGTGGGTTTGTTGTTACAGCAAATAAGGTATTGGGTATAAGAATGGATGGACGAGAAAGGTTATTTGTGGTCCAAATTTAATGTTTGGGACGTTTGATGTTCGAAATATTTAGATTTTGTGAGACACTATGACATTGAACAAAAGATAAATTTGTTACATTTTTTTACTACATTAGTATTCCTTCAACGGGCCAATGTTTAAGGCTTAACAGCCGAATGCCAAAAAATATCGAAACTGCATTGTGTGCAAACTGTATATGTTTGTATATTGTGTATATTTTTATATTTTTTTACAAGAACATGAAATTCACACTTGCCTCTTCAATAGGCTAAATTTTAAGCAAGTATATCTGCAAAGGGTATGTATAATCATATTATTTACTTTAACTCTGTCCAAAGGGTGCTGCATCTTCTTATAATAATAATAATTTTATGTGCATTGGCTAAGTAGCTTTTTTCATTTTGGATTGACAAAAGACTCATGTAAGTAAATCATTATAGCTATTGAAGATTGGAATGAATTATTTTAGTTCATATCAGTCTGTATGAGTATTGTCTTTTGGAAACTAATATTTTTACTTTAACTATAAATAGGTAAGTCTAATGCTTTATTCAATAAAAAAATCCATATAATTCATCTATTAATAGCGTTAATGATACACTCAAGAATATGAATCATTAATTCAATTATAGATTAATTAAACAGTTACCACTAGAGGGAAATGCAAGCTCCCCTTTGAATCACAATTTCGATCCTCTGGAAAAAAAAAAACGAATCAAATAAAAAATAACAAAACTCCTGTTACCAGTGGAGGCAATAAGGCGAGGTGTTATACTTTCAATGAACCTTTTTGCGTCACTACTCGGAACGTCTAAGTGTTCAAACTTAAATTTCAAATATATTTAAGGATTTAATATTAACAATTCTTAATGTAGAAAATAAATTATAGGTAATGCTTATTAATAATATTTTAAATAAGCGTTATTTCATAACTTCGGGTAAACTTGAGTTTGACATAACTTACAACAGCTGTAAAATGATAAGCAAACTTATAGGTAGTAGAAAAAGATCATAGTAATATTTAAAAAAAAATTTAATACACATATAATAAGCATATTTACATTACACACTAATCAATAACGGCATCTGTTTTACTGAATACATAATAATATTTATATATAATTAATATGACATTGGGAATAGTTCCTCCCAGATCTTCATCCTGTCCTCTTTCAAATTCTTCTTTACTTTCAATTCTGTGTCAATACGCAAGTACTGGCGATTGCCAGGCAAAAAGCGAGGCCAATTAAAATTCTCCAGTTCGGGAAGGTCGCCATAATTGGGGTCACTGAAACAGCAATAATACCAAATTGAATTTCAACCAAATTTAAAACGTATGTGCTATTAATTTGCATTGTAAATAAATATAAATATTGGACAATGTGTAATGGAAAATCAGAAGTAACAATGGTACCACAAGCACCCAGACCCAAGACAACATAGAAAACCAATGAACTTTTTCTGCATCGACTCGGACGGCAATCGAATCAGGGAATTCGGAGTGGCGTTGACGACCGGTATATATGCTACTCGACCACGGAGGTCGTCATCAACTATTTGTTATTAATGAAAATAATGAGTCGAGAGGGCGTAGTGGTGAGAAGGGATATATATTTGCTTAGGACTGGGTCAAACGCAGAAAAGCAAAACTGAATTTTTGTTTGCTTAATTGGCGCTAATAATTCATATCGTGCTCGTCGAAAAGGGAAAACATCATGAGGAAACCTGCATGTGTCTAATTTAAACGAAATTCTGTCCCATATAAACAAGCTCAAAATCTTCTCCTTCAAGACAGAGGAGGCCTTAGCCCAGTAGTGGGACAGTTTAAAGATTTTCACTTTTTCATATCTTTTCGATGTGGACGCTTAAAAATTTCTTTAGAAATATTTCAGAAAGCTCACAGCAAAACTTATGTACAATAGTGCAATTTTACAGGGCGGACAAAAATGTGAATAAAATCAGAACTATTTCAACGAGCTACTTTGAAATATGGCAATTATGCTTCTTTGTTTTGACCACAACCGGAAAAATACTTTAAATGTAGGCGAATTGCAGGCGATATGATTCGAGACGTGTAAGAATATATTGTGTTTATATTCTCATCTTTATTTATTTTGACAGGCAGTTAATTCTTCTCCATTTGTTACGTTATATTGTAAAACAATAAGAATACTAACAAGAAAATATATTTGTTTAAGCAAAACTTTTTCTTAGGAACGCAAAAGTATTTCAATGCATAAAATTATTAGAAGGAAGCTGTGTTACGCGGTTTACAGAAGAATAAAATTGTCGAGTAAGGAAAACGCGTTATGCTCTCTAGGCGACCTTTTCCTCTCTTTCTTTTTATCTCTATCTCTTTCTATTATATACGGTTTTATACAATTTAAACTTTTATTGTTTGAATGAAAATATAATTTTAATAACAATGTTATTTATGGATTATGTATTCTTAACAAAAAACCTTATTAATATATCGACACGAATTAGGTCGTAACTTGATTTTTGGCAAAAATGAGTACTTGGTCCTATAATGTATTAAAATATAAATACTGCACATACGTTAAAACCATATTTTCATATTTTCTTTAAATAATAAGATTTTAATTCGCTAATAGTCTTATTATATTTAAACTACTGCGCATATAATCGTGTCTTCCGTTATGACGACTTGCGTTGATCCATTAAAGCGCACATTAGGTGAACCAAAATGATTAGATAGAAGAACAAAAATTGCTACATATGTCTGACGCAAAACGTTGCAACACAGGAGTTACGACTTTATGCGTGGTCGACGTTTGAGGCTTTGTGAAAACACGAATAAAGTCGTAAAGTTTTATTTTTTCCCCTTTTTCATTAAAATATAAATTTTTAAATCAATAGACAAGCTTTATTATACTCTCATAACATACAATGTGTGCTATGTACCAAAATTAATCACAAACTGAGTTTGGTGGCTGAGCAATGCAAAGATGAAAGTTAAAAACACTCCTGAAAAATCACAAATTTTGTCATACGACTTATTGCATTGGAGGTTTCGATATATCAAAAGCTTCGTTCCACGGCTGTCATGTAACACCGTTTTTTAATGTTTTCGTTTACATCGTCTGTTTATAATAAATAATAATAAATAAATAAATATAACACAACATCACATACATTGCTCTGATCCCAATGTAAGTAGCTGAAGCACTTGTGTTATGGAAATCAGAAGTAACGACGGTACCACAAACACCCAGACCCAAGACAACATAGAAAACTTTTGGTAATCTACATCGACTCGGCCGGGAATCGAACCCGGGACCTCAGAGTGGCGTACCCATGAAAACCGGTGTACACACCACTCGACCACGGAGGTCGTCTGTTTATAATAATATATAATCATATAAAATATACAAATGACGTAAAACCAAACACGTATGAAATGGTATCAACTCATTTCCGGGAGGAAATAATGCTAATGTACATTATCAAGGTACGACTAATATAAACCGTTTTTTATATTTATGTCTTCTTTGAAGTTCTTTGTGAATGTAGAGCCCACCTTGTTTGTAAGGAATGTTATGGGTTTTGTAGTCTTTATTTTAATGACACTACTTACCCGTGTCTAGCGAAATTGTACCAAATACCGGTCATCCTGTCGACGGTGGTGGCGTCCGAGCCGTTGGTGCCGATGGCCGGGAAACGGAGGCTCAGTGGCAAAAGATAAATCAGATCGTCATGGTGAGCCGCGCCTGGATAAATTGATAATCCAATTGATAACAATAAAACAAAGTTCCAAGGCGTCGTCTGTCTGCATGTTCGCATTAACTCCAAAACTACTGACTGATTTTCATGAGGTTTTCACTAATGGACAGAGGAATTCATAAAGACGGTTTAGGTGTATTAATTATTAAGGTTTTTGTGTTAGTAAGTTGAAATAGAACGACAATTGTTTAAACATGACGGAAATAGTATCAAAAATAAAACAAATAAAAGGTAAAAATATAAAAAAAAAAACTTATGTCCAAACGTTAGAAGCCGGCCGTTAATTGTCAGTTGAGAAATGTTACTATATTTAAAAAAAAAAATTTAATAAAACCCAATACAGAAATAATTGATAATGTAAATCCAATTTCATCATAATATAATTCTTGAAACAATAAACAAATATTCTCTTAGTGTTTTCTTAATTTAATATGAATATTCTTTAGAGATTAAAAAAATCAATTGTGAATATAAATAATTTAGAGTTAAAAAAAATTACGATCCCAATTAAATGTGAACACGAATAAACTAACGAATAATTTAAAACTTCAATGTCATTGCTTTGTACAAAACGAAAATTATAATTACCTAATGGTTTTTCAGTGACAAGATCCTGATAATAGCTGTTAGTGCCAATATAGGCAAACTCGTAGTACCACACAGGCTGCGGGGAGTGGCGACTCATCAAGTTAACCAACCTGCAATTTTAGACGAGTGTCAGTACTTCCTTTTTTATACCACTCTCATTAATTTCCCCCCTCTCTTTAGGAGAGGGTGATAGCCTATTCCACCATGTGCACCAATGTAGGTTGGTGGATTCTCATGTGGCAGAATTTCATTGGAAGTAAACACATGCAGATTTTCTCACGATGTTTTCCATCACCGCCGAGCTCAAGATGAATTATAAATACAAATTAAGCACATGAAAATTCAGTGGTGCTATCCGGAGTTTGAACCCGCAATCATTGATGCACGTGCCCTAACCATTGAGCCATCCCGATTCCATTTATATGGATATCGTTACTTAAGTACTATTAAATTAACTTATACATTTTTATAAGTACTAAAAAAATATAATAAGATAGGGATCCTGGTTTCCTCTTGACCGCTATCGGCCTCGGAAACCATTCTCTTTAGAATTCTATAATTCTGGACGGTATTCCGACAGGATCAATAGTTCGACCTGTTTTCTGAACAAGGGAGTGTTAATTGTGCCAGCTTACAAACTCCATGGGTATACTGAGAATTTCTTGACAGAAAATCAATACCCCATAATGAGTCAGTGATTTATCGCCCTTGGTCTAATGGGTCTACATATATATACATAAGTGTATATATAGTATTATATATTGCATGGAATCATCACTTTCTTCGCTCTCAAAATACAGTTTGGAAGTTTCTATAATTAGCCTAACACATTTCATGTACCCAGTTCTTATAGATAATTGTGGTTTTATTCTTTTGTTTTATTTTTCTCAATAAAAGCTTATTGTTATATTATTTGAAACAACATACTTGTGAACAGGATAGCTCACTATTGAATCCTGATATAGTAGGCCTAGATTCTTTGCACTTTCATTGTCATTTTTCAATGGCTTGTCGTGAAGGTACTCGGTACGCAGTCGGTTCGTAGTATAAGTCGCATTCGTCTTCGGTAACAGGAATGATATAGGCGCTATTGATTCCCATTCAGAGTTCATTTTATCCAGTAATGTTTCATTCCTTATTATTGCTGTTAAAGAAAAAAAATTAAACTTTATAACGAAGATACTGGACAATCAAAAAAAAAAAGTAAAATTATAATTTAATACGAACTAAAAGCCTTCCAGAAGAATTCATCCTGAGTCTGACTGATGATGTAGGGGACGGCATTCATCTTGCCTTCTTTAATGGCAGTCACAGGATCTATCGGCAAAAATCTCTCTTGCCCAAAGTCTTTTTCCACGACTGGTACCCAAATACTTAATGGGTCATATCCAAATTCCTGTAATGATTAAAATTTTCGATTATAATACACAATATTTTATGTCAACAACAACAGCCTGTAAATTTCCAACTGCTGAGCTAAAGCCTCTTCTCCTTTTTGTGGAGAAGGTTCGGGTTGGTGGAATACGCATGTGGCAGAATTTCTATGAAATTAGACACGTCCAGGTTTCCTCACGATGTTTTCCTTTACCGCCGATACATCATACCTTCACGAGACTAATTATAAATTCAAGCACATGAATATTCAGTGGTGCTTCCCAAGGTTTGAACCCGCAAAAATCGGCTCAAGATTTAATATTCGTTTATAAAAAGTTGTCATTAAAAGAATATTACATAAAAACCCGATACGGAGTTTCCTATATCTTTCCAGGGTTTATTCTTCAAGCAGTCGACGATGGCCTTTGAGTTGGTTGTGGGACAGTCAACAATCTCTGCTTGCCTCACTGCTAACTGATATAAATTGTTTGGAAAGGGTCTCACTTTCAAGGGTGAACCACTCATTGAAATTGCCCTGTGGAACAAATCTGAAACACATTTGAGGAATGAAAACCGGGTTTGAAACTAAGGAAGTCAATGTCAACATTTGAACGCCATTAATTTGCCAAAGAGGATGCTTTTGTGTTATTAAAGACTTTACAGGTGTTATTAAAGTATATTGTCGGGTCATATAAGATCTTTCGAAAGTTACATTTAACCATATTGTTGCTTGTTAACAAAAATAATATTATTGTAGCCTAAGTTCGACCTTATATTATCAGTTATCTGTCAGTGAAAGTCCCGTCAAAATTGGTCTAGCCGTTCCAGAGATTAGTCGCAACAAACAGACACACAGACTGACAAAAATTGTAAAAAATATTATTTTACAATGTACATATACCATGTTGTGTATACATACATATGTATTGAGTAAAAAAGGGCTATTTTAATATTACAAACAGACGCTCCAATTTTATTATACGTATGGATAATTTGCCAAAGAACTGCATTCTGTGTCGTTGTTATATCCAATTTAAAATTATGATATTTCAAAATTGCTTACTATTACGTTCTTGTAGGGAATATTGACTTACTGAGTATGATTGGCACAAGGGATATGACGTAGTATGTCCTATGGTTGGTAGCACATAGGAATATTCCTTTCATTGAATAGTCTATGGGTCTATACTTGCCTTATTATATTCTTTTACACCAATAAATTATTATAATTATATAAAAGTGACTTGTTTATCTAGAGATCCCCAGGGTCTAGGAGTGGACTGAAAAACTGCTGAGCATTTCTTCTAACAAGATAACAGGAAGTTGTTAGCATTATACTAGTTCTACCTTTGGACATCGGCGACACCATATGAAGCATGACGCTGGTTGAACCAGCACTACAGCCAGCTATAGTTACTCTATGGGGGTTTCCTCCAAACGCAGCAATGTTGCGCTGCACCCACTGCAGTGCGGCCACCTGATCCTTTAATCCATTATTACCGGGAGCCAGTTCATCACCAGTACTCAGGAAGCCTTTAATTAAAATTCTTACAATAAATATAAAATTGTCAGAGTTTAGTATAATATGATACAAATAAGATGCAGAATGTAGCATCGGAAAATGCAATGAAATGAAAATAAAACCGATTACTGCCGATTTACAAGACCAATAGAAATAGCACCCTATCGCGCCATTCGACGCTATAGATTCTTGCGAGAAGACATGGGCATGTAAATCGATGTGTCAAATTGACGAACATATTAGGTCGTATGATATTACAAGTTATTGCGTTTGTGAAAAGATCATATTCACATGAGAAATAAATATGATAATTTGGGATAGCGTACTCAATTCGGATGTGAACGGTTTAACGAATTTTGTCGATGCTACATCTAAGTTGTGTCTAAACGTGTAATGAATCTTCATTCCCCGCAAGAATAAAAAGTTTTTATACGTTTAAATAAGGTATACTTGGGGAGGATTCTATTAGAATTATACCCAAGCCAAAATTAAATTAAGCTATTAACCTAAGCTGCCTAATCTATAGTTGATAGTCACAAGTACAATATCCCGGTCAAGGAGATAGTGCGGTCCAGCCAGATCACTACGTCCAGTCATCGAGTAGAATCCACCAGCGTGTATGAAGAATATCACTGGCAGGGGATCTGTTCTGAAATGTTAAAATTAAATGGAAATAAATGAAATTAAATTTTCCACTGCTGGGCTAAGACCTCCTCTCCAAGGAGAGGGTTTGGAACATATTCCACCACGCTGTCCCAATGCGGGTTGATTGAATGCATGTGGCAGAATTTCGATGAAATTAGACACATGCATGTTTTCTCACGATGTTTTCCTTCACCGCCGAGCACAAAATGAATTATCAACACAAATTTAGCACATGAATATTCAGTAGTGCTTGCCTGGGCAGACCCGAAATCATTGGTTAAGATGCACGCGTTCTAACCATTTGACCATTTCAGCAATTTAAATAAAGAATTCGAATTTTTTTTTTGAAATTCAAATTTTACCTGTCTTTCTTTAGCGGAGTGTATACATTGATAGTTAGACAATCTTCATCGATGTTTTTGATAGCCAATGCTCGGAATGGGCATGCAGGACCATCTTCACTTGCGTCAACTGGAGTCTTGTACTCCAGAATCGGTACTGGTGGCTGTGGAAATTTTGCGTATTTAATTTTAAACGTGCTTGCGTTATTGCTGTATCTTAAGCGGTTTTCTCACCAGTTATTTGCACTGATAAAAAAATATTACTGTTTTGGATTTGGATTCCAATTTTGGTGTCCTCGTAGGTACCCTTATTTCCTTATTCTTACTGAAAAGTTTTGTATGAAATTTGTTACTTGCGATCTTATTGTGATCATATGTGACGCATATTTTGATGTTGATAGTTTTATTTTTTTTAAGAGAAAAGGTACCAAGTATTCAATCAAAAATCATCAAGTACTTACTAGTACTTCAATCCGTTTAAGAATGTCGAAACCACCTTTGGATTGAATTCTTTAGTGTTATTATAGCAAATACAAATAACTTATAAAAATATTATGTCTAGTTCTTACACTTCTAGTGATCGATCTTTATGACGGACAGACAACATATTTAACTGTATTCCTAAGCCAGCATAGGGCTTAGATGAGCAACCCTATAAATCAGCATTGAAATTTGTATGTATTTTACCATTTCATTAGTTAATTAAATGAAGTATGTAATAATATTGTCGGTAATTATTAAGTTCTCTGTATACTGACAATAATGTTGAATAGAAACGTAATGAGATGATTAACTTGAAATAAGACTAGCCCGCAATTTTGTGCGTTTTTGAATTTAACAAAAAAAATATTGTTTAGTTTGCAGATTTTACTTTAATTTATTAATTCAGCTTTTTTGATATTAAGTAATTGCTGAAAGGAACCCAACGTGGTGGAGGTAAGAGGGCTGCGTGCGGTACTGGACAGTATTTGGACATTTTAGCGTTACTTAATTATTGTTTTTGTATAATATATTCTAAAATATAAGTAGGCTAAGGTATTTCTTACTTAATATTGCAATCAGACACTCCAGTTTTATTATAAGTATAGAAGATGAGTTTTTTACAACATAAACACTGCCATTAACGCATTTGCTCTGGTACGTTTCCCATGATGTTTACTTGGTGGTAGGGCTTTGCGCAAACCCGCCTGGGTAGGTATCACCCACTCATCAGATATTTTACTGCCGAGCAACAGTACTTGGTATTGTTGTGTTCCGGTTTGAAGGATAAGTGAGCCAGTGTAACTACGGGCACAGGGGACATAACATCTTAGTTCCTAAGGCTGGTGGCGCATTGACGATGATAGGAATGGTTAATCTTTTTTACAGCGCCATTGTCTAGGGGCAGTAGTCACCACTTACCATCAGTTGGCCTATATGATCGTTCGCCAACCAATAGCATAAAAAAATGAATACTTCTTAGTTAATTCTTACCTGAAATCTTAAACTGTCAATGGGTGGTTGTGCGTAACGTATGCCACGGTAGGTTTCAAACTTGCGCCCGCGTCGAGTAACGTTGTATCCGCCGTGAAACTCTCCGTACGGCGATACGGTGATTGGCTGTTTTGGTGTATCTGTTTTGTGTTTATAAAAATAAAAACAGAAATGTATAATGAATAATAAATAATCACCTGTTGTCAATCCTTACTTCAACATAAAATTTTACTTGGTGGTCTCTGTGCAGGCCCATTTGATTTTCTACCGCTAAACAGCGGTACTCAGTATTATAGCATTTCAGTTTGAAGGGTGGGTGAGCCAGTAAAAGTACAGGCAAAAGTGACAAAGCATCTTGGGAGTTTGGCCCAATTGTTCATAAACCAATATATAATAAAAAAATCTTTGTCGAAGGAAAAGTGTGTTAGTATAAAAGACTTAAACATATAATATGTTAGTCGGACGAGATGTTTTTTATATAGATGGGCTGGCTGCTTTATAAATTGTGAAATCATGCTAGTGTGACATCTTCAAATATATACAATATGTTTTCTTTAAATTCGTATATTTCTATGGTTACAGATCAGCTATCTAGCAGAGTTTCAAGGCCAATTCAGCTACAATGGATAATTTAACAAATAAGTTGCGACAAAGCTTATGCCGAAATTATAAAAACTATAGACATAATTCAAAAAATTAAAAATAGTAGTAAATTTATTTCATTACATTATGGTGCACCATGTTATCCCAAAGTAAATCTCATGAATTACTTATTTTACCTAGATTAATATTATAAAGCAAGCTTGATCTCCAAGGAGGGAGGCTTTCATGCCGACTCCTAAATTTTGAGCGAAGCCACGGACGGTAACTACTTTAAAATATAAATTCTTTATTTATGTAATTAATTTTAGTAATATGAATTTTTCAACTTTGTTTAAAATACGTATTATAGGAAGTTTTTGGGTTAGTTAAAGTTTAGCTTACTGTAAAAATCATGACCGCGTGGAATGGCGGCAAGAATGCTACAAGTAGCAGAAATTCGCTTCGGATTTCAATTCCGACTCTCTGGGCCTTAAAAACTACGTGTTTAAAACACATATTTAGTTCGGTAATAATTTGTAATTAGTTGTCGGCTAGTCGCTTGCGTTTTATGGGGTTGGTTGTCCAACAAAAAAAGTAACTTATGTCCGCCCTTGGAGATCAAGTTTCTTTCACACCAAATTTCACCAATTTCGATTCATTGGTTTGGTTGTGAAAGAGCGGCGAATAGACAGAGATTCTTTCACATTTATAATCTTAGTATAGCTAGTAACAATATATAGAAATCAAGTATGTAATTTACGCGCCTCACAGGAAAAACCGTCGTTGTAGACGGTATAAGAAAAAGTTATACCTTTTGTTGAGACGGCATATAATTTGGTGTGACCCTTAGGGGGCATAAATTGATATTTTACTTTAGAAAGTTATATATACATACATTCTCATGCCTTTATCCCAAATCTACCTGGGTCAAAGTATTTCTTTTCCTTCAATACCTCTCTGACGTCATCTCACAAATAACTTTCTTTCTAACCATATCGTCTTTCACACAATCCATCCATCGTTTCTTTGGTCGTCTACCTCTATATCCATCCACATCCATACTCAAGACCTGCCTTAAAATATGGCCCTCATCCTCATAATATGTCCATACCACGACAGCCGGTTTCCACATAGCTTCTCTGTTACAGGTGCCGGTAGTTACAAGAAGGTTCATCTGAATTTTTTTGTTAAAAAAGTATTAATTCAGTACTGGGTTTTATTTTTTTTCAAGCTATAAAATTCATGGCCTTTGTCTCTGCATTTTATTGCTTGTTATTGGTAACCCGTTTTGTTCTTGTTTATTGGCGTTAATATCGTGGAGTCGTTGTTGGCATTGCGTTCTAAATTTAAAATAATTGTTTACGGATTGTAATTTAAAAAAAGAGTTATTTGTTCTTTATACAATTTTACACAAAAATAGCGATAATATGATTTTACGTAATTATCTAATAATAAAGCATGTGTTCATTTTTATTTTCCATTAATATAAAAAGATGCAATATTTTACGCAAAACTAGTTTGTTTATTGAAAATTTTGAGTCGAAGCAATCTTCCCCACTCTTTCCCTTTTCCTTTGTCTCTTTCTATTTTATGCGGTTATAATATGTCATATTGTTAGAACTCATTTATTGTTTTAATTCACATGGGAATTTCCCTTATTAATAATTATGCCGCTGACATTTTATGATTCACAAACATTTAATTTAATTTTGTTCTATGTATCAATATCATCATCAGCCTGTAAATTTCCTACTGCTGGGCTAAAGGCCTCCTCTCCCTTTTGGGGAGAAGGTTTGGAGCATTTTCCACCACGCTGCTCCAATGTGGGTTGGTGGAACTATGTTTATTTTTCTTGTATATTTTTATGTGTATTATTATATATGTATACTATGTATATTTTCTTTTTTTTTTCTCTTTTCTTCCAACCAGGTATCAAATCGCAAGTTATTTTGTATTATTTTTTATTTTGTTAAAATATAGCATAAGATATAGGATCTATTTAAGTAAATTTAAAGGTATAATATAAGTGTATAACTTGAAATTTATAATCTCTTGTTTGAAAATTAATCGCATATTTGAAATTAATTTTATTTGTTCTATTTTTAATTGATACTATGCAGTCAATTAAACTAATTAAGGTCTTGAAAATATCTCACCTGTTTTTCTGATAAACGCCTTCTCAATCGAGTAGAGCACTTGTGCCTATTATATAAGTAGTCACTTTATACTTCTATAACTTATAAAATACGACTTTACTGTATGCATGGATTCATAAACTAGCGAATTAAAATCGAAAGGTTTATAATGATTGTTGCAAAACTCAAAAAGTTATTCGATATTAACGAAAATAATGAATAAATAAAAAAATTAACAAAAAGTAAAACCGACTTCAAACAAAACAAATAAATATGCACTAAAAAGTATTAAAATAATTGCGTATTCAACATATGTTTAGAGTCCTCCTAAGTAAAATGAAATGAAAAATATTAGACTACTTAAAAGTCGATTTACGATTATATAACGTAGTTATAGTTATTGTTATATCTGGAGCCGGTCCATAAACGGCGAAGTAATCGGCGAACAAAAATAAAAAAAATATATACGTTCGAATTGAGAACACTCCTTTTTTGAAGTCGCTTAAAAAAGTTCTCATGATCAAGCGAAAGTGTCACTTATATTTTAAACCAGCTTCATGTGTATTTTTTTATCTGCACGCACTGGAGTAACGTGGGAAAAAATCCAAACCATTTATTTTATAGGCCTTCTTCAGCAGCTAATCAATAGGAAGTCCTATGTTGTTCCTTTTACATGGTTAACATGCTAATGCTAATCTTGAAACACAGATAAAAAATACTTACAAACAAAAGCATATTATTTAGTTTAAAAAAGAGGTTATATATAAGTTAGCTTATCAACTTCACAAATTGAACCAGAATTCGATCGCATTTTAAGTGATTGGTTGTCCGAAAAAAAGTAACCTATGTCCTCTCTTTGAGTTAAAGTTTGATTCACAACAAATTTCATCAAAATCGGTTCATTGGTTTGGTCATTCATTGGTCACAAAAAGGATCAAAATTTTAGATAATTATTAATTACACTTGGTAAGTACGAAAATATGATTTATGTAAGTATAAGTTGCGATTGAAAAGTTTGTTCATTATTGTAACGAAATACATCACTAGTAAAAACATTACCAGTGAAAAGTTATATGTGTATACTGAGTGACTAGCTAGGAAGGATAGGAGCTGTTAGAACGTGATCACGTTATTGTCCTTGAATTGAACTGACCTTAGTGTAATAAAAGTGTTATTTATATCACGGCCAAGACCTTTATGTAAACACACTTACGTGACATTTGTATGCACTAAAAAGTATTTATTATCTTAATGTATTACATACTATACATAAGATGTTTATTTAATAACTGCACTCAAATTGTAACTACCTTTTTTAAAAATAACTGTCGATTTTTAATTTGTTTTTAAATATAATATATAATAAACATCACATACATTACTCTGATCCCAATGTAAGTAGCTAAAACACTTGTGTTATGGAAAATCATAAGTAACGACGGCACCACAAAGACAATATAGGAAAATAATGAACTTTTTCTACATCAATTCAATCGGGAATCGAACCCGGGGTTTCCGAGTGGCGTAACAATTAAACCATAAAAACCATTACATCAATTATTAAGATAGATAATTAAGAATAATTGATATTCCATGATAGATTGGTTTGATTAAATAGTTTTGAAATAACCATAATGATTTCCACTTCGATTATTATTTGACCAATTAAAACTGACCTGGAGCATCATTGTCGTGGTCATGTCTGTGGTCACGGTTGTGATTGTGATGACAACGCGATGCGACCACAAGGAGCAACACATTTACCAGTATCTTCATCTCGCACACACTAATATATACTGAGAGGAATATTGTACACTGACACTTATATACGACGCAGGATATTACATTTAAGAAATTATTCGGATGAGTAAGATTCTGTTATTCACATATAAACCACGCGATCAAACTAGCACGAACAACAAGGATAAAACACTTATTTAAATTTGTAGAGAATGCTTTGAAATCCCTATTTGTATATACTAGCTGTGCCCGCGACATTGTACGCGTTTGAATTTAACAAAAAAAAATATTATTGTTGCCTAAGTTACCCCTTATTATATCCGTTATGCCAGTGAAAGTCCCGTCACAATCGGTCCAGCCGTTCCAGAGCCGTTACAGACAGACAGACAAAAATTGTAAGAAATATTACTTTGGTATATGTACCGAGTATACATATGCATTAAGTAAAAAAGGGCTATTTTAATATTACAAACAGACACTCCAATTTTATTATATTATATGTATAGATGAAAATGTATCATGATCGAGATTAATTTTCCTATAGCAATGTTTTAGATAGTCTTAATAAGTCTTCACAGAAAATGTACGCGTATATATAAATAAAGTCTCAAGTATAGAGCAACTGAATTCTTCATTAAACTAATTTAAGCTTGCTTGCCAGCATTTTTGCCACATCTTAACCACGTGGTATGCCATGCGGGCAAGATTTTTACGGTAAGTATTTTTAACGCATATTCATATTTATTTATATTTTTTCCAGGCTTTTTCAGCCTATATGGAAAACTTATGGTGTGGGCAATCTTTTTAATCGCACGCAATGTTACTAAAATACCTATATAAAAGCATTATTTATTTGTAATCTATACATATAATAAAATTGGAGTGTCAGTTTATACTATTAAAGTAGCCCTTTTCAACCGACTTCCAAAAGGAGGAGGTTATCAATTCGTCTGTATTTTTTTTTTTTTTTTATGTTTGTTACCTCATAACTTTTTACTGGGTGGACCGATTTTGATAATTTTTTTTTTGTTTGAAAGGTAGTGCTTCCCGTGGGGTCCCATTTTTTTATTTTTTTTTCCGATGATGGTATCCATGTGAAAACGACATAAGTCTTAAATTTGCATTATGTATATGCGCGACAAATAGGTGAATAACTGAAAATCACGTTAACCAATTTTGATAATTCTTTTTTTATTATAAAATATATACTTCAAGGGTAATTTGGTGAAAGTTTGGTAAGGTTCTGAGCACAGGATCCATGACAAAGTAACGGAACGGAAGGGAACGGAACAATTCTGAGGAGCACGTTAGCGATACTCGGTCGAATCTTTTATTTATAGGTTATTTGGATATTTGAGTCACCTTCCGTAATGTGGTTATGTTTATGTAATTATCATAGTCGAATATTATAATCAACTAGCTACCCACCCCGGCTTCGCACGGGTGCAATACTGATACTAAATATACTACAGAATTTGTTTCTATACGACATCACATCGCAAACTTCTAAAATTATCAGTGTTTCTTTACTATATTGTTCATGTATTATATACACAAACCTTTCCCTTGAATCACACTATCTTTTAAAAAAAACCGCATCAAAATCCGTTGCGTAGATTTAAAGATATAGGGACAGAAAATAGCGACTTTGTTTTATACTATGTAGTGATGGAACTCCTATACGGCTCGCAGTTAGGGTGCGATATGGGGCAGAATTTCTTACTGTCTTTAATCAAATTTTGTGTATGTGATGTGATGTCAAATGATGACGAAATATAGTTGGTCTTTTTCAAAGTTTTTTTGCTGAGTTCGATTACAGCTCTTTCGAGGGATCCTTGTAGTTTACGCCGCGTGACGTATTAAATCCGCATTTTCGAAAGTCTATTTGTGCTTTATTCGCAAGTTTCCTTTGAAATTTTCCTCGAAGTAGTTTCTGACTCATATAAATGGAACGCTTAATCTATCCATATTAAAAAAAATTAGTTAGTCAACATCAGCTTCACTTAAAATCAAAAAATAAATAAAATTTTAACAAAAAGAAAAACCGACTTCAAACAAAACACTATTTTAAAACAAATGAATATGCACGAAAAAGTAAAAAAAATAATTGCGTATTCAACATATTTTTTAGAGTCTTCCTAAGTTAAATGAAATGAAAAATATTAGACTACTTAAAAGTCGATTAACGATTATATCATGTAGTTATAATTATTGTTATATTTGGAGTCGGTGTCAGCCAATAAAACCCTACAGTATATCTATCAAAAAACAATACGAGAATACTTTAACAAATATGTTTTTTACAAATTACCTTTTACACAATAATATACTGGATCAATCAAGGGGCTCGTATCGCTTCTTTCTTTTGATTGTTGGGGCAAGGGCACCGTGGCTGACACCGGCTCCAAATATACCAATAACTATAACTACATGATATAATCGTTAATCGACTTTTAAGTAGTCTAATATTTTTCATTTCATTTAACTTAGGAAGACTCTAAAAAATATGTTGAATACGCAATTATTTTTATTACTTTTTCGTGCATATTCATTTGTTTTAAAATAGTGTTTTGTTTGAAGTCGGTTTTTCTTTTTGTTAAAATTTTATTTATTTATTCAATGCATATGTATTTATACACGGTACATATACCAAAATAACATTTTTTACAATTTTTGCCGGTCTATCTGTCTGTTTGTTCCAGCTAATCTCTGGAACGGCTGGACCGATTTTGACGGGACTTTCACTGGCAGATAACTGATATATTAGGGAGTAGCTTAGGCTACAATAATATTTTTTTTTTTTTAAATTCAAACGCGTAAAAGGTCGCGGGCACAGCTAGTTACAAAATAAATATTTTTATTTTTTTTTAAAATAATTATTTTAAAATTAACAATATAACAACGAATAGTGTCTAATATCTTTATTCAGACATCAGCACTCTTCATTCATTCTTTATTCGGACCATAAATTAAAAAAATATATAACGTCTCTAATGAGTTAACATGTTGAGTACCATTTCATCAGAATAAAACCGTTTCAAAACAAATTCACAATTCGTAAATGATTTTTCGCAAAATATCAAGTAATTCAACGTTGTTAAATTAATACTATTTATTAAAGATACCCATTTAAACCAGTCACCATTTATTTTATCGTCTTACAGCAATTGTATTTTGTTCCAGTGAAACGGAAGAAAATGTGTCGGTATTACAGATGCCGGTGACGTCAAAAATTAGTTCGATCTAAGGAATATAATGGAATTGCAGTTTTAATTAATTATCTCCACCAACCTGCATAAACCTGGTATGAAATAAAATAAATTCCTTTAAAAAGTTTGTATATGATTTTCTTTAATTGTCCTTTTTTATTTCAAACATCGATTGGCACGTTTTGGATAATTGACAAATAAAGTAATATTCTTGTGCTTGTTCGTATACCATAGATTATATAACATAGTTAAATTTTATTACTTTTTTTTTTAAATATATTAATTTTCTTTAACTATTACTTATTTAAACTATTGTGAATTTAGCTCGATGTTATTTGCCGTGTCATGAGTCGTATCGTGACTGACATATTTTTGTCGTCTAGTTATTCAAGGAAAATAAACTTGCGCATCAAAAAATACGTGCTCACTTATAAGCGGTTCTAAATCAAATATCAAAATGAATATGATATATAGCCAATACTTATATTTTATTAATATATACTTGGTGGTAGGGCTTTGAGCAAGCCCGTCTAAGTAGGTACCAACACTCATCAGATATTTTACCGCCAAACAACAGTAATTGATAGCAATTACTGTTGTTATTGTTGTATTCCGGTTTGAAGGGTGAGAGGGCCAGTGGGCCAGTGGGCCAGTGGGCCAGTGGGCCAGGGTTGGTGGCGCATTGGCGATGAAAGGAATGGTTAATGTTTCTTGCAGCACTATTGTCCATGGGCGGTGGTGACCACTTACCATTAGGTGGCCCATATGCTCATCCGTCTAGTCCATTGCATAAAATACAAAGGTATGCTAACTAAATAAATAATATGTAGTCAATATTATATGAGTTTTATTAGTAAGTGTTTTTTTTATATATAAAAACTTTTTCGTATTCCCTCTATACTTGATACCTTATGGGATAAACGTCAATCGTAACTTTATCTCACTGGACAACGACCTTCCTCCCTGTTGAGGAAAACGGTTTGAAGCTCAATTAGCGTTACTAAATAAGTATAAACATTTGTCGGTAAAGGGACCCGTTCCGGCAAATTGACCACATAGTAATTGAGCACGCTCTTTACAAGATGTTTGTTTGATAGCGGTTTATAATCGACTTCGGATCAGCAGTGTTATTCTGAAGGAATTCACTACGATTCTCACTCGTGAAATTTTGACAGCTCACTTACAGTGATACGCAATTTTCCAAAATCCACATTGACTTCTACGGTGAGGTTCAAATTTCTTGTTATAAAGTAGCCTTACATATTGAACCTATAGGTTTTTATTTAACGCTACGACTATTTAATGTTTACTGATTTTTCGCGAAGGGTTTATTAATTTTGGATAATTTGGATAATTTAGGAAATTAGGTACTTATAGTCCTATTTTTGGGAGACTTGACATTTCGAATCGGTATTAGCTAAAAATTAAAATTAACCTAGTAAAATGTCAGTCAAAAGAGTTTGTCTTACTCGAGGAAAGTAATATTAATTTTGATTCGTTTATGAGGTAACATCTGTTCTTTGATTTATAATTTACCGTTTATTTAGAATATCAGGATAAGCAACGTTTATGCGGATTTGTTTTATTCCTCTATAATGTAACATTTCGGAAAATCGGCAGAATCGGATATTATTTGTATCGCAATTGTTTCAGTTCTTTCTAAGTATGAAGTAATTTAAGATAAATGTTGTTGTATGCATATATTTTGTGTATTGTAGTGTCTAACATCATCTCAAAAAAAAATAATAACTACGCTTTACGATTTGTGCAGATATTTCCAGAAATATCTCAATAAATTGTATTTAGAAGCCCATTAAGGGCAAATCGATAAAGGTGTGAATCGAAAAATTGTGTGTAAACAGTTGACATTGAGACTACTTGATATATATTTTTTTATATAACAGGAGGCTCACCTGATGGAAGACTACCAGATGGAAAGTGATTACCACCGGCCATGGACATCTGTCACACCGGGGGCTTGCAGGTGCTTTGCCGACCGTTAAGGAAAGTGTACGCTCTTTCCTTGAAGGTTTCCGAGTTGTATCGGTTCGGAAAAAACGGCCGGCGAAAGCTTTTCCACAGAGTGGTTGTACTCGATTAGACATATATACTATGTCTAATTACTCAGTCTCGAATTAAAATCGAACAAATAAATATATAACTCATATTATTTCCATTTATGTGATATGCCACATAATCTTATTAAGAGTAAAGTAACAGTCTGTAAATTTCCCACTGCTGGGATAAGGCCTCTTTTTCCATTAAGGAGAGGGTTGGAACATATTCCACCACGCTGTTCCAATGCGGGTTGGTGGAATGCACATGTCCTAGAATTTCGATGAAATTAGATACATGGAGGTTTCCTCACGGTGTTTTCCTTCACCGCCGAGATGAATTAGAAACACAAATTAAGCAAAGACATATAGTGTTACTTGCCTGGATTTGAACCCGCAATCATCGGTTAAGATGCACGCGTTCTAACCACTGGGCCATCTCATCTCCTAATCTTAATATATATATTTAATTTTCTGATTTGTATATCAGTTTGGTTGTAGCTTTACATTCGCGAATAGGTCACTGAACTTTATATGACTTGAAACTATCTAATACAATCCGTCTTGCAAATAGGCCGCGATCAACGGACAGAAACGAGACGAGTGAGATAAATTAGGAAGCTGTAATACATGAGATGTGACGGATTACTTTTTTAGATTTTTAAATTAACATGGTTATTTTTATTATGATTGTTTATTGTCTTGTTCACAAGACGGAACTTGAACAAGACATTCGTAGATAATGTCGAAATATCGAGCTCCACTTAACATAAAAAAATGGTAAATATTGCGCAATTAATAACTTTAATTAGGGTACTTACTAGTGTATTTTTGGCTAATTTTACTTGAATATATATTTTAAAAAAATTATGATATTTCCTGTCAAGAAGTACATACCAGAAGTACTTGCCCGCACTTGAACTCTCGATTTCGCTGAGTTTAAATAGCGTCATTATCATTTGTATCGTAACCATATTAAGGGACAAATTAAAATGACATTGAGCTTCTTTTTATTTATGATTTAAATGGCAATACATTTGAATTTATCTTTTTTTTCGTTCTGAAGTGTGAGTCAGTATATGACATGCACAAGGCACACAATATTGTGGATATACGAGTATGGATATTTATAATATGGTATATTTTTTATACAACGATAGTATCACTTTTCAAAAGCATTCAAATACCTATAATAATAAAATACTTAGGGTAAATATACTTAAAAGTAAAAAATAAGTATTTTTCATTGATATATATTTATTAATAACAAAATGCTGTATTAAGATTTCAGTAAAAATTCTACCTTACAAATTAGCTACTGATTTATCAATGGATCTTTTGTTTTAAAAGTTAAGTTATAAGTTTATAAAAAAAGTATAATTTTAAATGTCGAAGTATTTTTTATTAATATAATTTTTAGGTTCCATTTGCTAAATTTCAATTACAGACTTCGAATTAAAAAAAATATTGAGAAATAAGATCGTTCATCTTAGTAGTTCATTGCAGTTAATGAATTAAGATCGAATAATATAGTTTCCGTGTTTGTCTTGGTTATGAGAAAACTGTACATATTGAGGTAAGATACAATGTAACATTGAAGTATTCTTTACATCCGTGTAACAATGTCCTGAGGGAAATTCTACTAAGTTATAACAGTAATGATACGTTTCCGATTTTATTCGAATAACTTATAATATTCCTCATAAAAATAAACCTTGACCGTCAATGTGGGCCGATTCTACTTTTTATACCAAAAGGGTTCAATTAAATTTCCTACATCAACCCAAACAAAAAAATCTGTCTTATTCCAATATATATCAAGGACGAGATCATGAGAGAACATAGCAACTTTTATAGGTGACAATAGGCCAACATATATAAAAAAGTTTCAGAATTAAACCGCTTCCAAACTAATTTACAATTCATGTTATTATATTGTTTTCCATTAAATGTCAGGTTCGACAGAGACATCTGTATTGTTGCGTTATTCAAATACGAAAACGTCTGAAAGACAACAGTACGTTTCAATTCTTATGCAATAAACTGACAACTTGTTAGTAGAAACACACCCTGTTTATTTCCGAAGTGTAGTATAGACTCCCTTTTCTTTTGAGCAAATGATTTGTAACTTATTACCCCATGCCGTGTTGGACGTGTGACAAAAAATATTATATAATATGTTTGTAATAATATGTTTTCCTTCACCCAGAAACACGCGATAAATTATCATGATTATTATTTTTTTGAAATGTTTCTTGGTGTTCGGATAAATGGGCCACCTGATAATGACCACTGTCCATAAACTATTATAAAAAGTAAAATATCAGCCCGTTAATTCCCCACTACTGGGCAAAGATCTCCTCGCCCTTTTGTGGAGATAGATAGAGAGAAAGATAGAGACAGACGACGTAAGGTATGTATATATATAATAGCACTTCCTTCTCTTATGATAAGATTCCGTAAATACAGCAGAAACTTTGGGAACTAAGATGTTATGTTCCTTGTGCCTGTTAATAACTAACTGGAGCACACTAATAATAAGTTATTATGTTTGAAAAATCGAACAAGAGGAAATTCTAAGATTTTCTAGTATCACATAAGATTTACTTTACCAATTATGAACGATAAATGTCCAAAAATGTTTACGATTCGAACTTTTACTACCATTCAGAAGTTAAACCTTGAATATGCATTAAAGCTTGGTAAATGTTGAAAAAAAAATGTCATGTCATTACGCGTTCAGTGCATCGGGCAGCTGGCTGCCCCCGCTACCCCCGCACCGTCTCCGCTCCGCTGGTAGTCACTTGTCTGACGCGTTTGAGCACCTTCATAACAATATGTACCTAAGGTATTGCCTTACAGTGAATTGAAACAAATGACAAAGAATTACTCATTAATTTTCTTCCTAGATCCAACATCGACCAGCTGACCGCTATAAAACGTAGCATATAATGTAATCCGTCCTTTAAAAACTGAATTGTAAAAGTCTGAAAAAATCGTCCCCTTTTCAGAAATACTAACATTTACCAATTCATGTCGGTAAATTCTAAGATTTACCCTTCAATCTTAAGATTTACCGTAGTTCAAGCTTTTACAGTAGTTTAAACACAAATTTACCTTTATTAAATATTGGGTCGTTTAGTCGCATAAACTCTCCTGTGGTGGTGGATTGCCCCCTCATTTGATGATAATATAATCAAAGTAAAGGATTATAGAGGCCTTATGTTACTGAGCTGAGATGGCCCAGTGGTTAGAACGCGTGATCTTAACACCGATGAATGTGGGTTCAAACCCAGGCAAGCAACACTATATATATATATCGTCTCGTGCTGAAAACATCGTGAGGAAACCTGCATGCGTCTAATTTCATCGAAATTCTGCCATATGTGCATTCCATCAACCCGCATTAGAACAGCGTGGTGGAATATGTTCCAAACCCTCTCCTTAATGGAAGAGGAGGCCTTATCCCAGCAGTGGGAAATTTACAGGCTGTTACTTTACTTTACTTATGCTACTGTACAAACTTATAACGGTCAGTATAAACGTATTATAAGGTGTTTAAGCAGTTTATTAAACTTTATAATTAGTTGCCAAAGATGATAAGTTGCAAGAGTAAATCAATTATCGGCTCTTTAAGGCAATATACTCACTAACAATAGTTTTCCCGATAACTCCTCAATACCTTTGATGAGTTACCGCAATTTAATTCTATTGTGAAATTATAAATTGCTTCCAGTAACTCTAATACTGGTTGCACATTTCCTTTCTGAACTAATAGAGGAACATTTCGTCCAGAGTTTTTAAAGTATTTAATACGTGGTTTTTCCAACAAAGTTGGTGCTCAAGTCTATTATGCACAGCAAGTAAGGAAGCAATAAGCGATAAATTTAGATTGTAATTCTAATACTCTATACTAATACTAATGATTGTGTATAATTAAAATGACTTAACTCCTGTGCCTGGTTTTGTAACACGGTTCATTATAGAATATATTGTTATTACTGTTATAAATATTGTTTCATTGTAGAATATATCACTGTTACAAATATAGCACTATAAGACTTCCTCAATTTTCAAGTAGGTTTGTTCCAAAAAGGGCTGGTGCAGATATGGCAGATTTACTTTCGATTCATGGAAGATTTTGCCATCCCAGAGCCCGGACATAAAATATAAAAGAGGAAAACGGTCTACAACTATGATTCCGTGCAGATCAACGCAATGTCTATTTGCTCGTTAAACGTCAACCTGCAAATCAATGACATAAAATCCCCAACAACGTGATTATTTGGATATTTTCTGCCTCGCACAACCAATCTGTGGAACCAGATTTCGCGGGCGGTTTTATCGTGCCTATAGGACTAAGGACTTATAAATGAGCGTACTCTTTCCTTAAAGGCCTGCAATGCATTTACAAGCCCCCAGTGTTGCAGATGTCCATGGGCGGTGGTAACAACTTCCCATCAAGTAAGTCTTGTGCCCGTTTATCACCTATAACATAAAAACACATGCTTTCAGAGTACATTGCTATATCGGTCCTTCACAATATTGATGTCATCACGAAATCTGTGGACCTAACTACATTCTTTTTTGTAAATCGAGCATATTATGCAATAATCATGACAGTACAATATTAGACAATAATTATATAATTATACTCAGTACTAGATAATCATTATTTAAATGCAGGTAATATTATTAATTGTATTCTGATGACGTAGTTGATAATAATTTTCTAGCGATTAAATATATAATTAATAGAAAAGTAATTTAATATTTTGGTTAACAATGTTTAAGTAAATTATCGCAATTATAAATAAATCAAAATTATAATTAAATATTTCTAACGATATTCACGAAATGAATGCTCAACATCAACTTCTTGTAAATTATGTATTGATTTCAGGAAATGTTAATAATTGTTTAATCTAAATTAAACAAGAACTTATCATATTAAATTATATCATAAATAAATAGAGCATTCGAAGACAAATTTATAACTAAATAATGACGAAAATTATGTCGAACTGTAGGGTTAATAATATTAAACAGTTTTTTTTAATAAACTCCATATTTAGCAAAAAAGGTGGAGTGACGATTTACGCAAGACCGCAGGTAGGAGTTGGATACGAGTAGCCGCAGAAAGACCACAGCGGTGTGCACTTGGACACCTATGTCCAGCAGTGGACAAACCCAGGCAGATGATGATGATGATGATGATATATTTTTATTAGAACGTCCTTTTTTAACAAAAAAGCTCCTCTTACATGTTGCAAAATTATACATTTATATTGTAATATTTTATGAAAATAAATATATTCAACAAAGCTTTGTATCTTCGTGGCAATCACGATGCTTACAATTTCTTGGAGTATTTTTGTCGGAACACTGGTCACAGCGACATTTTTGTTTAGAGCTGTGTCCTTTTCGTTTAGATGCAAAGATAATCTAAATCTGTATTTCGCAATGTTGGTATTATTGGGCTATTATCGAAATTGATTGTGGGGCTAAGTTATTTACTTACTATTCTCAGTCTTATTATGTTCCGATTTGAAGGAAGCTAATAATAGGCATGACAATATCTTAGTTCACAAGTTAGGGCCTGTTGGTGATATAAGGAATGGTTAAAAAATAATGGCCCCAATGTCTACGGATTGTCTAAGGTCAGATGGTGATTTTAATGTTAAAAAGTTATCTTTAATTAATATTTTGTGATTTATAGATTATTAAGTTTATATTATCTGTATAACGATTCTACTTCCAGCGCGTTAATATCTGTAGGTTTAAAGCCCTGGAATGTCTGAAAAAAGAAATTAATTGAAAGTTATTTAGGTGAAGTGTATTATTCAATTTGTGAGTCCATAATCCAAGATACACCTAAAGATCAATCGAGCAAGAGCTCTTATGTCGGTATTAATCAATCATCAAGCACTTCTTCGGAAAAAACGTGGATGGCTAACCTTTAAAAAATCCCATGTCTTTTTATCGAAGCTTTTTATAGAATAGTCTTACCAATAATTTTGATAAAGACAAGTGTATGTATGATGTAGACTTATAAAGATAAATATAATTCCATATTTAAAATAATATTCCTTTTATAGTTGATTATTTTCGGTTTTTATTATTTAATTTTGGAATGTACGTTTCATCGTATCATAAATGCAATATTCAATCTGTTTTGTTAATATTCTAACACTAACAGGCCATAAAATTTCTAATAGGTCCTCGATATTAACCAACAGAGTTCACTAACAGTTTAAAACTACTGTAAGCAACTTTATCGTTCACACTTTGGGTCCAATTTCGGACAATGTTAAAACTAATTGGGCCATTACATCTCGCGTGATCGCTTTCAGCTGCGACCCGTTTGATGCTTGCGTTTTAATGCACATTACTGTTAGATACTGGTCCATTTATTGATAGTTGACTACAACGACTGTTAACAATTAATTAATTTATAATAAATTAATAAAAGTAAAAGTATAAGCAAAGTAACAGCCTGTAAATTTCCCACTGCTAGGATATGGACTCCTCTTCCATTAAGGAGAGGGTTTGGAACATATTCCACCACACTGTTCCAATGAGGGTTGGTGGAATGCACATGTGGTAGAATTTCGATAAAATAAGACATATGCAGGTTTCCTTCACCGCCGAGCACGAGATGAATTATAAACACAAATTAAGCACATATACATATTGGTGCTTGCCTGGTATTGAACCCGCAATCATCGGTTAAGGTGCACGCATTGTAACCACTGGACCATCTCAGCTCTAATAAAATAATATTAATAATTAATTATTTGCGTTTTTTTCTAGCGTCTCACAAACTTGTTCGTCAATTTTGTAAAACTAATGGTTACTATTAACCCAGATTAAAAGTTTTGCTTTTTGTAAAAACAAATTGGTACACATAATATATAGTAGGTATGTAGATATTTATGTATAGTCATAGTTTTTAAAGTATTTGAAATTACTTTATTTGTCGTCATTTTCGTGCATACGAATATGAATATTCTAATTTGATGTATGTTGGGACCAAATATGTATCTTCAAAAATGATGTTAGGACTAAATATGTTTCTTCAAATTTATTTGTATAAATTATTTTAATCGTGAAATGTTATTAATTTTAAGAGTGTTTCCTAGAGCTGCTTCTGTGTGACAATTGTTTGTTCGATTTTAAAGAGTGGGGTGATTTTCGTGCCATGTTTATCGAAACTACTTATGAAGCATTTGACGAATAACTAATATCGTTAGAATTAGGCCCCATATTGTCACCGCTTAATTTCGTTTTCATATTCTAGCTCTCTGACCTTGCAAATACCGTGTTGTCAGAAGTGCCACGCGTGCCTAATTTATCAAAAGTATACCTACCACCCATTATTTATTACCCATTCTCAATGAAACTAGAAAATTCAAAGAATAAACAATTGAAAACCATTCCGAAGTCAGTCATCAGTCAGTTATTGGAATTGTCTTTCACTTTTACCCACCGTTAATTTTCACTTACCTTTATGTTTAATTTTTCCTTTATTAAACTAGTATTCATATGTTTCAATTTCTGACAATCTTTTTAATTCGTGTATTGAATATTGTTACTATACAAATACACGCGTCACTTACACTGATCGTATCACAAAAGCCGGTGAGGTGCGACGGCGCTTTCCATAATTTATTAAATAGACGCCATATATTTTGGAGGTCATTTTATGGTTCTCCTTTATCAAGACCCATAATCGAATAGCGTGAGAGTGCTCTTGATTTTTTTGTGTACATATTAAAATAAATGGTTTTAATGAAATATTATTATAGGCTTTGTTAGAAGTTTAGACTATAATTTACCTCTTAATGGCAATTATTTCTGTAATAAAAATTGCTGAAATATTTTGATAAAGAAATATTGGTATTTGTTATCCGTTTCTTTTGATCTCTTTAGTATTATGCCATAAAAACGTAATAAATCATTCCGCTTTGTTTATTCGGCAAATATAGCATACCAAGTTGTATTTATTTTATGGAATTAAATTAGAAAATTTTCACCAATCCTTTTCAAGAACAAACATTCGTTTCCGTATAAAAATGTTTGATTATGAACAATATTTCAACACAACTGAAACAAAAATTCTGTAAGTATAATTTATTGGATAACCATCTCGAAGTCGTGACTAGTTTAGTAAAGTTAAAAGGTGGTATCGACCCGGGGGAGAGCTGAACACTGAATCTCGCAGATGAATTGTTTGAACGACGTGAGGAGTATGGTAATGAGGAATCAGTTAATAAAACAACTGCCAACATCTTTACTTCCTTGGTTTGATGTTTTAATATAAAAAGAACTTTTTGTAACTACAGTCCAAGCTTGCTATGCATCATAAAATATTCAAAATATAAACGATTCAAATATTCGTCATTTATTCTGAATTTCTTTGTTCCATTTGCAGTTGAAACTCTGGGTCCGTGGAGTATTGCAAAAATCTTTATTAAAAGTATAACCTTGCCTTTTTGATTCTACTGGTAAAAGGAGGACTCGTTCATTTTTTGTCTAGAGGATCTAAATTGCATTTCAATGGGGAACTGTTGCTAGCATTCTTGTCACCATTCCACGCGGTCATGATTGGTACGCTAAGTATTTTTAATTCATATTTGTATATATTTAAGGACTGTGCATATTTTTGCATTACGTTGTACTCCATCGAAAAACAATAGTAAAACAAAAAAAAATAGAGTTCGTAACTGACTCACGCCTGGTCTTGGGCACGTGGTTTGTCTTTTCTATAGGCACTTTTCATATATCCAAAATGGTCCAGTTACTTGCGTTGCGTCTTGAGGCGTGACACCATTTTTCAACGATGGGCACTGTAAATATGATGAACAACTATATACCCCGAAACTCAAAATCAGAGATGACCAGTTGTCAGATCATATGCTACAGTGATATCAAGGGTAGATCTAACCGCATGTGCGTGATCCAAATTCATATGGTAGCATGGGCATCCCTTATCAACCCACCTGCACAGGGATACCATTCTGAATATGGATACCCAGAGGATTTTCCACTGTTGGTATATTTATAAAAAATTGTCGTCTTCAAAATTAAATTCCTTTGTGTATGTATTATATTTTAACAATGTAATTTTGTATAAGTACAAGCAACAGGAATAAGACCTTTGGGTCGTTTTATGAAAGGTAGAATTGGTTATAAAGGGATCATAAAACTAGGTTAAAAGGCCTTTGTTATAATCTCGTCTCGCAGGATTATCTCTGGGAGGTTCCATTTTAAATATTTTTTGGAGTTTTGGAAAGGTACTCGTATGTCTCGGCATCAACATCTTACTGTATGCATGGTATGTATGTTTGTATACGTGTAATTGTTGTCACTACTATGACAACTAATAAATCTCTTTATTACGATTTATTGGTATGAACGTAACTATTATTATTATATTTAGATTGAAATATTAATCATTTGCTTAATAAATATATCATTGTGACACTTTATCTTCCGTTTACTTATTGATTTATTTCTAACTAGCGACCCGTCCCGGCTTCGCATGGTAAAACTCCCCGGCGGCTTGCTTTTTTTCGAAAAAATCAAAATAAACTTTATTCAAGTGCACTTTTACAAGCACTTTTGAATCGTCATTTAAAAATTCAGTGAAGCTACCACCGGTTCGGAAAGCAGATTCTACCGAGAAGAACCAGCAAGAAACTCAGTAGTTATTCTTTTTCAACATTTCAAAAATACAATCATATTAGTTAAATACAATTATATATGTATGTAATGTGTCCTGCCTTAATTCCAAGCTTTTTTATCAATCATTGCATTTTAACTTATTTACAAAAAACCTCATAAATACCTGTTTCTATTAGTGAAAAATTTTGGAGTATCGCGAACATACAGACTGACAGTCACAGGACTTTG
This sequence comes from Vanessa cardui, assembly GCF_905220365.1. Taxonomy (NCBI): domain Eukaryota; kingdom Metazoa; phylum Arthropoda; class Insecta; order Lepidoptera; family Nymphalidae; genus Vanessa; species Vanessa cardui. The sequence continues at coordinate 3,080,059 of NC_061130.1, read as the reverse complement.
TTTTATAATATGTAGTGATATTCTTTAAAAATCAGTTAAAAGGTTGGTATATTTTACTAGGTATGGTATTGTGAATAAACACTTGTATACCTGGAGATCAGCTACAATATTTTATGATTACGTTCTTGAGAAGTGTGTGAGCCTTTGAAATAGAAATGAGAGTTCACGACTGATCGTTACGGAGCAATTTTCGAATATCCTGTGTGATTATCATTGTATAGCGGCCGTCGTTATTTATGACACTTGTCGTTTGCTATAAATGCTTCGTTGGTCTTGTGGCCATTTTATAAGGCTGCAAATTATGCGGTCTTGAGTTTGTATCATGTGTTGGACAAATATTAAATTATGTTTTTCGGTTAGGCCATCTGAAGCCTGAATCGTGAAAAGCATGTCAATCCTCTATAAGAGCTGAGATGGCCCAGTGGTTGGAACGCGTGCATCTTAATCGATGATTTCGGGTTCAAACCCAGGCAAGCACCACTATATATATGTGCTAAATTTGTGTTTATAATTCATCTCGTGCTCGACGGTGAAGAAAACATCGTGAGGAAATCTGCATGTGTCTAATTTCATCGAAATGTGCATTTCACCTACCCGCATTGGAACAGCGTGGTGGAAAATGTCCCAAATCCTCTCCTTAATGAAAGAGGAGGCCTTAGCCCAGCAGTGGGTAATTTACAGGCTGTTACTACCTCTATAATACTATGAGGAGTAAGAGTTAGAAGATAAAATCACATACAATAATCAATTAGCTGTCATGCTCCTAAATTCGGTCATCCGAACATGATTATTCTTATAAATAATGGTATACTCATTGATTACAAAGTTTAATCATTAATCAGATAAAGTTTAAGCGTAAGTCCTACCCAAACCCTTTAGTAATTTAGAAAACGTATTCCTTTAATTAGATGACTTATTATAAAGTTCTGCGACGTTGACAATTTCGTTATTTTATTTTAAATAAATAATTAGGAATTCTGTGACGAATTTTAAAAAGCCGCATAATAACAACCTAATTAAAAAAGAGTTTTTCAAGACAAGTACTTGGTTAATTAATTCGGTGGCTCTTGTCAAATATCCACCTTTGGACTTGAACTCTCGTTGTAGTCAAGTTCATTCTTGTTCTCTCGAAACTTTTGTTGCGAATAAGGATACAAGTGACTATAATATATCTATTAATTTGGAAGCACATCTATTTTAATGAATAAAATAAGAAACATTCGTAAAACATTATAATAATTATATGATATATGATAATAAATACGGATAATAAATACAAAATTAAATTTTCTTTTGTATGTGATCTTTTTTTTTATGTTATAGGGGGCAAATGAACTGGAGGGTCATCTGATGGAGAGCGTAGATTGTGCGAGGTAAAAAATGTCTTAAAAATCGCGCTGTGGATTTTCGGACATCAAGGTGGTGGGGGTGGAATTGATGTTAGTCATAGTAAAAATATAAATGAAATAAGAGAGAGACACTGAGATTAAACATAATTACGTAGTGAGGTTAATAAGTACATTCACAGTGTTAAATTTAAATTTATGAAGACAGAATTAAAATATAATTTTTATTGTAGTATTCTTGGTGATAGGGCTTTGTGTAAGCGCGTCTGGGTAGGTACCACCCACTCATCAGTTATTCTACCGCCAAATAACAGTACTCAGTATTGTTGTGTTCCGGTTTGATAGGTGAGTGCGCCAGTGTAACTACAGGCACAAGGGACATAACATCTTAGTTCCCAAGGTTGGTGGCACATTGAGGATGTAAGGAATAGTTAATATTTCTTACAGCGTCATTGTCTATGGGTGATGGTGACCACTTACCACCAGGTGGGCCATATGCTCGTTCCGCCAACCTAAACCATAAAAAAAAAAATGGTGTTAGGCACAACTCATTGATAGATCAATGAGTTTTTTTTTGAATATTTGTTTCTAGTTGCAGATATATAAGAACATTTAAGATTTCATTTGGACCTGAATACTTATATTTACTAAAGTTGAACAATATAGTGTCTTCCTATATATTTTCTTCGAATACACTCTAAAATTTGTGTAAGTTCAGACCTTTTTTTATGTCAGATAATTCAAATGTGTTTTTGTTTTTTAATTTCAACATATAAACTGTAAGGTTAATACACCTAGAAAATTCTTTACAGAGATTTAAATTTATCTTTTGTACAAATCCCGTTGAATTGTATGCTTTAATTCCAACGGCTTGGGAACAACATAGGATTTTCTGAGATCTTCTGAAGAATCACGTTTCATTCGCGCACGAGCGGTTCGGTGCCCTTTCGATTTACAACTGGAGAAGGAAATTACCTCCTTCCACTGTTATTTGGTTATGTAAAAGAAGGACTCGTACATGGTAGCGTTTATTTGCATTCATTACCAATTATATATTATACTAGCGCCCCGTCTTCGCACGGATGGCCAAACAGGCCTACCTGATTGAAAGTTACACTCACGGACATCTGAGACATCGGTGGGCTTGTAGGTGCGCTTCCGGCCTTTAAGATATTAGCTCTTTTCTTGAGAGTTCCCAACTCGTATCGGTTCAGTACAACTGCTGACGAAAACTGGTGCCTTAAAATGGTTCCACAGAAAGGTTGTGTATTAGATAATAAAATAAAATAATAAAGCCTTTTATTTTTCACCAAGTAAATTACTCTTATATCAACATATACTTATAAATTAAAGTAACATATTAACTTTTTATTATAGATTAACAACATATTATTCAACAATTTAAATAAATTAAGTAGATTAATCTTTCTATTATTAAATTATGTTATTATTATAATAAATTTTAAATTATAATATATCTTGTATTATTTATTTGTATATATCGTGTATTAGATAATAAAGAAAGTATATTAATATTATGAGGTTTATTTATTTATTTATTATTTTAGTATAAATATATACTTGTCTTCACTATCTATTCTAATGTTATAAATGTGAAAGTCACTCTGTCTGTGTCTGTCACTATTTCATTACTATATCATTAAACAAATTTGATGAAATTTGTGAAGCAAACTTGAACTCCAAGAAGGGACATTGGCTACTTTATTGCCCTAAACGCGACCGAAGCGGGTGTCAACTAGTAAGTCTGAATGAGAAATATGTACAATAAGTTTCTCAAGAAACAGTTAACGCCATCACTGCACCATCAGTCTTATCGATTCAAATTTACTCGTAGATAATCCTAATTTTCAAGGACAAAAGCATATTTTTACAGCAAATTTGCCCACAGTTTTGCAAGGGACTTCGATATTTTTACTTAAAATCCAGACTGCAAAACTGTTAAATGAAAGCTCTCCCGTCACAGAGTAGGTGTCAAGTCGCGTTGGGTCGAGTTACGACGCCTCAACTGAAACAATTGTGTAAATTAACATGTAGTGTTCTGAGCTAGGTTAATCAAATCAGGCGAAAAGTTAACATTTCGGTGTAAAGTGGTGCAAATTACAAAGCGATTCAATGTCCACATATTATATATTTTACACTAGCTGTAGCCGCGAATTCGTAATCGTTTGAATTTAATAGAAAACATATTGTTCAGATTTGATTTTTACTGTATTGAGACGCTTATGTGACATTAATTCGTTGCTGAGAGACATCCGATGTGACGGCGAATTGGTGGCTGCTTGCGGTACTACAAATCCATGTATTGTATACAAAAATCTTCCACTCTATCTATTAGAAAAACCGTATCCAATTCAGTTGCGTAATTTTAAATATATAATCATACATAGGTACAGATAGCGGTAAACGACTTTGTTACTTTGTAATGATTCTAAAATAAAATTAGCTCAAGTTATTCTTTATTAAATTAGCTAGCCTGTGAAAATCCCCTTAAAATCTGTCCAGACGTTCCAGAGATTAGCCGGTACAAAGAGACAGAAAGATAGTCAGAGAAAACCGAGTATCGTGTGTACACATATCTGACCTCATTGGTTATTGTCTTGCTTATATGGGTCAGTGGGGTAAAAGGTGAGTTTTTATAATTTCTTTAAATTGATAGCTGAACATTCTCGATAACGAACGTTAAGAATTTGGTCTCGAATTTGAACACTTTATGGTCAAATCGGATTTGACAATCCATTGGAGTACAAAAGTAAGGCAATAGATCTCGCGCCCTATAATATATCTCGCACTGATTAAGACTCATCTATTGTGTATGGCTGTTGTGACCGAAATCGATCAAGAGAACATAATCTAGATAATTATATAACGTTTAATATTTAACGTGTATAACTCGGCCAATAATAGTAAACACACAATGAAACAGTGCATTTACCCATCGATATTGACGTAAACGAGCTCTCACATCCAAAATTGTTAATGCGTTAGCTAGCTGGTATTGTTTTGAGTGAGCCATCAATATCACTCAGTGTAATTAGACACACGAGGCACTTGGAAAACATTGTATTGGTAATTAATTAACAAAGCAATTATAATTTTGTATGATGTTTATGTATATGGCTTTAAATGTGTATGTTTGATGTCTATTTTAACCGACTTCAAAAAAGGAGTGTTCTCAATTCGACTGCATATTTTTTTGTTTCTTCGCCGATTACTTCGCCATTTATGAACCGATTTTGATAATTTTTTTTAGTTAGAAAGTAGATACTCCTGGAATGTTACCATGATGAGGATATCAGGGTTTGATGATGGGATCCTGGAGAAAACGAAGGGAGCCCTCAAACTTTATAAACACATGTTACTCTAAATATAACAATAACTGTAACTACGTTATTTGATCGTAAATCGGCTTTTAAGTAGTCTAATATTTTTCATTTCATTTTACTTAGGTGGACTCTAAATAATATTTCTCGAAAACTAAGTCTTATTTAGATGATCATTTTTAATCTGAGTTAATTCTACCTAGGGAACAGTGTAAGTTTTTTAGTAGTTTCATAGATATATTTTTTATCTCTAGTTCACTAGCTGTTAATAATTTTGAGGTCATTTTAATTTTTTATAATTAATTATTTCTACTTTTTATTATTGTTTTGCAACGCATCTACAGGCTCCCCGGTGTTGCAGATGTCCATGGGTAGTGGTAGTCACTTTCCACCAAGTGAACCTCCTGATCGTTTGCTATAACATATAATAATTTAATTATTAATAATGAAATTGTAATGATGATAACATTCATAATTTAAATTCGTAATAAAATAAATATTGTGAAATAAAATAAATTGTGAAGTTGTCAGTTCGAGCGAAAAGACACTTAATTTGCATGTCTGAGGGCACTTTCATCATGTTTATACAACAACAGCCTGTAAATTCCCACTGCTGGACTAAAAGCCTCCTCTCCCTTTGAGGAGAAGGTTTGGAACATATTCCACCGCGCTGTTCCAATGCGGTTTGGTGGAATACACATGTGGCAGAATTTCTATGAAATTTGTCACATGCAGGTTTCCTCGCGATGTTTCCGTTTACCGCGGAACACGAGATGAATTATAAAGAGAAACTAAGCACATTAATCAGCGGTGCGTGCTTGGGTTTGAACCCGCAATCATCGGTTAAGATGCACGCGTTCTAAGTACTGGGCCATCTCGATTTTTTTACAACAAAGATAAAAGAAATAAGTTTAAAAACATTACTAATAATTTCGAGCTTTCGTTAATTGTTACTGTAGCAATTTCATCATTTAATTATTGCTGCGATCGCCTAATTATCATTATTTGTGTCGCTGAAGTGTTCGTTCGACCTTCATTAGCGTTATACAGCACACGTTGTGGTTAATTGTAGTTTGAAAATGTAATATTAGCATCGAATTAAAGCTTACTATTACAGAGTTATGTCATAATGTTTGTCGGTTTAAATAGTTTAATAGCGTTTTTGATTGCTTTTGTTTATACAGAGCTTTGACAGCTCAAAATGCATCGGAAAAATTACATTCCAAACGTTGGCCGCAAAGTTTGTGTAGCTGTAAAATAAGCCAAGATTTATTGGGTGGTAGTGTTTTGTGCATAGCACCAACTCATTAGTTATTCTGCCAACAAGCTGGTATTTGGTATTGTTGTATTCCAGTTTTGAAGGGTGAGTAAGCCAGAGTCATCTGAGTACCAAGGTTGGTTGTGCATTGGTGAAGTAAGGGTTGGGTAATATTTCTAACAGCGCCAAAGTTGGTGACCACTTAACAGTGCATTTGTCGATCCTACTTAATATATAAAAGAAAAAGTAAATGAATAGTAAAATTGGATTTTCTTTTGAGATTCTCTATAAATAATCTTTTCTGATTGAAAATAGACTATATCATTGTTCTATTGTTTTCCATTTATAAAGTACTATCGGATTTCAAAGCGGCGGTTTGTCGGTTTAAATAGTTTAATAGCGTTTTTGATTGCTTTTGTTTATACAGAGCTTTGACAGCTCAAAATGCATCGGAAAAATTACATTCCAAACGTTGGCCGCAAAGTTTGTGTAGCTGTAAAATAAGCCAAGATTTATTGGGTGGTAGTGTTTTGTGCATAGCACCAACTCATTAGTTATTCTGCCAACAAGCTGGTATTTGGTATTGTTGTATTCCAGTTTTGAAGGGTGAGTAAGCCAGAGTCATCTGAGTACCAAGGTTGGTTGTGCATTGGTGAAGTAAGGGTTGGGTAATATTTCTAACAGCGCCAAAGTTGGTGACCACTTAACAGTGCATTTGTCGATCCTACTTAATATATAAAAGAAAAAGTAAATGAATAGTAAAATTGGATTTTCTTTTGAGATTCTCTATAAATAATCTTTTCTGATTGAAAATAGACTATATCATTGTTCTATTGTTTTCCATTTATAAAGTACTATCGGATTTCAAAGCGGCGAAATGTCAGGAGGCAATCTTCTCAACTGATTTTTTATGTCTTTTTTTTTTTTTTTTTTTTTTTTTTTTTTTTTTTTTTTTTTTTTTTTTTTATTCTTTATTGCACCCAATCTTACAACTAAAAAATAACATTTTAGTTACATAAAAGTTGCATGAGGTGCAACAGGCGGCCTTATCGCTAAGCAGCGATCTCTTCCAGGCAACCTTTGGGTAAAGGATCATGATATTGATATTAATGGGAAGGGTACAATAACTTTTTACATATATATATATATAGTATAAATTCTTAATAGAATAGTATACAATACACAAATAACAATAAATATATATAATATAAATATATACTATATTAAATACATACATACATAGATAAATAAATACATAAAATATATATAATAAAATAGGAGATATTAACTAAACAAGAAATTAACAACAACAACAACGACTGCTTAGAATAACTAATGCGATAAGTAAAAGTCCTTAACCATACTTTTAAAAACGGCTAATGACTGTGCGCGCCTTACAGCTAAGGGTAATGTATTCCAAAGTCGAGAAGCTTCTACAGTGAAGGACTTAGAATAGTAAGAAGAAGAATGAGAAGGAATTGAGAGAATTAAATTTTCATTCGAGCGAAGAGCACGCTTGTGAGTCTCCCGAAGGAGAGTGAAACGCTCTTTAAGATAGAAGGGTGTCGCTGGATTAAAAAGAATAGAATAAAGAAGAGATAAAATGTGAGTATTCCTGCGAAGGCGAATAGGGAGCCACTTGAGTTTTTGGCGAAATTCGGAAACATGATCATATTTGCGTAAACCAAATATGAACCGTATACATAGGTTTTGTAATCGCTCAAGTTTATTTAATTGCTCCTCACTTAAGTTTGTATAACAAGTGTCGGCATAGTCAAGAATCGGTAGAAGGAGAGATTGTGCAAGCGTAACTTTAGTTGGAATGGGTAAAAAGTTTTTCAATCTTCTCAGTGAGCCAAAGGATGAAAACAATTTTTTACTAACCTCATTTATTTGAGGTGCCCAAGAAAGGTGCCTATCAAAGATAACGCCGAGATTTTTTGCTGTTTCACAGATTGGTATGCAGACGCCATCAAAAAGGACAGGTGGTAATTGTTTCCAGTCAATCCGTGAAATAAGTCTCGGGCTACCAATGATAATCACCTTTGTTTTTGTGGGATTAACTCTCAGACCATAAGATTTACTCCATTGACTTATGTGCATCAAATCTTTGTTTATTAAATCAATGGTGTCCGAGAGCCCGCTGAATTGTGTCTGAGAATATATTTGGAGATCATCTGCGTACAAGTGGTAGAGAGAAGAAATGTGATTAGTGATAGAGGAAATGAATATAGAAAATAATAGAGGAGACAACACGCCACCTTGCGGGACACCAGCGCTTAGCATACACCAGTCTGAGTTACGACCATTAGTATATACGCGCTGCCGACGCCCTCGCAAGTAACAATGAAACCAGTCAGTCACCTTAGGAGATATGTTAAGAGAACGTAGTATAGCTAGTAAAATATCAAAGTCTACAGTGCAAAATGCATTACTGAAATCCAGCAGTGCCAGCACTGTAATCAGTTGCTTGTCCATACCAAGTCTGATGTCGTCCGTTATTTGAACGAGGGCAGTAGCCGTACTGTGACCACGGCGAAAACCGGATTGGAAAGGATTCATAAGGTTATTTTTGGATAGAAAGGGAGTCATTTGCTGATATATAAGACGCTCAAATACTTTGGATAAGAAAGGAAGAATCGATATGGGACGAAATTCGGAGTAACTATTCGGGTTGGACTTTTTAGGTACAGGGATTATTTGAGCATCTTTCCAGATCGTAGGAAATGTACAGGATTCTATCGACAAGTTGTAGATAGATGTAAGGATAGGAGCTACAATATCAATAATAGGAAGAATCATTTTACGGCTAATGCAATCTGAACCCACGGCATCAGAGTTGATGTCTAAAATGTTCTTCTTAACATCACATACAGTAAACTGACTAAAAGAGAAAGAAGGAATATTGGGAGTAGAAGACGCTGAAATATTTCTAATGGTGCCAGTTTTTATCGTACCATCTATGGTATCAGAAGACGAGAAATGCTGGTTAAGTTGGTTTATATCCAGATTATTTAAATTTAGTTCTTGACGTGCTTTCCCAATTCCAAGTGTTTCAAGAAATTTCCACACCTTAGAAGGATCATTGTCGGTTAAGGACTGATGAATATGGCGTCGTTGTTGATCTCTACATTGCATGTTGCAGCGATTCCGAATATTTCTATATTTCTCGCGGTTTTTGTTTGTAGGGTTCATTTTATATTTTGCTTTGGCTATGTTCTTACGATGTTGTAGTACTTTGATTTCATCAGTAAGCCAGGGAGCAGGCCGATGTTTTAGGCGCACAGGACGAATGGGAGCATGAGTGTCATACAGTTGTGTCAGTAAGGAATTTAAAATTGCAACCCGTTCGTCAACTGTATCCGCAGCCAGTACTACTGACCAATCGATTTTAGATGCATCTTCATGCAAGCGACTGATATCCATACCACCAAAGTTACGCAGCAGAAGGATTCTTGACTTGGCTTTAGGTGGTTTAATTTTATAGGACAGGTAAAGTAAATCATGATAAGAGAATGCTGTAGCATTGCACTGACCATGTTTTTCAACATGGTCCGTGGAAGACACAATAATTAAGTCAAGGAGTGAGGGATTAGAATTCGGAAAGGAATGTGTGGCAGAGAGAGGAAGAATGTGCAAGTTAGATGAAGATATTAAGGAATTGAGTCTCACGGATCTATAGTCATTCTTGATCAGACAAGTATTAAAGTCACCCATCAATATAGTGTGGTTATATTGAGGAGTAAATTTTTCAAGAAGGTATTCTAATGAGGAGAAGTAGTCGATTGATAGGCAAGGATTATAAAAAACACATAGTAGAAGTTTACAATGGGAAAAGGTTAACTCAATAAAAAGATGTTCCGCGGAAGGACTAGTCTGAGGTGCTGACATGCTGATAATTTTAAAAGGAATGTAGGATCGCAGGTACATGGCAACACCTCCACCAGCTCTATTGACACGGTCATTTCGAATTAAATGGAAACCCGGTAAAGAATATGACTCAGAAGACAAACATGGCTTAAGCCATGATTCAGAAACAAGTATAGCATGGAGGTTTTTGTTATCAAACGATGTGAGAAGGTCAGGATAGTGAGCAGGAATACTCTGAGCGTTAATATGAACAATGTTAAAGTTTTTAGGTACGTCTGTAAAAAGATTTAATAGGGATTCATTGAGCGAAGGAATACTTTGAAAGCTGTCGTCGCTACTGGTTAAATCAGAAGAGAGAGAAAGATAAATATCATTGTCGTCTTGAACATGGCTATTATCAATCATTATACATATATATTAAATAATAATAAATAAATAAATAAGAGTATAATAACTTAAAATAAAATAAGTATATAAATATATGTAATAAAAACAATATATAAATATACAAGTTGCGAATATATAATAGTTCCATCTTACCCGCCAGCTGTTGAAAGATTAAGAAATTGATACAACTAATTAGTAATAACTAAAAAACCTAAAAACTAAAGAATAATAATTTTAAATCATAATTATATACATAATATACATAATCTGCTTACCACTGACATAACATAAAAAAAGGATCGAAACGGTGTGTTTACATTCAAGTACTAATGGCTACACAAAACAAAAATTATAGCGTAATAAACTAAAAATAACATAAAAAAAAAAAAAAAAAAACTATCAATAGAATAAGTCACAAAACAAACTGGTAGTGAGAAGTAACACAAAATTAATTTCACAATGGAAAATTTGTAGCTGGAATACAATATATTAACACAAAACAGAACAGATATTATTACAGTCATTTCACTATCAATTAAAAAAAAAATTAAAAGTAAATTTATGTATTACAGAACAAAAAACAAGTAATACAAAAAGAGAAAAAAAAAGAAAAAAAAAAAATAAATAAATAAATTATTTAAAAATAAAGAAACAGTCAAACAAACGTATTTACAATTGACAAAACACTAGAGTCCAGATCGTGACAGCTGTCATTAAGAAGTTGTCGGCACAATCTGTATTTGATATCTGACAATTGACATAATAGTAACAAATTTTAAACTACACTCACTTATAACTACACCAATCAATAAAGAAAGTAAGTGATTAGGAAGGTAAATTAAAGTAAACAAACCAATGGTAGTAGTAAGCAGATACTATGTACAACTGAAAATTATAATCACTACTTTTTAACAATTCGTTTCGGACGAGAAACTGCAACTTTGCTGTCTGGATTCTTCGAGACGTTAAGGACCTTGACTTCTGGAGATTTTAAAGGTGAAGAGGATACAGCGTCGAGTTCAGCGAGTGATTCAACTTGGTGACGCGATCCATCTGGGGCTATGAAGAATATCCGTCCATCCCGGGTCCAACACTTCCCAATGCCGAAACGCTGCCGTGCTAAGAGGAACACATCGTGCCGTGTCTTCGTGAGGAACTCCGATTGGGTTATACCAGTGCCTTTAAATTTTGACTTGGCAAACCACACCTTATCCCGCACGCTAACATCACAGAACTTAACTACAATTGGCCTATTCCGGTTGGCTGTAGACTTACCAAGCCGATAGGAAGATTTGATGCTGGAGCTTGAAAAGTTTGTTAAGTCCAGATGGTCTGCAACGAGACTAGTCACACGAGCACTGGTGTTCTCGGCTTTTTCTTCTGGGACTCCATGAAGAAGTAGTATTTTGCGCCTTCTTTGCATTTCCTGGCGGTCCAACTCCCTTCCAAGAAATTCTACTTTTTTCTGAACTCAATCCAAACAAGTTTGAGTCACTATATCTGAGGGTTCCGTACCATTGTCTATATGAAAATTTCAAGTGTCTAACTGTCATGGTTTATAAGATACAGCTTGATGACAGACGGATAGACGGACGGACGGCTCGCTGAGTCTTTCTAATAGGTTTCCGTTTGACATGTTGGGTACGGAACCCTAAAAGGTTTCAGGTTCCACGTTTTTATTTTTTGAAATCTCACGGCATTCGTGTACACGATTTAAATGATTTAAACTGTATTCTATTCAGGCGTATGAATTCTCTGTGTGTGATTTTACTACTAAGCGTAGCAGTAGTAGTTCTTTACTGGGGGCGATAGTCATTTATTGTGAAGATTTATTTCTAAATATTAATAAGTTTCAATTTAAATGAAACAGTACTAATCTGAGATGGCCCAGTGGTTAGAACACGTGCATCTTAACCGAGATTGCGGTTTCATATCCAGGCTAGCACCAAAATATAAATATATGTGTTTAATTTTTGTTTATAATTCATCTCGTGCTCGGCGGTGAAGGAAAACGTCGTGAGGAAACCTGCATGTGTATAATTTCATCGAAATTCTACCACATGTGCATTCCACCAACCTGCATTGGAACAGCGTGGTGGAATATGTTCCAAAACCCTCTTCTTAATGGAAGAGGAGGCCTTATCCCAGCAGTGGGAAATTTATTTAAATTTTTAAGTTGAAATAATCTTGTATTTAAATTATTTTCAATAACATTTGTAGTCGGATAAACCAACCACCAGACGATATGTCACCAGTCACCACTGTCAATAGAGTGTCGCACTGTAAGCTATTTTGACAATTCACAGTGAAAGTCTCATAAAAATCGGTCCACCTGTTCTGTTGCGAGACAGACATAAATTGTGAAAAAAAATATTTTGATAGTACAAACAGACACTCCAACTTTATTATATGTATTGAAGACAGATATATGCATAAGCTGATATGTTTTTGTATGCGAAGTTGATAATATTTTATCTAGCTTGAGACCTTATAGAATATTACAACTATGACAAGATATCTAAGTGTACATTAAACTATAATAATATATTATTACTTATATGATAAAAGCTTTCGCATATATAATATGTATTAACTAGAAGATACAAAAAAATAATGTAATAAAATAATGAAATGTCAAAAAAACACTTGTGAATAAAATTGATAAAGAAGAACAGAGTTCAAACAATGTTATATTCAATCTTACATAACAGAGACACAAACACACAGAAAGCTAGGGAATGGTCGACTGGAGGGGCATAATGATTTTTCCTTACGTGACGATTTCAGTACACTAAAAGAACTTGGTTCTAAAACAAACAACATTTCTTTCTTTCTTTAAAAAAAGGCATTGCGTTTATACTGATCGTCATAATATACCGAGAGCCAGGGTAGAAGACTTAGAGTGTAGAAGCAAACTCCGTATCAATGCCAGGTATACTGCTTCAGCTACGGTTTGGGAAATGGAGGATCACTATTCCCGGTGAGGATTCCTTTGAGCGTGCTAAGGTGTCGAAACGCATAAAAATTGTCTTCCAAAACGTGATCGCAGTATGTCTATCGTTTTGATATCTTAAAATATATAAGAAATATATAGGTAAATTTAATAGCAGATACTTATTCCGGTTCCTACTATATTTTATATAATTTCAAACCAACTTAAATTTGATAAAAATTTGCGATATTTTAGCAAAGCCTATATTTATATTTAGTATTTATATAAATATTAGATACATATATTTAAAAAGCAGGCAGACCACATAATAGTTTCTTAGCTGTCCTAATGATTCTCGAACTCTTAATTTCGCAGGGAACTAATTCATGTAACATTTGTGGACCGGGATTTTGAGGTTGCAAAATAAATTAAAAACTAAACAAAACAGAAATACTAGGACGACAATAATAATTCTATTATCACGTGTAATTTAACTTAACTTTTCTCGTCTCGCTTTCTCTTTAAAATAACATCGTTGTTATTTACATAATTGTCTTATTTACAGAATGTAGCGAAGTTTCCCGGGAAATTTGAACATTTTTATTTAATGTATGCTATTTTGTATGCAAGACTGTAATGAGATAAAACTATACTGTAAGAAATTCTTTCATTGTTATCGTGTATTATAGTAGTTATATTTATTAGCAAAATAATAAAGTTTTCTTTTTTTTAAGTTATAGCTAGCAAATGAGGAGGCTCGTCTAAGGGAAAGTGTATCGGTTCGGAGAAAGCTGGTTCTGCAGAGTGATTGTGGGAAGAAGATGTCTTAAAAATCGCGCTGTTGTGAATCTTCGGTCATCTAGATGGTGTGGGAGCTACTCATTTTCTAATATTTATAATATATATAATAATTGTATCCTATCATATTATATAATGTAGATCTTGTAGACTAATATAACTTTATATTAATTTTAAAAAATTTTAGTAGGATATTTATTAATTAGCGAACGAAAAAGTTTGATGATAAAAAGTACCACTTGGGATCTTTACCAAGTCAGAAGAATGATACATTCACCTACATTTTCTGTACGGTAAAGTGGACACATTTGTGCATAGAAATTAGTATTTTGAGAGGCATTAGTCATTACTTGCATTGCTAATGCATTGTCATATACGATTTTAGTTATTAAGTTCTTCAAAGTCGTTATCACGTTAGTTCTTTTACCCTGAGCATCAGCTGACAGCGGTCGAGAGGTCTTGTTCAGTCTAAAGCGCGGTTGCTTTGAAATGTCACGAATGTTGAGTTCATCTTAAGACACTGAATCACATATTAATATACGTAGTTTAAAAAACCGCAAACCTAGAAATTCCGTGTTCGATCTTTATTTATTATTTCATTTAACAACTTGGTAGAGCTTTGTGCAAGGCCGTCTGGGTAGGTATCACCCAGTCATCAGATATTCTACTACTAAACAACAGTACTTGATATTATTGTGTTTAGGTTTGAAGAGTGAGTAAGCCAGTGTAACTACGGCACATAACACCTTAGTTCCCAGGGTTGGCGCAAAGGCGATGAAAGGAATGGTTAATGTTTCTCAGCGCTATTGTCTATGGGCGGTGGTCACCATTTAACATCAGGTGGCCCATATGCTCATCCGCCAACCAATAGCGTAAAAAAACTTTTTTTGGTTCGAAGTGCCAATATTTGACGTCACATTAATGTTTCAAGCAATGTTTAAAGGGCAATTAATTGTTCAAAAACATGGTTGTACAAGGAGATCAGTTAGCTTCGCGGATTTTATCAGAACATCTTAAGCACCCTCTAAGTATGCTCAGCGCATCGAAGTTGACTGCAACATTGAAGCGTGGTACCATCACCATAAAATTTTAAATTTGGGTGGAAATAGCTAACAGTGTGATATTGGTTCCCTGGGAACGAGGACGGGCTCTTGTGTGGGATGCTACATTCGTTGACACGTTGGTCCCGTCTCATATCCAAGAAACAATGTTAAAAGCCGGTGCCGCTGCGGAAAAAGCTGAAGACAAAAAAAAATTTCGTGTCTTATATCAAATTTCCCTTTTGTTCCATTAGCTGTCGAATTGCTTAGCCCTTGGAGCAGTGGTGCAAAAAGTATAACACCACTAGAGTCTAGAAAGTGATAAACTGTACGTATATCCAGTACATCTAGATACGTGCGATCTATTGGTACCTACTAGACATAAAGGATAGAGCGCTTATCCTTTCGGTGATAAATGATCTGCCTTGAGAAAGACGAAGACAAAAAATATCCCCATTTTCTGCGTTTAGCGATATGACAATAAAAAAGGTCATTTGTTTGATAGCATTTTATGTATTCGAGTCAATCCATTTCTGTTTGTGTCGTGACATCAATTACGTCAATTTTTTGCGAATATCTTTCAGTTTTACCTTCTACTGACGATTCCCAAGCCGAAAAGCCGAGATGGCCCAGTGGACGCCTGCATCTTAACCGATGATTGCGGGGTCAAACATGCACCACCGAATATCCATGTTCTTAATTCTTAAATAAATAGCGAGGAAACCTGCATGTGTTTAATTTCATAGAAATTCTGCCACATGTGTATTCAACCAACTCGCATTAGAACAGGGTGGTGGAATATGTTTCAATCCTTTCTTCAAAAGGGAGAGGAAATTTAAAGGCTGTTGTTGTTGATGATTCTCAAACTGGTCATTTTATAAAGTCGGATGGTATATGATGAATTTGGGATTCTATGATGATGTAGATTCCAAATTTAAATCGATCATATAGGCATACCAATCGATAGGTGATTCTTCACAGTCATTCTACTGTACAGAGTAAGAAAACCTTCATCAGTTTTTAAATTCATTCCTTTAGCAAGTCTTAATCTCTTAGTACCTTTTAAAAGTAAAGCACTAAACTGAAAACTGCATATAAAATTAAATTTACATAGTATGATAACTTGGTTCAAAATAGTGTGACATCTTTGGACTACGTCTAGTTTTATATCTACATGAAATCTCTTTAATGGGGTAATTGGTCATTCCAAATTTAAATTAGATATGATATCTTCAACTGAATTGTCAAAATATGTCTGTCAGTGTCACATATTTACAATCGGTAAAGCAGATTGTCACTCATACTGAGCACACAAAAACAGATCTTAAGGTGACAAACCTTTTCATATCCCGACTGTGCGATTCAATAGCGAAGTAGAGCTGTCAATTTATTATGACTCAAAGTTTCATCCTTGCCACTATCCAAGTAAAAATTTGATTCATTTTTAATGTTTAAACTGAAATATAAATCCACTTCTAAACCGGTAACTAATTATTATATCGAACTCTGTACTAATGCTTTAATCGATTTCTAAAAGCTTTTATTTCTTAAAACTATCCTTTTAAACCTTTCCCATTTAATTTAATAAATCTAAAATATGGGTGATGGTTACCACTTACCATCTGGTGGCCCATATGTTCGTCCGCCAACCTTTACCATAAATAAAATTTCGTTCTTAAATTAAGAGGTTTTAGTTATGATTTACAATCATTTCAGTTCTAAATTAACAGTAACAGAGTTGTTGTTTAGTACTATCAATTTTTTTTTTATTCTTGAAACCACAGACTTGTTGCCGTGAATTTGGTGTGTCTTCAAAACTAAAATCACGTTTTAATTGATATAGAACAATAAAAATTGGAAATACTGACAACTATAAATCTAGGTTGTGGTTTGAAGTCTAACAATATTTAATAGCAAAAACAAAAGAAGCAATGACGCCATATTTCGTTTTTTATTATAAATTTATTCTTTGTACTGTTTGCATTTGACTTACTTGGACTTTAGACTAAGAGAGCAAAACCTTTAAACCTATTTCACTAAAACAATACGTATAGCACTTTGCCTTATTACTATCACTAACAAGTGACAAGAGAGCCGGTTCATTTTTCACCAAGAGAATAGTAGTGGGATGGAATATTGCACACTAGAACCACTGTTCTACGTGACTATAATTTGTACAGTAGCATTTATCTAAAATAATATATTTACTATATGATATATTTACTTATTACTTATAAGTTAAAATCTATGAAAAATTTATATTAAAAACTAGCGACCCGCCCAAGATACGCACGGGTGCAATACTGATACTAAATATACTACAGTATTTTACTTGTTTCTTTAATATATTGTCAATGTATTATACATATATAAAAACCTCACGAATCTCTCCATCATCAAAAACCGCATAAAAATCCGTTGCGTTATTTTAAAGACCTAAGCAGATAGTGGTAAGCGATTTTGTTTTATACTATGTAATGATAAAGTTAAGTTCATTTCTATAAACTTATATGTCCACATGAAATGTGACATGTGTCAATATGAAAAAATTTTAAAATTTTCTTTAAATTTTCTTTATTACTTTGTAATTTATTTTTAATCCTTAATATGAGTTCGCCTTTATAGCCAACTAAAAATAAACGTTATGGATATATTTTTCTTAATTTTATATAAGAACTAGTAATCCCCCGCCGTTTCGTTCGCGTTTTAAGGTAATGGTTGTCACGTGTCAGGCAAAAAAGTATGTCCTTTCTTGGAGTTCAAGTTTGCTTCATATCAAATTTTATCAATTTCAGTTTAGAGGTTTGGTTATGAAAGAGCGTCAGACAGACATACAGTTACTTTCAAATTTTTAAAGAGCCGAGATGACCCAATGGTTAGAACGCGTGACACCACAGAATATCTATGTATGTAGTCTATTTTACACCACCTACCATCTCTCTGTTGGCTACTACTCCATATCACCTCGGTTGTCTGGAAGAAATCGCTTTAAAGCTATAAGACCGCCGGTTGTACCATCTTTTCTTTATGTGTACTGTCTATAAGGCTAATCTGTTTAATTTGTGGTGTACAATAAAGTATTTAAATAAATATTCATGTGCTTAATTTGTGTTTATATTTATAATTCATCTCGTACTCGACGATTAAGGAAAACATTGTGAGGAAAACTACATGTGTCTAATTTCATCGAAATTCTGCTACATGTATATTCCAACCCGTATTGGAACAGCGTAGGGGAATATGTTCCAAACCTCTTCAAGTGAGAGAAGGCCTTAGCCCAGCAGTGGGAAATTTACAGGCTGGTGTTGTTATAATATTAATATAGATAAGGGTAACAATAGATAAAATTTTAATATTTCCTAAGTCAAATAAATATACTGTGCAAATCGTTGCGCGGTAAATATCCTTCGCCATTAGAGGGAGCGTTAAACGCGTCGATGGAGGTCGCCCCGGGATGGCATTATGCTAATATGCAGACGACATCCAGATTGAGCTGGTTCGGTTAAATACGAGCGACGACCGGGTTATAAATATTTAATGGTGAGAGCTGTCGACTGCTGTTTTCACTCCCTAAGCTCTGTAATTTAAAATATAAATTGTAAAATATTAAATCGTAACAATGAGAAATGTCGCCATCGGGATATCCGGCGTAATATTAGAAATATCGATATTTATGGTTATTAAAGAATTTAATTTTTATTTTTCATAGAGTAATTTTTTTTTTCATTAGTATAGCTATATACAATAATATGCAGAGAACGAAACGTCGCGTCGTACGTGTTACCTCTGACGCGTCGAAAATATTTTATGCAAATTAAATTATGATTAAAACTATTTATTTAGAATCTTGAAGTTTTTGTCATATAGTCTTAAAGCACACATTTATCTATAAAAAACATAGTAACATATTCCTATAACATATATATTAATAAATATTCAATAGTGTGCTAATTATTGTATGTTACATATATGCACAAGTACCTTCTACAATTTACTGTAACAAACGGAAAAGAATGCATATAATAATTATAAAAACATTTGTTATTATAATTAAAGCAATTTGAACAAAAGCTAGGAATGCATTTAGCTTTACAAATTATATTTTTCATGTTATTACTTCATCTTGTTTTCTCTTTATAACAGCACAATCCTTATTTATAACATTTTCATCATCAACATCGAAAATGTATACATAACACATTCTGTAAATTTCCCACTGCTGGGCTAAGTCCTCCTCTCCTTTTAAGGAGAATGCTTAAAACATATTTCATCACGCTGTTGCAACGCGGGTTGGTGGTATACATATGTGGCGGAATTTTTATGAAATTAGACACATGCAGGTTTCCTTACGACGTTTTCCTTCACCGCCGAGCACGAGATAATTTATAAACACAAATTAAGCACATGAATATTCAGTGGTGCTTGCATGGGTTTGAACCAGAAATCATCGGTTAAGATGCACGCGTTCTAACCTCTCGGCTATCTCAGCTGGAAGTTTATATATTATTTAATTATTATGAAAAAAATTAACTGCGTCAAGCCATGTAGCCAGCCGGCTTTTTATACACCTGCAAATGAGCACTCTACATATTTTTCATACGTTTTTGTACGATTGATATTATAAGCTTTATCGTAACGAAATATATTATGTTAAAGAAATATAAATTTATAAACCATATAATAGTATGTCTCATAAAAATATACCGCACGTTGGCATTGCGTTCATTTAGTAAAGGAAATAATGGTATTCAATTATAATATTAAAATGAAGCGATGCTCTAAAATAATTGATTACAAATAAAATTCGAGCCTATAAAAATTTAAACGTGAAAAACAATTATCCAAATCGGTTGATAAATAACGACGATCTGAGGCAACAAAATAAATCAAGCGAATTTACACTCTCCCTATATTTTCACAGTCACCTGAAAACATTTAAAAAAAGTAAAACTAATGAACAGACAACTAGAAATATATCATGGAGCGTCTTATTACCAGTAATGAATAAAATAGTAACAGCCTGTAAATTTCCCACTGCTGAGATAAGGCCTCCTCTTCCATTAAGTAGAGCGTTTGGAACATATTCCACCACGCTGTTACAATGCGGGTTGGTGGAATGCACATATGGCAGAATTTCGATGAAATTACACAAATGCAGGTTTCCTCACGATGTTTTCCTTCAGCTCTATAATATATAATAAATAAAATAATGTCAATTATAGGTAAGAATGTACGATTATATTAGTTTTGGGGATTCTATAACAATAAGCATTATTACTAGCACAATACACAACAGTCTGGTCAGCAGTTCCAGAGACGCCTTGTGTATTTATGTATTATTTTTATTTAGATAAAAACAAAAGTTGCATGGTTTAAAAAAGGCGACCATGTTGCTAAAGCAGCCATCTCTTACAGACAACCTTTCGGCTAAGGACTGATTGTAAAATAAACGTTGGAAGGGAATTTGTATCCTAAATAAGCACAGCAACATTGAATCAACAACGTTACATAAGATTAAACTTTGTATTATGTTTTTACACATTTCATCGCCATTAAAACACTTTGATTTTATTACATCCATAATAAATAACAAGGTCACAGAGAGGTCAAGGTTCCTCACACCCACAGACACATTCTGTTGCATACAGCTTGCGTTGCTCTGTTAATCGTCATCAAAGTTCAATCGTCAAGTAAAAAATCGTCATTCAAATCAAATCAAATCAATTTTATTCAAGTAAAGTTCACAATGAAGCATTTTTGAATCGTCAATAATTAAATACTACCACCGTGTCGAAAAGCAGCTTCCAGCGGGAAGAATCGGCAAGAAACTCGCATAGTTGCTCTTTTCATATAAACAGATTTACAGAGCTGTTATTTACAGTAATTAGTGTCCTATGATGGAACTAGAGCCTAACCAGGCGTTTCTTTCTAAAAGTTTCTTTCTAAAAAGTATCTACTCTTTTAAAGAATCATTTGATTTATTTATTAATTTAGTCTTAATAATGTTTTTAAATGTCAAAGTGATTTATCTACTTGGTGGTAGGGCTGGGTAGGTACCACCCACTCATCAGTTATTCTACCGCCAAATAACAGTACTCAGTATTGTTGTGTTCCTGTTTAAAGGGTGAGTGAGCCAGTGTAACTACAGGCACAAGGGACACAACAGGTTGGTGGCACATTGACGATGTAAGGAATAGTTAATATTTCTTACAGCGTCATTGTCTATGTGTGATGGTGGCTTACCATCAGGTGGCCCATATGCTCGTCCGTCAACCTGTACCATAAAAAAAACATTGTCCTATTTCAAAAAACATTCGATTCAATTATGGTCATACTTAACACCATAAATTTAATTTCGTTCTTAAATTTAGAGGTTTTAGTTATGACTTACAATCATTTCAGTTCTAAATTAATAGTAACAGAGTTGTAATCCAGTACTACCACTTTGATTTTGAAACACAGTGTAGTGAACACTTACTTACTTAGGTGGCCCTAATGCTCTTCCGCCAACAAATAGTATAAAAATGTATTTGTAATTTTTAGTATTAAGATGAATATGTGTGAGTGTAAATACATACACACTCAGACTGTTACAGGAAACTTGACTATTGGCCATTACCGGCATCTCGACTAGTACTCGGATGTTTGCATTTGTCCTTCCCGTCGTCAGTTCGTGGTGCTGTAACAGATTATTTCCTAGCCTTGCTCAATCATGTATCGTTTGAGTATTCTTTTTTCAAATTTGAATGAATGATTTTAAAAGATTGAAGTACTAAAGTACTAGTGATTCCATTTTATTAATACTCTTTATGTAACGGTATACTTTATAAAAATTGGTGAATTCTAATAGAGACTTGGTCTTTTACCGCAGCATAAACAACCTTTTATCTTTAACTAGCTGTGCCCGCGACTTTCTTCGCGTCCAAATTGAACGAAAAAGTTATTTTTCGGCTCGCTGATTTTTCTTTAACTTATTAATTCTGTGTTAGACAGCTTTTGTGATATTAAGTCGTTCTTTGGAGGCTCATGACGTGACGTTGGAGTGGCGGTATTTATTTAATTTGTGCTTATAATTAATCTCGTGCTCGGCGTTGAAGGAAAACATTGTGAGGAAACCTGCATTTGATTGCATTCTAAATCTACTAACCCGCATTGGGGCTGCGTTGTGGAATATGCTCCAAACCTCCTCAAAATAAGAAGAGGCTTAGTCCAACGGTGAGAAATTTACAAGCTGTTAATTTAAGTTATAATAACTCTCTTGATAGTCTATATCTATATAGTTAGTATCTCTCATGTAGTCTCTTACAATCCTGCAGACATCCTCTAAATACTTTTGTTGTATATATAGGTACTATAACTATAGCCTTTTACTGCGTTTTGGTTCTCGTTATAGAATGATGGGAAATATTTTATGAGTCTGCTGTTTGCAGTTACTGCAGCTCAATAAACTCGGCCGACCGATTATCACTTCATCCTATTTGAGATTTCGACGGCTAATTGCTTTTGAAATAATAGGATTTCACTTTAATGAAAAATATCTATCCGCGTTATTGTATTTTTTGATTGGAAATGTTTTCAATGTGATTTTTTATTCGATGAACATTTTATAACAATAAAGCATGTATGCACTAGCTGTACTTTTAGCTCAACTCGTGCGAAATTTTAACAAAACTTTACCTATAGCGCACATGCCCTTTATGCTTCCCATTATCCCCTCGGGGGGTGAATTAAAAAAAACGCCTATGTTCACCTGGGACTCAAATTACTCCAAACCAAATTTCAACTAAATCGGTTCAGCGATTTAAACCAAGCGATGTAAGAGATGTAACAAACATAATTACTTTCGTAATCATAATATTAGCATAGACGAATTGGATTATTATTAATATGTCAGCACATAGTACAGAGCAATTAAAACTACACATTAAAATATAATTCAAGAAATACACATGCCAGTAGTTTGAACTACAAAGGTATACAGCTACTTCTATGTTTGCATTTTAAATGGCGCGCCTTGCTGGCAATTATGAAGGTATCAGGATTGTAAGGCTAACGGGATACTGAAAATACAGAATACCTGACGTTCTATATACCAGTAGGCGTACTGAGAAGCAAGTCCTATGATTGTCTCTACATTATTTACTGAGTGACCCAAGGCTGTGTTACGGTGATGTCCTTTGGTTCTGTATTATTGATTGTATCACATTGTTGTTGCATATTATGAACATAGCAGGGGCTATTGAATTTACTTTATTATTTACAATTAGTAATTAATTGATCAATATTATTTGTAAGACTCTAATTTATATTATTTTATATGGTATAGCATTTAATACTGGCATGTAATACTATTTCTTATTTTAAAATTGATTGAGCTGTCATTATACATAATTGGATGATAGCGTGGCATTGCAACAAAGATAGAGAGATTGGAATATCATTGTAAAACGTAATATTATTTGGTCATCCCGAACTACTAAAATTACACGTGATTTCTTGTCTAACCTACATTTCTCTCGGTAACTCGAATCGAGGGCGACTGAAAACATATGTCTTTTCGACGCGACGTGTATATTATTGGAAGTCGAATTTAAAAACACACACACAATGTATATTACGATACATATAAACATATATATGATGGCGCATGGTGTGCCATCTTGTTTTTCGTACTGGCTGTAAAAGAGTGTCAATGGAAGTCGAATGGCGCTCTAGTGAAACTACGTGGCGAGGGTAGCGAGGCAGCCATCTTGAATACAGTTACATTCAAGACTTCCCACGCGCCACGTATTCGACGAATCGCTAATTTCCAATAGTATTTGTATTATTTTTTAATAAATTCAGTGTTCTATGTGTGTTTGTGTATGTGATATGTTAACGTAACGATATTATAACTACTGTGAAATTATCTGTCTTATTGATTTGATTAATTAAAACTTTACTGAATTTATGAACGATACTTTGAATACACGCCCACTTATAATTAATTATTCTGATATTGGCAGAAAAATGTCTATAAATATTTTTCACCTTACATTTTATTGTATATATTTTGCTTTTTAGCGATAAGGTCGTATATTCCGCGCCTTTCTTGAATGTGATTTATGTATGTGTTTATTAATGTTCAATAAAAAGTAATTTGATTTTGATTGAAAATAGTGCTATTAATTACAAATTACAATACATTTCTTAATTTTTTAAAGATCCGTTCATATAAATCTTACTAAAGTTTCTTGCTTTTATTTACCCCTTTATGATTCAGACTTCATATAATACTTTCTTAAAGTCAAGAAATAATTAATCTATTCGTATGCTAATACGTGGCGTTTTATTCAGAGAACTGTCAAACTGTTGAACGTGTTTTGTAACTTGAGACATATCTACTGATTATGTCTGTAGTATATTACGTTTATAAATTATTAGACGAACTCAGTAGATAAGAATTATCGATTTATTATTTGCGAGATCAGACAGTGCTTGATTTTCTCAATGGTAATTTTATAAATAACAAATTAAAACTATTTGTATGTTACGATTTCAAGGCCAAATCTTTAAAACGACGTAATGAGAAGCAAATTTCAATCCCAAGGGCGAACATAAGCGTACTTTTTCTTAATTTACTCCTTCAAGGGGTTGAAGTTATGGTTGAAGGATTAATATGAAAGTTCTTTAAATTATATGTAGGCGTTTGAAGCCGCGGGTTTAATATTAGTATTACATAAATTGTTCGTGGTATTAAAGGGGAAGCCTGCATTGTCAGATGATATTTTACTTTATGTTGTGTCGTGTGTATCTACAAAGACGTACTAGAGTAGCGCAGTGAATTTAACTCCAAAGTTCCCTCAATAGCAGGAGAGGCCTTTGTTTGAGTAAATGTACTGAGCCTTTAGTGTACTACATGATATGTTTAATAGAGTACAGATAAGTTACAACTTCTTCTTAAAAAGGAGGATATGTTCATAAAGGAGGCGGAATAGATCAGCGGTTAGAACGCATGCATCTTAACCGATGATTGCGAGTTCAAACCCCAGCAAGCACCACTGAATATTCGTGTTCTTAATTTGTGTTTGTAACTCATCTCGTGCTCGGCGGTGTAGGAATTTATAGGAATTTCTGTCACATGTGTATTCCACTAACGCGTATTGGAACAGTGTGGTGTAATAGGTTCTAAACCTTCTCCTCAAAGGGACAGGAGGCCTTAGCTCAGCAGTGGTAAATTTACAGGCTGTTGTTGTAGTTCAATAGTATCTTCAAACTGATGCAATATAAATTTAATTTCAAGTTTGAGATAAAGGTAACACACCTTTAAACGTATCTCTATTGGGAAAATGTCTCGATTCTAAATAAGAAGTCTTTGAAATAGTCATATGTAAACTGCGATCACACCCAATAGTTTGCAAAAACCATTTCGAATTAAACAACTATTCAGTCTAAATGCTCAATTAACAGACTAAGTACTATTGGCTTAGTTAAAAAAAATGTGTCTCGAAAAAAAAAAGACAAAATTTACTGCTCTACGAGCGTTAACTATGCGGTAATTAGGACAGTTTCAGATGTACAGCGCTCTTTTCCTGATAATGTTTAAACTTTACACCAATACCTCAGGTAGGTACAAACATATCAATCAGTATTTTTAATATCCTAACTAAAAACTACCTAGACTTATTCCACCCTTAATTTATTATGAATGTAGTTTATATATATGGTAATTATTTAATTTCATTTTATATTTGCAAATTTTTAAAACTTACTTTAACAAATTATACATTTAAAATAACATAGTTTTCTATGTATTGCTTTCTTTTTTTCTCGTTCTTTTAAATCTACAATAAAGAGAAATATATGTTTGAAGATTTAATTATGAGGCTTTTTATGGCATCAAATATTCTGGCGCCAAACAACAGTACTTGGTATTGTTGTGTTCCGGTTTGAAGGCTGATTGTAACTACAGCTAAGTACTTCCAAGGTTGACGGCATATTGGTGATGAAAGGAATGGTTAATATTTCTTAGAGCGCCATTGTCCATGGGTGATGGTGATCACCTTATATACTCATCCGCCAACCAATTCCATATAAAAATTTTGGTATAAAAAAGAACAAAGTAAAAGTCACCGTCCAGCTGACTTACCATCGGCCCATATGTTCGTCGTCCAGGAAAAAAAAATTAAAATATTTTATAGATTTGTTTTAAAATAGACTTTAGTTAAATATTGAAGCGAACAATTCGTGCACAAGAGTTATAGATTAGAATAGCGAGTTCAGCACAATGGCACGGCATTGTGAGTGTTGCGAGCGTGTCGCCGACGTCTCGTTACCGGCTCGGAGACGTGTCAGCAGATCTGCAATTTAAATGTCTCCGTTTAAACACACGTCAGCTAGCGTGGACTTTTTGAAGAAAATAGCTTCGAATATATAATTTTATTTCTATTTTGTTTTTGGAATAATATATCAGAATACAAACGGAACAGCTTATACTGAATATTTAAGTTTAGAAATGTTCAAATTCAGAGTCATCTGAAATTTTGACGTTCCAATTTCAAATTTAATAAGTTGTGATATTCTGGGTACTAAGTTGACTGTTTTATACCTTGTTTACCAGAGATTAATCTGTGGTAAATAGCACTGTGGTACAACACTAATAAATATTTCAATTGATTTCAACACCTGCCGCGTACAGTACTATCATGAGTGCACTGGTTCAACACTCTAGTAATTATATAATTGACGTCACCATTTGACATCGTTCTGGAAACGTTGAAATAATTATTACTGCCAGCAGCGCGATTCTGTAAGATTTCACTTCGAATTTCATTTCATTTCGTGAAATATTTTAGAGATGGCTGATTGTATCATATTAATACGTATTCTATAAATTTTATAATCATAGTCAGTGTTGCATGTCAAAATTTGACATTTCACGCTCGCGTTCGGCTGTAAATTTTGAGTTTAACAGAATAACTCTTGTAGTATCTAGTGCTACAAAATAGTTTCCTTTGTATTGAGTTCTCTCTTTAAATAAGACTTGACATTGTATTCGATAACATATGTATGCAAGGCGCTGGTTTTTTGATCTCTTTCCAATGATGCCAGATTTGTCATTCCTTCCTGTTTAAGATAAAATCCTGAGAAAAATATAATTGTGATTGTGTTAATATCTGTGTATTTTATTTTTGTTTTTAATATTTTAATCTCAATAGTATGTTTGTATTATATATCATTTAAATATTAAATAATGTGACCGTATAGAATGACTATGAAAATATTTTGATCGCATTTCAAATAATTTTACTCTAAATTGCTCAAGTAGCCTTCCAACTGATTTAATTTAAATCCATCACTATTATATAGTTATGGTTAAAGAATGTATATTCTTATGCGAATTATTATTAAAAAGAGTTTACAAAATACCGTTTTAGTAGGAAGTCCTACAAGAAAGTCAGTAGTTACAACAATTGATTTTTGGTTGGGTACTCTGCTAGAATAATAGAGAATAATGGAATACATGAAACTACGCTACTTAAAAATAGATAATATCTTTTACAGTGTTCGTCTAAAACCAAATATAGTAAAGCAAATATTAAAACAGAATACACCGCACTCAATCAAAATCGTCAAACGATCATAATGCTATGGGAAAATAACCAAGAGTCGAGTTTCAATTCTCTCATTATGTAAATCCCTTTGTACTCTCCGTGCTGTTATTAAGCCTTGTGTTTTGTCACTTTTAATGACAGCACCATGTATGAGGCTAGGTAATACATGCATGTGAATTGGTTTGACGTAAAGGAAATTGAATCATACATCTATACACATAATGACTGTTTTTATGTCACCTATGTAAATGGTAAGTTACCTATGCCATAGATATTGGTACTGTAAGAAATATTAATTCCTCATATTATTACGTCATGTTATGAGGAGGTATGAGGACTATGTTTTGAAGAAAGTTTTGAATACGGACGTGGATGGCTATAGAGGAAGGGGACGCCCAAAAAACCGTTGGATGGATTGTGTGAAAAATGATATAGTTGAAAAGAATGTTACTTTTAAGATGAAGTCAGACAGAGAAGTACGGAAGAAGAAAATATGCTGCGCCGCCCCAAATAAAATTTGGATAATAGCAGGAGGATGATGAAAGAAGAAAATCGTGTACGTAGATATCGTTTGAAGGGAGTGTTAATCAGTATCCGTTTCTATAATAAAATTCCGCTGAAATTTTTAACTTTGCCGTTTAGTAAATTCAAATCGTTTGTTAAAAATACATTGGTAGAAAAAGCATACTATTCGATACAAGATTTTGTAGATGATAAAAAAGCGTGGAGTTAATACCTGTTGACTTCCAAGCAGGATACATTAATTGAAAAATTTGTATTTAATTAACATGACGTTGTATTTTTTAAATGTTAAAAAAGAGTAACTACTGAGTTTCTTGCCGGTTCTTCTCGGTAGAATCTACTTTCCGAACCGGTGGTAGCTTCACTTAATTGTAAAATGACGATTCAAAAGTGCTTATTAAAGCCTACTTGAATAAAGTTTATTTTGATTTTGATTTTTTTTTTCAGTGATTACTTTTCATTCGACAAGATTAACAGCCTATAAATTACCCACTGCTGGGCTGAGGCCTCCTCTCCCTTTGAGAAGAAGGTTTGCAGAATACTCCACCACGCTACTCCAACGCGGGTTTGTACACATGTGTCAGAATTTCGTTTAACATACAGGTTTCCTCACGATGTTTTTCATCATCGCCGAGCACGAGATGAATTATAAACTCAAATTAAGCACATGAAAATTCAGTAGTGCTTGCCTAGGTTTGCCCGTAATCGTCGACTAAGCACGCGTACCACTGAGCCATTTCAGCTGTCAATTATTTCATTCGTCAATAGAAAGTATTCCAAAGTTTTCCTACATTTACTCGTAATTATGTGTGCGGTTGATTATTTCATGAATAAAAAGGTAAGTACTTAAATTCGATGGTTCTGCGTCTGAATTCGTTCTGCTCGTATTTCCCATTCTATCTATATTGTACTTTGCACTATAATATGATGTGTTACAGCCGCGTTGGTGAAATCTGCGAAGAGAAGATCATAAGTATCATTGACAAACTAGCAACTCGCCTGGGCTGCGCACGGGTGCAATGCTGATACTAAATATACTACTAAAGAATGTCCCATAACGTTCGAAGCTATTTTTTCATTAGACCATACAAATTGCTATGTCCTTGCATCTTAAATCTGTCATATCTTGTTGTTTTGTGTTCAATGATGGAACCCATCATAATACTTCAGGGAATATTCTAAAAAAAATTAACGAAATCGGTTAAACTGTTGTCAAGATTTGCGTTTCAAATTCATTCAATCATTATTAATATTATAGATTGTTTTCAAAAAGTCGTTTAATAAACAGCAGTAAGTTGAGAGTACTTCAAAAAATTGAATAGAGAATTTGATTTCAAGCAAAAGCTGAGTAACAATTAGCGCGAACAGCCTTTTGTTTATTTATTGGTCTGCATTGTAGAAAAAAGACCTCTATGGCTTGTATTTGTAACTGGTCGTGTTAACGAGATTGAGTGATGCATGCAATCCAATAGTCTTCGCATGAACTCACACCGCACATCGACCGCGGGCTATGCTCCATAGCAACTTTAATTGAGCTAGATTTTCGTCTACATATACAGTTAAAATCAAACAAGGTGCTGTTCGTAAATTATTATTATTTGGTATATTCTATTAAAAATTGAGAGCTGAGATGGCCCAGTGGTTAGAACGCGTGCATCTTAATCGATGATTTCGGGTTCAAACCCAGGCAAGCACCACTATATATATGTACTTAATTTGTGCTTATAATTGATCTCGTGCTCGGCGGTGAAGGAAAACATCGTGAGGAAACCTTCATATGTCTAATTTCATCGAAATTCTGCCATATGTGCATTCCACCAACCCGCATTAGAACAGCGTGGTGGAATATGTTCCAAACTCTCTTCTTAATGGAAGAGGAGGCCTTAGTCTTGCGGCGAGTAATTTACAGGTTGTTACTTTGTTACTATTAAAAAAAGTCTAATACGAATTACAGGTGAGTTTAAAGAAATGTCGTACGTCTTCTATGCAAGTCATTATTATTATTATTTGTTCAATGAAAAAATTTAATGATAAAACGTCCATAATAATTACGAGACTCCCATATTGTATTAGAATTGTGTTATAATTATAGTTATAAGTAAAAACATTGGAAATATTCGATTGTGTGTTGTTTTTGGGTGTAATCATTTTCAAACTTGCATTTATAGTATTGTTTATTTTATTTATTTATAAGATAGGTTGGCTGCCTTGCAAATGGTCTATCGAAAGTGTACAACCCGCATATCCGTACATAGGCTTACTTCAGGAATAACGCAGTAAAACTCTTCACTTTTTACACTGATACTTTATTCTTAACGTATACATTTTTATTTTTGAACTGAATACATAAACATTTCTCGAACATTAGTTCAACAATAATAATATAATGTACATCTATTATTTAAATAAAAAAAAAATTGAGAAATTACTTTAAACTACATACTTTTTCCACAGATCTGATCCGAAGTTGTATTTAAAAACTTACACCTAATGACATAGATCGAACTATAGCGATTATACAGAGAGTCCCTTCCGCTTACAGACATTAGCATAGTCAGAATCATTAACTTATTCTTTCATCGCCTATGCGCCACCAACCTTGGGAACTAAGATGTTATATTCTTTGTCCCTGTAGTTACACTGGCTAAAACCTGCATGGAGCAATGCTAAGTATTGCTGTCTGGCGGTAGAATAAAAGATATCTTACTCAGGCGAGCTTGCGTGAAACCATAATGAAAATAATATATTGTATTCGAATTTTGGTAAAAAATATTGCTCTGTTTTTATTACCTCTATTAGTTGATATTGCGCGTGACTTAAATATATAAATAAAAATAAATGTATATGTTAAACTCGTGCCGTGCGTAAAGAATATATAAACTCAGCGGAGTCAGAAACTTGGTGTTATAAGTTTACATACTAGGCAGAAAACTTTATTTAATATAGAAATTATACGCAAACAAAGTTGGAGGAATATTACTGTTGCATAGCCCCTCGTACGTTCAGTTTCCATACTAATTAATGTAATTTAATATTTAATATCGTGTTAAAACTCTTCATTATTTTTCCGTGCAGAAAATTTAACAGCGTTCCAGCCAAAATCCCGATTTCTACCACGAAGGGTGCTTCGCGTCACTTACTTTGCGTACTTAATTTTACGTTTATGAGATTATTATGATTTGTACGTTATTATTATTTTTAATTTGTTCTAATTAATGTTTATTTACAGTTTATTAGTGTCCGCCCAGTGTCTGGCGTTCGTCTATAATAATTATTAAAAAACGTATATGTACTAAAAAAAAAGAAAATCGGTTGGACAACACTCCATAAAGATGTCTGAATTATTTGGTATTTGTATTTTCAACCGACTTCAAAAAGGAGGAGGTTATCAATTCGTCTGTATATTTTTTTCTTTTTTTTTATGTTTGTTACCTCATAACTTTTCACTGGGTGGACCGATATTGATATATATTTTTTTTTGTTCTTCCCTTGTGGTCCGTGTGGTATTTTACAATAACTATAACAACATTATATAATCGTAAATCGACTTTTAAGTAGTCTTATATTTTTCATTTAATTTTACTTAGTTACTCTAAAAGATTACTATGCAATTGTTTTTATTACTTTTTAGTGCATATTCATTTGTTTTAAAATAGTGTTTTTGTTAAAAATTTTATTTATTATATCATTATCGTAACTAATTTTATGACTTGTGGATGTCATCGGAATTGAATCAGATTTCCGCCATCTTGTTATTGCTTCGCATCAAATTTCATCAAATTCGGTTTGGTCGTGAAAGAGCGTCAGATAGACAGACAGTTACTTTCTCACTTATAATATTAGTATAGATTTCAGAATGATTATAATATGTATGTGAATAAAAATTTCATATTCTTTTCTTTATTAATATAACTCTCTGCTCTTGTGGTAACAACAACAACAACAGCCTGTAAATTCCCACTGCTGGGCTAAAGGCCTCCTCTCCATTTGCGGAGAAGGTTTGGAACATATTCCACCACGCTGTTACAATGCTGGTTGGTGGAATACACATGTGGCAGAATTTCTATGAAATTTGTCAAATGCAGGTTTTCTCACGATGTTTTCCTTCACCGCCGAGCACGAGATGAATTATAAAGACAAATTAAGCACATGAATCAGCGGTACTCGCCTGGGTTCGAACCTGCAATCATCGGTTAAGATGCACGCGTTTTAACCACTGGGCCATCTCTCTCTCTTTTGTGGTAACTTCTGAATAAATTCTAAATCATAAAATTTATAATTAATAATTACGGTAGCTAACAACTTATCGAAGTTCATATGAAACTTCATGTATTCATACGACTTTTTGAAACATTATTTTAATATACGACCTCTTACAGGAAAGTTTTATGAGTTAATGAGTTTAGAGTCGAATAAAATAAATGAATGAATTGAAACTGCAGGGTTATTTTGAGTTTTGAGAGTGAAAACTATCTGAAACTTAGGTTATTGACGAAGTAACTTTTCTGTTTCGTTTCGTATGTACATTCATGTACATATGTGTTGTTGTGGAGATAATATAATACATCGGAAACAGCCAAACAAAAAATAGAACTGTACTAAATGTTAATTATTATTATTAATAAAATAATTTAGTGAAGACTTAATTAAAATAAAAACGTATTAGAAGTGTGCAGTCTGTAAATAGTTGTATGTATTAGAAATAGTAAATATAAATCCTTTGTTGAAAAAGGTTGATAAATAAAGCATATTACAATACAATTAATTAATTAATGAAGGCTGTTGAATTTCACCTTCGGACATCTCGTCAATATTCGAAGTTGAAACTTCGAAGGCGAGATAGTATTTCACGTCGGCCCCTCGACTAAAACTCTACAAGGCGCAAATTCGGCCTTACATGGAGTACTGCTTTCACCTCTGGGCGGGTGGGTCCCCAGTACCAGCTCCTTCCATTTGACCGCATCCAACGTAGAGCGGCTCGAGTTATCGACGATCAACCCTTTCCGATCTCCTTGATCCTTTGGATTTGCGTAGAGATGTCGGATCACTCTGCATCTTCTACCGATTTTTTCACGGGGATTGTTCCGAGGAATTGTTCGGATTATGATAAATAAAGCATATTACAATACAATTAATTAATTAATTAATTCAGGCTGCTGAATTTCACCTTCGGACATCTCGTCAAAATTCTAAGTTTCACCCGCACGACCTTGATGTCCGAAAATCCATAACAGCGAGATTTCTTAGACATTTTCTGTGTTGCACAACCGCTTTGTGGAACCAGCTTTCGCCGGCGGTTTTTCCGAACCGATACGACATGGGAACCTTCAAGAAAAGAGCGTACTCCTTCCTTAAAGGCCGGCAACGCACCTGCAATCCCCCTGATGTTGCAGATATCCATTGGCGGTGATAGTCACTTTCCATCAGGTGAGCCTCCTGAAAAAAAAAGGACAAGATTATCTTAACGATAAAAAAGTGTGAAAAATCTTTGTTGATTTCTATACAAATGTTATTATATGTTATTGATATACATACTTTGTAACTTAAATAATGGAAAAGACAAGGTAACCACCGATTTTATTCTTAGTTCTCGGTTGTACTTTAACGCTGTACCATGACGATTCAAAGGTGCTATACCTACTTGAAGAAAGAATATTTTAATTTTGTAAAGAAGAAATACTGCTACATCAACAAACAAATATAAATTTTCCTATTTTTTTATTTAATTATTACACAAACAATCATATATTTTAACAACCATAAACAATAGTATTAAAAAATATGACTGTGTAAAATTAATTTGTGTTGAAAAATTTGCATTTGTGAGTTAATTAAGATAAAGTCAAGAACCTATTGTATCTTTGGTTTGTAAGAATATCTTGCTAGTAAAGTTGAAACTGAAGTAAAGTTTAAGATCCTCGTATAAGGGAGTAGACTATTACTGCTTTAATAGTGTCAGTTTTATGAGCCGTCAGGGCAAAGGTCCATGAGCTATCAAGAGTCGATACAGCTCAATTAGTTTTAATGCTGCTACAAAATAGTAATTACAATTTATAGTCACAGATGAATGTAACGATTAACTAAATTAAAAGTTTATTAATGACGACCTCCGTAGTCGAGTGGTGTGTACACCGGTAATGGGCACGCTACTCCGGGGCCCTGGGTTCGATTCCCGGCTGAGTCGATTTAGATTATCATTGGTTTTCTATGATGTCTTGGGTCTGGGTGTTTGTGATACAGTCGTTACTTCTGATTTTCCATGACACAAGTGCTTTAGCTACTTACATTGGAATCAGATGGATATATGTGATGTTGTGTCATATTTATTTATTATTTATTTATTAATACACTAGCGACCCGCCCCTACTTCGCAAGGGTGCAGAACTGATTCTAAATGTATTAAATTATCAGTATTTCTTTTGTTTATTGTCCATGTGCTATAAACATGGACTAAATATTATATACCTTTCTCTCGAATTAATCTATCTATAAAAAACTGCATCAAAATCTGTCACATAATTTTAAAGATCTAAGCATGCATAGAGAGAGACAGCGGTAAGCGACTTTGTTTTATACTATGTAATGATAATGATATACTATCTATAAATTAGTATAAAACATACGTATTATAGTTTTTTCAAATTAAGAAAGATGGGTGTCTATCATTGTTATTGGTGGTAGGACTTTTTGCAAACTGGGTAGTTATCAATCAGTATCCTACCATCAAACAGCAATACTCAGTATCGTTGTATTCCTGTTTGAAGGGTGAGTGAGTATGCTAGCGCTTATGAAATGTAAAAAAATATTAATATTTCTTAAGTCACCAGTATTTATGGGTGACGGTGATCACTTGCCATCAGGTAGTATATTTGCTAGTCCATCAAACTATATCATAAAAAAATGTTAGTCACATAACGTAAACGTAGCCACCATGTATGTCAAGCATCATCATCTAATCACGTAAATAATTTATGAGGGCATCAGCATCATAACCTAATCGATCTATGGAATGGAACTATGTTTTTTGTTTATTCGTATACAGACAAAACAAGGCGTGCGAGCAGGTTGTATTTACTATTTTTATGCTAGACTACTATCTCGAAAAAATAAAATACCACTTACTTTAGAAATATGGCTCTCATTATTCCCCTTAAACATTCAGAACTGGAGGCTATTTCTCACTTTTATCGGGATTGCGATTTCTCCTCTGTAAAGAAAACATTCAGTCGAGAGCTGTACATAAATATTTGAAAATATATTCTCTACTTAATGTTGTTCATTTCTATACGGAGGTAAATCAATCAAATCAGAGCAACGTTTGTTGAACTTACTGACGCTAATGATTATCCATTCTGTCACATTTATTTAGAGCATACAATGAAATGCTAAAAGCAGTTATTCCACTTACCGCAATATATTAAGAAATATATGAGCTGAGATGGCGCAGTGGTTAGAACGCGTGCATTTTAACCGATAATTGCGGGTTCAAACCCAGGCAAGCACCACTATAAATATGTGCTTAATTTGTGCTTATAATTCATCTCGTGCTCAGCGGTAAACTAAAACATCGTGAGAAAACCTGCATGTGTCTAATTTTATCTAAATTCTGCCACATGTGAATTCCACCAACCCGTATTGGCACAGCGTGGTGAAAAATATTCCAAACCCTCTCCTTAATGGAAGAGGAGGCCTTATCTCAGCAGTGGGAAATGTACAGGCTGTTACTTCACTTTACTTTACTATGAGAAAATATGTGCCATAACACTTCATGATATAGGAGATATTATATCAATGATATAGAAGATAATAAATATATCTTTGTAATCTTAATAGATAATTCAGAGCACCAGGGTTCACTCATTGTTTCTAAGTGAGGGATGGGCGTGTCAAAAAACACAGCCATAGTATGATACTTTAATAATTACCAGATTTAAAAAGTAAAATCTGAAAGTACTCTTTATACTCCAATAATTTTACGTAACAACGTGTTAGGACATTTTCTTAATAAGGTTATAAAATGAATTCAGTAAAGATATTAATAATTTTTTTTTATTGTATCTACAATGTAAAATGACGGTATATTTCCAAAATATATTCCGTTTTAAATATGTATGTATGTCGGAACTTTTTAGTAGAAAATAACTTGGCCGGATTATACAGTGAGCCGGTTTGATGACGTCAACCCTCTGAGCAAATGTTTTCATTGTAAGAGCTCACCAACCAGGATCAGTTTCAAAGTGCGCTGTATGAATACAACAACAACAACAGCCTGTAAATTCCCACTGCAGGGCTAACGGCCTCCTCTGCTTTAGAGGAGAAGGTTTGGAACATATTCCACCACGCTGTTCCAATGCGGGTTGGTGGAATACACATGTAGCAGAATATCTATGAAATTTGTCACATGCAGGTTTCCTCACGATGTTTTCCTTCACCGCCGAGTACGATATGAATTATAAAGACAAATTAAGCACATGAATCAGCGGTGCTTGCCTGGGTTTGAACCCGCAATCATCGGTTAAGATGCACGCGTTCTAACCACTGGGCATCTCGACCCCTGTATGAATACGACTCTACGGTATTGATGTAAACAACCGGCAATTATACACTAGAATCGACAAGTTAGGGCACAAATAATTACAGAAACGTGTATGTGGATACGAGCGTGTAGTGTTTGAACTATTATTTTCTCCCCAGGGAGATCCTCAGTTCAAGATTCAGAACTGTTCTAATTCATCGCTTTATGTAACATTGTAGCTCATAAACGTTGATCGTGCACGATACAAAG
Source organism: Vanessa cardui (assembly GCF_905220365.1). Classification (NCBI taxonomy): domain Eukaryota; kingdom Metazoa; phylum Arthropoda; class Insecta; order Lepidoptera; family Nymphalidae; genus Vanessa; species Vanessa cardui. The sequence goes on along the minus strand of NC_061130.1, from coordinate 3,043,187 downwards.
CGTGTAATCTGAGGAGATGTTTCACGTTATCCTGTGTATTACGTATCAATTAAATTTGAAAACAATATAAAATAAAATAAATAAATAAATATTGGACAACATCACATGCATTAACCTGATCCTAATGGAAGTAGCTAGAGCACTTGTGTTATGGAAAATAAGAAGTAACTACGGTATCACAAACAAACAGACCCGAGACAATATAGAAAACTAAAGAATTTTCTACATTGACTAGGCCGGGAAATCGAAAAGACCGACCACGGAGGTCGTCTTATAATAACTATCTAATATTAAATACTGCTTAAAAACCTTTAAAGGATAAATAAGTAACAATGACGTCACAAGCATTTACTATCTCCGTATTTTGTTCAGTATGCAATATCGATTCACAATCAAATACGTATAGAATTGAATATAGTAGAACCTTCTAAAAATACAAAACGAACTATGGGGATTTACAAAATGTGGACATTTCCAATTTTTCTTTGATATGAGATGAATGGATTTATAAACTAATCCATAAAAGAGCGCCGCTCTGCAATAAGCCAAAGAGAAAAGAAAGCCTTTGCCAAAACATTTACAGGCATTTTAGTTTACAATATCTTCCAAAAATATTCTAGAGATATTCTTTTTCGTGCACATCGGCATATATTCATGTTACATGCAAAAGGAATTTATAATAAATTCTGAAAATATATTGTCTAAAATACTCGAAAAATCCAAATCCAATAAACCTTGATAAAATTTGTTGAAAACAAACAATGTTTAAGCAATAATCCCCTATTTACAACAACACACTTGAGTATAGTGAAGCCTATCAATTTAGGTATTGAATTCTTTAATCACTGTTAACACTAATAATCAATAGTTAAACTTTTTGTGGCGTTGTTCAGTTGAATGATTGTGAACCATAAATCACTGCTTACAAATGAAGAAATTATTTTTCGATGAGCCGATGTGGCCCAGTGGTTAGAACGCGTGCATCTTAACCGATGATTGCGGGTTCAAACCCAGACAAGCACCACTGTATATACATATGTGCTTAATTTGTATTTATAATTCATCTCGTGCTCGGCGGTGAAGGAAAACATCATGAGAAAACCTGTATCTGTTTTAATAAAAATTCTGCCACATGTGACAACCATGAGCATTGGGACAGCGTTGTGAAATATGTTCCGAACCTTCTCCTCAAAGGGAGAGGAAGCCCAGCATTGGGAAATTTGCCGGCTGTTGTTGATGTTTTTGTTATTTTGTGATAAATTATTATAAATCTCAGTGAATTTGCGTTAAATTATATTAAATAAAGATTTTAACAAAAAGAAAAACCGACTTCAAACAAAACACTATTTTAAAACAAAAAAATATGCACTAAAAAGGAATAAAAATAATCGCGTATTGAACGTATATTTTAGAGTCCTCCTAAGTAAAATCTGCTTATTATATCAGTATCTGCCGGTGAAAGTACCGTCAAAATCGGTCCAACCGTTTCAGATATTAGCCGGAACAAACAGACAGACATGCAGACAAAAATTGTAAAAAAACGTTACTTAGGTATATCTACCGTGCATTAAATAAAAGGGCTATTTTAATATAACAAACATAAACTCGTTTATTATATGTGTAGATTATATCAACATAAGTACCATGACTATCCCACAACAAGAACAACCTGTAAATTCCCACTGCTGGGCTAACCAACCCGCATTGGAACAGCGTGGTGGAATATGTTCCAATCCCTCTCCTTAATGGAAGAGGAGGCCTTATATCAGCAGTGGGAAATTTACAGGCTGTTACTTTACTTTACTTTAAGAAAATAATATCCAGGTTTAAAGCAAGTGAAAGTGATTATGGGGCTTAAATGAGGCAGCAAAGTTTAATATAAGAGTTATCGTCAACCTTATATTCTCGGTGTAAATATTTAGTTCTATAATGCTGGTTTACGTAAGCCGCAAAGGGGTTATTAAAGAAAATTCATTGGACCTTTGAGACAGTACTCGAGGACAAACTTTGCTTAAAACACATTAGCCTTCCAAAGTACTTTTCTTCACTTCAATAAGTTTTGAATTTTAATTTTACTGAAGGTACTCATCTTTGAGATATGTAGAATTTGTTGTTTATTAGTTATATTAAGATTTAAAATAAAAATTTTCGTTGCCTTGTATACTTATTTGACGACCTCCGTGGTCGAGTAGTGTATACACCGGTTTTCATGGATCTATGTAGAAAATTCATTAGTTTTCTATGTTGTCTTGGGTCTGAGTGTTTGTGGTACCGTTGTTACTTCTGATTTACCATAACACAAATGTTTTAGCTACTTACATTGGGATCAGAGTAATGTATGTGATGTTGTCCAATATTTATTTATTTACTAAGTGATAAAATGGGCATTGAATGCCTCACCATATTATTTCGATATAAAATAGAAAAATATATGTGCAGAGAAGTTATATGTAAATAAATTACATAGATCATAATTCAGCTTAATATACGGATAACATATGAGTGTGCAAAGACGGCCTTATTGCTTCAGTGATCTCATCCGAACAACCTTTGAAAGGATTTTTGAACACATTGTGCGTGTAATAATATTCCTGCACATAAAGATATAAATACGCACGTATACTTATGTGGTAGTAATAAACACATTTATTTACAAACTAGCTGTGTGTGACTTATGCGTTCAGTAGACTGTCGTTATTTTAATATAACAGACAACAACAGCCTGTAAATTTCCCACAGCTGGACTAAGGCCTCTTCTCCTTTTGAGGAGAAAATTTGGAACATATTCCACCAGCCTGTTCCATTGGGGGTTGTTGGATTCACATTTGGTAGAATTTCTTTGAAATTAGACATATGCAGGTTTTGTTTCGATGTTTTCCTTCAATGAATTGTAAACACTAATTAAGCACATGGAGGTTCAGTTGTCTGGGTTTGAACCCCTAATTATCAGTTGGGATGCACGCGTTCTAACCACTGAGCCATTTCGGCTTTGCTTACTGGCAATATAACAGACACTCCAATTTTATATAAATACGAAATTGATATATATAAAATTGTCTTATGACACTGAGATAGGCAGACTATGTTATAAGAGACAGTTTTAGGTGTTCCTCAATTATCGTACCTAGTTTACGTGTATTTACCTTACCTGCTCTCTTTCTGTTAAATGTATGTATGTAATATTGCTTACATTGTTATGTCATTACGCTACCAAGTACGTGACAACTTAGGTCTCGTGGTTGGAGATATGACATATCTAATGCGTCTGGCAATCTTGATATCTAATGTTTTTCCTCATTAGAAGTTGGTTTAAAGGCAACAAGCTTATATCCTTTGTTTAATGATGTAATTAAGATTGAAACTATTGGCAAAAACAAATATATTGTTTGGTGAAACATAGGGCATCCTAGAAATGTGAAAATATATGACCAATTATTAAAAATAATAATATTTTTTTGTCAGGACACGTTTCAGTAGCCAAACTATGTGCACAAACAAAAGTGTCTCTATAACCGCAGTTTCATAGTCGGACGATAACCCGACACAATTGAAGTGAGGTAAAGCCAGAACTAGAATTAAGATGAGAGAGTAAATCTTAAATTATTAAACCAGAATTTTCGACGGACTAACCCAATAATCTCTGCTTCCCTATCTTGGTAATCGACATTATAAGCAATCATTCTGAAGTATAAACTGAACTAAAAAGGCCTATGAAAGTCTTAACACTATCTGTGCTAAAGTTTGTTTGTGTCTGTTATGCTTTTTCGATTTTGAAGAAACTTGCTAGGAAGCAGCAAGTTTTAGTGTTAATGTTAGTAATAAATAGTTGTATACGAAGCTGTGCAGCTCAGCAGGTACAGTTGTTTATTTATTATTTGGAACCTTTTCATATTAAAATTTATTTTAATAAATATAGTCCAATTACAATCTTCATTAAGGATATTAATAACATTTTTAAGCGACTTCAAAAAAAGGAGTGTTCTCAATTCGACCGGTATATTTTTTTGCTTTTTTTTTTATGTTTGTTCGCCGATGACTTCGCCATTTATGAACCGATTTTGATTATTGTTTTTTAATTAGAAAGAAGATACTCCAGGAATGGTACCATGATGAGGATATCAAAGTCTGATGATGTGAGAAATCGAGGGGAACCCTCAAATTTCATAGGCACATGTACCGTGTTTTACATATTTTCTGAATTATTATTGGCATTTGCTTCATATGAAGTCGGACGATTTTGTGTAAACACCAAATTAAAGAAATATTTACATACGATCGGCCGATTTTAATAATACGTGTTTAAATCAAATTATTTTATTAATTTTTAGTTAGTGATCACTTTGAAGTCGGTGTTATTTTTTAGAAAAAATATTTTATTCCATGTAATGTTGACATTCTGTTTATCCTTATAAATAGGTTCGGAGGACTGACGCGGCTCATTTGAGTAAACATGCTGTTGTTAATTTTAATAATGTTTTAGAGATACTCGTAATTTACAATCTATACTTATAATAAATCTGTAGGGATGTCAATTCTGTACATGAAATATTTTTCCAAAATAACTATCAGAGGTTGAAAAGGGGTCGATACTGATGGCGAAAATGCAATCAGTAAAATTTTTGTCTGTCTGTCTGTCTGTCCATATAACCGTTATAGAAACAAAAACTACTCGACGGATTTTAACGAAACTTGGTACAATTATTTTTCATACTCCTGAGCTGGTTATAGTATACTTTTCATCACGCTACAGTCAACAGGAGCTGAGCAGTGAAGGGAAATGTCGGAAAACGGGAGAAGTTACTCCATATTTTAAGCTTCCGTCGCGTGTACAACCTTAATGGTTAGAGCTACATAGAAATTGTGTATTACAAAAATGTTCTCCTTAAAATTATGTAAAAAATATCCCATGACAGCTTTTGTCTATCTTTTAAGGTTGACTCATAATAACACGTGTCACTCCCAATAGCTTAGTAGTTCGAAGCTTTCTGATTATATTTGTCTATTCCTGCGTTTATAACACTCTCAATCATCCCAAATTAAAAAAGATAACAGTATTAACTATTCCATAAAAAAGAAGCATAGAAAATGGTATAGAAACACCAAAGTACGCTAATAATAAAGCTATCGCACGTGAATACTAAATCTATACTACTATATAAATCTCTAAAGTCTGTCTGTACACTTATTTTTGTCGTAATTCGTCATAAGTATTCTTTTTATGATTGACTGACATAATTTTTACCATTTTAGACATTTATGTCTGTCTGTATGTTCTGCTATAACTCGAGAACAAATGCACCGTGCATCTTTATAAAAATTGGTATATAGGAAAAACATGTGCTTGCACAATTGATAGGATATCTATAAACAAAAGTAGATGTGTTTGTATGTGTGTCATCGATAAACTCAGAAACTATTTGATCGATCATTAAGATTAAATGAATAAAGAGATTATGCTATCCCCATTGATGTAACTCGCCACCAAGTAGCACTGCGATATAAATATATCTACACCGTTCAACCGATTGTCACGAAAATAAGTACGTACAAGATTTTTTTCTGTGAGTGATGATGAAGTTTAGTAAGTGATTATTTCATCCGTATCATTAAAAATAACCAACAGATGGCCCTTACCTTAGAGTATCACGATGCATTTCTGATTCATTCTCATGCCGATCAACCGATAAGTATAAAATATGAAATAAAAAATTGAAATCATTGATGATTATTGAATCAAATTATTTATATAAATAGAAACCACCATGCTATTGAAAAAACAAAAGATCGGAACATCAACAATATATGAGCAGCGTCATCCAAAAGAGCTACGGAAACAACATACCAACAAGAAATACGTTTAGAAACTAATAGAATCCGAATTTCTATTTTGAGAGTTGCCAAAACAGTTAGTCAACGTAATGATCAAGTTCCAGATCTTCGAACAAGCATCTTTCAAAGCATCAAATCAAGAGATACTGAAAAACGTGACGAGCGAGTCCAACGACTGGATGATCAACGATTAAAATAGACTAAGCCAAGAACTAGAACCAATCTCAATAAATCTCGATGTGATCATTGGTTCAATGAATATAGTATGCCCATATTGTCACGCTATAATGTTTAAAATAAACTGCTGGTATAGTGCTACTCCACTGGCAAAATGTATTTACCACAACTGGTTGAACCACCAGCACCTCTTCGTATCTACTTTACGGGAACTACTGAGGAGTCTGAATATTTCCTTAAGCATATTATAAATTACTATTCTTGCTTTGAAATGACATCATTTGGAGCAACAAATATTGTACAACTCAATAATTTCGCGTCTACGTTTAAAGTGTATCATATGATTGGTTCACTTCTTCCAGTATCTAAATAAAATCTCCAGTTTTTGGACATTTATTCCATAGATAACGTAGAATAAGATTGATCTTCAATGCATGTTCAGTACCACAACTAATCGAGAAATCATCGCTAAATTTAGGATTAGGAATGCTTCATGAAAAAAAATGTTTAGTTAAAGATTTTATAACTGCTCTAGAAAGTGAAACAACAAATGATTCAAGTCATTATCAATGCAGATAGAACGCCATTGAATGCAGAGCATGAAAGGCATTTTAATGCTGCCGTATCTCCTGAAGTATATGTATAACAAAATGAGTTATTGTTATCATTAAGCGACAGAAAAACAATCATGGTGTCGCTGAAACACACCAATCGTATGACAAATATTACGATTATTCAATTATAGATGGATATCATCTCGAACTTTATCAAAATATTCTCACGACAGGCTCTGTGACATCGAAGATTTAGTTGTATAGATTTTTCGTATAACGATTAGGGATAATCAATCTAACCATATTTTGAAGTGTCGTCGACTGTTTTAACAATTCATTGTTGACATGTACGCTATGGTCGAGAACGAACGATTAAACTACATTCGATACAACCAATCAAAACTACAAAGCCAAAGAGTACATTTATTTACGAGATACAATATCGAATGATAAAGTAGCTGCTGATATTGGACAAAGATCTTCGTACAGTGAAAGTCCAAGACATACGCACGAATATGCTCAGGATGCTTTGACGTACGTTCGCAAGTATTGACAAGGTTGTAAATGTAACAACATCGATATTCGATAGAACCGGATAAAAGAGTACGTATTGTTTTGGTGCAAACTTTTACAGACTATAGAAATTTAATTAAAAATTTCATCATACCTATATAACATCGTATAAGTTTATAGGTGTTATGACCAATCTGCAGCCTATCGAGAACATCATTGAAGAAGACGAAATAGATGACGAATATTAATTTTTTTTTTTAAGAATTTGATAAGATCTCGAGTGTTTCTTTATTTGTTTCTTTATTATTTGTACATTGTTGATGATCAGTAATTTAATACAAAATGAAAAATAAAAAATAAAAATCCTGGTACTAATGCCCAGCGAAGCGGGCGGGTTTAGCTAGTTTACAAATAAAGTGATATTTTAATCTTCAATTAGGTTTATAAATAATATAAGTAAATGTTATAAAGCATTGTACTGATTAGGGTACAAACAATTGGATTAAAGAACTATAAAACGTAAATAGAATTAATTTAAAATTGTTATGAAAACGCAATATTCTTATATGGTTCTCCATAAATATTACAATAATATTTTGACTATGCTTATCTTATTAAAGAAATAAAGTCAAGTGTTTTAATAATAAATGTAAGTCTTTACATTAATTTTTAGACAAGTCACTAATGACACGAATTTTAAAAATTTGCTATTTCAAGTCCTGACCAATTTCGGCGATGGTGACCAATCAAAGTAGCCGAATTTACTCAGAACGAATTTGAGCCCAAAAGTGTGTTCACAAAATAATTCCTTGTCAATAGGAGCTCGGATCCGAAATGTCTTTACGTACTTTTTGAGCCATTGGGTGGATTGGATGAGTATGTACACATAATTCCTACTTCCAGACTCTAGGCTGTTACTGAGAAACTTGTTCGATAGGAAACCCTATAATATTTTATCGCCCCGACCTGGGGTTGAACTCTGGACCTTGGAATCTGTGACCTTACATCTAGGCACTAGACAAATAAGGTGACTAAAGATTAAAAAGGTTATCATATAACAAGAGCTTAAAATTCAGTTCAATATACAAAGGTCGATGCTTATAATATGCAAATATTTTATACATTTACGCACTTAATCATGTTGACGTAAACCAAGACAAAAACGGCGCTAAAAAGGGAAATTCAAAACAATAACAGATGTAACAAAACTTTGGATAAAGGTTTTGTGGACGAAGTTGTTGACACAAAAGTCTGCAAACGGCGTATATTTGTTGGAGAACGTAGTACAGTCAGAGTAAGAAAGCCTTCGTCAGTTTTCAAATTCCTTTATCAAGTCTTAAACTCTTAGGACCTTTTAAATCTAAACATCAAATCATTGCGTCATTGTCATTCTTAATCGATAAAGCAGATTATGTCTCATACTGAGCAAACGACAATAGATCTTAAGAACGAACCTTATCTTACCCCGAATGTACATTTTCTTTTCTATATTATTTATGATTTATTTAGTTAATCTTTAAGAAAATACAAGTCGACACTTAAGGAAAACAGAAGAGGTTATATAGTCGTAGAATCGATGTCCTGACGTCAGCCCTTTCAATGTAATTTACAAAGTATACTCCTCACTTCATTTTAGTGGAATTGTTCAGGTTGTAAACCGCTTGATAGGACCTTGAGAATATGGGACTTGGGAACAGAACGGCAATTTGAACATACGAATATATACAATTACATACACTTGCTGAGATCGCATTTCTTGGGCGTTTTTTAGTTGAATTGTAATCTCAGAATTAAAACTACACATCTCTGTATTATTTCGGTTATCAAACGTCGCTTAGAAAATGGCAACACAGAACTTTATTTAATAAAATCTCTACTGGAATACATTCTGCAACTATCGCTTAAATATTATAATTAACTAGCGACCCGCCCCGGATTCGTACGGGTGCAATACTGAAATAGAAACATCATTTATTCATTTACGACATCACATTAGAAAGTTCTAAAATTATCAGTGTTTGTCAACTATATTGTTCATGTATTATTTATAAAAACCTTACTCTCGAAATACTCTATCTATTAAAAGAACCCCATCAAAATTCGTTGCGTAGTTTTAAAGATTTAAGCGTACATAGGGATATAGGGACACAGAAAGCGACTTTATTTTATACTATGTAGTGAATTATTATCGCATACATATTTTTTGTATCGTAGATCTATGCACAGGTCATGGGTTAAAGCTTTACAGGTATCAAAGTCTGTCGAAATTGTTCACATAATTGAATTAATGCTATTATATGTAAAATCGTGATCAAGTCTATGATGTCTGTAACACGATTCATATTAACTATGTGTCCGCATACTATGTCACCGTAAGATTACAAAATTCGTTAGATTACAATGTATCTCGTCAGATTATAATCTAAATATTGTGAACCGTGAAATATGATTGCAATTAACGCATTACTTTTCGCTATATTTTATTCGTAATCTATCGATTGGAAGTGGTCAAATTGTGAACTGGCGTAGAACAGATCTTAGAGTAATTCTCGTTTGATTGGTTTGTCAAATTAGACCAGCTTGACGACTGGCTTCCCACGAGGAGGATGACCCCGACTCCACCAACCCGTATTGGAACAGTGTGGTGGAATATGTTCCAAACCTTCTCCTCAAAGGGAGAGGAGGCCTTTAGCCCAGCAGTGGGAATTTACAGGCTGTTGTTGTAGAACAGATGCATGTCGCGTGCTGATTCGTTATGTGCCCACGGTTGATGAAACTTAGTTACCTACATAAGTATCCGGTTCCATAAATCAGCAAGATAACATAAACTGAGATGCTTTTCGAAAGAAGATGACTTTACCTAGCAGTGTTTAAAGACTGCCTTTCACTTTGTTCTTTTTCAGAACAAATTTTTTTTTTTTTTTTTTTATGGTATAGGTTGGCGGACGAGCATATGGGCCACCTGATGGTAAGTGGTCACCATCACCCATAGACAATGACGCTGTGAGAAATATTAACTATTCCTTACATCGTCACTGCGCCACTAACCTTGGGAACTAAGATGTTATGTCCCTTGTGCCTGTAGTTACACTGGCTCACTCACCATTCAAACCGGAACACAACGATACTGCGTACTGTTGTTTAGCGGTAGAATATCTGATGAGTGGGTGGTACCTACCCTGGCGGCTTACAAAACCCTACCACTAAACATCGTATCTCCAGCAATGTTGGTGAATATTTTCGACTGGCTTAGCTCCATTGCAATTAGCACGTGAATAGAACGTTCAGAGACATTACATTAGTGGAGTGAATGTCGATTCTCTCGCTCTAATCTCTTTAGCCAAATTAATTTTATGGCGCTTTGTACACAGAACGTTGCGTTCCGCATAATATAATTACTTTACCCCTTCACAAATCCCGTTGATGTATTTTTATGTGCTTACATGTATTCGTTAAGACTGTTGATCGCTAGCGGCGACATGTCTCGTAAGGAATTGTAGTTATTTTAAGCGTGTTCTTATATAACAGTGGTTCTGGTAGAATAAATGTATTAAATTTTAATTCCTTTGTTATAATTGTAAGTGTTCATGTTTATGTGCTGAGATGGCCTAGTGGTTAGAACGCGTGAATCTTAACCGATGATTTCGGGTTCAAACTCAGGCAAGCACCACTATATATGTATATGTGCTTAATTTGTGTTTATAATTCATCTCGTGCTCAGCGGTGAAGGACAACGTCGTGAGGAAACCTGCATGTGTTTATTTTCATCGAAATTCTGCTACATGTGCATTCTACGAACCCGCATTGGCGAACCCGGCGTGATGGAATATGTACCAAACCCTCTTCTTAATGGAAGAGGAGGCCTTATCTCAGCATTGGGAAATGTACAGGATGTTATATGTTTATGTTGTATGATTGTATTTGTAGGTTTTCAAATCGCGCTACTGTTGTTTTCGATTTGTTACGATTAGTAAGTCATTGTTCAAAATTAAATTTGAGTTTCCTCGATTCATAGTTCGTTTCATTTAACAGCGTGGAATAAGAATAAAAAAAAATACAATATACTGAACAAAATAGGTAAAAAGGTTTTACTTAATGTAAGTAACAAAATGACAAAAAGGAAAATAGAAAAAAAATTGGAAACAATGTATGTATGACAACAATGTACAATAATTGTAGTCAGCTTATAATAAAAATGTCTTTACATTCGTTTCTCAGAAATTCTTTAAAATTTTAGTCACCGGGTCATCTCTGACAAAAAAAAATCCATAAATACTTGCACTTAAAGATGTACATCTTCGATAAAATTAGGTCACGTACTGCACAGCGATACAGCCACAAAGGCTGTGTTTGCGTATTAATGTCGTTCCTATGAATTAAATATTGTAAGGCAGCTTGAAAATCAGCGTTGAAACTCGAGGGTCCGATGTTAGGCTTATGGCTTGTCGACATAAGCTGATTGGCTATTTGTGCAATGTTGTGTAGTTGAGATTTAATATTTATTTCATTATTTATAAGTTACTTCTTATATAAAACAACTCACATAACATTAAATTATACCACTGTATTAATTAACCAATCGATACCAATATTCATTATCATTTTTACAGCCCATATCAGAACTTCGATTTTAGTCCTAACACCCCGTTCAAAATCAACCGCCTTTTTTTTCTCGTGTTCAGTATCAGCTCGCCACACCATGCCACGGGAGGTAGAGACGGTAGTCCCACTCAATCAGAATCAATAATTATACTAATAAATGTTATTTCAATTAAAAAACCGTATTAAAAAAATTCAAAGCAGTACTAAATATTGTTATTGCAATTAAAATTATATAAGTATATTTAAAAAATCGTGACACTTGTTTTGTTTAAGTTTATATTTGAATCCTCTTTGGCTATTATTAGCAACATACTATGTCAATTAACGATTCTATAAAAATATAATTTTATGCTGTAAAAAAAGTATCAAATTGTGGGAGTACAGCGAATAAATCTGAAGAAGAAAAAAGGGTACAATACAAAATGAAGTATATTTAAAAACACTTTAAGAATCATTTTCAAAAACCAACAATAAAGTAATTACTTATTTATACAAACAACGGATATCTCTTTAGGTAGCCACTTATTTCCTTATTCGCCTCAAATCGCCCGCAATCCAATCCAAATGTTCGAATCAGCGGTTTTTGATTTGATAACTCTCTGTTAATAACAGATACTAAACCAGTTAATATTAAAATCATTTGATCCTCATCGTTGTGTTTATTGATATCCTGTGTCAGTGACGTATGATCGCGGTGGAAAAGTATGACATTTGACCAGTAATATAGATTATTATCACTTACTATTATACAATTTATATAGACTATCATTTCATGACGTAATTCGATGATCGAAAATGGTTCTATTGGCCGGTGACAATCTCTATGTTTGGGTTATTTATATCAGGTACAATATGGCGTAATTGTAAGTGATGTCTCCAATTAATTAAGAACTCGTCATATGTCTAATGCTAACCAGTAATACTTAGTAAGTTTATGGTCCTTTTTGAAGGGTGATTCTGTCAGTGTAACTACAAGCACAAGAGTCAAAACATCTTAGTTTACAAGATTAGCACATTAACGATGATTGTTAATATTTCTTAAAGCGCCAATGTTGTCTTCCAAATTTTACTCTCCTATCGAGAATGCCCTGACAGAAAAACCTCTTCTCAATCTGGCCTAGGCTTAGAATCTAGTATGTTGTCTATCTTATAGACTGTGCGATTTAGTTAGTCCTGTCTTACAACTCTCATATAAGATACACTTTCTGTGTAGGCCGTTTCATGAATCAATGGAATATTTCATTTTGAGTCCAGATTTTGGATTTATGGAAATTTACTAAAATATTAAATCAAACCATTCATTTCACTATTTAAAACCTTCGACGAATATTAATTAAATAATAAATTCAAAATATGGAAATCGGTATTAATTTCTGCTTTGATGAAGATATTGCTGTTACATAATTTTTGAGCTTTGAAAAAAATAATTAATCTATGTGAAATAGATGGACTATTTCACATAGATTAATTATTTTTATGTAATAGATGGACTATTTATTTTTTTCAAAGCTCAAAAATTATGTAACAGCAATATCTTCATCAAAGCAGAAATTAATACCGATTTCCATATTTTGAACCTTCGAAATTGGTTGACTTCCATACAAAACTTAATTCTGAGTTTCCACCTCTTCAGCGATAATATTTCAAAAAATCATTAGCATCTGTCTGTAACCCTTTATTGCTGTAATTTCATACAAACTCATCCTTCATTTAATCCACTTTAGAGATCGATATTTGATATCCTTTCTTAATGCTCATCTAAGTTCCACAAGAAATTCCTGTGCAAAAATTCTAGACCTATCACCTATGTTTTGGCTATGCGTTCTATGTCAGTTAGACATTGTAACATTTTAATAGGTGATTTCTCCGCATCAATGCTACCAACCGTCGAGTTTGATATATGAGTTTTTGGTATCGATATCGATAGCATTGGGATGTAGTAATTATTTCGATAACCGCACGAGACCATGGTACAATAGTATCGTCGCTTTGTTGTGGTATCTTTGAAATGTAATATTAATATCATATGTGTGTAAATTATTCATTATTAACTACACATTTATTGCGTATTCAATCATAAATATTTGCTCATTTTTTTACAAAAAGGCGTCAAAATACCAATTTTTTTTCTCGAAAAGAAGTTGCATACCTTTTTTATTTCTTTTAAAAAAAGACGGATAATTTGTGATAAGTGATCATACTGTTGGGATGGTTGAAGATTCAAAATATTTATGATGATACGAGAACACAGAGTGGGACAAAGCAATATTTCGTATTGTATGAAAGGCTACTACTTACATACATTACTTTGATCCAAATTGAAGTTGCTAAAGCACTTGTGTTATGGAAAATCAGAAGTAACGACGGCACCATGAACACCTAGACCCAAAAGAACATAAAACGGCAATGAACTATTTCTACATTGACTCGGTTGGAATCCGAACTCGGGACTTCGGATTGGCGTACCCATGAAAACCAGTGTACATACTACTCGAGCATGGAGGTCGTAAACTTAATAAAATAATTAACATCTCATTTCCCAAGGTTGGTAGCGCATAAATATAGTGTTTAATATTTCTAGCATTGCCAAAGTCTATGGTATAGTCGGTGATGATAGCCTGCAAATATTTGCGTGTATGCTAATTAAAAAAATATAAATCGATAAGTGACAAAATGCAAAACTCCATTTTCAATCTCAGTAATACGTTTCTAAAAGTTTATGTGTGAGATACGAAGTGTTCTGACTCATTTACCGATTCGTTCGTTGAATTCGTAAAATAAATAAAATCTGTTCGGTTAATTTTAACCTTAAACACTGACTGGTAAAACAAGACTGATAGCGCTTGCAAAAAGTTCAAAAGTACTTGTAAAAGTCTATTTGAGTAAAAATATATTAATTTGATTTGGAAAAATTCGAAACGCGAATTCGCCAATAAAAAGGAACGAAAACAGTCAGGCGTAAAATACCCTGTTGCTGTAACGTGGTTTGACGAATAAACTTGTCAAAAAATACCACTGGCAAACTCAATAAAGAACTCAGTAAATTCTTTCCTATTTGTGGCAACGACCCATAATCACAAACACAGCAACACAAGATATACGCCAAATTATGTAAGACATAGATTAACATATTTTTATATTATATTTCGAACTAAACATAGTATTAAAAACTGTTATACATTTTAATAAAGACAATCAATTGATATTCTTTCTTTTTTATGTTTTTAATAAAGAAATTTAATCCAAAAACTCTAAACATAAAAAGTAGTAGATAGCGATGTGAGTGACTTATTACGATCATAACAAACTTATATTATTTTAAATTTCATAATTATCATCATATATCAATTATCATCTGAATAATTATAAAATATCTTCAAAGTTACTTTTTTTTTCAATTTTCATCCAATCTAATGATTTGAAAAATTGCGATACAGTTATAGCATTTTTTAGATGTTTCTTTCAATTTTTGTTACCAAGTATTAAATTTAGAAAAATATATTTTAATTTTAGTATGAACGAAATATCCGCAGAATTGGTTCCGAGCAAAATATTTTGCACTGCAGATTACATACTCGTAGAATCGCTCACGCCCCAAGGACTACTAGTGCAATCTCGCTTAGGAACCGCGCAGAGATACGACATTTACAAAACCATGTATTTGACAGAGATAAATTTAAATACCAAGTATTTTCCCTTAAGTTGATCGATTCTTCAATACCAAATAATTCACACGCTATTTTAAAGGAAAAAGGTGCGTCCTACCAAATACGGATCTGCTTGCCAGTGTTTTGTTTTCTTTTTCAACCGACTTCCAAAAGGAGGAGGTTATCAATTCGTCTGTATTTTTTTTTTTTTTTTTTTTTTTTTTTTTTTTTTATGTTTGTTACCTCATAACTTTTCACTGGGTGGACCGATTTTGATAATTTTTTTTTTGTTTGAAAGGTAGTGCTTCCCGTGGGGTCCCATTTTTTTTATTTATTTTTCCGATGATGGTATCCATGTGAAAACGACATAAGTTTTAAATTTGCATTACGTATATGCGCGACAAATAGGTGAATAACTGAAAATCACGTTAACCAATTTTGATAATTCTTTTTTTATTATAAAATATATACTTCAAGGGTAATTTGGTGAAAGTTTGGTAAGGTTCTGAGCACAGGATCCATGACAAAGTAACGGAACGGAAGGGAACGGAACAATTCTGAGGAGCACGTTAGCGATACTCGGTCGAATCTTTTATTTATAGGTTATTTGGATATTTGAGTCACCTTCCGTAATGTGGTTATGTTTATGTAATTATCATAGTCGAATATTATAATCAACTAGCTACCCACCCCGGCTTCGCACGGGTGCAATACTGATACTAAATATACTACAGAATTTGTTTATTTACGACATCACATCGCAAACTTCTAAAATTATCAGTGTTTCTTTACTATATTGTTCATGTATTATATACACAAACCTTCCCCTTGAATCACGCTATCTTTTAAAAAAAAACGCATCAAAATCCGTTGCGTAGATTTAAAGATATAGGGACAGAGAAAGCGACTTTGTTTTATACTATGTAGTGATGGAACTCCTATACGGCTCGCAGTTAGGGTGCGATATGGGGCAGAATTTCTTACTATCTTTAATCACATTTTGTGTATGTGATGTGATGTCATATGATGTACGAAATATAGTTGGTCTTTTTCAAAGTTTTTTTGCTGAGTTCGATTACAGCTCTTTCGAGGGATCCTTGTAGTTTACGCGGCGTGACGTATTAAATCCGCATTTTCGAAAGTCTATTTTTGCTTTATTCGCAAGTTTCCATTGAAATTGTCCTCGAAGTAGTTTCTGACTCATATAAACGGAACGTTTAATCTATCCATATTAAAAAAAATTAGTTAGTCAACATCAGCTTCACTTAAAATCAAAAAATAAATAAAATTTTAACAAAAAGAAAAACCGACTTCAAACAAAACACTATTTTAAAACAAATGAATATGCACGAAAAAGTAATAAAAATAATTGCGTATTCAACATATTTTTTAGAGTCTTCCTAAGTTAAATGAAATGAAAAATATTAGACTACTTAAAAATCGATTAACGATTATATCATGTAGTTATAATTATTGTTATATTTGGAGTCGGTGTCAGCCAATAAAACCCGACAGTATATCTATCAAAAAACAATACGAGAATACTTTGACAAATATGTTTTTTACAAATTACCTTTTACACAATAATATACTGGATCAATCAAGGGGCTCGTATCGCTTCTTTCTTTTGATTGTTGGGGCAAGGGCACCGTGGCTGACACCGGCTCCAAATATACCAATAACTATAACTACATGATATAATCGTTAATCGACTTTTAAGTAGTCTAATATTTTTCATTTCATTTAACTTAGGAAGACTCTAAAAAATATGTTGAATACGCAATTATTTTTATTACTTTTTCGTGCATATTCATTTGTTTTAAAATAGTGTTTTGTTTGAAGTCGGTTTTTCTTTTTGTTAAAATTTTATTTATTTAGAAAATCAACGATTACAATTTCAAAAGCTATCGAATTAGTTGAAGATATATTTTTTTTGCTGATTGAAATCGTACGTCCTGCACTTTTCTAGGGTGTTGAATTGCTTTGAGAGCATTACAGGATTAAGAAATCTGATCAATATCTGATCCATCACCACCAAGATGCAGATGTTTTTTACTCATATAACAATCGTTAATTTTATCTTGGCGGACGAGCATATGAACCACCTGATGATAAGTGATCACCATCATTCATAGACAATGACTGTTTAAGAATTATTAATCATTCCTTACATCGACAATGCGCCACGAACCTTGGGAACCAAGATGTATGTCCCTTGTGCCTGTAGTTACACTGGCTCACTCACCCTTCAAATTCGAACACAAGAATATTGAGTACTGTTGTTTGGCGGTAGAATATCTATGCAGAGGACAAAGCCCTACCATATAGAAATTATATCACGGAAATAATTAGTGCTCATATCACACAACATTACATTTTATCACTAAAAACAAATAAATTATATATAAACTTGTGAATTAGCTGTCGTGTGTTTGTGCTGTCTCTGTAAACAACATTTCTATATCGGCAAGGAAAAGTTTTCCAAGCGGACGTAACCCATTCTCAGCCTGTCAGCGGTATTACCGCCATTTACATAACACTCCAGCAAATTTTCCAGAACTTCTGAATGTTTGCAAATCGTTATATTGGGAATGTAGACTGTACTCATTTGGTAGATTTTATTGGCATGTAGTGTTCTAGATTGCTGTTATGATATATAGAGTTATTTTTATACATGTAATAGTTATAAATATTTAGTAATTTAACTATGCAGATGTACTAATTCATTTAGAATAATAACGTTATAGAGACACTTTTGTTATATAGAAATATGTTATTAATTTAAAAAAAATGCTAGGACGCGTATTATTTTGTTTTCAATGGGCCCTATAAAGTGTTCTTTTACGGTATTACTTATTTTAATTCTAATAAACAAAATTCTATAAATTATTTGGCAGTTTATATTTTAATATCTTTCGCTTGTTCGAACCAACTTCAGGTACCTTATTCGGTGCACAGAATTAGATTAAAATATTGCAACAATTAACATGCAGATTTCAGTTAAATAAAAAAATCATCTAAATTAATATGTTGAGTTATAGCCACGTAATGCAAAAATATTTGACCAACCAAGAAAATAAATATTCTCAAACATATTAGATAATACGGTCTTAAAATATTGCTATGGCGTCCCAAACTTGCTTGTAATTGCAATTTAAAACATTTATTACACAGGAAAATGTTAACTAGGATTCTTGAGGTTTCAAGCATATCGATACACGATTTAGGAAACTTCACCAAATATTCAAACTTTGAGCTCTTTTATTTAAAATAAGAACAATTAATTGAAAAATATATCATCGTTCTAAAAATGATAAAACCGAGTGTTTTATGATTCAGTTGTACTTGCGATTGATTCAGTTTTGAGCTATTCTAGAGAAGCCAATGTGCCAGTTTCTTGATGCCTTGTCAAGAACAAACCTCGCCTTAAGGCTAGACAGTCATATATGAAATATTTAACTCTTTACATCGTATAAATTTCTTAACACATCAGATGCATGATAAACATGCAATCCCGTCACGCCTATCTTGTGTTTGGCGGATTGACGACCTCCGTGGTCGAGGGATGTGTACACCGGTTTTCAAGGGTACGCCACTCCGAGGTCCCGGGTTCGATTCCCACCCCGAGTCGATGTAGATTATCATTAGTTTTCTATGTTGTCTTAGATCTGCGTGTTTGTGGTACCGTCGTTACTTCTGATTTTCCATAACACAATTGCTTTAGCTACTTACATTGGGATCAGAGTAATGTATGTAACGTTGTTTCATATTTATTTATTTGTGTAAATAATAGGTATTAGACGAGACGCCGTGAATTTCAACCAAGAACATTGCTGTTGGGAGCGAGTAAACTTAGCTTAAATCCTGCATCCTGCATTACAGCGTGACACATGACCCCTATCTGTAAAGATTACTGCTGATTAATAGCTGCTGTTGTACTGAGTATTTTTGGTATTCTCAATTTATTCGTATTGTAGTTCGGATTTAAGATTTTTACCACTTGTTCCAGTTTAAATCATTCGAGTTTGATTTTGACATACTTGGTCACTAAGACTTTCTATTCTTAAAAAAACTATTAGTTATATGGGTAAGCTTTAAATACATAAATATATTTTATTTAAAGTTTTTCTTGGTATAATAGCGAACTACCAACTCAAACTAATGCAAGTTTAATTATGACATAATTGTAGCTTATGATCTTGATATAAAGCAACTTTAATTTATTTGTAGATAGGAAGAATGTTGTTAAAAACTATAAATCTGTATTTAATAATAATAACTCAAAAAATTGAGTACGGAAAAAGCTGAATCCAAAGAAGGATCTAAATATTCGTGTCTTGTATCAAATTACTTTTTTGTTCTATTTGCTGTCGAAACGCTTGGCCCTTAGAGTAGTGGTGCAAAAAGCTTCATCAAAAGTATAACACCTCGCCTCATTGCCTCCACTGGTGGCAGGAGGGCTGGTTCGTTTTTACTCAGAGGATCGGAATTGCGATTCAACGGGGAATTGTTGCTGGCATTCTTGCCACAATTCCACGCAGTCAAGATTTATACAGTAACTAGTTTTAGTGCATACTTGTATGTATTTAAGCATTTAATTTTATTAATTCTTATGTTTTAAATATAATAAATTGAGAATTGAAAATGCCCTATACAGGAAGCTGATATTATCTAACAGGCGTTCGGAGGATTACAGCAGTGCTAGCTTCTAAATCAATAAAATTCTTAGTAGAAAATACCGATAATATTTTCTCTCACGATCTGGAGAACTCAGCACATCACAATCTGCAGCCAAATAAGCTAATGTCTAGACCAATAAGACAGCTAATTATGTTGTTTGGTAACAATTAACAAGCACTGTGATAGTTCAGACGTTAGACCCAACTCGACGTTGCGTTGTTTCGTTATGATTATATCAAAATTTAGGTTGAAAACGTGTAATTATCCTGACAATGTTTGTCTATCAGAACGAGGAGAACTAGGAAAGATAATCATTGTTATTATAGTTAGGACTAATTTACTGATATTTAGCGAGTTGTATTATTGATTTATTTGCAAAATTATATGACAGACGCTTAAAAACATTTGAATGCAATGGAGTACGACACAACTTAGATGTAACATCGGCAAATTCAAAAAAAACCGATTTCTGCCGATTTATACAACCAATAGAAATAACTCCCTGTCGCGCTATGCGACGCTATTCGTCGCTAGAGATTCTAGATTCTCGTGTCAGTGACGTATCAAATTAAGGAATATATTAGGTCATATGATATTACAAGTAATTACGTTTGTGTAAAGATCATATTCACATAAATATTGATAATTTGGGGTAGCGTATTTAATTCGGATGTGATCGCTTTTACGAATTTTGCCGATGCGACATGTAAGTTGTGTTGTACTATAAAAAAATATAATGAAACAATAAACGACGTAGAATGAAATGAATGAATGAATGAATCTGATGATGGTTGTGTATATTGTGCAGTCCAAAGCTCCATACAAAACTATAGCATCTCCTTTATCATAATTTAATTGACACTATGATTCATCGCTGTGCCGTTAGAAGTAATAGCGATGATATACGTATGTTGACTACGCTGGCCGTTAACCGACTTCAGGATCATGTTCTCTGTGATCAGAGCCGGATTAAAAGCTTTGGAGGCCCTGGGGCTGCAAAGCTGTGGAGGCCCTGGAGTAATAAGTCGCGACTTTAATAATTACATTATAAATTAATTTGAATATTTTAATTTAAATCAATGGTGTAATTTATTTATATATCGGTAACTTTTAAATCAGTAATTAGTGACAGTTGAATAAGCTATATTTTTTGTTAATTCGTCGGAATGTTGTTGGGGCCCTCTAATGTGGAGATGACAGAGCTGTGCCCCCCTTGCCTTCCTCCAAATCCAGTCCTGACTGTGACATCATCTCAAATGCAACATAAAGTAAAAGTAGTAAAGTAACAGCCTGTAGATTTCCCACCGTTGGGCTAAGGCTTCCTCTCTCATTAAGGAGAGGGTTTGGAAAATATTCCACCACGATGTTCCAATGCGGGTTGGTGGAATGCACATGTGGCAGAATTTCGATGAAGTGATGCAGGTTTCCTCATGATGTTTTCCTTCACCGCCGAGCACGAGATAAATTATAAAAACAAATTAAGCACATGGATATAATGGTGCTTGCCTGGGTTTGAACTCGAAATCATCGGTTAAGATGCACGCGTTCTACCTACTGGGCCGATAAACTCGAGCACTAGGGGACAATTCCACTAATTCATGTCGGTAATGCTAAACATTTACTTATACAAGTCGGTAACGATACAATACCAAGTATATTCCGATCTAACTTTGGGCATAACTGGATCGTTGCGTTTGTAGGTACTCGCCTAGATTACGTTAATGTTTCGAGACAATTACGATAACAAATTGATAGTGTTTGTAGAATTACCCCTTTATTGTAGCTTGCAATAGTAAATCAAATCAAAATAAACTTTATTCAAGTAGGCTTTTACAAGCACTTTTGAATCGTCATTTTACAATTAAGTGAAACTACCACCGGTTCGGAAAGTAGATTCTACCGAGAAGAACCGGCAAGTAACTCAGTAGTTATTCTTTTTTAACATTTAAAAATACAAAGTCATATTAGTTAAATACAATTATTTAAATTAATATATCCTGCGTGGAAGTCAACAGGTATTATTAGCTCCACTCTTGTATTGAATAATATGCTTTTTCTACCAATGTAATTTTTACAAACGATTTGAATTTACTAAACGGCAAAGTTAAAAATGTCTGCGGAATTTTATTATAGTTTTGTTAATGTTTTGTAAGTGGTTAAAGTTAGACATAACACTCCACATAGAAGGAGTTTTTTACTAGCGCGTGCAACGAATCGCCACATCAGAGCTTAAAGTAAATAGTTTCAAATACGATTTAAAAAATCAACATTCATACGTAATGTCTCTGCTAACTACCAATTTTAATTATCTTACGCTGCAGAGTAACAAAATAAAGTTTATTTTTTAATATAATTAAGATAAGCTTCATTAAAATCATTACTTCTACTAATTTTATCATCATTTTGAAATATCCCAGACAGAATTTATTCTCAATTTTCATTTTTGGAATGATGTTCTTTTACACGGCTTATATTAGATCATAATGGTAGAAATCTTCATGTAGTCTTTACCGAGGCAACCGACTCCTCTGTGTCTCTTACTCTCTCTGTCTTTTTCTGTTTCTATTTTATGTCTTTACACAATATTAATTTAATTTATGTAATTCACTTTTGTTATTAATTATTTGTTATATTATTTGATTTTGTTGGTTATAATACATCATAAATAGTGACAGTAACTTCCTTCTAACTTTTTATTCTACAAAGCTTCTCGTTTTCATTTTTTATTATAGCTCAGTAAACACTGAAAACTTCGATATGAAAACCCGTAAATTAAACACAAACTGTCGTGATGCCGTTAATTTAGTTTCCAATAATAGATCTAATATAGGCTAATAATATTATAAATTATTCAGTAACTATGATGAATGTAATATACAAAATATTATCGTATTAGGGTTGCGAGTTATTTGGAAAAATTGGTACAACATAAGTCCTTAATTTTTCATCAAGTATCCTTTTATTAGCAGATTAGAGATGGTAACAAAGGAACAGAGATTAGTTTAAATAGTTATTAGTTAAGTAATAGTCAAGCAATGCCGAGATGGCCCAGTGGTTAGAACGCGTGCATTAAAACCGATGATTTCGGGTTTAAGCCCAGGCAAGGATCACTTTATATATGTGTATAATTTGTGTTTGTAATTCATCTCGTGCTTGGCGGTGAAGGAAAACTCTCCTTAATGGAAAAGGAGGCCTTATCTCAGCAGTGGGAAATGAACAGGCTGTTACTTTACTTTACTTTTTTACTTTTATTCAAGCTATATGATCGAAATATTTTCTTAATAGTTACGTCTTACCAGAGCAGCGTGCTTAAGGCAGTGGAAAAACATGTAGAGTGAATCGCAAATTTCACAAAGGCTCCGTTGAATGATTCAAGGCGAAGACAACTTTCTTATTACAAACTTTATCAACGTTGCTACGACGAACTTTATAATGTTGGAGGATTTGACAATGATATGAACTGGCTTCAAGCCAAATTTTACTCACAAAATATTCAAAACGTAACATATATTTATAATATTACAATTAAATTAAACAGCATTCAAAATCCTGCTCGAAGGACCATTTTAAAATATTAATTGTTAATTTAAATAATTGTATTTAACTAACATGACTTTGTATTTTTTAAATGTTAAAAAAGAGTAACTACTGAATTTCTTGCCGGTTCTTCTCGGTAGAATCTACTTTCCGAACCGGTGGAAGCTTCACTTAATTGTAAAATGACGATTCAAACGTGCTTGTAAAAGGCTACTTGAATAAAGTTTATTTTGATTTGATTTGATTTAGTTCTGAATATATTTTTAACAACTTTTGTTTAACTTTATCTCTCAATTTGTAGGGGTGAAATCTTTCAACTGAATTTGGAAAAAAATTCAAGCTAACCAATAAAGCTAATTGGTAAACTGCAACTCGATAGATTTGTTGACAAAACAAACGAGTATACAGTCTATTTGTTGTAAATAAAAGTCTATTTTATATAGATTTGTTGAGTGTCATTTTATATTGTCAAATATTACTTAAGTAAAAATAGAATGAATAAAATATGCAATTAATTTGACCTTACAGCAAAGGTTTTTCAAATTCGGATACATTAACCATCTGAACTTCGTATGAAACTTGTTGTGCCTGCGAACTTGTAAGCGTTTGAATTTAACAAAAAAAAATATAATGTTGTAGCCTAAGTTAATCCCTATTATATCAGTTACCTGCTAGAGACAAAAATTGTAAAAAAATGTTATTTTGGTATATGTACCGAATTTTTTAATATGTATAGACAATGACGAAGAAAAAACAATTAATATTGTAATAAAGTATTGAGTACTTAAAAGAGCTCAGGGCAAAGTAAATTAGAAATTGTCTATTTCATTATGATAAAAAAAAAACAGCAAAAAAAAATCGATAATTGTTTTAAAGGCCTTCGTTTCAAAATCGTTTCACAACTTTTTCTTTTACGATGTTTTAATCTTTCTGCTTATCTTAAGGACTCGTACTCAGAAGCTGGGGGACCTCGTTATCGGCCGTCAATCGCATTACCTACGCTTCGGTAAACACATCACTTAACTTGTCTACGATCGCGGGGTGACGGTAATTTTCTAATAACTTACCCGCGTGCCCAAAGAAATAAAACCGAACAGGATTTTCTGTAGTCAAATTCAAACTTCGTTTTTCAATATCCGTTCCACTAACTTATTTACATCTCGGTGAAAATGGTGAAAATTCTTGTAATTTTAGAAACCTTTTCGATATATTTATTTAAATTTCTATTTGGTATCCCTTTCTCTTCCATTAAGGAGAGGGTTTGGAACATATTCCACCACGCTGTCCCAATGCGGGGTGGTGGAATGCACATGTGGCTAAATTTCGATGAAATTAGACACATGCAGGTTTTCTCACGAAGTTTTCCTTCGCCGCCGAGCACGAGATGAATTATAAACACAAATTAAGCACATATATATAGTAGTGCTTGCCTGGGTTTGAACCCGCAATCATCGTTTAAGATGCAAGCTTTCTAACCACTGGGCCACTCTTCTGTATAATCCGTATATATTAAATAAATATCCCTACTAATATGATAAACTAACTGTGCCAGCGACGTCGCACGCGTTTGAATTTATTTAAAAAAAGTTATTGTTCAGTTTGCAGTTTTTAATATAACTTATTAATTTTGTATTAATTAGCTTTTGTAATATTATAACGTTGGTGGGAAGCACCCGAAGTAATGGCAGGGTGCCTCCCACCGAGGGCTGTACAGTACTGGACAGGGCTGTGCGGTACTGGACAGTATTTTGATTGCAGTGTGACTTTACATATTACTCTAAAAGAAAAGTAGCCTAAGTTTTTCATTGCATCAGCTTTCTGCCAGTGAAAATCCCGTCGAAATTGGTCTCGCCGTTCTAGAGATTACCCGGAACAAACATACAGACTGACAAATTATGAAAGACGATATTTTGATACCGTGTGTACGTATATATGCTTTAGTAAAAAGCGGTAATTTTAATATTACAAACATACACTCCAATTGTATTATATGTATATATATATACGGAATAAACGCTGTTTCCTCCATTCGTTCACGCTTGAACTGCAGAAACGATTTACATTAAATTTTAAACGGAGATATTTTGAATCCTGAGGTAGGATATAAATATGAAACTCATTATAATTGAACTTTTTGGTTAGTTTGTTAGTTAATTTAATTAATTTTCAAGGATCTTTGTTTAGGATGCTTAAATGGAAGGTGAAGGGTCGTATGCTATAAAGTTTTCTAATTTCGCGTGTTTATAGCCGTGGGGTTACTCAGACGTCCAATGCTGCGTCTTCTTCTCAGCCATGTCAAATTATCGATGAAAGAATGAGATAAATCAGTGAAACATAACATTGTCCTAAATTACCAGTAAGCTCGCCAATATCATTGAACGGTGAAATAAATCGTGTTAATGATAAGCACTTAATAATACTAATGATTATAACATATCATTTTCGGGAATGTTAAATGTTCGGGTGGTACCTACCTACCCAGACGGGCAGATAAAAAAGAACAAAGTTCTATCACCGAGTAAATATATTGTTTTTTATTTATGTGTCTCCAACAAAGGATATACTTTCTTAAAATAATACAGTATAACAGTTAGTTAAAGAGTAGAGATGGCCCAGTGGTTAGAACGCGTGCATCTTAACCGATGATTGCGGGTTCAAACCCAGGCAAGCACCGCTGATTCATGTGCTTAATTTGTCTTTATAATTCATCTCGTGCTCAGCGGTGAAGGAAAAC
The DNA here is from genome assembly GCF_905220365.1 of Vanessa cardui. Taxonomy (NCBI): domain Eukaryota; kingdom Metazoa; phylum Arthropoda; class Insecta; order Lepidoptera; family Nymphalidae; genus Vanessa; species Vanessa cardui. Next base: position 3,016,914 of record NC_061130.1, on the reverse strand, counting down.
ATCGTGAGGAAACCTGCATGTGACAAATTTCATAGAAATTCTGCCACGTGTGTATTCCACCAACCCGCATTGGAACAGCGTGGTGGAATATGTTCCAAACCTTCTCCTTAAAGGGAGAGGAGGCCTTTAGCCCAGCAGTGGGAATTTACAGGATGTTCTTGTTGTTTGTATAAGAGTTACACAAGTTATGTGCCTTAATTACAGGAGGCCACAGCATGCATAACAAAATATATTTAAATAAATTGGCTGAATGTTTAATGAATACTTTTGTTAGTAAATAAAATTTAAAGTCACAATTTGCATCAGTCATGACATGAAGTGTCGAGTTAAAAATAAATTCTATTTAATCCTAAATAATGAGTAGAATAATATTTAAGCTTATTATAAATAGAGTCAAATTAACGCTTGCTGTATAACGTACAACAATTAATATTAATTTTCGCATACGATTTCAACAAATATCATGATATCATGATAAAATTCTCTAACCATATACTTTAATAATGTAATAATTAATGTAATACTATGTAATTATAAACATTATTTCCTACAGTATAAAAAACATAGTAAAAAAGTGGCGTTAGTATCTGTAGATTGACTCACAGACTGCTTGATTAATTTTTGTACATATTTTTTTTTAATATCTAATACTGCTATTATTGTACTGTTTTACAAAGCCATTAAAGATTTATAAAGCCATTAGGCTTAAAAAATATTTGACGTCATCTTGAAAAAAACTTACAGGGTCATTGGCAGCAGCGGTACTTGTTTGAAGTTCGGTAACGAATAAAAGGCGAGCAAGAACATCTAAAATTTCTTCAATTATTTATGTTTGGATATATCAAAGCGAAGAATATAAACCCGTTAGGAAATAAAAATTTTAACAAAAAGAAAAAACCGACTTCAAACAAAACACTATTTCAAAACAAATAGCAACTATATATGCACTAAAAATAAATAAAATAATTGCGTATTCAACATATTTTATAGAGTCCTCCTAAGTAAAATGAAATGAAAAATATTAGACTACTTAAAAGTCAATTTACAATTATATAACGTAGTTATAGTTACTGTTATATTTGGAGCCGGTGTCAGCCAAGGGTATGCGCCTCAACAATCAAAAGAAAGAGTGATACGAGCCTTTCATTGACCCAGTATATTATCGTTTAAAAGGTAATTTGTAAAAAACATATTTGCTAAAGTATATTCGTATTGTTCTTTAATAGATATAATGTAGGGTTTTCTTGGCTGACACCGACTCTAAATATCTCGCATATAAGTCGGTTAAAAATTCCTTCAATTATTTTTGTTTGGATATTTTATTAAAGCTAAGAACAAGAATCCGTTAAAAAAACGGTTAAAAAGTTTCTAACAGTCGGCCACTAAGTATAGTCAGAGTAAAACCTTCGCCAGTTTTCAAATTTATTCCTATATCGAGTCTCTCAACTCAAACTCAACAACAACAACTCTTAGTACCTTTTGAAACTAAACATCAAATCATTGCGACGTAATATGTAATTTTCGATCGGTGACACAGATTATCGCTCATATGAGCACGCGAAAATAGATCTTAAGGCGACGAACCTTTTATTACCCCGACTGTACACGCACACAAGTAAAGTATTGTGAATAGACAATAAAAGTGTCTTGTTTGTAGTTGTGCGAACTCAATCTAGATATGTAAACAGTCTAAAAAACAATAGAGAACATAATATGTTATGTTTATTTCGAGTACAAAAATATGAAAAGAGACTCGTTCATGTTATAAATAAAGATTTGAAGCAATTTTTAAAGGAAACTTTATCCTTGTGTTGTTTCGAACATACATTTGTTCTGAGTCACGAGTAATGGCGTACTTGCAGCTATCTTCTATACGTAGTTTTTACATTTATTACAGCCGTGGTTCCAGAGGAGCCAGAATAAGGACACCCCAACACAACCCGAGGGTGTTATAAGAAATGAGTATGGGTGTATTTGTAAAGTGTATCTATTAATCGAACGTAAGCGTCTCAACTATCTGTAAGGTAGAGAATCAATTATACTAATAATCATTACATAGTATAAAACAAAATCGCTTACCATTACCTGTCCTTTGCGTGTTTAGATCTTTAAAATTATTAAGGATTTTAGGACTGTTTTTTTTTTAATAGATAGAGAGATTTGAGAGGCAAGGCATGGCATATTTTGATAATATAGTAAAGAAAAACTGATCATTTTAGAAGGTTCTAATGTGATATCGTAAATAAACAAATTCTGTAGTATATTTAGTATCAGTATATATCCCGTAACTCTGTTTCGAAGCTAAGGGATCTGCAAACAAAACTAATTTAAAAGATTTACAAATATCACAAAACAAACTATTAAAAACACTACACCAACTGGACTACCGCTTTCCAACCAAAGAACTTTACAAGAAAACTAATACACTATCTATAGCACAATTATACAAATACAAAACATGCATACTTATAAGAAAAATTCTCTCAGGATCTATACACACACAAACTACTTTTAAGACTAAATCACACAAATACTATACACGAAATATACATAAATTACAAATACCTAAGTCTAGAACTAAACATTATGGTAACAAAACTATACAATTTGAAGGAGCGCTAATGTACAATAATCTACCGAAAGAAATATTTAACGAAAAATCTTTTTTGAAATTTAAAACTAAATTAAAAACATACTGTCAAACTTTATAATTATGTTTGAATGTTTGTATAAATAAGGTCACCATTAGATATATATATGTTTATTATTATGTTACTAGTTTAAGTTTCCTATGTAAGTGAACTTTGTTCTTAATGGGAAATAAATCATCTCTCTAAATCTAAGTTTGAGCACCAAGGATATTGCCAAATACTTCACCGAATACCAACTACTTTTTTCCCGCTGAGTTTCTTTCGCCGGTTCTTCTCAGGTCTGAGGTGTTAAATTCCGAACCGGTGGTAGATTTTTGACTATCAATCATCATCATCATCATCATCATTATCGGCATGATCTTGCCCACTGGACATAGGCCTCTCCAAGTGCACGACACTGTGGTCTTTCTCTGGCTACTCGCACCCAGCTCCTGCCTGCCGCCTTGCGTGAATCGTCACTCCACCGTGCCTGAGGACGTCCTACACTACGTTTGTCGAGACGCGGTCTCCACTCTAGGACACGTTTTCTCCAACGGTTGTCGGTTCTACGACAAATTTGACCAGCCCACTGCCGCTTCAGCTTACTACTTCGGTGGGCTATATCGATGACTTTGGTTCTTTGACTATCGATAAGAAAGTGTAATAATCACTTACATTTTGAAAAAGATTTTTGACTATGACTTTGACTTAAAGATCAACCCGAATATAATATAATTAATATAACATATATAATCAAACAATTTAATTAACCCATTTATACAAACGAGCCGTGTACTGTTGTTTTGTTCCGTTGAAATGAATACGTGAAAGTTTCGAATAAATTGAATTTGACTGAAACGAAAAGTCCAGTAAATGGTCATTCAGACCGCGACAAATTAAGCATTCATGGAATATTTGATTTTATTCTTACCTTTACGACTAGAACGAAATCCCCGGATAGCTCAGTTACCGTACTTTTATTGAATAATGAACTGAACGGAGTTTGCATATCGTTAAATAAATAAAAGGATAAGTTGGAATGTTTGAATGTCCGTGATTACACTGACTCACTCGTTCCTTTAACGGAACACAGCGATGTGAACTAGACAAAGCAGTTATAGCTTAATTTAATTTTTATTATTGAGAGTAAAGTATTTATCGAATTGTATGGTATATAGTAAATTATAGGTTTTTGCCTGCCCGTCTGTCTGTCAGACTTCCTTTTCTGTTATCATGCGGCAGCGGTAGGCAGGCTCCCCACTCGCTCTCCGTGTAATTCTCTTTCTCTTTTATCCGCGTAATTGTATTCTCACTCACAGACTGTTTACTCACTTAAAGTTTTTTAGAACTTTTTTTTGTCGATTTTAGGTTTTACTATTTTTAACTTATTAAATTATTAAGACATACTCGTCACCGCCAAACGTCAGTTGTCACTCTCTAACTCACAACGCTAGTTCATAACGACACACACGTGTTTTTTTTAAACTTCATTAAAATTTTACACGCCGTAATTATTTTCCATTAAAAATGCAATCACATATTTAATTCTCATTGGTTAATCTTTGAACTGTGTATTAAATAATATCAATTAAATAAATAAGAAAATTCTTATGGTATGGTAAACCAAAGTATTATAAGAAACATGTAGTTTCAAAAGCATATCCAGTGTTTCCGACGATGTTGGTTAAAAATAATGGGAGTCAAGTTGGGATATGCTGCGTTAGTCAAGATACGAGGCACTCACGGCTGGATCCTTCGCTACACGCCCGCTCACTTGACCGTCTTTACGAGTATCTCAGACAACTCAAACTAATATAGGTGTCGCGACAAGAACTTTCCTACTCGCGAAAATATCGTGCGTGTAAATTCACTGTCTCTGCCGCACTTGGGATTTTAGTTATGAGACATTACGACTTTTTTACGTGAAACATCTAAGGAAAAATCCGGAGTCAGGCACGTTTATTGAACAGCGACATTCCCATTCAAATTGGAAGTGTTTTTCGTAATAAGTATATGACTTTTTCATTTGAAACATCTAAGATTTACATCCACAGGACATATTCAGTGTCGGGCACGTTTGTTTACCCCCATTCAAATTGGATCAGTAAACATTTAAACTTGTATACATATGGGTCGCAAGGGAACCTTCTTTCATTTCTTTTGAAGTAAAAAATACTAATTTTGCAGGTTGCCCGCGAGTTACAATGAGCGAGCCCAAAGGGCGCATGTTAATATCATGAAATATTTATTGAAAAAAAGAATTAAAGAAATCACATATATCCACTAATTAGCCTGGTGTCTAGTGCTCGCCTGAGATGGCCCAGTGGTTAGAACGCGTGCATCTTAACCGATGATTGCGGGCTCAAACCTAGGCAAGCACCACTATAAATATGCGCTTAAATATGTGCGGTGAAGGAAAACATCGCGAGGAAACCTGCACGTGTTTAATTTCATAGAAATTCTGCCACATGTGCATTCCACCAACCCGCATTGGAACAGCGTCGTGGAATACGTTCCAAGCCCTCTCCTTAATGGAAGAGGAGGCCATTAGCCCAGCAGCGGGAAATTTACAGGCTGCTACTTTACTAGTGCTCGAAACGTGAGCCAGAAGTGGAGTCCTCGATGATCTTTGTTGTAACGATTTCCACGTTTTGTGTTATAAAGAATTATTGAATTCACTGTGAAGCTTTGCTAGTCTTTGTATTGTATGGCACAGAATGCTTGAACAAAGTGCTACGAGATTCTTACATGTGAAATGTCGAGGGGAAATATATTACGAAAAGTATAGATCGCTGAGTAATCAATACTCTAGTCCAGTGCATTTATATGTATCCCACACTCCTAGCATCAGTAATTTGTATTCTTATGCGTGTTTTTTTAAACTATTATATAATTGGAATCAACTTTGTTTATGGTCTTTAAGGGATGCTTTTCTTCTGATGCAACTACAATAATCGAGTTAGTGGTTTATTTGTTCAAGTGATATATTTTTTTCTGTGTAATGAAATATTTAAAGTCCTGATGTCCGTATTATTCTCCATTTCTTTTATTGGCACAAGTTATGCAAAGACATAGATATTGCCAAACGATATTATTATATATATTTAAAAAAAAGTAGCAATTTTATATCTTATAATTTATGCAAAAAATATGAATCGTTATGATCGAAAAATATCCAAACTAAATAAATTCATAAACATTTTCCGCGAACACACAGAAAATATTTGTAAATCAGAATACATTTTCAGAAAATTAATATGAATTTTGTGTCAATATTAATTTAATTCATTTTATAAGCTTCGTGGAAATGCACCCGAAGATTTGCAGATGAGAGCGGACAGGCAGAGATGATATTACAAACATTTTCTATCGTATTTCAATTTCCTCTGATCCAGAGAGCTAGCAGATTAGATGCGGAATAAAATATGATGACACTTTATAAATTTCCAAAGTACGGGTCGCATCAGCTGCTATAATCCGAATTTGATACATTATTTCGGACATATAAAACAACCAACCGGTATCATGTGTTAGGTAACAAATGTAGACTTTGTCCTTCTTTGGAGTTCAAGTTTGCTTGGTTTGATCGTGAAAGAGTGACGGATGGACAGAGTTACTATCACATTTATAATATTAATATAGATTTATGTTTCTTCATTAAGGGTTAGGTTCTTCAATTATATATAACGGAGTAGCAAGTTCGAACCCGTTTTTAAAAAAATATTATGTCAGCATAGTTGATGTCACGAGTGTCAGTCAGGGTTTCGATCTTTATCCATCCTCGGAGGTTTGAAATTAAACTCAGGTAATATTCTTCTCTGATTTATTTCAATATGAGACGGTCCGATCGCTCCGACGGCTCGACCAAGTCTGTCGACACCGGCGGGCGCTTGATCTTTTATAACAAAAATAGGTGGGTAGACTTATTCACTCAACATAACACCTGTTTACAAACACTAAAATATTTCAGGCATTAATTTAACATTTCACAATTCACTAAAACATAATAATTTAACAATCAAACAGTTTTAAATTATTGAAATAATCATTTCTGGACACGTGTTTTTCTTAAATTCATGGTTCCGCGCTGACATATATCTATGTTTACCTAAACTATAATAATAATAAGTGGCCAACTATGCTACTGACATCATTCAATTGCGTTATAGAAGTTGATGTACTACAGCGCTATTTAGCGATCAAAGTTGTGTATTATGATAGAATTAAAATTTTCTTCATTAAAAAATATACTCATTTTAAATAAATTTTAAAGAAGTAAATTTATATTAAATATTATAAAATACTTACTGTATTTATCATACAAATCATGACCGTAAGGAATGGTGTCAAGGACGCTAGCTAGCAACATTTTTCGAATCAAAAAATCATAACATATTATCTTAAACAGGAATGACAGCATAAATTTTTAAATAATGGAATAACGTTATATCTATATACATAATAAAAAAAATTACAATTTTTGTCTGTTTGCTGTTTGTTCCGTCTAATCACTGGACATGAACGGCTGGACCGATTTTGACGGTACTTTCACTGGCAGATAACTATGGATAATAAGGAGTAACTTAGGCTACAATAATATATTTTTTGTTAAATTCAAACGCGTACACAGTCACGGGCACGGCTTGTTTTACATCTGAAGCCAGTGTTTAATCAAAATAGCACTAAATCTGACTGTTGTCTGGGTATTTGCATAATGCCGTCCCCGAGAGCAACCTCCATCGAGGCGCGTTGATCGCTGCTACTAATGACGAGGAACATTTACCGCGCATAATTTATAATCTATACACTACATCATAATGTATAGAGTCGAATTGTTATTTATAAGTATGAATATGCTGAAAATGATATGGAACACTATAATGAGAGCTTCTTTTAGTTAGCTACCTCCCTTTACATCAAATCTACATAATATGAGAACATAGGTGTTCATATTTATAGGTATATCAGGCATTATCTCTATAAGTAACTGATTAGAATATTACATCTCTTGTCTGTCCAACTAAATATGATGAAATTAAAGTAATATTAAATCGTTTTCCATTTAAAATGTATGCTTTTGAACAATGATGAAATATCAAGGTGTGTTTAAATATCCTTTATTGGGAATAGTATCCAGTTGTAAACGTGACCGTCAGCAGATAGCTTAATTAATGTATCCGATGAAGCGCGAACCCTGGGCTTCTCGTTGCAGACGACGAACGGATGAGAAGTTAACATATGGAGTATCGATATAACCTAGTTCTCAGGAAATAGGTGCTTACAGGTACAATGCTGATACTAAATATACCACAGTATTTTTCTTAATTCGTTCCTATATTGTCCATGAATTATATACAAAAACCTTCCTCTTGATTACTTTATCTATTAAAAATAAATCAAAATTCGTTTCGTAATGTGAAAGATCTAAGCATACATACAGTAGTAAGCGACTTTGTTTTATACTATATAAGGATTCGCTAACATATATTGGATAAAACGCGCTCATTTTGTTAACGTGTTTTGTTAATTATCTCATAATGTTAATAATATTACGAGTTACCTGTTTGTTTATTGTATTGATTGTAGTTTTGGTAGTTCTCGCTGTAATAGCGTCTGGACTGACAATTTTATCTGCGTCTGCGTGGTATATAATGACAGTTTAGTTCGAATATGTCAATTATTATTATTCTTTGTATAGTATTGCTGTGATTTTGTATATTAATGATTTATAAGTGGCATGTTCTTCTACAGAAAGTAAAATTAATCCATTCGTTAATGACACGTCAGTATAATAACATGCTCTTAACTCGCAGAGAAATTTACTGCTCCGATATGGATATAACTACGTACACTACGCTATCTCCCTGTCCTCATACATGCGAAGTCACATGGCGTAGACTGAACCATGTTAGAAGCGCTCATTGAGGCTGGGAGTTACGAATATATATTTTTTTGAAATAAATAAATAAATATGAGACAACATCACATACATTGCTCTGATCCCAATGTAAGTAGCTAAAGCACTTGTGTTATGGAAAATCAGAAGTAACGACGGTACCACAAACACCCAAATCCAAGATAACATAGAAAACTAATGATAATCTACATTGACTTGGCCGGGAACCAAACCCGGGACCTCGGAGTGGCGTACCCATAAAAACCGGTGTATACACCACTCGACCACGGAGGTCGTCAGATATGAACGGTAAAGCTCTTAAATAACAGTTCCAAAATATAGACAACATATGTTTCTTAAATAGACACAGTTCTAAACTTACTTCAATGTTGATACTTCAGGTCCAAATAACAACTGAGTCTAAGTACAGACGTGTGCTTGTATCAAGTACGGAATGCAGATCGCTTGGAATTAAGTAATTTGTGTAGTTACCATCGGAACTTCAACTTGCTATATTAACAAGTATAATGTTTGCTTGTAATTAGCATGTTTTGATTATATATTTGACTAGCTCTTATCCGCGGTTTTGCTCTCTTGAAGCTGTATATATTTACAGATTAACTTAAAATCAAATCAAAATAAACTTTATTCAAGTAGGCTTTTAACAAGCACTTTTGAATCGTAATTTTACAATTAAGTGAAGCTACCACCGGTTCGAAAAGTAAATTCTACCGAGAAGAACCGGCAAGAAACTCAGTAGTTACACTTTTTCAACATTTAAAAAATACAAAGTCAAATTCGTTAAATACAATTATTAAAATTAATATATCCTTGCCTATATAATATTGCCTTTATTTTAGACGTCCTAGAATGATACATATTTTCATTCATTTATTACCTTTCATCTTAGTAGTCTATAATCTTAGTAATAAAATCTAACAACAGTAAACATACGTTATATTTTGTAGAAATTACTTTAGCCTACGCTTACAGATATTGACGTTGTTTGAAATATAATAATTCCTTATTATAACCCTGTGGTTATATTGGCTCATTCGCTTTAAGCCGGATAAAGCATTGTTCGGTGGTTAAATATTTTGATACTCAGGCGGGTAGGTACCACTAAGTGGTAACTATTATAATTTTATATATGAAAAAAAAAATGTTTTTGTAATAAAACTTACGAGTAAAGATATGCCCTATATTTCTCATGATAAAGTAATCGAATCTGTTGATACAGATAAGGTTTCTCAAAATCCGATTTATAAAAAAATAGTAAGACAATAGTTTTTCGATGAAACTCTACAAAAAATTAATTCAAATAAATATTAATGTGCTGACAATCTCGTTACAAGCGTTTTATAATATAATATGTACTTAGATAACGTCTTAAGATTAACATAAAATAATTGGATATTTTACTTGGAAAATAAGTAAGAAAAATGTATACTAAAATTCGTTTTGTACTACCCTCGCATAAAGATTGTATCTATGTAGTTGTCAATCCGTGGAATTGGATGAACCGCTTTTTGTATTTTGGACATGATTTTTTACTTTTTTTATGTTATAGGAAGCAAACGGGCAGGAGGCCTATTCACCTGATGGAAAGCAATCACCACCGCCTGTCGACATCTGTAACACAGGGGGGCTTATAGGTGCATTTCCGGCCTTCAAGGAAGGAGTACGCTCTTTTATTGAAGGTTCCCAAGTCGTATCGGTTCAAAAAAACCGCAGGCGAAAGCCGATTCCACGGAGTGGTTCTGCGAGGTTGAAAATGTCTTAAAAGTCGCGCTGTTGTGGATTTTCGGACTTTTCGGACTTGATATTTCGAATTTTGAAGAGATGTCCGAAGGTGAAATTCAGCAGCCGGGTTTAATACGAATAATTCCTTGGAACATTCCCCGCAAAAAAATCGGAGAAGATGTAAAGTGATCCACATCTCTACGGAAAACTAAGGAATCAAGTTGATTGGAAAGGGTTTGATCGTCGATAGCTCGAGCCGCTCTTCGTTGGATCGAGTGCTTTCTTAGTTATGTGATGTTTAATTATTTTTGTAATTTCAAAATTAGTAATCCTAAAACTATGTAAAAACATTTGTTCTACTCACTCTACCATCGTTTCAGATTTGCCAATAAATAATGTAAAACATACAGACACAAGTTACATTTGAGTTCCTGTGCTTGGCTGACTCCTCGAAGTAATATTAAAACCACCAATGTTAATATTAAGAGGATAAATAAGCCAATATTTAACACAATATATTCTGCTTGTTCAACAAGAAACAACCTTATCTTTATTAATGAAACAAAGTTTATACATAGTTTATTTAAAACATAAGAACTTCATACTTAGGAATTTCTTAAACGTATTTGCTCTATAAAATTAAGCAGTCATTCACGGAGGAAATTTCTTGCCGTAGTTTGCGAGTGAGGGGAGCTCATCTTCATATTTAACTTTGAAATGTGTGAGATTTTGTTGAACGGGCAACTTGTGAATACTTTGCCTCGGTATATATTTTCCGATAGGTACTATGTTGGTGTTTTCTAATCTAGAGATGACAGATCAGAACAGGTCTTTTAGGTAGGCGTGCTACATCTTAGAATATGTCTATGTTTAATATCAACAACAACATTGGTCAAACGTTTCTTTTATTATTATTGTTTTGAAAACTATAATTTAATTTAATTTGATCAATGATATTACTCATTATAACCTGTGTTTCATATTTGCTTAACGTAAATGTCGCCGCGTCAGAGTTTGGATTTTTTATTTTTATGGTATAGGTTGGCGGACGAGCATATGGGCCACCTGATGGTAATTGGTCACCATCTCCCATAGACAATGACGCTGTAAGAAATATTAACTATCATAGTCCTTACATCGTCAATATGCCACTAACCTTGGGAACTAAGATGTTATGTCCTTTGTGCCTGTAGTTACACTGGCTCACTCACCCTTCAAACCGGAACACAACAATACTGAGTACTGTAATTTGGCGGTAGAATAACTGATGAGTGGGTGGTACCAACCCAGACGAGCTTGCACAAAGCCCTACCACCAAGTAATAAACGAAATACTTTGATTGTAATTACTTCAGAGATTTGATTCTGGATTACAAGTGAGATCGATCGCTCATTGTTATGTTAGACAAACAAGGAATGTCAGCTGTCAAGAAACATAAGAGGAGATGGTGTCGCTTTGTAAGAAATATTATAAAAATCAATACATGATAATCCATCGATCTATTGTATTATTTCGTGAATATGTATAACGAAGATGGGCTCCGAAACAAACAATCTTGCCGGCTCGCTTTCATATATATCATATTTCAATTCTTAATATAGTATAAAAGTAAAATAACAGCCTGTAAATTTCCCACTGCTGGGATAAGGCCTCCTCTTCCATTAAGGAGAGGGTTTGGAACATATTCCACCACGCTGTTCCAATGCGGGTGATGAAATTAGACACATGCAGGTTTTCTCTCGATGTTTTCCTTCAACGCCGAGCACGAGATGAATTATAAACACTAATTCAGCACATACTCATGTAGTGGTGCCTGTTTGGGTTTGAACCCGCAATCATCGGTTAAGATGCACGCGTTCTAACCACTGGGCCATCTCAGCTCAGCTCAATATAGTATAGTGTAGTATAAAATCATTTAACGCTTTATTGAATTCCAATACTATTGTTCGTTGTACAGTTCAGTTCAGAATTATTTCTTTCTAATATTTATCAGACAGCTGGATATATTTCCGTTTAGATATATCTTTGCTCGACTCAGTGGAAATTATTTGTGTCAAATTATGTCGGTTAATGGAATTTGGTCTTATTGCTAGACCAAGTTTTTCTTGCTCTTGATATGAAAAATGAATCTCATCAGAATAAGTCAACCAGGTATTTCTAATGCTGCAGAGTACATACACATGTGTCATTTCTTTTTTATGGTATAATTTGACGGATGAGTATATGGGCCACCTGATGATGATGGCCACCATCGCCCATAGACAATGACGCTGTAAGAAATATCAACTAATCCTTACATCGTCAATGCGTCACCAACCTTGGGAACTAAGTTGTAATGTCCCTTGTGCCTGTAGTTACACTTGCTCACTCACCCTTCAAACTGGAACACAACAGTACTGAGCACTGTTGCTGAGCGGTAGAATAACTGATGAGTGGGTGGTACCTACCCAGACGGGCTTGCACTAAGCCTTTCCACCAAGGTAGGCCATTCTTCTGACACATCAGCATTCATGATGTTTTCTTGCGTCACAGATCATGAAATAAAGTGGTGCTTCTTTGAGATTGAGCTTCTGTTTGAACTGAACTCGCAGCTTTACCCTAATGAAATTCATAAAACTCTATCTTTAGCCTATAAACTGTTACTTATATCCTTCAAGTGACTACCGGATGTAGCAAACAACTTTACTTTACGTTACTTTTGTATTTCTTTCGAAAATGCCACTTATAATAAATATTACAATATAATATCCCTATCATAACTCCACCACCGACCTTGGGAACTAAGATGTGATGATCTCTTGTGCTTGTTCGTGATTTATAATACCTACCTAGACGGGCTAGCAAAGCCCTACTTCCGAGTATCTATATTGAATATTCAACTACTAGTAGCGCTTATGAACAAAATTAGACTAAAACTAAATCGCTTTAACGATGATTAATCTCTACATCGTCGGATAAAGGAGCGTTCTTACTTAATATTACAATATTAAATCTTCAATTTTATGTTTATGCTAAGGTAATAGTGATATCTCTTTACCTTTTGCGTCATAATTAGTGTTATCAAAGCAGCATGTTGGAATAAGCTCCAAGCCATCGACTCAGAGAAGAGAAGTCTTTGCCATATCAAGTGATCACAATCGACCCTAGATACTGGTATATCATACTAATGCGTTGCTAATATTGAGGATTAAGATATTATCTCCCTTGTGCCTTTAGTTACACTGTATCACTCACACTTCGAACCGGAACACAACTATACTAAGTACTGCTTGTTTGGCATTCGAATATATTGTGAGTGGGTGGTACTTATTCAACCGTGCTTGCCTAAACAGTTCTACCTCTAAGAAAAATCTTTAAACCTTTTTTAGAAAAAACTGTCTCTGTGCTGTAGTTCTTTCAAGGTCAACATCTAAGCCAAATTATATGTAATTAGTCTAAGCCTAATGATAGAATTCGGTACAAGCAAGCTTAAGCTCCAAGGAAGGAACATAGATTATATTTAAATGTTTCCATCCCCTAAAACGCGGGCGAAGCGTTACATAAAATAAAACTGTTAGGACATACATAGAACCGTTTTAAAAGTTTGAGTAGTTTGTAATGCTTGAATTTTTAATTTAATAGTACAGTCTACTAGTTAAACTGGATGGAATATATGATTTAATAATTAATGAAGTTATTTTTATAATTACAATGAAATGTGTCAACTTATAATTTGATTTCATTTAAAATCTATTACCGATGGAATGTAAGTCGTTAACATTGCCGTTTATATTACCCCGAAATGTTATTCAAAATACTCCAGCAGGTACTAGTATCGTGTAATATATTATTAAGAGTATTAAAATGTAACGTAGAAGCCAGTAGACCAGTGGTTATAACGCGTGCATCTTAACCGCTGATTGCGGGTTCATATCCAGGTAAGCAAGTTTACTACCTCGTGCTCGGCGGTGAAGGAAAACATCGTGGACATCGTGAACCTACATGTATCTAATTTCATAAAAATTCTGCCACATGTGTATTCCACCAACCCGCATTGGAACAGCGTGATGGAATATGTTCAAACCTTCTCCTCAAAGATAGAGGAGGCCTTAGTCCAGCAGTGGAAAATTTACAGGCTGTTGTTGTCGTTGATCGTACAAATCATTGAATACTAATGGAAAATTAATTAAAAGAAGACGAAGGATTGAGACAAGAATTGAAAATTGAATCTCTTATAAATCGATTTCCTTAGTAATTCCAAGTGTCTAGACTCCGCTGATCTTGATCAATAGGATTCCGGAAAGCGTTTAAAATGTCTCTGTCGGCAAATTTAAGGAAGATTACAAAGGACGGCTTGTATACAAAAGGTTACTTTACAATTAGTGAGTTTATGGTTTACCACACCTTGGGATGAAATCGATCGTATCCTTTCTAAGTGATGTTGAAAAAATTTTAACACAAATTGAAGAAAACCTTAATATACCCGCTGAGTTTCTTTAGCCGTACTTCTCAATCAGGGTATTTTCTTAGTCTAATCGGTGGTAACCGGTGGTGATGATATTTAATTGGATAATTAATTAATAATTAAGCGAATAAAGCCTCTATATTGAATAAAATATTTTTTCTTGAATTAAGTTGTTTATTTGCAGACTAATGACGTCACTTTTGTGAACATCGTATATTTATTTATACATACATTTATTTTTATTACATTATTGTTCAAATACTTATCATTACATAGTATAAAACAAAGCCGCTTACCGCTGTCTGTCCCTACGTATGTTTAGATCTTTGAAATTACGCAACGAATTTTGATGCGGTTATTTTTAATAGATAGAGTGATTCGAGAGGAAGGTTTTTGTATATAATATATGGAAAATTTAGTAAAGAAACAAGAAAGAATCTCTATTATATTTATGTATCAGCATTGCAACCGTGCTAAGCCAGGGCGGGTCGCTAGTTTATTATTATACTCGTTCAACAATTTCATATAAAACATTCCCAATACCCTATAAAGGTATATACGTCGATTTTATTTTAGAATAATAAATTTATGTTAGTGTAGGATTTGTAAAGGAAAATAAAGTATACCGCAAGGTGTCAGAGGGGTCAGCGGATATTGGATCGAGGTCACCTGTCCCCGTCAGACTCGTGTCGTTATCAGCTAGGGTTGTCACATTTTACAAATTATTTTTCATATTCATATAAAAATATTTAGTTACTGAAAATATAAACGAGTTGAAAGTCTAAAATTAAGTACATTGAAACCGCCGAAGCACAAATTATTATTAATTAATAAGTTTGTAATATTAAAATAGAGGGAATAAATTAGATAAATTAATTCAAGATTTGTTGGTTTTTTATCTTTGAATATGTAATGCAAATGTATTTGATTATGATAACAATAATTAGACTTTTACAACTTTTGAACGATGTAGATTAAATTTGATTCAATGCCATCGTTTTTACCTGTTAAAGCAATATTATATCCCTTTTGATGCAAGTCGCATCTTGGTTGCGTTGTGGTTTATCGTTCAACCAACTCGTATTACTATCGTTAAATATTCACAAATAGTACAACACATATTTATTTTGTTGGGAATCAAAGGTATAAATGTAATGAATTGTATTTACTAATAATTAAAGTTACATCATTGATTAATAAATACATTAAGTGTTGAGAAAATTCCATTGATGCTATCTGAATTTCATCTCGATGTGCTTACAAAACCATCTATATAGCACATAACTTTGTAGCCGTAATTTAACGGTTACTTACATCAACAATTGCAAAAGTAACCTTGCGATATATGACTGATGATACATGACTTCCCATGTGCCCGTGTTAACACATCCTTCAAATCGGAACACGTCAATCAAATCAAAGTGTCAAACAAATCTAAGTGTTGTTTGGCTGGAAGCAAAGTTGCAAATAACCTTGTAACAAGTTAAGGGTTTGTGCAAACGTCTGTTGTAAAATAAGTAACTACTTCATAGTTACTACCAAGAAAATGGTAGGTTCATAATTTCATATCATGTGCGTCATTTGCTCTTGCATTTTTGACGACCTCCGTGGTCGAGTGGTGTGTACACCGGTTTTCATGGGTACGCAACTCCGACGTCCTGGGTTCGATTCCCGGCATCAATGTAGATTATCATGAGTTTTATACGTTGTCTTGGATCTGTGTGTTTGTGGTACCATCATTACTTCTGATTTTCCATAACACAAGTAGCTAAACTTACATTGGGATCAGATTAATGTATTTAACGTTGTCTCATTTGCTTAGTGATCTAAAATGACATGAATTGGTGAAGCGAAGACGAACAAGCTTCAATACTTCTTATCAAAACAGACATATTTCACTTGCAGCGATAATTCACTCGCGTGATAGTTCGACCGAACAACGATTATCAGTCCGTGACATTTCCGCCTGGGACTGAATCAATAAAAGTTGAACTTCTATCTCATCGATTTTGTTTTAATGTCCATCCGAAGGTTCAAATCGCTTCCGATTTAGTGGATTATCGTCATTTGTCGAACACTTATGTAGAAATTGAATATTTGAAATACAAATAAACTCTAGTTGTGATCTCGTGATCAAAACGTATGATTTTGATCAAATGTAAACTTGATACATTTTGTAGACTAGTACAGTCTACAAAAATACTGCGTTTTGGGTACATATTTTGATAAAAAGTAAAGAATAGTAAATATCTCACAGCTGGTTTAAGGCTTTCTCTTATCGAGGAAAAGATTGGAGCTGATGTTAAGATGATAGCCTTTTTAAATGATATCCTTACCATTATTACCATTGTTATATGCTTTGCATATCTGTATGCTTTTTCCTATCCCATGAATACTATGGGATCACTAGTCTTTCAACTAACTAATGACTATACAAATTATTGATTGCTAATATAACTTATATCTGTTCGATGATCAGTCAGATGATGCAAGCCCTTTCACTAATAAATAGTAAAAAAGGTTGACGACGACAAACCAGTCATGTAATTTAAATATTTTAGTTAGTTATTGAGGGGCATTTTACTGGATGAAATTTTTGTATTCACAGTTGGTCTGCCCTAAAAAACAAATCGGCATTTTTCAGTAAAAGTACTAAAAATATATATATATATTATTATGTATGAAGGATATCGGCAACCCTACTGTTTAAATTGAGTTGTATATTTTTGCTTTATCCTATGTAGTATTTATTATATTAAATTGTCCACGGAATCGATTCTTTTTGTGAAAATGTTGCTGTATTTTTGGTTCTTTATATCTACTGCATATTAAACGGTATTTAAATTTTTTGACTTATTTATTAAATTACATACAAAACCCTCTGCAGACTTTGTCGGTAGCGTTTAATGTAACCTTTCCCAAACGGACTGTATATTCTGATGTGAGTGTTATATACTTTGGCTTAGTATTTTCATCAATTTGACAATCCAAAAAACGTCTTCTCGTTTATTAGTATATATTAGCTAACAAATTAAGTTACGGTTATCCGTACAAATTGTTCATCATTCTTATAATAAAAATGTAAGAAATAATTAAATGCAATTCGCAAAAATGTATGCCTTGAATTAAATCGGTTAAAATTGTATGAGAAGACGAAACATATTTTCGATCATCACACGTATTCTAAAATTTCGTTCTGTGTCATGTAAAATAATTTATAAGTTACGAAAAAACCAACACGATATATCAGCGACATTGCCATCCTTTCATGATCTCTGAAAAATATCCTGATTAAAAATAAAATGATCTGCCTTGACCTTGAAAAGTAAAGACCCGAAGATACCGAAGAAAAGAATTAGGATTTTGTGAAAGACGATAGTGTAAGAGAAGAAGTCTTTCTTACTACCTCTACGTCTTAAATCTAAGTCAATTGGAAAACTTTGAGGTACACATCCACAAACAACACTATGAGGTCTCATTGAGCTTATAAATGCTCCACTATTTCACTCGACGAACGATTCTGATGGTACCTTAAAAGTTACATTACGGAACGCTCAGAGTATAACAAAACGTCGAAATGGGTTCGCATACCATTACAGTAACATATCAATCAATAATACCTATAAATATTTTTGGTTTTATTGAACCCGCATCATGGAAAAACCTCTGTATATTTTAACATGAAATTTGTATCATTATAGGTATTCAACGTTTTTCAGAAAAGAATTTTAGATGAATGTTATAATAGAACATGCAACGACTCCACTTAACGTATATAGAATAATGACGATTAATTATAAATAAATATCATTAATATCCTGTAATAATGATAGTTGGTTAGCAATTCTGTTTTTTCTTTTATGCTGAATTTTGCCGAGTCTGCCCAGATATCGGGCCAGAAATTTTGGATTCAAACCCAGACGCAGACCCAGACATTTGGGTTCAAGCACCACTGAATTGTCATGTACTAAATTTGAGCGTATTTATTCTTCAATGGTGAGTGTATTATTCTTCAACGGTGAAGGA
This sequence comes from Vanessa cardui, assembly GCF_905220365.1. Taxonomy (NCBI): domain Eukaryota; kingdom Metazoa; phylum Arthropoda; class Insecta; order Lepidoptera; family Nymphalidae; genus Vanessa; species Vanessa cardui. The sequence goes on along the minus strand of NC_061130.1, from coordinate 2,998,175 downwards.
AAACAACGTGAGGACATACTTGGTGGTAGGGCTTTGTGCTAGCCCGTCTGGGTAGATACAACCCACTCATCAGTTATTCTTCCGCCAAATAACAGTACTCAGTATTGTTGTGTTCCGATTTGAAAAGTGAGTGAGCCAGTGTAACTACAGGCACAAGGGACATAACATCTTAGTTTCCTAGGTTGGTGGAACATTGACGATGTAAAGAATAGTTAATATTTCTTATAGCGTCATTGTCTATGGGTGATGGTGACCACTTACCATCAGGTGGCCCATGCAAAAATACTTGTCCGCCAACCTATACCATAAAAAAGAGGAAACTTGCATGTATCCAATTTCAACGAAATTCTGTCTCAAGTGTAACTACCAACCCATATTGGAGCAGAGGGTTGAAAGGAGGAGGAGGCCATTGCCCAGCAGTGGGAAATTTACAGACTGTCACTTTGTACTGAAATAAGATACATTATGTTAACAGCAACTAATTCGCAACTAATTAACTGAGTTAAGCAAAGATTAATTCTTGAATATCCTCATCTATCCACAAACCCGTCACGTATGAAACTTGAGGCAAACTTTAAAGGTGATACTGAATGTTAAAGGAAATAATCTTTCGTATACCCAGCCAAGTTCAATAAAAGTTCACCAACTTCGCTCAAGACGAGGAAGTTTTGTATCGGATTGATGGCTAAGTAAAGACAAGGTATAAATATGGAACAAATTTGTGATATCCCTAAAACTCTCTTGTGTATTTTTTACGTTATGGATTAATTTGAAAGCTTTGCTTTTGTATTTTATTCTTTATCCTGTCAGATTATAATGTGAGTAATTTTGTCGCAAAAAATCTAAAGTTGCTTTCGTTCGATTCGATTTTTTTACAATGGATCACGTGATCTACTATGTCTCAGCCATGAGCCAAGATAAGCGGATAAATAATATTGTTATTTACTTGAAGTTAATATATTATTGTATCAAAGCACAGTAGCTAGAAGGCGTGTATCTTAACCGATGAATGCGGGTTCAAACCTAGGCAATGACCACTGAATATTCATGTGCTTAATTTGTGTTTATAATTCATCTCGTGCTCGGCGGCGAAGGGAAACATCGTGAGGAAACCTGCATGTGTCTAATTTCATAATAATTCTGCCACATGTGTATTGCACCAATCCAATGGCCTATGCCACCACGCTGTTCCAATGCGGATTACAAACCTCCTCAAAGAGAGAGGAGGTTAGCCCAGCAGTGGGAAATTTAGAGGCTGTTGTTGTTGTTGTTGTTGTTTTTGTATGAAAGTCACTGCTGATCGCTTAGCAGAAGCAGCTAGCAGAAGGTCCATTGACCTGTTCGCCTAATTATGTCACAAAACGAAATCAATATAAAATTTATGAGATTTTTTTTCTTCTTGTGGTACAAATAATATTATTCCCACTGTTAATCAATAATCCATAATATCCGTAAGCTGAAGTTATAAACGGAGAAGGCGGCGAAAGATTAATTATTTCAATAATACTTTTCCCTTTTGGGTAATATTGGAAGAAATTAATCACATCACCTCATTAGTAATAAAAGTCGTGTTTAATGGAAGAGATTTAAAAGAATTTCATGAAATATGGTTTATTACTTATTATGGTTGGTTAGGTTTCAACGTAGACTGTTCATTAATACTGATTTACTTGTCGGTAATATTTACTATTGGTGCGATCGCTGTGATCACGTGAATGACCAATGATTTTAAAGGTCACAAACTCGGCTAAGAATAAATACATTTTTATGTGCAAAATTTCTATTCATAGTTCATCTGAAGCTCCAAATATTAATCTCAAGGGCATTATCGACCGTATGAATTATCATCATGACAAACATTATGAATAAGAAATTACCAAATTATTTAATGTTTTTAAATTTGTCTTTCTCAGCCACACCACTGAACTGAATTTGCTAAAATTTAAATATACGAGGCAAACTCGAAGTCCAAGAAAAGGATTTTGACACATTTTTTATTTTCATAATCTGATGACCAATTGCTAAATCACAAGCCGCAGCTAGTAATACATAAAATATATAACCATCGTTTAATTTTTTTTATTATATAGGTTGGCGAACGAGCATATAGGCCACCTGATGGTAAGTGGTCACTATTATCCATAGACAATCACGCTGTAAGAAATATTAACTATTCCTTACATCGTCAATGTGCCACCTACCTTGGATCGGACACAACAATACTGAATACTGTTATTTGGCGGTAAAATAACTGGGCTTGCACAAAGCCTTACCACCAAGAAAATATGCTCGCTATATACGTTTTTGACAAAGATTCCTCTAACCAAGCGTACGATAACTTATTATTGTTATCCGCAATAATGATTTAGGTATATATGTATATACTTGTATTGTGAACTACCATTACGAGAGCTAAGCGAAGACAAGATAAATGAAGATGACTCGTCAGCATCATTGATGCATTTAATCCTAGAACCGTCGTATGTTTTTCCCCACATTTGTTAGATATCTGCCGTCTCGCTTTTAGGAATAAAATAAATTTTGGCTGTGTTTGACTAAGATGATTTTTTTAGACAGTCTTATGATAAAGTGAACACTGACCGGCACTTAATGCTTGACAGAAAGCGATTAATATATTCAGAAATATTTTATCTGCATTTTATGTAATATACATCCTATTTTGAAACATAATTTTTTATATGAATTATTAACTGCTATTGTTCTGTCTTTGTAAAACAATTCATTTTGTATTATTATTATCAGATCTACATATTGTCTTATCAATTTGTACAAAAAGAAATCACGATTGGAAAGGCGAATTCGATACGACAATATGAGTTTAGATGTGGTACCAATAGTCTATATCTATATTTACTGGAATTTTTTTGAGAGATAAACCCAAAAACTTTTTGACCCGACCTGAATTTTGAACCCAACCCTTTCTAGGCATATTTCTATGTGCTTTTGACAGCGAGGTGGCCTATAAAGAGTCTATGAAGGTAAGTATAGAACAGATATTACTTGCGATTCATTTATTTGTTGATTAAATTTCCTTCTGTATAATTAAAAATGGAATCACGTATTTGACAGGTCCGTTGAGAGACGGAATTTATTTTCTTAATGATAACGATTTTGTACTTTCCTGAGACATGTTCGAACATTTTCTTATTTAAAGATCTCTCAATTCGTATTGTATTCGTCGCTTCTTTTGTTTTCCTTTCAAACTGTCTCTTTGTCCTGTTCATTGGGCAGAAGAAAGTTGATAAAGTCCCGAATACCTTTTAACATTGTCGGATTACTTAAAAAATCTACTGATTTCAATGTACATTTGATATTAAAGTCAGTTTAAATGATAACTAAAGAATTAATTAAGGAAGAATTGCAAATCTCAAACTTTATTAATACGTTTCACTAATTCGTCTGCACTAATCTTTTAGAGAGGATTTAAGGTGTAGAGATTTATAAGGATTTTTTAATGGAGTTAGCGGTGCCTTATCCATACAAGGAATGATTGATATTTCTTACAAAACTAAAGTCTATGCGTAGTGGTCATCACTACCCATCAGATGGCCTATTTGTTCACCTTCTTACCATTTACATAACGCCATATGAATTTCAAAGTCAAAGATTTTGTGTTTTGTTTTTATACTGCCCTGTCGGCACTGCACTGTCCTCAATGCCAATGGGCAATATGAAAAATATTAAATATCTTTCACGTTCCTCTTGTCTCGTAAGATATGCTGGGAAATCAATATAACTTACATTTTTAACTTCATAAATTCAAAGCATTTGTAAAATCAGATTTCAAACGAAGGTATATTAAAAGCCTACTCGAAATAAGTATATTTCTAAGTATTTCTGCCCATCATAGGTATACCTAAGCAGGGCTGTACAAAGCGCTATCACCAAAATTACATCAATATAATACATCAAAAAAAAAAAAATTGAATGTAAATTATTAAAATATATGTATATTGTCATTACATTCATAATATTAGAAGCACGGTTATTGATTTGAATTTTATATACGTAGACATATACCAGGTACTCTATGTTCGTATTAATAAGGAAATATGTTCTCTACTGCACTCAACATATGATAACAAGTTCTAATGAAGTTTTAACATGTAGACTGCTAGGAGTTGGAAATTCAATATCCTTTGGTTGCATATAACTTATATTATACATCACAATGTATTCGAGTATACGTTTACTGTCGGTATCTAGAACTTGACTAGAATTATTAATTATTATTATTATATGTAAAAGCATCGTTTTTGTTTTTTTTTTTTATAAATTAGTGCTACATATCGTAACTTCGCAGAAGCATTTATAAAAGGAATCGTCGCAATTGGACGACCAGCTTAAGTAAAAAATCAAAGAAGATGGTTATTGATCATTATTATTGATAAAATTAAGGAGCTGAAATGGCTCAGTGGTTAGAACACGCACATCTTAACCGAAGTTTGCGAGTTCCAACCCAGGCAAGAATGGAATTTTCAAGTAATTCATTTGTGTTTATAATTTATCTCGTACTCAGCGGAGAAGGATAACATCGTGAGGAAACCTGCGTGTGTCTAATTCCTAACGAAATTCTGACATATGTAAATTCATCAACCTGCATTGGAGCAGCATGGTGGAATATGCTTTAGCCTTCTTCTCAAAGGGAGTGGATAACTTCACTCAATATTATTGTTAAATGACGATTTGATTTGATTTACATATCTATGTTTAAGGTTCGTCATAATTTTCTTTAAATAAAATATATAGAACTCATTTGTCTTAAGGGTACAATAAATTTCGTTTATAGCGCTTTAGCGGTTAATTTAAAGTATGTAGGATAATGTTCGTACTATATTAAAATTGTAGCTGTCTGTAAATATTCTACTGAGGGCCCAAGCCTTAATGTGATAAGGAGCTTAAAATACAGGAAGATGAATACACTTTTATACATATATTTAGGACTTTGTGCAAGTATTATTGTAGTATTTCGGTTTGAAGGGTGAAGGGTTATATTAATATATACGGTATATATACCAAAATATTTTTAGTCTGTTTGTCTGTTTGTTACGGCATATCTCTGGAATGGCTGAACAGATGGTGAGGGAACTTTCACTGACAGATAGCTTATGTTATAAGGAGTAATTTAAACTTAAACGTACACGACGTTCATTTGATACATGCACGTTTTCATCACGAGATTACCATTCATCCAAAATATATTACAAACACAATCAAATGAGTAACACATTTGCACTTACCCAGATTCGAACTCGTAATCTTCGCTTACGATTTACGAAGTCTAGAACTAGATAATCTCAGCTACACCTATATATTAAGATATGCTAACTTCCTTAACTTATGGTATATGAATGCAGATTGGTTCTCAACTAAGGATAGTTTGGTTCAACTACTGCACTTGATGAGCAGGTTTAATACTATCCACCAAGAGTTGAGGTTTGGTAAATGGTAATCGAGTACGAGGAGGATATAATGTTCATGATATTATTATCATAATTATTGGTTAGACATATATCTTCATAAGTGGGAACAATTTATAATGTTCCGTTAACAGAAAATGTTGTTCGTGAAATCTGCCACTATACAGTTACTGATCTGAATTTCTATTAAAGTAAAGTAAAGTAACAGCCCGTAAATTTCTCACTGCTGGGATAAGGCTTCCTCTCCTATTATGGAGAGGGTTTGGAATATATTCAACCACGCTGTTCCAATGCGGGTTAGTAGAATGCACATTTGACATAATTTCGATGAAATTAGACACATGCAGGTTTCCTCACGATGTTTTCCTTCATCGCTAAGCTAAAGATGAATTATAAAAACAAATTAAGCAAATTAATATTCAGTGGTGCTTGCCTGGCTTTGAATCCGCTATCATCGGCTAAGAGGCACGCGTTCTAACCACTGGGCCATCTCAGCTTTAGTTTATATTAATTGTACTGCAATTTTATTACTTTATGTCGTATCCATTTTTATAAATCTTAAATTGATCATGATTACAGCAACTGCATTTTTTTATTTGTGTATTCTAGTCAAGCTCTTAGTACATGTAGTTCAAGATGCATGAGTGGTTATAAAGCTTTATTTTAATCGATGATTCAGGTTCAAACCCAGGCCTACTGAAATTTCATGTGTTCAATTTTGAGTTTTTAATTCATTTCGTGTTTGGCGTTGAAACATAAAATCTTGAGGAACTCTGTGTCTTATATGTCAAATATCAATGATATTTGTGTTTAACCATCAACCCATATATTGAGCAGTGTGGTGGAGTAAACTCAAAACCTTCTTCTTAAATTGCAGAGAAGGCCTTAGCCTAGCTATGGGACACTTACTGACTGAAACTGTAGTGTATAAAAATAATAATTATATTTGTACATAAAATCGTTCATATGTATGTATATTTCAATGAAAAGGATTGTTAAGATGTAAGAACATCGATCCTCCTATATAGGGCCAATTATAAAGTTATTTGTATTGTATGTATATACTCTCAAATAGATTGTTGTCTTATTACAGGAACTTTAACATGAAATTCACTAAAGAACGAGATCGTAAAATTTCAGAAAGTTATAAACGACATTCAATATAATTATAGCATTTAATGCGTGTATCTACGTATCAAAATACCGTAAAACGTTTTAAACATTTCACAGTGAGATACGTTTTAGGTCTTACAGAATAGCACTGCTGGTTGTGTTGAGTTCTGACGTCATTATACGTTACATAATATAGTTTTGAAGGCTTTGCTTTCTGTCTGTGTAACAATTTCTAGAACCAAACAATGTTATATTCACATAAAATGGATGTTATAAACGGATGATTGTAATTGCTGCCAACGAAACAATTACATAAATTCAGGGAAATGTGTTAGTGGTTCAATCGTTATTTGAGAAAGTGTGCTCATGTAAACTTAAGACTGAAGTTTTACACACACACACATATATACATACCAATGCAGAGGTTTTTTTGCTAAATATTTTTAATTTTTTTATATTTTTAATTTTTTTTTTTATTATAATAAGTTGGTAATTTGTAACTGTCTTGTCTTTTGTCATTTGCATTTCTATATTGTATTATTATTGTTAGTGTTTTTTCTCATTTCTATAATATAAGTAGAAAAAATAAGTTGTTTTAGGTTAATAAAACTCGGCTAAAAATGTCATTAAAAACCTTTAAATGCTGTAACTTTTGTATATTGTCCTTATAAATAAATAAAATAAATAAGAAGAGCAACATGTAGAGTTACCTTTTTCCAAACAAAAAAAAAAAAATATATAGTTTAATTCTTCGAAATTTCGAGCTCCACCTGTTATATATATTTAGTGTCATTAAAAACCTTTAAATGCTGTAACTTTTGTATATTGTCCTTATAAATAAATAAAATAAATAAGAAGAGCAACATGTAGAGTTACCTTTTTCCAAACAAAAAAAAAAAAAATATATAGTTTAATTCTTCGAAATTTCGAGCTCCACCTGTTATATATATATATATATATATATATATATATATATATATGCTGCTGGTTGTGTTGAGTTCTGACGTCATTATACGTTACATAATATAGTTTTGAAGGCTTTGCTTTCTGTCTGTGTAACAATTTCTAGAACCAAACAATGTTATATTCACATAAAATGGATGTTATAAACGGATGATTGTAATTGCTGCCAACGAAACAATTACATAAATTCAGGGAAATGTGTTAGTGGTTCAATCGTTATTTGAGAAAGTGTGCTCATGTAAACTTAAGACTGAAGTTTTACACACACACACATATATACATACCAATGCAGAGGTTTTTTTGCTAAATATTTTTAATTTTTTTATATTTTTAATTTTTTTTTTTATTATAATAAGTTGGTAATTTGTAACTGTCTTGTCTTTTGTCATTTGCATTTCTATATTGTATTATTATTGTTAGTGTTTTTTCTCATTTCTATAATATAAGTAGAAAAAATAAGTTGTTTTAGGTTAATAAAACTCGGCTAAAAATGTCATTAAAAACCTTTAAATGCTGTAACTTTTGTATATTGTCCTTATAAATAAATAAAATAAATAAGAAGAGCAACATGTAGAGTTACCTTTTTCCAAACAAAAAAAAAAAAAATATATAGTTTAATTCTTCGAAATTTCGAGCTCCACCTGTTATATATATATATATATATATGTATATATATATATATATATGTATATATATAATTATTTAAACAATAAAATATTAATTTGAATATATATTTGAAGTGATTTGAATTTTTTCTAATCATTGCTTCAAGTCTCCCATTTACTGGGTTTCATCATTTCGGAAAAGGAGTGTCATTGTCAAATTGTTATCACCATTAGATTATAATCACGAGATTGTAAACTGTCAAAAGATTGTTGAAGTATTGTAGATTTTTAATTACAAAATATATTTTAGGATGTTCTCAATATAAAATTTCAGTATTCTTTACAAATTCAATTTTTAAACCATGTTCTTTTAAACGGAATGTTGAGAGGTCAAGGGTCAAAGACATTTTAAGTTCGAAGCTAAACTCTTTCATTGAAGGCGCTCTCATCACTCGGACAAAAGGCTGCAATCCTGGGAGGAGCGGATGTTTGCAGCAAACCATGTTTAGGCGCGCCTGCTTATTATCGTTCAAAAAAGAAGTCATTTCGAGACCTTTGAGATAAGACGTCTAAAACCAAAAGGTATTATTTGAAAGAGATTTTCCTTAGAAGGACTTTAGCTTTCTGTAATGAATGATTGTTGATTTTTTTTTGTAATATAATACTTAAACATATTCGTCACATCTAAACATTATCAATATAATAAATTTGTATGTAACTCATAAAACGCGAGGAACTAGGATTAACTAGGATAGAAATATTAATATTTCATATACGTTAATCACCGTTAATAATTTTTGGATGGTCAAAATTTATTTATTTAACTGTACAATATACAATCCTTCTTTTTCATTAAAGCATTACTGTAATAACATATGGAAAAAATACATACTAAAATAAACAAAAAAATTAATCGGCAAATTATAACGTATTTTCCACCGACTTCAAAAAGGAGGAGGTTATCAATTCGTCTGGATTTTTTTTATGTTTGTTACCTCATAACTTTTTACTGGGTGGACCGATTTTGATATTTTTTTTTGTTTAAAAGAAAGTCCTTCCCGTTTGGTCCCATTTTTGGACACCGGCTCCAAATATAACAATAACTATAACTACCTTATATAATCGTAAATCGACTTTTAAGTAGTCTAATATATTTCATTTCATTTTACTTAGGAGGACTCTGAAAAATATGTTGAATACGCAATTATTTTTATTACTTTTTAGTGCATATTTACTTGTATTAAAATAGTGTTTTGTTTGAAGTCGGTTTTTCTTTTTGTTAAAATTTTTATTTATCTATAATATAAAAATAAGTCGCTAAATGTGTTGCTAAGCGCAAAACTCGAGAACGGTTGGACCGATTTCGCTAATTCTTTTTTTTAAATATTCCTTGAAGTACAAGGATGGTTCTTACGGAGAGAAAAATTCCAAAAAAAAAAAAATTAAATTTCCTAAAAAGTCGAAAAACAGCACTTTTCTATACTCCCATACAAAAGATTTGTATTGTGTTGATAATACTTAAAAGTCAATTTGAACTTTAATACCATACGATAAAGTTTGTGTTAATGGAGAGGTGATTGTGACATGGACCCGATGATTGCAGGTTCAAACCCAGGCAAGCACCGCTGATTCATGTGCTTAATTTGTCTTTATAATTCATCTCGTGCTCAGCGGTGAAGGAAAACTTCGTGAGGAAACCTGCATGTGACAAATTTCATAGAAATTTTACCACATGTGTATTGCTCCAACCCGCATTGGAACAGCGTGGTGGAATATGTTCCACACCTTCTCCTCAAAGGGAGAGGAGGCCTTTAGCCCAGCAGTGGAAATTTACAGGCTGTTGTTTGTTGTTGTTGTTGTTGTTGTTGTTGTTGTTTGTAACTTACTAAATATGTCTCCTATAAGGCGAAGGACAAAAAATTTTCCAAGAATTCTGCAATGGCAAAGGTTTAGCAGTTATGTAAACTAATAGTGTGGGACGAATGAACAACCAAAAACAATTTGGTGGCGCAATGATTTTATTAACAGGAGATTTTTGCCAAACATTGCCAGTGATTGCACGTTCAATGCAAGTTCCAAGTCCCTGCAGCTTTGCCAAGTTGATTGGCGATACATCCAAGTGATGAAATGTCTCTACGAAGCTGCCACCATGTCCGTCCGAGTACAGAATCAGCAAACAAATCCCATACCATTGCATCGAGGAGTGAGACAAGGGGACGTTATTTTTCCAAATTGTTCACTAATGCAATGGATATATTCAAGACGCTGAACTGGAAAGGACGTGGCATCAACATCAATGGCGAATACATCTCTCACTTGAGATTCGCAGACGACATCATCTTCATGGCAGAAACGCTGCAGGACCTACAACAAATGCTGAACGAGTTGGCTGATTCTTCTATTCGTATCGGCCTACGGATGAACTTGGATAAAACCAAGGTCATGTTCAATGAACATGTTCTACCGGAACCGATTGCGATACACGGTACCGTCCTCGAAGTTGTTTAAAAATATGTCTACCTCGGGCAGACTTTGCGATTAGGTAAAAACAACCTTGAGGACGAGGTGAATAGAAGAATTCAGCTAGGTTGGGCAGCGTTTGGAAAATTACGTCGAATCTTTACATCGTCGATTCCCCAGTGCCTTAAGACGAAAGTCCTCAGCCGAAACGTGGACACTCACGGCAAGGCTGGTCCACCCGTTTAAAGTCGATCGCATTAGAAATGAGGCAATCCGCCAGAAAACCAAAGTCATCTACATAGCCCAACGGATTAGTAAGCTGAAGTGGCAGTGGGCTGGCCATGTTTGTCGCAGAACCGATAACCGTTGGGGGAAACGTGGTCTAGAGTGGAGACCGCGTCTCGGCAAACGTAGTTTAGGACGTCCTCGGGCACGGTGGAGTGACGACTTACGCAAGACGGCTGGCAGGAGCTGGGTGCGAGTAGCCCGAGAACGATCTCAGTGGCGTGCAATTGAAGAGGTCTATGTCCAGCAGTGGACGGAAATGGGCTGATGGATTGGATAATAATAAATCTGAAATTGTGATTTTCATTGAGATTTTTAGTGAATATTAAAATATTTTTTTGTGTTTTATAATTTTTAATTTTTGACATACTGTAATTGTTGACTTATTAACTTAAAAAAAATAAAAAATTAAAGAATCGATTGTTTGGCGATACGAAGTTCGCCGGGTTAGCTAGTGTAAAATAAACTTGTATTTTTAAGTTTCAGTTTCCTTTTAGAATAGATACTCAATAAGAATAATAAATTTTATCAGTACAAATTTAAGCCTAATTGCTTGGGTGGCAATTGTTGTAGAGTACTTGTAAACGAAATCCCTTACAAATTGCCCAGAATTTCAACAACATTTGTGCCCATAACAAAGAAATGGAGTACTAAAAAGGTGATATGCGTCTGGCCCATACAAATTTGGCCTGGAATGCACGTATCATGTTTTGGTATTGTGTTCCTTTGTACTGTGTATTGGAATAAAAGTTTGAGATTCTATAGTATATGTTTAATGAATATGTCTCATTGATTTATATCATATGTATTTGTTATGTAATTCTTATATGAACTAAATACTTCTTGAATTTTATTTGACGTTTGGTATTTTTAAGCGACTTAAAAAAGGAGTCTTCTCAATTCGACCGGTATATATATATATAGTTAAGCATACAAAGTGACATAGGGACAGAGAAAGCGACTTTGTTTTATACTATGTAGTGATAAAGATATTGTTAGCGTGTAGCCCTAGCCTTCACTATGGTGTTATTTCATTGCGTTATATCATTCATTATATCACATTATTATTATTACATATTATAAATATAACAGGAACTATTACATCTACTTTATTATTCACACAATTATTATTGTAATTAATTGATCAATAATTTGTACAACTTTAATGAATGTTCTTTTATATGGAATAACATTTCATACTGGCATATAGCATTGCTTCTTACTTTGAAAATGATTTAGCTGTAATAAGAAAAACAATTGGATGATTGTCAAGCATTGTAAAAAAATATATAAAAAGAAGGCATAAAAACGGATTCATTACTACATGATGAATTACTGAAATTACAATATATATAAATCAAGACCTGTTGATATGCAATATAGCTATTAAGTAAATCGCATAGATTATGAAAATCTGAGCCTTATTTATCTTCATTCCTTCTTCAATTTTAATATACTTTTAGCAACCAGAAACGAGGTAACATACAAAATAATATCACAAACCAATATTGTACAATACAATTCAATAATAAAATATAGCATAGGTGTGAGATATGTAACGCAAAAAAAAACTGTCTTTTCTTGGAGTTTAAATTTCCTTCATACCAGATTTCATCAAAATCGGTTCAGCGGTTTGGTCATCAAAGAGTGTCAGATAGACGAAGTTACTTCCACATTTATAATATTATTTATATTATTTACATAAATTCTAAATGAGCCTCGAGAAATTTTGGCTAATGGTATGAGGGATGTCGGTCATCGGTCATTACCCAAAGCTGGACAAAGGCGTCCACTCCTCATAAGGAAAAAGTTTAGAGGTTATTTTACACGCAACAATCGTCACGATGTTTTCTTTTAACAAGGAAATAATAAACACAAAGAAAAAGTATAAATTTCGGCCTGTAATGGACAAAAAGATAATAATATTCTCTTGGTGGTAGGGTTTTGTGCAAGCCCGTCTGGATAGGTACCACCCACTTATCAGATATTCTCGTTAAATAACAGTACGCAGTATTGTTGTGTTCCAGTTTGAAGGGTGAGTGAGCCAGTGTAACTACAGACACAAGAGACATAGCATCTTAGTTCCCAAGGTTGGTGGAGCATTGACGATGTAAATATATATGTAAATATATATATATATATATATATATATATATATATATATATATATATATATATATATAATGCTTGACAATCATCCAATTGTTTTTCTTATTACAGCTAAATCATTTTCAAAGTAAGTAATAATAATAATGTGATATAATGAATGATATAACGCAATGAAATAACACCATAGTGAAGGCTAGGGCTACACGCTAACAATATCTTTATCACTACATAGTATAAAACAAAGTCGCTTTCTCTGTCCCTATGTCACTTTGTATGCTTAAATCTTTAAAACTACACAACGGATTTTGATGATCTTGATGTACGATTTTTTAATAGAAAGATTCGAGAGGAAGTTTTTTGTATATAATAGATTGTCTATTATATACAAAAAACAGTAAAGAAACACTGATAATTTTACAAGTTTGTAATGTGATGTCGTAAATAAACAAATTCTTTAGTATGTTTAGTATCAGTATTGTACCTGTGCGAAGCGGAAGCGGGTCGTTAGTTTATAATCTAACGCCATTCCACTTAACTATTAAAGTTACGATAGCAGTTTTATCGGCTTTAAAAACTTCACTTCTTCGCAAATTCATAATTAGTATCATAGATTTCCAAGGTCAAATATTGTTTATTTGGCCTTTGTCTAGTACTGATATTGTATTTAATATTACCATCGATTACGCGAAAACAGTCTTTATTGCTGTTCAATATAACGTATATTTAATAATTGTTTCAACATAAGTGATCATGCTTCGTAAATTCCGAATTACATTTTCTAAAAAGATTTTGTATTCTAAAACTTGGTTGCTTTTCAAGTTGAACCATTTAACATCTAGGTTAAGAGCTCTCCACATAATTTGTACAGTAATACGGACAAAACTATATGGTCGTATACTTTTATCAACTGTTTCTTAAGGCATACATAATAGGATTGACGACCTTCGTGATCGAGTGGTGAGAACACCGGTTTTCACGTGTACTACTCCGACGTCCCGGGTTCGAGTCCCGGCCACGTCGATGAAGATTATCATTAGTTTTCTATGTTGTCTTGGGTCTGGGTGTTTGTGGTACCGTCGTTATTTCTGACTTTCCATAAAACAAGTACTTTAGCTACTTACATTGGGATCAGAGTAATGTATGTGATGTTGTCTCTTATTTATAAAAAAAAATACACATATTATAAAGTCACTCAGTTTCTATTTAATTCTGCTATGTTGTATTATGTGGTGTCTGCTATATATACATAAGATCTTAGCTTACAAGGTATCCTAAAAAATAAGAGATAGAAACTGGTACTGTAGGAACGTTGTATCATACAAAATTAAACTTACAATTTACAGTAATTATTATAGGACCGATTTCAATTTATTTATTTTACCTGTATAATTTCTAATTTATTTTTGTTACATGTATTGTCATTTTATTTTTATTGATGCAAGTTTTCATGTATTGATAAATTAAGTCTTGATTTTTATGGTTATTATAAGACATTACAAAAAGTGTTACAGTATTAAAATGTTTTATATTAATATAACAGGTAAAGACCGATAAATCATTATGATTACAATTTAAAACTTGCGGGAAGTAGATTTTTCGTAGTTTTTATAAAACTGTTTACACTACGAAAGATGCACTTTAAAAGAGAACATAGTAATAATCTAATATAAATAGCTGTCATAATACTGCACGTTGTTTATATTAGGTGAAAACACATTTTTTACACCACTGTGCTCGCTACTAATCTACAAAATTGTTTAAAGTCGATGTCAAAGTTGAATTATTTTATACGTTTTTTTTGTACATTTATTAATCAGGTTAGCCCGCCACTCTCAAGATATCGCCATTTAAATGTTTTAATTTAATGATTAACTTAACTGTAATTAAGTTCCGTTACTAATAAATGAAGTTGTTTTTTGTTTCGGTGAACCGCTATGGCGAATTATTTCAGTTTAGAAATAGAAACAGTTTCATAATAAATGATTATTAAACATTTATGTACGTTAATATTTATTTACTTTGTGGTAAGGTTTTGGGCAAGCAGAAATATACATATATTCTACTGGCAAGCAGCAATACCTACTTAATGCTGTTGAAATTTGGTTTGAAAGGTTTTATATTAGGGGTTACCCATTAGGTATTTACTAGCTTATAATAACCTGTAATAAAAATACCTGTTATTTCAGTAAATGCTAGATAGCTTGACCCTGTACTAACACATTCTTCATAACAACATACAACGTCCTAATGCTGTGAATTGAATCTTTTAAGAGGTGATTTTTAATCTTATTCGAACGCGCTGATCCAATGCGGTTTTTTGAATAATTACGTAACAATATTTCGCTTCACCGACTTTATACACAAAATTGCGCATAAAAACTCAATGGTTCTTCTCTTAATCGAAAGTACACGTAATTTCTTTCATGAAATCTATATCTATAGAACTGCAGAGCACATATACCGATATAACGTTACACTATAATTTTTCCATCAGTCTGTTTGTTCCAGCTAATCTCTGGATTGACAGACCGATTGGCACATAGCTGGTGTTATAAGGAGTAACTTAGGCTACAATAATAACTTTTTCGTTAAACTAAATTTCAATCAAACGCGCACGAAGTCACTGCACTGTGGACTGCTAGTATAGTATAAATGATATATATCATTTTTACTATAGTATACTACTAGATGTCGCTCTCACTTTTACTTCCTTTCTAGGGGTTGGTCGTGAGATGTTGTTCATACAATGGTTTATATTCTTTCTTGGAGTTCGAACTTTCATCATACTAAATTTACTTAAATTAGGTTCAGTGGTTTGGCTATAAGACGTACAGACAGACAAAGTACTACTACTTATACTACTTACAACTACTTATAATAGATACGATAATTAGTAATAGTAGATACTAAAATAGTTCCCAAGTTTCAACAGAATATAAAGTATTATTGTTTGTAATTATTAATAATTACTGAACGTATTCAGCGTCATTGGATTTTTAGATACGTTCTAAGCCATACCAAGTTTTTACTAGACAGCAATCCCTTTAGATATATAATCCGTCTATTAGTTACCACAGGTTTGATGTAAGAAAGGAAGTTTACCAAAATCGCTGAACAATCCTTATTATATATTTATGGTTAATGATAGTATTGAATTTTAGTAATATTATTTTGTACTGGCAATAAATAAACTTAAAATAAATGAAAAAAGCGCATCAGATTTATAGGGTTTATATAATATTATCTATTAATAATAAATAAAAATTTAACAAAAATAAAAACCGACTTCAAACAAAACACCATTTTATAAATAAAAATTTAAACAAAAATAATTGCGTATTCAACATATTTTTAGAGTCCTCCTAAGTAAAATGAAATGAAAAATATTGGACTACTTAAAAGTCGATTTACGATTATATAACGTAGTTATAGTTATTGTTATATTTGGAGCCGGTGTCAGCCACGTTGC
The DNA here is from genome assembly GCF_905220365.1 of Vanessa cardui. NCBI lineage: Eukaryota > Metazoa > Arthropoda > Insecta > Lepidoptera > Nymphalidae > Vanessa > Vanessa cardui. The sequence continues at coordinate 2,981,730 of NC_061130.1, read as the reverse complement.
CCTTGCCCCAACAATCAAAAGAAAGAAGCGATACGAGCCTCTTGATGGATCCAGTATATTATTGTATAAAAGGTAATTTGTAAAAAACATATTCGTTAAAGTATTCTCGTATTGTTTTTTGATATATATACTGTAGGGTTTTCTTGGCTGACACCTTTATTTAGAGTCCTCCTAAGTAAAATGAGATGAAAAATATTAGACTACTTAAAAATCGATTTACAATTATATAATGTGGTTATAATTATTTCTATATTTGGACTCGGTATCTTCATATCTGATAACGAATATATCAAACCTCTTCGTTATATACATACAATAAATACCCTTTCGTAAAAAATATTGATAAAGTATTATTTGCTTATTAGTTCTAAAAAAAGAAATAGATCAAATATAGGTCTTTTATCAATTAAAAAAAAAAGAACAAAGACTACATAAAAGTCTATTTACGTTTATAAAAAGTAGTTATAGTTATTGTCATATTTGGAGCCAGTATCAGCCACGTCCTCGTCGGTCCATTCAGTTAAAAGTTATGAGGTTACAAACATAAAAAATAATACAGACGAATTGATTACCTCCTCCTTTTTGAAGTCTGTTGCAAACACAAACCTTTGAATAAAAGTATCAAATTATTCAAGTAGGCAAGGTTTTTTTAGGTTTATAAGCACTTTTGCAAAGCAACAACAGTTTCGTAATGTAGATTCTACCAAGAGCAAGAAACTTAGTAATAAATAGTGACGAAGTGTTATTTTATTTATCAATTACATGACAGCCGATTAAAATTAAAATTTGAAGTATATATACATCCTGATACAGTATATCAACTTCTATACCGATCTTCTTGATTATTTGTACATAATTATACACAGGCAGGAAGTCTGCCAGCTCATGCTTGGTTTTGTCTCAGAGAATGTGCTAAGTGAAGTTAAGAAAAAACATATATAACGGAGCCGCATATCCGAGCCCGTTTTTAAAAAACATGACGTCAGCATAGCTGACATCAAGAGTGTCAGGGTTTCGATCTTTATCCATCCTCGGAGGTTTGAAATTAAACTCAGGGAATATTCTTCTCTGATTTATTCCAATATGAGGCGGTCCGATCGCTCCGACGGCTCGACCAAGCCTGTCGATACCGGCGGTTGCTTGATCTTTATAACAAGAATAGGTGGGTAGACTTATTCACTCAAAATAACAGCTGTTTACAAACACTAAAATATTTCAGACTAATTTAGCATTTCAAAATTCACTAAAAATTTATTAATTTAACAATCAAACAGTTTTAAATTAATGATATAATCATTTCTGGACACGTGTTTTTCTTAAATTCGTGGTTTCTTGAGATTTTTCATAAGCCATTTTTTTTCCAAAGAAGGGTAAGAATTGTTAATAAAATATTTTAGTTTTATTCTAAAATATATAAACCATAGACTAGGAACTATAATTTACAAATTAATAATGTATGTACAGTCGTGGTAAGAAAAGGTTCGCCACCTTAAGATATAAAATTTAAATAAATAAAATTAATAATTTGATGTTTAGATTCAAAATTTTCTAACAACTTTAAGACTTGATAAAGGAATGAATTTGAAAACTGATGAAGGTTTTTCTACCCTGACTGTACATATCCGTATACTAAAAGAATATTCCGCTGAATAAAGGTCGAATTTAAACGCATTTACATTATTATTTTCCAATAAAATTCCGATTTAAGTTAAATTAGTTAGAACTAGACCTAATTACCAGGTCCACGTTCTACACAGTGGTTTGGTGTGTCACAACTCCACAGAGTAAAAAAAAAAACATTCGGCTTTTTTCATGGTATCATATGGTAAGGCTATATAGAGTAACTATTGATATCATTACTCATGTGAATAAATATTTTTGGGATATAAATGTGTAAAACTGGCATGTCATATTAATAGCTGCTTTTATCAAGCAATTTGTGGAGGCAATATTGGATGAACCTTGTACATACATTATTTACAGATTGATCTCGATTGAATATGTATAGCACGGCGACCCCGGCAGCAATAAGCTCCATAGTAATATTACAGGGGTAATATTATAAAGAGATAAATTTGAAATGGAACTTTTATACTAGGATAGATTACGTTTATATTAGGGGACTCGAGATGGCTCAGTGGTTAGATCACCTGTAACTTAGTTGACGTTTGCAGACTCGAATATGGCCAAGTACTCTTCTGGTTTTTTTTCTAAATCTATGTTTATTTAGGCTATCTCATGTGTACCATCATATATCACATACAGTAAGTATCTTTTTATAAACCGACCCGCCCGACCCGGCTTCCCACGGGTGGATAAAGTTTTTTTTGAAATGTTTACCTTTTACTAATTATGTTTTTTTTGCTTTTTCTGACATGTTTAACAATCGTCGTTCTATTTGAAATAGAACCTTATTTACACAAAAACCTAAAATTATATACCTAAACCTTCTTTATGAATCCCTCTGTCGATTAGTGAAAATCGCATGAAAATCCGTTCATCAGTTTTGAAGTTTATCACGAACATACAGACCGATAAACGTGGCCGGCGGACTTTTTTTATAATATGAAGTGATAACTACATATATTGTAATATCGTTGTCGACGAAGTTCAGACAAATATGACATCTGATCTGAAGACTTAGAGTTATTTATTGCATACACTCAGCACCCACAAATGTTAAACGAAATCAGATTAATGGACATTTTTCTGTAAGATTTCCTTAAACAATTAGCGACGTCACTTCAAACTCCATGATCTTCTATTTAGGGCATTATACAGACCAGCTTTGTTGCCTATATGTACTGATCTCTTAATCTACCACCATACATGAATACTTCAAATGATTGTGTTCCTATTTGTAAGGGACAGTGGACTAAATGTTTTTGGCACTGTTTACTATTGGTGATGATGACCACTTTAGGTGGTTCACGTTTTCAACAGCTTACTGATCGCTTAATCTACCGCCGTACATGAATTATACCTCATATGATTGTGTTCATGTTTGAAGGATACAGTGGACTAAAGGTTTTTGGCACTGTTTACTATTGGTGATGATGACCACTTTAGGTGGTTCACGTTTTCAACAGCTTACTGATCGCTTAATCTACCGCCGTACATGAATTATACCTCATATGATTGTGTTCATGTTTGAAGGATACAGTGGACTAAAGGTTTTTGGCACTGTTTACTATTGGTGATGATGACCACTTTAGGTGGTTCACGTTTTCAACAGCTTACTGATCGCTTAATCTACCGCCGTACATGAATTATACCTCATATGATTGTGTTCATGTTTGAAGGATACAGTGGACTAAAGGTTTTTGGCACTGTTTACTATTGGTGATGATGACCACTTTAGGTGGTTCACGTTTTCAACAGCTTACTGATCGCTTAATCTACCGCCGTACATGAATACTTCATATGATTGTGTTCATGTTTGAAGGATACAGTGGACTAAATGTTTTTGGCACTGTTTACTATTGGTGATGATGACCACTTTAGGTGGTTCACGTTTTCAACTGCTTACTGATTGCTTAATCTACCGCCGTACATGAATTATACCTCATATGATTGTGTTCATGTTTGAAGGATACAGTGGACTAAAGGTTTTTGGCACTGTTTACTATTGGTGATGATGACCACTTTAGGTGGTTCACGTTTTCAACAGCTTACTGATCGCTTAATCTACCGCCGTACATGAATACTTCATATGATTGTGTTCATGTTTGAAGGATACAGTGGACTAAATGTTTTTGGCACTGTTTACTATTGGTGATGATGACCACTTTAGGTGGTTCACGTTTTCAACTGCTTACTGATTGCTTAATCTACCGCCATACATGAATACTTCAAATGATTGTGTTCCAATTTGAAGGGTACAGTGGACTAAATATTTTTGGCATTCTTACTATCGGTGAAGACCACTAAGTTTTAGGTAGCTCACTTTTTCCTCGGCTTTTAAAATTAGACGATCATATTACGATAAATGGCGTCACTGTATCCAGATTAGATATTGAAATCAGAAATGACTTTTTCCGACTCGAAATAGGTAAATAACTGAAACCTTGCTCGATGCCTCGCGTTATTCAACGAATATTTCTGTGCAAACATTGTCAGTCCGATCACGGAGTGTAAACTCTCGTGTTGACATAAAACACTCGTTCGGCGTTCTGTTACGGTGTTTATGAAACGATTACTTTATTGAGAATATGTTATTGATTTAGGTGTTAGATTCTCTTGCATGTAAAAACTGTTAATGTTAAAATTGTGTGTTACCTTTTTATTAGTTTATTTTATTGTATCTTGTCTTAATTCTACTATTTATACATAACATATGTTTCAATTACATTTTTTGAACCTAAAACTACTACTAGAAGTTACTAGAACTTTCAATATAAGAAGTCCATCTATGAAAGTATACCAACTCAGGAAGACGTAAGACCATCTCTGAAGGTATACTTACCAACTTATAAAATTCTAGTTGTCGTTCGCGGCTTCGCTTAGTTTTTGGGGTCGGTTGTCATGTATAAGCAAAAAAGTAGCATATGTTCTTCTTTGGACTTCAAGTTTTCTTCATACCAAATTTTATCAAATTTGATTCAACGGTTTAAAAGAGCGACAGACTGACAAAGTTTAGTTAGAGTTACTTAAAAATTTATAATATTAGTATAGATTAAAGTAAAGTAAAGTAACAGCCCGTACATTTCCCCCTGCTGAGGTAAGGCCTCCTCTTCCATTAAGGAGAGGGTTTGGAACATATTCCACCACGCTGTTCCAATGCAGGTTGGTGGAATGCACATGTGGCAGATTTCGATGATATTAGACACATATATGATATTGAACCCGCAATTATCGGTTAAGATGCACGCGTTGTAACCACTGGGCCATCTCAGCTCATCATCATAGTATAGATTATCAAAATCGATTTATAAAAAAGATTTTATTTCAAGTTATATTCAACATAATAGGTAAAAGTATTTTTATATCTTCACATCAAAAGAACGATTAAGCAAACCCGAGCCAAAAAATGAATTTTTTGAAATGCGAAAAATCATTTTTTCTTCTTCAGCAAGAAATCTTTTTAGTTAGAACTCAGCTCCATTTTCTGCATGCGATCACGATATTAAGCGTTTATATCTCCATTATTTGGCACTGCAACATTCCCGTACAGTTACTTTGGCTTGCTAATCTTGGGATCCCAGCATGTACACGGAACTCCTAATCTCCACGCAGTTAGCGGAGCAGTCGTGAGCTTTGCAAATATGAATAATTCAATATACTCGTATTAATGCTAGCGTAACTTAAAACAAGCAAGTCGTAAAATTTATCTACCTGTATATACATATCTATATCTTTATCTAAAATAAAATTGGAGTGCCTGTTTGTTATATTAAAATAGCCCTTTTTTACTCAATGCATATGTATGTATACACGGTACATATACCAAAATAACGTTTTTTACAATTTTTGTCTGTCTGTTTGTTTTGGCTAATCTCTGGAACGGCTGGACCGATTTTGACGGGACTTTCACTGGCAGATAACTGATAATAAATAATAATAATAATAAATATGAGACAACATCACATACATTACTCTGATCCCAATGTAAGTAGCTGAAGCACTTGTGTTATGGAAATCAGAAGTAACGACGGTACCACAGACACCCAGACCCAAAACAACATAGAAAACTAATGGTAATCTACATCGACTCGGCCGGGAATCGAACCCGGGACCTCAGAGTGGCGGACCCATGAAAACCGGTGTACACACCACCCGACCATGGAGGTCGTCAACTGATATAATAAGGAGTAACTTAGGCTACAATATTTTTTGTTGTTAAATTCAAACGCGTACAAGGTAGTGGGCACAGCTTGTCATACAATATAATTTTATGAATCCACACTCAGTTCGATTATATATAAATACATTTATATAACTTGGAATTATGTTGTACAATCAATCACCCTTAATTTTTAAGATAACCCCCTTAAACCCGAATTCTGACCACCTACCGCTCTCTTCTGTTTTTCTTTTTAATTCCTCCTGTCACCACACTCCTGTCACAATCTGTCCAGTCATCCAATTGGTCAGCCGATCAAAGTCAGCGTTCTTAACCAGCCAACCACGACGCAACAGTGTTACCATCTCTAAATCAGAATAACATAAATAAAATCATCACAATAAATAGTTCGGAGTATTAATAATATTTTAAAACAGCTTGTAAGATTGGTCAATAAAATGTTCTGTACAAATTTAATATTCAGAAAAGTTTGAATTTTTTTGCTGAATTAACTCTGCATAATCAGGAGTCGTTATAAGACAGCGTGATAAAACTTTATTCTTTGCATCATGCCACTTGCTTTAATTGCAAAACGACACAAATATACATTTATTTTTATTTAACTTTATTTAGTTTATCTACCAGCTTTAAACGGGTACAGAAAAGGCTTATACACAATTTTTATAGTGACGAACAAAGATAAAACGTTGTTTGATAATAAATTACTGTTATGCGTATAATATGTGTACAAATATTTTTTTAATTCCTCATTTTACTGATAAAAGACGCATTAAGATCCGTTACGTAGTTTAAAAGATCCAAGTGTGACTTTGTCAACTGACTTCAAAAAGGAGGAGGTTATCAATTCGTCTGTATTTTTATATGTTACCTCATAACTTTTTCTTGTTGGACTGATTTTGATATTTTTTTATGGTTAAAAGATAGTGCTTCCCGTGTGGTCCCATTTTATCAAGTTCTGATGATGGTATCCATATGAAAACGATATAAGTTTTAAATTTGCATGATGTATGTGCGCCATAAATAGGCGAATAACTCAAAATTGTGTCAACCAATTTTGATAATTCTTTTTTTATTATAAAGGATATACTTCTCTTTTTGGCCCCAAATATAACAAAAACTATTACTACGTTATATAATCGTAAATCGACTTTTAAGTAGTCTAATATTTTTCATTTCATCTTACTAAGGAGGAGGCTAAAAATATGTTGAATATACAATTATTTTTATTACTTTTTAGTGCACATTATTTTTTTTAAAACAGTGTTTTGTTTGAAGTCGGTTTTTGTTTTTGTTAATTTTTTTATTTATTATATACGATGTCATGATGCCTATGCACTACATAGATAGTTATTGTACAGTTTTGTTTTTTTTTTTTTTTGTAAGAAATGTTAACTATTCCTTATCGTCAATGTGCCACCAACCTTGGGAACTAAGATGCTATGTCCCTTGTGCCTGTAGTTACACTAGCTCACTTATCCTTCAAACAGGAACACAACAATACAGTGTACTATTATTTGGCAGTAGAATAACTGGTGAGTGGGTGGTACCTACCTAGACGGGCTTGCACAAAGCCCTACCACCAAGCAAAATAAGAAATAAATATTGATAATTTGGGATAGCGTACTTAATTCGTATGTGATCGGTTTTACGAATTTAGCCGATGCTACGTCTAAGTTGTGTCGTACTTCTATTTACAATTACAGATTAATGTCTGCGCTTGCTAGCTACAATATTCACGCAGCCCTCTACGCTGTTTCTTTGATATGCCGAGGCCAATGTGTCAACGCGTCTAACGTCACATGTATAATGCCTAACGGGCTAAACAATTGTATGTCATATTGTATGTCACCCCTACACAAAGGCGTTTGTCGTATCGTTGATCCAACTAATTGTGACACGGTTGCTTCCTTGATATAAACGCACTGTTTTGTACGTACTGTTAGTCGTCGCTTACGATTTTGTCTAAGGATGTATGTATGAAATCCTAGGTAGTAAGAATAGGAATACTTAAAAATAAATAAATAATCTAATAAAGAGCTGTGATCGCCCAGTGGTTAGAACGCATGCATCTTAATCGATGATTTCGGGTTCAAACCCAGGCAAGCACCACTATATATATGTGCATAATTTGTGTTTATAATTCATCTCGTGCTCGGCGGTGAAGGAAAACATTGTGAAGAAACCTGCATTTGTCTAATTTCATCGAAATTCTGCCACATGTGCATTCCACCAACCCGCATTGGAACAGCGTGGTAGAATATGTTCCAAACCCTCTCCTTAATGGAAGAGGAGGCCTTAGCCCAGCAGTGGGTAATCCACAGACTGTTACTTTACTTTACTTTAATCTAATGATAATAAAGTATTTATCAGATTCTCACACGGAGCCTTCCGTAAATCATTTTAGGGAACACTATTAACAGCGGGTTCATTATTCATAGCGAAAGAACTTGCTTAATTCAGAAATAAGAGGATGTTTCTAACGTTTTTTTTTAAATATAATTTTATATTAATCACAGTTAATGTTTTACACAATGCCCAATTTAATGACGTATCAATTAAATCAATTTTCCATGACGAGTACTTGTCAATGTTTATTTTGCCAGATTAAAAAATATTATAATTATTATTATACAACTGTTAGATACTCGTCTGTCTTATATATATATATATATTGTAATAAATTCGTATAATATAAATCAAATCAAAATAAACTTTATTCAAGTAGGCTTTTACAAGCACTTTTGAATCGTCATATTACAATTAAGTGAAGCTACCACCGGTTCGGAAAGTAGATTCTACCGAGAAGAACCGGCAAGAAACTCAGTACTTACTCTTTTTCAACATTTAAAAATACAAAGTCATGTTAGTTAAATACAATTATTTAAATAAATATATCCTGCGTGGAAGTCAGTATTGCAAAGAATGACTAAATTATAGCTATACTATGGCAAAAACCGCATCAAAACCCATCGTTTAGCTACAAGCGAATAGACGTGACTTTGTTTTATATAGTTTAAAGATTAAACTATTTTAGGGATGTTAGTGTAAGTGACGGATGCTGGACTCTAAGAGGTTCCTTTATGCCATAATGTGTCTTGGGGCTAAACATAAAATCTCAGAGTTACTGCAGCTATTAATCAGCAGTAATCTTTGCACATAGCGGCTATATGTCACGCTGCAGTGCAGAACAATAGGTGCCGGAGATAAAGTGGGTTTCGCTGCTAAGAATGTTACGTGACTTTTTTTTAAATACAATCAATGATTTTTACTTTTTGGACAACAGGATTTATTCACAGCAAAGTTTTACAAGTGATTCCGTTGACATAGAATGACTGGTTTACATTTTACTGTCTGAATATGTTTCTTAGAGTTCATAAAGCATTGGCTCCGTGTAGAACACGTGAATATTAACTGACGATTGCGGGCTCAAATTAGAAAGAGTGAGCCAGTGTAACTACAGGCACAAGGGACATAACATCTTAGTGCCCAAGGTTGGTGGCACATTGACGTTGTAAGGTATAGTTAATATTTCTTACAGCGTCATTGTCTATGGGTGATGGTGACCACTTACCATCAGGTGGCCCATCAGCTTGTCCGCCAAACTATACCATAAAAAAGTAACCGTCACTGAATATTCGAGCTTAATTTTTGTGCATATTTCATTTCGTGCTTCTTCTTCTTCTGAAGAAGAGGACGGAAGATACTATTAATTTTTTTAGTACTATTTTTCTGATGAATATTCATTTGGTATTTTTTATACTGTTTATAAATTAAATTAAGTGCGATGCACAATATTATTGAAATTAGTTTTTGAATATCGTAAAAAAACTGTAATGAACTGGATAGTGCGCAAAAAGTCTTTCAAATAAAATAAATGATTTACAGCTAATTCACTACTTCAATTCTAGATGTGTAAATTCTACTAATACTACGGTGTCGAATATAAACCTATCGAGTTAAAATAGATCAAATTATTTAATGTATTTTTAGCAATGCAATTGTCAATCACTTGTTAGGACCACCCTTTGAGTTCGATGCAATAATTAAGAAATAAGTACGTGACTTTAGGGTTTTCCTCATATAATTTAAAGAAACAAAGAAGCAAATATCTCTCTCTCGCTCTAACGGCCTTAATTAATGTTGTGTGGAGGGAAAATATTAATCTATCGTACCTACTGGTTTTCGGTAATTTTACATTTGATAGAGTAAGAGAGAAGTTTTATCGTAGTAAAGTAAAGTAACAGCCTGTACATTTCCCACTGCTGAGATAAGGCCTCCTCTTCCACTAAGGAGAGGGGTTGGAACATATTCCACCACGCTGTTCCAATGCGGGTTGGTGGAATGCACATGTGCCAGAATTTTGATGAAATTAGACACATACAGGTTTCCTCATGACGTTTTCCTTCACCGCCGAGCACGAGATGAATTATAAACACAAATTAAGCACATATGTATATATAGAGTTGCTTGCCTGGGTTTGAACCCGAAATCATCGGTTAAGATGCACGCGTTCTAACCACTGGGCCATCTCAGCTCTCATTTTATCGTAGAGATAGTTGAAAATAAAAACATTATTTTTAAAATTAATTAATTATTATCGTGGTATTTGAAGATATAACACACTAGCTAATTGATTAATCTGCTGACGGTTAACTTGAATCAAATCGAATAAAGCCACTTCAATCATTACGCATACTTTAATGAAAACTTAGCGTTTTATAAAATATAAATAGTTCAGCCACTGCAGTATCAGAATTTGAACTGGTATTAAAAGCAAAATATTTAGTTTATTTATACTGCAGTAAGCTTCATTAGCGGTAGTGCCTCACTCGTCTTTCGCTCCAACGCTAATGTCATTAGCTCAAAACAACCGAAGCCTAAATACTCGAATCGAATTATTAGTAAACGTAATTTTTTCTAGTGTATAAATGTTTTTGGCAATGAACTATTAGTAAAGGAGTGTTCTCAAATCGACCGTATATTTTTTATTATGTTTTTTCGCCGATTACTTCGCCATTTATAAACCGATTTTGATGTTTTTTTAGTTAGAAAGAAGATTCTCCTAAAATGGTACCATGATGAGGATTATCAGAGTCTAATGATGGTATCCTGGAGAAATCGAGGGAAACCCTCAAATTTAATAGGCACATGTACCGCGTTAAACATATTTTCTGAAGTTATATTGGCATTTGCTTCTGGCAATCATAATGTTTGCTGCTGAGCTGGTGAAAATTTAGGAAATAGTTAGGAAATAGTTCTTACAACATTAATATATGGATTTATACTCCTCTTTTTAGCTTTTATAAAGAGAAGTACAGGTTCACTAAACATTTCTTTTGTATACTAAGTATGTAGTGATGGAACTCCTAAACGATTTACAATTATATAATGTAGTTATAATTTTTGCTATATTTGGAGTCGGTGTCAGCCAATAAAACCCTACAGTATATCTGTCAAAAAACAAAACGAGAATACTTTAACAAATATGTTTTTTACAAATTACCTTTTATACCATAATATACTGGGTCAATCAAGGGGCTCGTATCGCTTCTTTCTTTTGATTGTTTAGGCGCATGCCCATGGCTGACATCGGCTCCAAATATAACAATATCTATAACTACGTTATATAATCGTAAATCGACTTTTAAGTAGTCTAATATTTTTCATTTCATTTTACTTAGGAGGGCTCTAAAAAATATGTTGAATACGCAATTATTTCATTACTTTTTAGTGCATATTTATTTGTTTTAAAATAGTGAAGTCGGTTTTTCTTTTTTTTTAAAATTTTTATTTATTCCAATAACACACACCAATCCCACATCACGCACACACATTGAACTGTAGACTTACATACATAAGATTGAAATATATTACGCATACAGCGATGAATTCAAATATGTGTTTAAAATATTGCTTTGTCTTTCAAATTTTTTCATTACAGTTGAAGATGGCATGTCAAAAGTACGGTCGTAAATGTAAAATATGACACATTTAAAATATTTCTATATATTCATTGTATTATGACCTCGGGGCCCCCGACCTCATATCTAGATACTACACAAGGGATAAAACTATATCATATTACTTCGTAACATAATTTTCTTATATTCACAAAATTAATTTAAAAATACAATTGAAATAAATAACATTACGTACAATACAATTGAACACATAATGATTTAATTATAAATTAAATAAATTATAAACTTAAATTCAAATTTTGTTTACTAGAAGCAAGCTTCAAAAACTATAATTTGACATTATTTTTTTTATAAATACATTTTGATAAACTAATTAATTAGTATTCATCAGTGAGAGATATGATTAAAATGGCTTATACGTTTTATTACGTCTATGGTACAGCAATTTGTTAAGACAATCTGGAAATAATATTAATAATAATAATTGTACCTTATATATATGAAAATATTTCTTTATTTAAGGTTAATTTTTTTTTAATTATATCAGACAGAATGATAGAACACATTGCAAACTTTTCTATTATAAAGTTTAAAAGAACCGTTAGAATTATTGTGTGTTAAAAAAAAAAAACGTATTAAATACATAATATATTATTCAGAAAATTTAGATTAATAAATTAATTATATAAATGGATAAGAAATTAATTAACCAAATTTTTATAATTAGAATATGTTCTAGAGCACGATCTTGCAACAAAAAAAAAATAGTTCACATACACATAGTTTTTCTTAAGAGGTTTTATATTTTCATTAGGAATGTATTCCAAGGCAACTTATTTATATATATTATAGTCAAGAGTTAGTGATGAAGCTACAGGGAATAAGATGATTGGTGAAATTTTATCTCTATTTCCAATGAATAGGCAGTTACTGTATTGCTAAATCAATGAACCGTATTATTTATAGCTAAAATTAAAGATTATATTTAGATGAAGGCTTAAGAATAATATGATCGCTTCAAGGCAATTTCTATTTAAATACCCTTTATTGAATACATTATTGTTTTTAAGATATAAGATATCTTCTTAAGCTTCTTTTCTAAATGATTTACGAAACAGAAGTTTTTAGTAAAAAATACATGTTTAATACTTATAAATTAAATTGTGCACGCATTTTTAAATTACGAATATTATTGGATGCAAAACTGACGATTCATTAACTTAAGAGATAGAAAAAATTCTGAAGTCATTGCTTAAGAGATTATCTCTTTGAAATATATATTATATATATATTCAATGTTTTTTAATAATAAATTTACAATGACCACGTCATAACTATCTAATAAGCATTCTTTGCAAATTCTTGTAGTTATTACACAGTACGATGTAGTATATCATTTTCAATTCAATGAGTTGTGTTTCAGTTCATCAAATGTGTATCACCCACTCTTCAGATATTCTATCACTAACAGCAATAGTAATCTTGTGTTCCAGGTTGAAGTGAGTAAGCTAGAGTAATTTTGATTGAGTTTATTCCTGTATAATGTCTTAATTTTCAGGGTAGGTAGCTCTTATGTAAGAAATGCTAATTATTGATATTCGACGAACCTTCGTAGTCGAGTAGTGTGTACACCGGTCTTCATGGTTTCGCCACTCCGAGGTCCCGGGTCCGATTCCCGGCCGAGTCGATGTAGAAAATTTCATTGGTTTTCTATGTTGTCTTGGGTCTGGGTATTTGTGGTACTTTCGTTACTTCTGATTTTCCATAACACAATTTTTTTAGCTACTTACATTGGGATCAGAGTGTTGTATGTGGCGTTGTCAAATATTTATTTATTTAAATTTTTCGTAAAGCGTCAACGTGTATGGGTTACCAATTACCATCAGATAACCTACCTATCCATCAATTACATAAAAAAATAAAATAACCTAGAAAGGTAATTTTTATATCGATATCAGATATATCATTATGAAACATTTTTAATTTATTACAAAGTAGATGTAGCCTCATGTGTTTTCTTTCATAGCATAGATTGATTATTTCTCTCTGCAAATATTAAACACGCCGACTAATGATATTGCGTTCCTGTGGGAAATCGTCGCGACGAGGGTTGTCAAATATTTATTATTATGTTTTATTTTATCTATGATTTTCGACTGACTTCATACATCACTAATTTAAAGGTAGCCGTGCTGTAACCGGGCGAATGTAAAATGACAGTCAAGAAAAAAAGAAAAGAGGATGTCTTGTTTAATATTTGACATCCATAACTAAAATTCCAGATATCATTTCTAGTTCCACAATTATCTCTATGTATTGTAATGACATTTTGAGTCGAGATGGCCTAGTGGTAAGAATGAAGAAAAGATGCACTCGGCATCTTAACAACATCAAACCCAGGCAAGTACTTAATCTCGTGCTCGGCGTTGAAGGAAAACATCGCGAGGAAATTTGCATGAGTCTAATTTCATAGAAAAACATGTGTATTTTACCAAACCGCATTGGGACAGCGTGTGTAATATGTTCCAAACCCTCTCGTCAAAGGGTAAGGAGGCCCAAGCCAAGCAGTGGGAAATTTACAGACTTTGAAATTAACATGAGTCCTGTCAGGTTATCGATACAACGCTAAAGCTGAATATTCGTGAACTACTATAATGGCCTTATCAGTTTCAATAACTTTTGTATTTGAAACTTAATTTTTAAGAATGTAAATGTTGATAAATTCATTCAAAAGACATTTTGAGTAAATTCTTTTGTTTTAAACATATGCGAGTGCGTTAGATTTACCTTTGTTATATATGTATGTATATGTTATATATTACTGACGACCTCCGTGGTCGAGTGGTGTGTACACCGGTTATCATGGGTACGTCACTCTGAGGTCTCGGGTTCGATTCTGGGTCGAGTCGATGTAGATTACCATTAGTTTTCTATGTTGTCTTGGGTCTGGGTGTTTGTGGTACCATCGTTACTTCTGATTTCCATAACACAAGTGCTTCAGCTACTTACATTGGGATCAGAGTAATGTATGTGATGTTGTCTCATATTTATTATTTATTTATTTATATTATTTCAACAAATTTTCAAACCACTAACTAATCAACTGTGCAGGAGACATAATGCAACTGTGCAGGTGATATTTTAAGGCATAACTTTGTGCACAGACATTACATATTTTCACGTACATTTCAGTTTCTGTGCCGTGATCGGCTTAATGCCTCTTATCTCAGGAGAGACAGTACCTATTGTAGTAGCTAGATCAAAGTTAGAGTTAAAATGTACATGTACAGCTCTCATCAAAGAGATTATCGTTTTACAGACCGAAAGGATCGGCAACGGGTCCCAATATTGACGTTGGATTAGCAAAGACAAAGCGACCTTGCTATCGCTCCAAAAATCCATGTATCCGTGGCCATTTTTCAGGATGCCGGACACGTATAAAAAATTCTACCTCGTTTCATTATTGCTTATTAACGTATAAAATTCGATACGACAAAAAACCACAAAAAATAAACGTCCTTCCATTAATTTGCATATTCATCATCAACATCAACAGCCTATCAATTTCCCACAGCTAGGCTAAAGCATCCTCTCCTTTTGAGGAGAGGATTTAGAGCATATTACACCCTCTGATCCAATGTGTTAGTGGATTCACAGTGTCAGCAATTAGACACATGCAGGTATCCTCATGACGTTTTCCTTTATTGCCGAGCTCGAGATGAACTATAAATACAAATTAAGCACATGAAAATCTATCTATTGGTGCTTGGTTTGGACCCGCAATCATCGGGCCATCTCGGCTTATTTTGTATATTAATAAATGCTATTGTGACAACCCTGACGATGGCGGAGTTTTTATACGAAATATTTCTCCGCTCGGACTTTGTCGAAAATAATTATAATTACCATACCAGCTCATTTGTTATTCGTATTATGGTCCCTGGAGTATATTATATCTATAGTCGTTTTAAACAGAAATTCCTATTATTAAGTCCTTTATCGTCAAGATTATTTCTTTTTAATTTACATTTGGGGATTATAAGATACAAAGGAAATAAAATCCAGGTTTCAACGTACTCTTAAAGTCTTGTCAACGTTGACATTACATAAATTACATTTATAGGACGATGAAAATATTTGCAATTAAAGTTAAATGCAATTTGACGACCTCCGTGGTCAAGTCTGTACACCGGTTTTCATGGGTACACCACTCCGAGGTCCCGGGTTCGATGTAGAAAAATTTAATTAGTTTTCTATGTTGTCTTGGATCTGGATGTTTGTCCTGGTCCGAATTTCCATAACAAAAGTGCTTTGACTACTTACAGAGGGATCAGGCTAATGTATGTGATGTTGTCTAATACTTATGATTATTATTTAAATAAAAATATACAGAAAACGTTTTCTTTTTATGCTTTTAATTTGCACATGACTTAATACAACCTTCTACTAACATACAATTAAGCACTCTGTCAGCCTTTTTACGCAAGAGAAATCTTCTATAGATATACAGGTCCTGGGGTTGAAACGGGTTTATGTGGGATTCTTAATCACTAAAACCCTTCCTATAGTCCTTGACATGGATCTGAAGGGATGCGGAATCGGTAAGTATAAGCCTCCATCACTATGCTATCGACATTTCATTCATACAATCGACATTCTTAGTACAATCGAGATATATGCACGATCTTTTGAGATTTAGGTATTCTGAACATTTATGGTCTGGTAAAAAGAGTTTTGCGTTTTAGACTGCAACATTATTTATAAGTCATAATTGCCTACATATAATATGGTCTTCAATTTATAATAATATCATAAATATATACATATAATAAAATTGGAGTGTACGTTTGTAATAATATAATAACCGCTTTTTTAAATGCATATGTTTTTTTACAATTTTTATCTGTCTGTTTGTTCCGGCTGATCACTGGAATGGCTGAACCGATTCTGATGGAACCTCCAGGGCAGATAGCTGATGTAATAAGGAGTAGCTTAGACTAAACTGAGAGACTAAAATACTTTATAGTTTTATTTTAGAATTATATATAAAATAATAACAAAGTCCCGCAACAGTGTTCAAATACTATCTAGTACACTTCACCACTCCACTGTGCGCACGAATAGTGTTGCCCAATGCCCAAGACCAAGACGAGACTTAGCCAGTCTTGGTCTTGGTCTTGCGCCAATACACCTGGTCTTGGTCTTGGTCTTGGTCTTGCACTCCCAGTCTTGGTCTTGGTCTTGGTCTTGCAGCAAGAGTCTTGCAAGTCTTGCAATTACCTATAAGTCTATTACTATTTATTAAAGTTTATTTTAAATCTTAGAAAAACGTATTAGAATTGGAACATTGTGAGCTTCAATTAACTTAGCCATAGTAATATAAGTACAAAACCTTTGATGCCGCATTATCAAAGTGCCGATGATTAAAACATAACTATGCATGCACTCAGTTTGATTTTAATGGATATTTTTTATATTGAATATGCAGAGCTGTTACATCACTGCCTCACATCAGGTTATTTATTGTGGAATGATGAATTCTACGTACAAGTTGACGGGGTAGCCATGGGTTCTCCAGTATCCCCCGTGGTCGCCGATTTATTCATGGAAGACCTGGAGGAGAGGGCTCTTCGCTCCGGACCAATAACACCTAGGTTTTATAAACGGTACGTAGATGACACTTTCACAATATTACCTAGTGATCTGACATCTGCATTTTTAGTACATCTTAATTCTATAAATAAAAACATTCAATTTACTATGGAATTAGAGGCAAATAATTCTTTAGCTTTCCTTGATATCCTTATTATCAAGAATCCTGATAATACATTAAGTCACACAGTTTATAGGAAACCCACACACACCAACAAATACCTCAATGGTGACTCGCACCACCACCCTAGTCAGTTAGCTACCGTTGGCAAATCTTTGTTTCAGAGAGCCCACCATCTCTGCGATGCTGAACACCTAGAGGACGAGCTACGTCAGGTCAAGCTTGCACTCCACCAGAACAAGCTGCCCGTGCCTCGCCAGCATCGCAGAAGCCGTACCAAGCCACCCACAGTTGAGCGACAACCTGCATTTCTACCGTATGTGAAAGGAGTTACAGACAGGATTGGCAACATCTTTAAGCGAGCTTCGATTAAAACCGTTTACAAGCCTCATAAGAAAGTGAGCCAGTTCTTGAGACCTATCAAGAGTAATATCCCTTTACAAACTGCAGGAGTATATAAACTCGAATGTGAGTGTGGTTTATCTTACATAGGCCAAACAAAGAGAAGCATCGGTACCAGGGTCAAGGAACATATAGGAGATGTCAAAAATAGGCGTTCTTCAAAGTCTGCAGTCTGTGAACATGCTCTGGATAAACCTAACCATTTTATCCGATTTGATAAACCACAGATCCTCGCTAGAGAACACAGATTCATTCCTAGAATGATACGCGAGGCTATTGAAATTCAAAAACATCCGAACTTCAATAGAGAAGATGGTTGGAGACTTTCTAACACCTGGGATCCACTTATTAAAAATTTAAAATCCCAAATCCAACAGACTGCAAGACCTAAAGATACAGTTAGTGCCTTCTGCGTGCAACCGGAACGTTACTCAAGACATCAATTGAGAAATCGTTGGCGGTAGTTGTTAATAATATTTCCTTTGTTCTTCAAATAGACAAATGTCATCTTAGTCTACCCGTGACCACGAACACTGCAAAGTGCTCGAAACGTCGGGATGTTTAAAAATAATTAATATACGCGATTCATCCGTTATAATTAGTTTTATTTAAATGGATATTTTTTTATTCGCTATGTAGGTATGTTTATGGTATTAGTCATAATGCGCATAGGTCCAGTTTTTCATATTCTTTGATACAGTTTTTTGCGTCTCATAGAATTCCTAAGCGTACCTATACACCGAACTGTTACACCTAACTACTCCGTGAAATAGCGCTAAGTCCTAGCTGCAAGGCGCAAGAGTCTTGCAGGCTAAGTCTTGTTCTTGCTCAAGTCTTGCACGGTCAGTCTTGGTCTTGGTCTTGCTAAAAATATGCGGTCTTGTTCTTGGTCTTGGTCTTGCAAAAACGCAAGAACAAGACCAAGACTGCAAGACCAAGACTGAATTTGGGCAACACTACGCACGAAGTCGTGTGCACAGCTAGTCGCCAAGAATTCTATTAAGCATTGAATGTCGAATCCAAAGTACATATGATACATTACATATAATTTATTCTCTTTAATATTTGCAAGGCTAATAAAGTATCGGATAAGTAGAAAAGTCTGGCATGCGTTACAATAACCCTACAAGGTTCTACTTAGTCATTAATAACAAGTAAATTCATACGCAAATACAGTCGATCAATGTGATCTATTCACGACGTCTCCCAGTCAACTGTGATAAAGTGCTGCCCGTCGCGACCCTCTTTATTATGGCTGATAGCCGTCGCCCCGACAAATCCGGACGCATGATATGTACGGAACGTTTCACGATTGACCTCCAATAAGTCAAACCGAAGTTTCTGAAGGTGACGAGTTTTTTTCGATTCGACGGATTTATTGCTCGGAATAAATCTAGTTTTACGAGATATTATATTTATTCCAATACCATTATCCTCTTCAGTTTGAGAAAGTACAGTGGAAAGTTCTTCCGCGATGTATGTTACGTAAATTCGTGGTGCATTTTACTGTCGATAAGTTCTAGTGTTAGGGTAGATAGCTGGTAGGACTTTGCTGACCTCACCAGCCGACTCATTACTTATTTTACCGCTCAACATCAATATTCTGTGTAAGTAGCTATGTCCTGCTTCAAGGGAAAGTGATGCAGTATAAAGAGATTGGTCGTAGAAGTGACGGTAAGAGATTTATGGTTCTCTAAATCTGACTGTGTTGACGCAAATAAGGTAGCATTTCTGTCCTTGTTTTGCTAAAAAAAGAATTGGACTAATATTTCTTACAGTATGCCCTTAGGACAGCGACAGTGGGTACACTACTCAAAGGGCACGTGGCTTTTTTTCCAGTTGAGATTTAAAAAAAAAAAAAACCTAAAAATGATGAATTAGTATATATTTTTAACGAAATATACGTTATAATAACTCCTGAAATGTTGGTAGGTACCAAGAAGAATCGTCATAGCCCAATGAGAGCAAACTTCATTGTTGGTTCATAAATATACGAGTATTCGTATCATCAATCTTAAATCAAATTATCAATTGCTAAAAAATATCTCCACATCCATTTCACACGTTAATTTATTTAGTTGATGATCAACTGTATCATGAAATCTTTCATTAAATTAAATTGTCTTTAGATTCTAAGATACGATACAGTATGCCTATTTATTTGATTTGATTTGACTGTAAATACTTCTATGATAAAACATATTTACAAATGAACACTTCTATACCGACCACATTAGACTAACTTTAAGAGCAAACATATACATTGATACCGATACCCATTTACGAGCTATGTTTGACAAAAGCCGAGGTAGGCGATATCCATATATTATAGACGATGCCCAGATGTTTTATTTATATGTAACACACTGTTTAGTGTTAGTGATAATCAGAAAAAACGAGATAAAAAGTGTAAACTATTTATATGCATGTTTATGTAATGTCTGACATAGGAGGTTATATTCCTATTAATATGGCTATATATAGGCTTAATATCTCAGATATTTTAGGTTAAAAACTATACAATAGATTCTGGATAACACCAATTACGATGTATTATTAAAATATTGTTATTAATTCAGATCCAAAATGGGGCAGTGGTTAAAACATATAATGAATCTTGAGGGTCAAATCTTGGTAATTAGGTCGGAATATTTAAAATGTATGAGCTTAATTTGTATTTATTAATAATCCTGAGCTCGGCGGTGAAGGGAAACAGAAAATTATAATTGGTGCTAAGCTGTTGTAACATTTTGTAATTGACTTAAAAATATAATATATAAATTTAAAAATAATTCCATCATTTTCATATATGAATCGATATGGAAAATTGAATTTTGGTATACCTACTATTCATTTTTTTAATGGAAATGTTATGTATTACTAGTTGCCGCCCGCGGCTTCGCTTAAAGGTTCGCTTTAGGTTGGTTGGCATGTGTTAGGTAACAAAGTAGCATAAGTCTTACCTTGGAGTTTAAGTTTGCTTCATAGCAAATTTATTCAAATTCGGTTCATTAGTTTGGCAGTTAAAGAGCGACAGTCAGACAGAGTTACTTTTACATTTATAATACTGCCCTCCTAAGATGACCGTAACTAACATTTTTATGAAAAATGAGTTAACAATTGATTCGGAATCAGCGTGTTGAGATCTACAATCTCTTCTTAGTGATGTTTTTGATAAAACTTACACAAACCGAGATAATGTTTATCATAAGCGCCGTAATTACATATTTGTTGCCAAATTTACCATAGCCTTAGTTTACCATAACTGATAAGCATAAAAAATGTAAATCCGAAATTGGCTTCTGTTTGGACAATGTATTTTTCTTTTATTAATTACTTTTGTATAAGCTGTGGATTTTGTTACAAATAAATAAATAAATAAATAAAATTTAAAAACCGTAAGATCGCCTACTTTCGTTATGCTTAAAATGTTTGAATGAGCGTGATCATTCGTTAAATATGTATAAATATAAACGCCGTAAGATAATATACCGCTGATATCTAAACTACGTTCATAATTTGACAACCTCAGTGGTCGAGTGGTGTGTACACCGATTTTCATGGGTATGCTACTCCGAGGTACCGGGTTCGATTCCCGGCCGAGTCAATGTAGATTATCATTAGTTTTCTATGTTGTCTGGGTGTTTGTGGTACTGTCGTTACTTCTGATTTCCATAACACAAGTGCTTTAGCTATTTACATTGGGATCAAAGTAATGTATGTGATATTGTCTCATATTTATTTATTTATTGTGCAAGGCTAATACTAAACATAAAAACAGTAACAAACAATTAACGGATGTTATATTAGTATAGAAGTATATATTATACAATTATATTCTTACGATGATAAGTATGTCAATCAATAATAATTTAAATGTAAAGTCGCTGACATTATTAAAGTAATGATGGTTGATAGTGGTGACGTCATTTGTTGTTGAAGTCATGATAATAGATCGTATAGCAGAGTCGTGTTGGACTGTGAAACGGAGACTAGCGTTTGAGAAACCGATCAGCTCACACCTCCAAGGTGAAATTGTCGGTGTACCTATATAACACCTATACCTGATTATGGTGATTTGTAATAATAAATCTTTGGCTATACTAACCCATATGGCCAAGTGGTATAACCACTTGTTTTTTTTTTCAACTATCTCTACGATAAAATGAGAGCTGAGATGGCCCAGTGGTTAGAACGCGTGCATCTTAACCGATGATTTCGGGTTCAAACCCGGGCAAGCACCACTATATATATATATATATATATATACATATATGTGCTTGATTTGTGTTTATAATTCATCTCGTGCTCGGCAGTGAAGGATAACATCGCGAGGAAACCTGCATGTGCCTAATTTCATCGAAATTCTGCCACATGTGCATTCCACCAACTCGCATTGGAACAGCGTGGTGAAATATGTTCCAAACCTTCTCCATAGTTGGAACTAGCAGCAGTGGGAAATTTCCAGGCTGTTACTTTACTTTTTTTTCTATACTAACATCTTAAAGACCTCTATGGTCGAGTAGTACACCGGTTTTCACGTCAATGTAGAAAAAAATCATTAGTTTTCTACGTTGTCTTGGATCAGGGTGTTTGAAGTACCGTCATTACTTCTAATTTTCCGTAACACAAGTGCTTTAGCAACTTACACTGGGGTCAGAGTAATGTGATGTGGCCAATATAAAAAAAAAAATCTAGTTTATTTTGATACAATGTCGTGATACACCGCGGACCACCCAACATGAGCAGAGACTCTATCGCTCAGTTATCGCTGGCCGTCATATTACATGCACCAGACCTTATACGCTAGGTCATTAGCACAAACATTTGCACTAGAACTCTCTCTTTTTAAAATTTAAATCGAAACTAACTTCGACCATCGTTTGTCGATATGAATGTGAACTTCTTTCAAAACTAAGAGGGTATATAAAATTACTATGAAGCGGCTAGTCCATATTTAAACCTACGTACCTACGATGTGGGAGCTGAGATGGCCCAGTGGTTAGGACGCGTGCATCTTAACCGATGATTTTGGGTTAAAACTCAAACGAGCACCACTACATTGTATATATGTGCTTAATTTGTGTTTATAATTCATCTCATGCTCGGCAGTGAAGGATTACATCCTAAGGATGATCCTGAACTGCATGTGTATAATTTCATAGAAATTCTGCAACATATTTATTCCACCTAATATGTGGGTACATTGGAATAGCGTGGTGGAATATGTTCCAAAACCTCGCCTTAATGGGAAAGGAGCCCTTAGCTCAGCAGTGAGAAAATTACGGACTGTTACTTTTCTTTACCTACGATAAGGCCATGAACGTCATTCCAGATTGATTTTTGATTCAGCAATACTAGGAAACCAATATCTGAGTATTGGACAAAAACTTCCTCTTTCCTTTGTGTATCAAAGGAAGAGGAAGTTTTTGTCCAATACTCAAAAAATGCTTATTTTTTAACGTGTTAATATTTAAAAAGTCTTTCGGGGAAGCGACGATGACATTTAGTGCGTGGTTACGAGCTGATGCAATAAGTATGACCGAAATTCTACGAGAACGGCTTGGACTTTTCCATGTAAATATCGTAAATAAATATTTCCTTAGACCGTTATTTGATTGAAAATGAAATATAGGTATTTAATTTAAAGCTATCGTTTTCGTAGAATTTATTCATGGACGTACGATAAAAAAATCTGATTTAAAGTTTTATTTCAGACGTCTTTATTGATAAAACAGTATCCCAGAATAGCTCTCCGCGGAAAAATAAGTTTCTATAAATATCTCACGTTTTTATGATTTTTATAAACTATTATAAATGAATATGGAATGGAATGGGATGAGCTATTGGAAACATTATAAACAGAAAACCGAATACTGAATATTCGACAGTATTCAAGTTTTTTTGGTGAAGTTGCATATTAACCCTCTAAGTTTAATTTTCAATTTCAGAACAGTTTTGTCTTTTAATTTTTATTATATATGCTGTAATAACATAATCTCATTATCAGGTAACAAAACTTAATGCAAAACATTGGGTGCGGTACAGTACAAAGGAACACTACTACCTCAATGACCTAAAATATTTTTATATGTCCATTTCAGACCAAATTTGTATGAGCCGGATACGCATCGCATTTCTTTGTTGTTTCAGCTCTAAAAAGAATGGTCGGACAGAAAAACAAACTTCTGTTGTTTATTCTAAGCAAAGAATAAATTTTAAAAGCGCTCGTCACTTCAAACACCTAATTTTAGTGTATTTTGTAAGTATATACAGCGAGTGTCTTTGGAAGACTCGTTACTGACATGGAGAATGTATAAGCGTCTGCAGTTTAAAATTTCAAATGCCAACAGACGTGACTTTCATAAATAAGATCACATATTTTCGTACAAGCTAACGCCGGCGACTCCATTCACTTTAAGCCTGAATTCAAAAATATTTCTGTCCTAGAAACGTAGTTCCCGAATACATAGAAAGTATACGGTTTTTTTTTTTTTTGTTATTAATATTTGACTTATTTGAAGAATACTCTATTCTTCGCAATGTTTAATTAAAGAATCAAATCACACTTACGCTCTTCTGTAATTTAAAACTTATGAGACTTGAAGTGGAAATGACGACCGAACGTTTTCAATTTATAATCTAATATTGTTAGTCAAAAGTAATCATGTATTTGTTTAAACACGTAACGTAGAAGGGTTGTCGGTACAGACACAATTATTATCATAATAGTAAAGCTTCTATGTACGCAATATACATAGCGCTGTCGGGGATTAAAGCATGGATTTTTTTGGAGTTTCGAACATACAGAGCCGCATAGAGCTGGCCATGTGCACTGGCAACTGGACTCGGCTTAAAATAAATGAAAACATTTTTAGAATAAGAGGGATTCTATATCTATAGACCGGGTATCTATACCTATGTAACATGCTGGGTGATGATAGTCACCACAAAAAGGAACTGTACTACTACTTCCTTTATGATATACAACCTATATTAAAGTTGCTGTTTTTTGTTCTAAATCGATCAGAATATTGGACGAATACAAAAAGATTTACATAAATCCGATATTCGAATGAAAGAGTAGTAGTATCCGCCTCAGTTTCAGAGAGAGAGAGAGAGAGAATATATTGAAGTCGATTGGCATTTAATTTGACTTTGGTCTGCATTTTATAGAGACAGCATTTTGCTTTCTCTTTCTTTCTTCACACACTGACGAGTTTGTTCATTCTAGCTGTTTAAAACCGTTGTCGATATTCTTTTCCTGACAGTTATTTGTTGCGTCTTCACATTATCGTGTCGTTTACTATAAAAAGTGTATCTCGTTCTAAACCAATTGAAACTACGGTGTTATCCAAACTCGGGTCAGACGCTCGTGATAAAATATGAGCTACGTGATCGGCAATCAGATACACTCTGCGTTCTTCAGACGTCTCCTGAGACCGAGGGATCGCTGTCTGAACTATCTAAGAGCTTAAGCGAGAGTCTCTGTTGGTGAAGGTTTCATATTCGCGTGATAATATGTGAAAGTAAAACGCACTTCGCTTCGCGTTCTTCGGGATTCTCCTGGGACCGAGCGTTCGTTGTCCGACTTCAATGAGGACTGAACCGTGAGCCTGCATCATTTAAAGTCTCGGACTCTCGGAGCAGGGGATGGTCCACAGCCTCGTGGGCTTGATTATTATCTTGACTCCGAGCGGCCACTATTTGACAATACTGAATTCAGACTCAAGTCATAAAAAGTCGAGATTGTTTACGACGCTCTTGAGATGCAGCAACTCTTAATCTTAACTAAAGTTGATTTATTTATCGAAGTAAAAGTAAGTAATATTTACATTTTTAACTACAAGGTACCAATGCCACACTAAGGGGAACCCTACATAATATGTTCGGATTCATCAATGGCAGATCAACTTACATTGGAAAATATAACTTTTTTAAGTATCTGCTTGCATTATCTTTCAATGATAACTATTGTACTAAGGACAGTATGTATGTATATATGTATCCACGTAGTGTGTAAAGTTTAACTTCTCACGCATATTTTTGAATTCGTATATTTATATTCGTATGTATATACATAGATTCGCTGATTACGAACTGATTTTGATGATAATTGTATATTTGATAGGATAACAACTTATATAGATAGGCTGTCAAGTCAATGGGCAACCTGAGGATTGGAGGTCACCACGAGGATACACATTGGCGCTGTAAGAAATATAAACCATTCCTGACATCGCCAATGCGCCACTAACCTTGGGAACTAAGGTGTTATGTCCCTTGTGCCTGTAGTTCGGAATCCAATATACTGAGTACTGCTGATTGGCGGTAGACTTTTTGTGAATAGGTGGTACCTACCCAAACGAGCTTGCACCGTCCTACCACCAAGTGCAATAAAAGATTTTTTATTAATTAAATTTGTCGTTGCAATCATTCAAATGTTCATTACTCTTTCGCCCGCATAATAGCATAATAAATACATACAGATTAAATTTTAATTAAATTTGGTTGGGCAACTTTTTTCAAACGAGATTAATGTGTTTTAATATCAACAGAAAAAAGGTTTTGGTGACACAGTATCTACTATTTTAAACTGTTTTATTTCGTGGTCGAGTTAAAACATTGCGTTTCAGCTTATACAAACGCTTACTAAACAACGTAAAATACGTATGTATGTGTAATACTTAGTATACTTACGTATACTTCCTAGTAAGTTGTAGTTATATTTTGATCATATAGTGGAATATCAAATGTGAAAGGGACTATTTCCTTGTCACCTCTTGGCTGGCTTGGTTTTATACGCTAATATACTGGGTCAATCAAGGGGCTCGTATCGCTTCTTACTTGTGATTGTTGAGGCGCGTGCCGGTAGCTATAACCGGCTCCAAATATAAAAATAACTATAAGTACGTTATATAATCGTAAATCGACTTTTAAGTAGTCTAATATATTTCATTTCACTTAGGAGGTTTCTGAAAAATATATTGTGTTCATATTAATTTGCTTTAAAATAATGTGTTTTTTTTTTAAATCGCCTTTTGGCTAATTTTTTTATTTATTTAATGTTTTTAATTTTTCGAAATTGTAACTTAGGTCTCACATCAGCAGATTTTCGTTGGAGTCGGAGCTCTCCGTTCTCTTCGAGTTTTTATGATTTTGGTATTATATGACTTTGCATTATGATTTTTTTACACACACAAACATAATATTAATTCTTATGAAAATTAATAACAATTTACAAATTGCATTAACAATTAACTTTGTTTCAGAATATGAAAGCGAAGCGTACGGTAAGATCGGGTTTCTTATTTAGTTTTCACTTATTACTTTAAATTATTTCAACCCTTTTGATTAAGTATTTACATCCCAACTACTATTATGTATCAAAAGTAACTCTATTAGTTACCTTCATGATTAAGCCGTTGAACTATTCATCTAAATGATGAAATTTAATTTAGATTTTATCACGAAAATCATCCCTTAAGGGTTTCAGGCCCTTAGGGGGTGGAAGTTTGTATGGTGATTCAATCAATATCTGTATGGGGTTAAAATGAGGGCTAAGGTGTGCTATAAAGTTTTGTTGATTTTGAACGGGTTATGGTTCGGCTGGTAGAATTATAAATAGATTAAAATCTTGTGATATTTCGAAATGTTTTAATAAAGGCTTGAGAAGCAACCATGCTCCATATCCTTTTAATGTTTTGCTCGACAAATATTTGGAAAACTTGCCAAAAACCATTTTAAATTGATATACTGCCATACAATAACAATACAATGCATTTCAATAAAATCACATCATAGTATAAAACAGTCGCTTTTTCTGTCCCTATATTCCTATGTATACTTAAATCTTTAAAACTATGCAACGGATTATGATGCCGTTTTTTTTTTATACATAGAGTGATTCGATATAAAGGTTTTCATAATACACGAAATTTAGTAAAGAAACACTGATAATTTTAGAAGTTTGTACGGTGATGTTATATCACTGCATCAATGCAACCCGGGGCGAGTCACTAGTTATGGATAAACTGCTTTCTTAGTCCACAGAGTACACAGTTAATAGAGAGTTAAAAACTTTTCAAGTCTCCAGATAGCCTTGAGACAGCTTTGCAATAATAAAACAAAAAACAAACGATTTCATAAATATAAAATATAAATATTGGACATCGTCACATACATTACTCTGATCCCAATGTAAGTAGCTAAAGCACTTGTGTTATGGAAAATCAGAAGTTACGACGGTGCCACAAACACCCAGACCTAAGACAACATAGAAAAGTCATGAACTTTTTCTAAATTGACTCAGCCGGGAATCGAACCCAGGACCTCGGAGAGAGGTCATCAAACAAAAAACGAGCTATTTCAATATATTTTTAATTAGTTCGGATTATTAAAAAATTGTTTTTGAAATCGAGACAATAATTAATGAACATGACGCGTTGTTATGCTACGTTATTAATGACGACCGTGGCCATTGTCCTTTCATAACTGGCTTAGAACTCTGCAAATAAGGGTATAATTATTTATTAGGGTTACATAGGAATGACAAGAGTTACCCTCACAATTCATTGCCAATAACGTAAATCAACGCGATTAATAAGCTTGTATTGTGGGGACGAAACGAAACGATGAGAATAATTCATATGAACCTAAATTAAGGAAGCTTTTTACGAGTTTTTGTCCATCGAAATTCAGTGTGGTTGTTATTTGTTTTGGGTGTGATCTTTGTATCGAATAGAAAGAATAATAAATAAATATTGGACGTCATACATTACTCTGCTCCCAATGTAAGTAGCTAAACAACTTGTGTTCTGGAAAATCAGAAGTTAAGAAGGTACCACAAACACCCAGACTCAAGACAACCGAACACCAATGAACTTTTTCTACATCGACTCGACCGGAAATAGAACTTATAAAATAGTTGGTATTGCTGTGTTGCAGTTTAAGGGCCAATGAGCCAGTTTAGCTACAGGAACAAGGGACATAACATCATAGTTACCAATATTGGTTGCACCTTGGCAAAGTAAGGGATAATGAATATTTCCAAAACAGCGCCAATGTTTATGTTCGACACGCATCCAATAAAAGCCACTTAAACTACGGGATTACACTGAGTATAACAACCGTTGCAAGGTGAAACGACTTTATTCACCCTTATATACCTTCCCGCGAACACAACGCTTGCGCGATTCAGAAACGAGCTGCCGTTGCTTACCGCCTATGACATATTATATGAGGATTCAGTTGACAACTTCACTAGCGCGATCCAGGATGACTCGTGACATGTTTTAGTGATATACTATTTTATTGCATACATTTTGTATTTTATTTTATTTTTTATTTTATTTTAAACTTATTTATTATTTTATTAATATTTACATAAAATGTGAGGCTAGTAACAGTTTACGTGCGGTGGTGATTATAAGAGGTGATCCATTTGCCAGTCTGCTAACCTGTTACATAAAAATAAAGTATATAATATATGTAGTAAACAAACTCCTCCCGCTATGACTGTTTGTGAGAGTGAATGAATAAATTCAGATTACCAAACAGATTTTCAGCTATGGTTGGAGCAATTCTTGAGCGAAGTTAAGGTGTATAATTCATTAGGTTCTGCGTAAATTGGCTGAAATATGACGACGTTGAAGATGTCGTATTGTAAGCTTTACTGGCGCCCCGTAAACCAAGAGTTATATTTATTACGATATAAATGTTTTATGTCGACTCTCATTCCACTCGTGCGAAGCCAAGACTGGTTTGTTATATAAATATATAGCAGCGCTTCGAAATATAGATTCTACACAGAATTAACCAGAGAATTAATTACTTGCTCCTTTCCGACATAAATGTAGGTAATAAAATAAACGATAAAATTATCATTTATCGCTGAATATAAATATTTTGATTTGCTGTGTTCCAGTTTCAATTACTCCTGTCTCTGAGGAGAGCTCCGTAAAGCCAAGCGAAGCCATAAACCTCTTGGGTTCTTCCCCTGGGATCGGGTATACTGCGAACATTTATCTTGCCAAAAAAATGACTTGAATGACACTTTGATTTTGATTGAAGATTTCCTAATAGAATTCAGATAGCAACGTATTTATACTATTACAATTTTCATGAACAGGAAGGTTTCCTTATCTGAAAAATAACCATTCACAGCTAGATAAGTTGGTTATATATCTTCAAGTTATTTTGTTATTATTTTTTTAAATAGTTTGGCTAATATGCCAAGCGTTCATTGCCACATATAGAATTTCGCACTGTAAAAAACCATTCCTTAGTTTGACAATGCGTCACAAATTTAGGAACTAAGATGTATATTATGCCTGTATTTACACGGGCTCACTCACCGTTCAAACTCGAATACACCAATGATAAGTATTACTGTCTTGAATATCTGAAAGTCGGTGGTACCCAAATCATAGCATTACCAAAAACCTCGAACGTGAAATTTCTTGATAATCTTTCTATTTCAGTTATTTCTCTATTTAACTTCAGAATCTAAAAGTACTAAGTGCAATAAACATAAAATTGAGTAATCGTATCTAATATCTGTCTACCTTGGTTAACATCACTTAGGGGGAAATGGATGTCGTCGCTTTAGCTCATACCAACAGCCTCGCCAGTAATCTACGTGCAACACTCGAGAGGTCGTCCACACACTTCTATTAAATTGTTAAGCACGCGCCAACTGCTAAAGTGCTTTAAAATGGAGCGCTAGATTTGAGTATTTACTGCAATTCGTATTCAAACATGAGTAAGTACAAATTTGACAAATATTATTCATTTAAACACAAGTTATTTGACGATAGATTTTGTCAGTCCATCTATTCAAACTAGATGTAAACTGTCAACTTTCCTATTCCGATATTTTTGACGATGTTGTTGTTTAGCCTGTAAATTGCCAACGGCTGGGCTAAGGCCTCTTATCCGATAAAAAGATAGAATATTAGTATCATCTTCTACCTCACTGCTCTTGTGCTGGTTGGTAGACTCACATGTTTTAGAATTTCGTTGAAATTATTCAGATGTAGGTTTCCTCACGATGTTTTCCTTCACCACCGAGCACTAGATGAATTATAAACACAAATTAAGCACATGATAATTCAGTGATGAATGTCTTGTTTGAACCCGTTATCAACCGTTAAGATGCCACTCAAACCATTGGGCCATCTCAGCTCTGCTGTTTAAGGTAACATAGTTTATATTGAATTATATTATTTAATTTTAAATGGTTTACTGTTAATGTAAATAAGAATGAATACATTTGATAATAGGATCGTTTAGGTTATAGGTTTTATACATTGTTTAGGTCTAAGATAAAAAACTACTCAACGTCTCTGGCCTACGAGCTTTTGTTTATCTTCAAATCTTGCAACCGTTGTTCACAGGTCTCCTCCAACTGACTGAGCAGAAATTTAGCTAGCATTATGCATGCAGGAGACAATACAAATGTTTTGTGTGTTCAATTGTTTATTCTTTACAGTATGATAGTAATAATAAAAGGTTATTTTTAATGTCACCTTATTATAAATAAATAAATAAAATTAAAGATTTTTTTTCTAAAAGTATATGCAAGTATACAACAACAACCACAACAACAGCAGCCTGCAAATATCCCACTGCTGGCCTAAGGTCTCTTATCCCTTTGAGGGGTTTAGAACATAATCCACCACGCTGTTCTAATGCGGGTTGGTTGGTTGGAGATGTGGCAGAATTTTTACGAAAATGGACACACGCAGGAGCTTGAGATGAATTATAAACATAAATTAAGCACATGAATATTCAGTGGTGCTTGCCTGGGTTTGAACCTGTAATCATCGGTTAAGATGCACGCGTTTTCCAAAAATAAATATTTTATATAAATAGAAAATAAACCGTACTAGCCGGGCTACGTTGAGGTTGATCCTTTAACGATATATAGTCTTCTTCTTTTAATAACATTAAACATATAAAAACTCCATGGTACTTGTTTAGGTTAAATGGATCAAAAATAAAACTTTAAAAAAGACAACATTGCTTGAAATTAGTGTTATAATTCTGAAATCGTCCTCTACCGCTATGATTTAATTTATTTTATATGTATGAAAATATAATAATTTAATTTGCATAGTAATTATTTTTTATTCATTTAGAATTTTATTCATTTTACGTAGAAAATTACGACAATGGAATTATAAAAAATATTCATAAATGAAACATATTTTGAGTCCGATGGATATACAGATAAAAAAAAACAGTTTATCCGAACATATTTTTCGTGACCTCTTTGTTTCAGGCAACGTATTTAAAGCAGGTCACCTCCTAACTTTGAACGTACACCTCACATAGTATCACTAATGAATATTCACCTATTCTAAGGCCCAATGCTCCATGTACGAGTCATGTTATTCCAATTTATGCCGTCCTCTGTCAGATTAAGGCTCGGCTCGCATTCATCGCAATTAAGCCCCTTATAGTATCAAGGTGTGTACCAGCCGGAAAGAATAATCGGGTCAGGGCAAACAATACACGATAATACAGTGAAGTGTATATTGTGTTTGGGGCTTTTTTAATTTTGTTTACTTATTTACTCAAAACAAAATAATGTTCATTACAATATTTATAAATTGTGCCCCCTGAGGGCGTGTCCCTTAATCCAGGCAGGGATTATATGCCTGGATGTTCTGTAGTGTCATCGATTGTAAACAACGTTTATGGAGATAATGTTTTTATTGAATGATTAAAAGTTACCAATTTAATTTTGAACGTATCGCTTGAAATTCATTATAATAATATGAATCAATATCATGTTATTCTAAATACATTTTCAGCCATGTTTCAGGGAGTATTAATTTTATATTGGTACAACCTATTAAGGGTTTTAATTTCAATGTTTTATTTCTTTTTTTTCACGTGTATAACCTTCTTTGTTGATTAAAAATAACATGTGCGTTTTTTTTATATAATCAAAAAATATATGCAATCTTAACTAGTGTTTTAAAGGCGAAAATTATCATAGAAGTTTTGTGTCACGACTTAACTAATCAATATGAAATATTGCATATTATCCCTTATCAGTATATTTTTAGAAAACATAATAAGTTTAAACTATAATATGTATAATACTTATGTTTCAGCTAAGCTATATTCGATTTTAATATGCAAATTTGCTCGCACTAAAATAAGCATCCTTTGTATCCAGATTTTATACCCTATAATACACCATCTAAAACAGCTTAGCGTAACTTAATAATAGTTTAAATAATATGAGGACAGAATGATAGGCATTAAACGATATTCAAGCTTAACGACTATTTAGACACGGTCCACTTAATCCAGCCCTAAATAGATAATTGTTGTGAACTGCAAACTAATAATTATTGGGATCAATTATAGCACTAAGACATGATATTTATAATTTAATCTATAAACCTGTAATTTAATATATATTAACCGAATATATTAACAAAAGTCACTTACCGCTGTATGTGTCCCTATGTATGCTTAGATCTTTAAAATCACGCAACAGATTTTGATGCACTTTTTTTAACGTGTGCGTGTACAACTAGTACAGTCAAGTCGACCAATAATAAATAAAAATTGCCCCAACAATCAAAAGAAAGAAGCGATACGAGCCCCTTGATTGATCCAGTATATTATTGTATAAAAGGTAATTTGTAAAAAACATATTTGTTAAAGTATTCTCGTATTGTTTTTTGATAGATATACTGTAGGGTTTTATTGGCTGATACATGATATAATCGTTAATCGACTTTTAAGTAGTCTAATATTTTTCATTTTATTTAACTTAGGAAGACTCTAAAAAATATGTTGAATACGCAATTATTTTTATTACTTTTTCGTGCATATTCATTTGTTTTAAAATAGTGTTTTGTTTGAAGTCGGTTTTTCTTTTTGTTAAAATTTTTATTTATTTTTTGATTTTAAGTGAAGCTGATGTTGACTAACTATTTTTTTTTAATATGGATAGATTAAGCGTTCCGTTTAAATGAGTCAGTAACTACTTCGAGGACAATTTCAAAGGAAACTTGCGAATAAAGCAAAAATAGACTTTCGAAAATGCGGATTTAATACGTCACGCGGCGTAAACTACAAGGATCGCTCGAAAGAGCTGTAATCGAACTAAGCAAAAAAACTTTGAAAAAGACCAACTATATTTCGTACATCATATGACATCACATCACATACACAAAATTTGATTAAAGATAGTAAGAAATTCTGCCCCATATCGCACCCTAACTGCGAGCCGTATAGGTGTTCCATCACTACATAGTATAAAACAAAGTCGCTTTCTCTGTTCCTATATCTTTAAATCTACGCAACGGATTTTGATGCGGTTTTTTTTCAAAAGATAGTGTGATTCAAGGGGAAGGTTTGTGTATATAATACATGAACAATATAGTAAAGAAACACTGATAATTTTAGAAGTTTGCGATGTGATGTCGTAAATAAACAAATTCTGTAGTATTTTTTGGTATCAGTATTGCACCCGTGCGAAGCCGGGGTGGGTAGCTAGTTGATTAAAATATTCGACTATGATAATTACATAAACATAACCACATTACGGAAGTTGACTCAAATATCCAAATAACCTATAAATAAAAGATTCGACTGAGTATCGCTAACGTGCTCCTCAGAATTGTTCCGTTCCCTTCAGTTCCGTTACTTTGTCATGGATCCTGTGCTCAGAACCTTACCAAACTTTCACCAAATTACCCTTGAAGTATATATTTTATAATAAAAAAAGAATTATCAAAATTCATTAACGTGATTTTCAGTTATTCACCTATTTGTCGCGCATATACATAATGCAAATTTAAGACTTATGTCGTTTTCATATGGATACCATCATCGGAAAAAAATAAAAAAAAAATGGGACCCCACGGGAAGCACTACCTTTCAAACAAAAAAAAAATATCAAAATCGGTCCACCTAGTGAAAAGTTATAAGGTAACAAACATAAAAAAAATACAGACGAATTGATAACCTCCTCCTTTTGGAAGTCGGTATATTTTGTATGGATTTTATTGTATACAAAATAAAATTACATAGGAATCGTAATAAATTATTGTAATATATTGTATTTACACATAGTTAATATATATTAATTAAAAGTTATATATAAAAATCGATTGTTACTCATAGTAAGAGTAAATTGTACGTTTACTATGAGCAACAACGTTAATTTTAGTATCAACATTTATAACAACAAGCGTTATTTTGTTTTAATTTTAATATCAAAATTTGTCGTCGAAACTTGTAGTCCAACTTTTGTATCATAAACAAATTAACAACGTTTAAGGTGGTAAGTTAAAGTTCCAAATAAATGCGTGGTACGGTATTCAAGAACCTCCTTTTTTGAAGTCGGTTACACTGTATCGTTATTAGAAAAATATCATTTTTTAAACGGAAACTATAATATTTATGTATGAATATTTATACATGCGATTTGAGATATTTGGCAGAATTGTACGTGTTTGAAATATACATTGTATATTGTGATTATTATCTGTTTAACTTATGTGAACATCACCATAACAATTCAACAGTAATTATATTACATCACACACGTAATGACAATTTATTCAACATTAATTTAGTCAGAAATGAATATTATATTCATTGAATCATATTAAGAGCCCACTCTGCTATTTCTAAATGATTTTACATGCTTTGTTTTCTACATGACGATTATAATTTAACATGATATTTTCTCCACATACTTGTAGAGTATAATAAATGACTATACAACACAGATACATATATGAGATATATATATGATATATGTATATATAAATGCCTCTTCAAAGAGAGGTATAGGATTGTTTCAAAGTCTAACAATAGTTTGGAGTTGGGAGAATAATTGTCGAGCAGTTTGCGATAGTTATAATAAGTAGTACTACAAACTACTTGCTATTGTATATGGGAGGAACTAAAATAGAGTGACAAAGGCGTATCACGTTTTAGAATCATTTGACAAAGGAGCGGGTTCATACCAAAGATAGAACCAATGATTCTTTATTTATATTTCGGAAAACATCGTAAGGACATTCCGCCTCGTGTATCTTTCAACCCACATTAGTGCTGCATACCTACTGGAAAACATTGTAACTCCATGAAGAGGAAGAGACCCTTACACGTCGGTTGGATAGTTGCAGGTTGACTTTAAATGATATATAATAATGTATATTATATATCATAATATATTATAATAATAGTGTAATTATATATTGTTCATTTATATGTATATAGACATTACCAATTTAGTCAGTACACATGCCACTGTCGCTGTTTCACGACTAAGAGACCAAGTGCATCTCTAAACAAACGAACACACACTGTGAGACACACAAACCTTATGTAACGAAATACATAACAACAACAACAGCCTGTAAATTTCCCATTCCTTCCTTCCACTGCTCGGCTAAGGCCTCCTCTCCCTTTGAGGAGAAGAGGTCATATCACCACACTGTTCCAATGCGGGTTGGTGAAATACACATGTGGCAGAATTTAGATGAGATTAGACACATGCAGGTTTCCTCAGGATGTTTTCCTTTACCGCTGAGCACAAGATGAACTATAAACACAAATTAAGCACATGAATATTCAGTGGTGCTTGCCTGGGTTTGAACCCACAATTATCACCATCTCGGCTTGAAAATACACGGTTTACAACAGACGTCTCACCACTGACAACCTATCGAACGTTACTTACGTTGTGTTTTATTGTCAGTCTGATAAATGATGACGTACACCCCTGTAAAATGAGGTCCTCAATAATAAACAAGGACGAATTTTAAACTGTCAAATCTATGTGCGAAGATAATTACTTACAATCAGAGGCCTCAGATGTTCGACGGTAACGAAGATTAAAAAAAAGAACCTTTTCAATTTTATGATTTTTATCATCCATTTTGTTCTGTTAAGTAACGAACATGAAAAACGTAAAATAAAAAGTCTTGCGTGAATTAAAATGATAATAAGAAAACGAGAGTTGTCTTGTGGCATTGGAACGAAGCTGTCTTTTTTATACACTAGCTGTCGTCCCACAGCTTCGCTTACGTTTAGAGACTTGTCACCGGTATTGGGTACAGGAAGGCTATGCGGGAAAGGAGAGTCCAGGATATTTTTCATCAAATTGGATTCAGTTATTTTGCCGTTAAAAAGTAACAAACAGTTACTTTCAAATTTATATTATTTGCATAGATTGATAATTTTAATTTATTTTATATTATCATATCATACTTTATGGATTGAAAATTGTAGTCGATATTTCTGCATTGTACGCTAAGATTTAAAGATTATATAAGGATATATAGGATAAGGATTAAGGAAGACATTCCTCGTTGACATTCCTGTATATACTTGATAATCCTTTGAACAAAGGCTGGACAGGTTTTACTTAATCATAGACTATTTTACCGTCAAATATTTATATTTAAAGTCCGATTGAGTCTGTATCATCAGGCTCAAGGAAGATAACATCTCAGTTCCAAATATCATAGACGGACAATAGACAATTATAAAAAATAAATTAATTGAAATTGTTTTTTTTAAAAAATACGAATGCGATAGTCTTTTGTCTTTCTTCTCGATACTAAATCTATTTAATAACTTCAGGCAACAATATATTGTTATATATGGCGACACGAAATGTAAATTCATTTGTGCATAACCAATAGTTTTAATATTTATTATGTAGCATTAAATATTTTATTTAAAAATACACATTATTGAATACGTAACTAAATACTACTTGCTTACACTAGCCGCTAATTGGCACTGAAACACAACAAACAGAAGCATTACTGAATGACGGTATTATGATAATATGAATTATGCCAAACATTAATATGCCATGGCGGTTAAATGCTATAAAAGATTATTTTGCTTATGATTTAACTAGCGACAAGCCCTGGCGTCGCACGTTTGCAATGCTTATAATAAATATACTAGATTATATAAGCCGCTATGTCCTGATTTTAAATCTGTTTCAATTACATGCTGTAACAACAACAACAACAAGAACAGCCTGTAAATTCCCACTGCTGAGCTAAAGGCCTCCTCTCCCTTTGAGGAAAAGGTTTTGGAACATATTCCACCACGCTTGGCGCTTTACGTGCTGTAAAGCGCCATATTAATCTATTTTAAATGCGAAATGTGTGTTTATTTACGACATCACTTTTAAAAACACTGAAATTATTAGTGTTTCTCTACTATACTGTGCATGTATTACACATATAAACCTCTTGAATCAATCTATCTATTAAAATAAATCCCATCAAAATCCTTTGTGCAATTTTAGGGATCTTAACATACATAGGAACATACAGCGGTAAGCGACTTTGTTTTATACTTTACCACCACACCACATAAGTCACCTTGGAATCTAAGATGTTAAGTCCCATGGGTCCCTCAGACTGGTTCACTTTACCCTTCAAACTGGAACACAGTAAGGATTGCTGGGTATTATTGATCCAGACGGCGTTGCTAATAGGATTATTTTGATTTTGAACGCTGCGGTGAAGTCAGCCGGTGAACAACAATATAAATGGTACAAAGATCATTTCTATATATACGTGATAATATAATACATACGCGTATACGAGAAATTTTGTAGCGACAGATTTCAATTTTATTATTATTATTTGTTATGGCATTAAATATATTTTTCGACCTACGTGGTCGAGTAGTGTTTATCCCGGTTTTTATGGGAACGCCACTCAGGGGTCCCGGGTTCAAATCCCGACCGAGTCGATATAGAAAAAGTTCATTACTTTTCTATATTGTCTTAGGTCTGGGTTATGTTGACTTAGCTACTTACATTGGGATCAGAGTAAAGTATGTGTTGTTGTTCAATATTATTTTAAATATTAATATTTAATATAAATTATTAAATTCATGCAATACCGCGATTGGTGAGTCGTCAGTTCCAAGTTCAATCCTATAAAACGAACTGGCGACGCATAGCTTGGCTGAAATATTACTTCAGAAATATTTTAATCAATAATCCACATTCACATAAAAACTTCAAAAAGTCTGATAAAAATTTTATAAAACGAGAGAATAATTATATTTCGAATCCAATGAATTATACGAGACCAACATATAAGATGAAATCCGACAAGAAGTATGTGCACTATGCATCCATATAATAGACGCAGATTGAGCATTTACACATCAGAATGGATTGATGAGATGCCGCCACTGCGTTTGATTTAACTAACAACTCTCTATTATCGGATTCCGTGAGTCGAATGACTATGCACTACGTGTACAGAACCAATACCAGGAATCGTCGAGTGTTCTATTTTTGAATAACTCTTAATGTCAAATAAAATTCAGCATTTAAAAATATAAAAAACTCTTTTATGTATTTATTTATTTATTTATTTAAACTTTATTGCACAACTATTTAACAAAAAATAAATTGAGCAAAAGGCGGGCTTAAAGCTATATAGCCTTATCTACCAGCCAACCTTAGCACATGCAAGAAAGAGCGTAACGTAGATGCATAAAGCCATCCTTATATTGAATTACATTACACATACATACATATATATACACATATATATATAATAAATATATACATATAACATACATTTAATAATATACTAATGATAAAGTAACAAAAAGTTAACGATAATACTAAAAGTACAGTGCAATAATAACAGCTTAAATAAAATAAAATGGAACGAAACCTATATGTATGACGTATTAATAAAAATGATACTGGCTGTAAACACAAAGCAAGCACGTCAAAGGTCAAATATTTTCGTTTGATTGAAAGTTTTGAAATTCGAATTATTTATTTTCTTATAATTGTCAAACTATTTGTTAAATTAATATCATGAATCACAAATTGACAAATATAAACTCGCTCAGTTCTTTCGCCGGTTATTCGGGGTATTTTCTTTGAATATAGAGTTAAATTTGACAGTCAATAAATAAGTAAATTGTTATCCATAGTAGTATTAATTGTACTTCTTTGTGCTCAAACTACTGAACTGATTTAGATGATATTTTGTATGATGTTAAAGTCTCAAAAAAAACATAGGCTACG
This sequence comes from Vanessa cardui, assembly GCF_905220365.1. Taxonomy (NCBI): domain Eukaryota; kingdom Metazoa; phylum Arthropoda; class Insecta; order Lepidoptera; family Nymphalidae; genus Vanessa; species Vanessa cardui. Next base: position 2,941,759 of record NC_061130.1, on the reverse strand, counting down.
TCAGTCGTTTCTGTGCTATAGGTAAAGTTTTAAATCTAAGATAAAGTATAAAGGAAATTGACTTGATTATTTCATAAAAAATCCGTTATTTTATTTCCACTGGGTCACTCCAGTTCTATATACTATGCATTACGCGACATAATCAACTTAAACCTAATTAGGAGGGACAAGGATCAGTGCGATATAATCAGATTACATGGAACAACGTCATCATTGTAAAATACATAGTATAAAGTAAATTAATTGTTATGATAATAAGTGTCTTATTATATATTCAATAAAGCTGATTTTAAGGTGCACCTATTAATAAATTATAATATAAACTTATTGGGAGTGTAATTAATTGAAAATAAACTGAAGGAAAGTTTAACTAATGACAGTCCCGACGAAACTGAAATGAATATAAAATATAAATAAAAAAGACTTATTAATAATCAAATAGTATTAGGTTTTTATTGCAACATTATAATCAAGATAAAGTCAATTATTAATAGTTAATATTATATATATTTTAACTCATATTATGCAAGGCGAAAGAAACATACCATACGTCATGTGTATTTATATACTATGTATATACAAACAATCATCTAGACTCACATATATCTAGATAAAATGTAGAAATACTTCTTGTCTTTTAAAAATCGAATTCAATTCGGATAAGTAGTAAACAAAAAACGCTGAGTTTTCATGGAAGGTTAATTTTTTTTTATGGTATAGTTTGGCGGCCGAGCATATGGGCCACCTGATGGAAAGTGGTCACCATCACCCATAAACAATGACGCAGTGAGAAACATTAACTATTCCTTACATCGTCAACGTGCCACCTACCTTGGGAACTAAGATGTTATATCCCTTATGCATGTAGTTACACTGGCTCACTCACCATTTAAGCCGGAACACAACAATACTGCGTACTGCTGTTTGTCAAACAACAGGTTAATTTAATTGATCAATTTTTATGCCATAAAATAAATTTGCAATACTTTATGGCAGATACTTGACCAATTTCGGCGATGTTTAATCCAATTATAAAATAAATAACCTTAATATCACTGCACGTGACAACTATGGTAATAATTAGACCGAAATATTATACTGACAAGGACTATATTTCTTGAAAAAGTATTAGGTAACTACAATATCTCTTCACGCTTCCCGGTCTACGTTCCAACCCTCCATTTTAAATGCCGCGCCCCACCGAGCGGCCACCAGTGTACCCAGTTGATAAAAAATAATTTACCGGGCAAAGCTAATTTAAATTTAGAATAATTATTAATAAACCTTACACGATATTATAATTCGAAATTAACAGTGGAAACACACCAAACGCACTTAAGTAACTAATATTACATAGTTAATATGTAGCTAAATTCGTCTTGAATATATCAATTGAATTTGAGGCTCCGCTGAACATGAAATTTACAACGCACTTACTGCAACAGACGAACTATAATTAATACGAGAGATGAGCCGTGATCAACTTGATGTCTAGAAGACACAGTGAATAATGCAGGATTCTATCTTTACTATTATCCTCACGGAGAAGTCCCTGAAAGGCATTTTTGAGTTAAAAAAATCATAAAAATATTGAAATTACTTCGTTTTCCGTCACGCATTTTTATATTTAGACGATAATTATTGTTTAATTATTAAGAAATATCCAGTGTCTAATGAAATCATTTTTTATGAAACTTGAAAAAAATAGATTTTATTTCAAACTTTTATTTAAAAATTTTTGAAGTTGCATATTTGACAAATTTTGAAAAAAAGCTAAAAAACGTGATAACTCAAAAATGGTTCACTTTTGGATGATGCATATGGAGGTTAAAATTATTGCAAATAACCCCTATCACCTCCTAAAGGATATACGTCGAGTTACCAATAACCCTGTATACCAAGTACTAATAATATATGTCGAGGCATCAAAAATTTTAATTACGATTAATTTATTTTTTTATCGTACATGCTGGCGACGTCAGTATGATGTAGAAGTCATGACAGCCGAAAGTTCATTCAGAGAATATCAAATGTTAAATCTCCTCGTTATATACAACTTTCGTTAGAAATATGGATATATATTATTTGCTGATGAGGCCTTATTAGTTCTAAAAAAAGAAATAGATCAAACATAGGTCTTTTGTCAATTTAAAAAAATATACTTATCATTAATAACAAAGGAAAACTAGGCATCGAATTGTGATATTTAGGCTTCAAAGTGTAGCCATTTATACAAATATGAATATTTAAATGACACTTTGATTTCCAGCAAAAAAAGTTTTATATAACATTGATTTCTTATTGCCGACTGTATGTGATTCTGGAAATTTCAAGAGAAGAAATATTTTCTAAAAATTTCTTCAGCTATAAAAATGAAAAATTGTAAATCTTGTTCTTCTGCACGATCCTCTTCCATTCAAGAATTCTTTCAATTTATATCTCGAAATGTCCACACAATGGCTTGCTTTATTTTTCTATTTCAGTAAATAACAATTTGGTTCAACGAACAGAAATGAAGATACGCCGTTCCTTTACTGTTTGATGTATACATTTCTCGAGGAAATTAGCTTGACTGATTTGATTTTATAATCAAAACATTACAATCATTGGTCGTTCATTTCGTTAATTTTTAACAACCAAGTTTATTTTTCTTGCGTTTTTAGACACATCTATTTTTCAAAATTTAATCTTTAAAGCTTAATGAATAAATATCGCACAACATCACACACATTACTCAGATCCCAACGTAACTTAAAGCACTTGTGGTATGGAAAATCAGAAGTAATGACAGTACCACAAATAATGAGACCCAAGATACCAGAAAATTAATGAACTCCTTCTACATCGACTTGGCCGGGAATCGAAACCGGGACCTCGGAGTACCCTTTAAAACCGATGTTAAAACTCGACCATGATGAGCGATCTCCATAGTCATCATATATTTAGAAGATAATTTTAGTAGCTGCTGTTGTTTGATTACCACTCGATATACACTCTGTATTCAATCGAATCAAAAGTCATTGAAATCCAGTATCTCGTCGACTAAGTTCAACTATTACTGAAATAATGTACGGTTGCATTACAGTAACGCATGGAATGCATAGCGAGCGGATCATAGGCAGATACGAGGCTTCAATTGCCTCGATTCTGTAATAGCGTATGCATACGTAGTCATCAGTAATATATAAGGTTTGAATCCAGAGTCATCAGTTGACGCGGGGTTAAATGTTGTTAGGGTATGAAGTTAGTTACGAATATTTATCATACCTTATGAATGACTTTTTAAAATGAGAACGTGTATGACAGTTCTATAATTAATAAATCTTAATAATTGATTAATTTATGTAATACTAGCGATTAATCTATCTATAAAAAAAACCGCATCAAAATTCGTTGTATAATTTAAAAGATCTAAGCATACATAGGAACAGACAGTGGTAAGCGATTTGTCTCATACTTTTTGTCTATAATACATGTACAGTATCGTAAAGAAACAAGAAAAAATCTGTAGTATGTTTAGTACAAACATTGCACCTGTGCGAAGCCGGGACGGATCGTTAGTATATAATAAATAAAAAACCACGCGAATAGAAATTAAAAAAGAGTGTTGAATTTACTACTCATATATTTCTAAATGAATTGACAATTTGGAAGGTAAGTTAACGGTACATTAGAAATGTTATTTCATATAGAGACCGTTACTATTTATTATTAGTACAGCCCTTACCGAGGCACGCTGTCATCTTGAGACGAGGTATTTCTTAAGTACCAACGGAGTCTGATTCTCTCCAGAGCTAGCACGGTTCGTATTTACATCACAAAGCGAAGTGACGAATCGCGTACTTATTCCTATCCAGTTCACTGGTGACGTAATGGCATTTATGTTATACATCTTACATTAAAGCGCTTTACCAATAAATTGTTTTCAATTTCAGCGCATGAAAATGTGTGTTACTCACAAATTATCGTAAAGAAAAACGCAACATTGAATTGTATTTTTGATCACTTAAGATGACTAGTATTTAAAGCATGTTTTTGAACGGTGTGTTGACAACACAGATTTACTACTAGAGATTAATGCTGCCGTATACTTTTAACTTTGTCGTTTCATATATTTAAATCACTTGTACAAAATATATTGGTAATGAAGGAATATTATTTAATACGAGGTTATACATACAATAAGAAAGCGTGGAATTAATACTTGTTGACTTTCAGGCAGGGTAAATTACATACATATGTATGTAATTGTAATTAAATATTTTTCAATGTTGAAAAAGAGTAACTACTGAGTTTCTTGTCTGTTCTTTTTGGTAGAATCTACTTTCCGAACCGGTGGTAGCTTTACTTATCATAGTTGTTAAATAACGATTCCAAGGTGGTTAGAAAAGCCTACTTAAATAAAGTATATTTTGATTTCTATTTGTGATACGTGGAATATCTGTGAGATAAATTCTGCAGAGCATTTTGGAGATCACACTAGTTGTTGTTGCCCGAGGTGTTTGTAACGATTAGTACTTCGTATTTTTTATGTTATTGGGAGCAAACAAGCACTAAGCTCGATGGAAAGTGATTAGTGACCAGCGCCCGTGGATATCTGTAACACCGGTGAGCTTGCAGGTACGTTGCCAGCCTTTAAAGACTTTGAGGATAGAGATTTACAACTATTTCTTGGAATTCAAATATTTAGTAACTGAAAAATTAATATTTTATGTATTTAAAATAAAATGCATCGGTAATTTTCTTTCATGAAAGATAATCAGATAATCGCGTGTTATTATTAACTGTTTTGTTAAATAAGATAAATTAATATTCTTGGAATAACATATTGAATTATTTTCTTATGTTTGTGTTTACCGGTTTTTTCTTTATCGGATTACTCTGTTTTCCTTCAGACATTATGTAATATGAAATAAATTAAGATTACCGCGATTACCGATTACCGATTACCGAGTATATGTTACTTACTTTAAATCAATATATTGTTTAAGTATTATACATTTAATTTACCTATTTAAAACTAATATTTAAAATATATTCTAAATGCACTTTAATAATTTATGTTACTGTGCATTGAATATAACATCAATAAAAATACTTGGAATAGAAAATAAAATAACATGGTGACTTAACCACAGTAAGTTAATCTCGGAGGCAGTAGGATTAAATTCATAGAGAAGGATGCGACTTGTCTCTACAACCACGTACATACATAAACTACTATTTTATGGTATTACGAGTAATTGAATAAATATTTAATCATATCCGTTTATTCAATGACGTTGGAAAAAAATATTATTGAATAGAACCCACTTGTCTGATAGATATACTGATAGATATACTGTGGGTGACAAGACCTATTAAGTGCCTTTATTATAGTTGATGCGTTCTTAAATTTATGATCAAAATTTGTTCAAAGAAATAAAAACAATTTATATTACAAGAGATTAATAAAAATATAAAATTAATTTAATAAAATAATTGTAATAAAACAATGGAAAAGTTATTAAAATTCCCAATTTATAAGCTCAAGGAAAATAATAAATTATACTTCGAATTGTTTTTTTAAAGTTAACATATTATTCAATTAAAATTTTTATTTACAATACATATTTACAAATTAAGAATGAAATTACAGTTTATTGAAATAAGCTCTTACAAGCACTTATACTTATATATAGTCTACCGAGAAAAAGCGCTGAGAATCTCAGTAGTTACTGTTCATTAATATGCAAACATAATATTATGTTAAGCAAATATAATTCAATTGATAAAATAAACCCAGACAGAAAGTTAATAGGAAAATCTCGCGAAAAACTCACTATATAAAATAATAATATATAGTATAAAATAAAGTCTCTTTTCGTTGTGTATCTGCCCCTGTGTATGCTTTTCTTTAAAACTATGGAACGAATTATGGTGCGATTTCCTTTAAATAGATAAAGTGATTCAATAAGATTTGTGTATACATGCATAACATATAGATAATTATAGATAATATTAATTATTTTTAATAAATACTTTTTTTTGCACTTACCTGGCGAACGCTGGCTGAACCATACGAGATAAATCACAATAATGTAGTACAAAATTATACACCTTAAAAGTTCTTCAAAAAAGTTTGAGATTATATATGTTTATCTCTTAGGGATAACCCACAATAAGTAACTTTTTTTTTTTACTTTTTACGAGAAATAATGGTTTATTTACGAAGTAATTTTAAGCAATACAGCATTATTTCATATCCAATTAAGTTATCTTAAATACATTCTGCATTTAATATAGATCAATGTGACCTATTATATATGTAATTTAAATGATTAGTTTAGATATTCCATATTGAAAGAGGAAACACATATACACAATGGAAACACAAACGTTGTATTGTCGAATGACAAAAAAGCTGTGAACGTTGTACATAAAGGCGTTCTGTAGTATGTTTAGTATCAGTAAAAACCCGTGCGAAGTAGGGGCGGTTCGCTTTTATATCATATAACATTGTATTTTTGGAGTAGTCATGCAAAAAGCTTCATAAAATTTATAACACCTCGCCTTATTGCCTCAACTGGTGACAGGAGGGCTGGTTCATTCTTTGTCCAGAGAAACATAATTGCGTTTCGACGGGGAAATGCTGATAAAATTCTTGCTATTCTACCATTCCACGCGGAATATTTAATACATATATACAATAACTATTTATAATTCATATTTTTATATATTAAGGGGCTTATTGTTAATAATTCTTATGTAAATGAAGTATAAAATATTATATATAGATTTTGCAAGCCTCCCAGTGTTGCTGATGTCCATGGACGGTAGTCACATTCCATCAGAGCCACGTATCACATAAAAAAATGAAAGAAAATAGTAAGTTAAATAAAAACATAGGTTTTAAATAATGTACATTGTATTAATTTACTTTTTCTGACGTTACAGAAGAAAAGTGCGATTACAACTTTTTATATTGTCAAATAAAATATATCAAGAGCTAGTATTGTCCCTAAACAACGCTGTATATCTGTAAAGTACACACTTGAGTTTATTACGCAATAAAGTCACGCTGCTCTTTTCGGCGATTTCATTTTGTTTAGCTTCGAACAATCCGCTATTCCATGAATGCTTAATACTCTACGTCAATTTAGGATTTCAGTGTTTCGTATTGTTAAACTATGAAGTATGTACTCTTGATATTCATTTTAGATACTTTTACACATCAGATATTCTACCGCTAAACAACAGTACTTGATATTGTTGTGTTCCGGTTTGAAGGGTGTGTGAGCCAGTGTAACTACAGGCACATGGGACATAACATCTTAGCTCCCAAGATTAGTGGCGTTGACGATGTAAGGAATAGTTACTATTTCTTACATTGTCATTGTCTATGGGTGATGGTGACCACTTACCATCGGGTGGCCCATACGCTCGTCCGCCAACCTATTCCATAAAAAAACTCATTATACAAATTATAATCAACATGTACATCATAGCTGATGATTGCAGGATCAAACCCTACCAGTTTTCATATGCTTAATTTCAATTTATAATTCTCGTGCTTAGCGGTGAAGGAAAACATCGTGAGGATACCGGCATGGTGTCGAATTTCAACGAAATTGTGCGACATGTGATTCCAAATGTAATATACACCTAACTTTCTCCTCAAAAGGAGAGCAGGCCTTCGTCCAACAGTAAGAAATTTACAGGCCGTATAATTTTTTGTTGTAATTGTATAATTATATTTACACTTTTGCAATTTTTTAATTCTAAAAAAAGAATTTCTTTGATTTTTGAAGACCGTGGGATAAAAAATTTACAATTAAAATAAATAAATTAAAATATTTACTTACTTTCTTCAAGTATCCTATAACAAGCACATTCGAATCATGTTTTATCGAATTATATTAAAAGTAAAGGTTCCGTCGACTCGGCCTATAGATTATATATAGCCTATTAGATGTAGCCCCCAGATTTTGCCGCTAAGAAACGGCAAGATACTCACTCAGTAGTTATTTTTTCAAGATTTCAAATACAAAATTATTTGAGTAAAATAATGAATACTTATTTAATAAAATTGAATAAGTATAATTTATTCTGTATTATACAAATTTAATTATATTAAACAATTATTCGCTACGAGCTCCTTTATTATTCATGGTCTATATAATCTTGTATTTTATACTAATATATTATTTATTTATTAATGTTTATCAAACGAACAAAGTTAAAAAAAAAAGTTAAAAATTAGTTAAAGTCAAAGTCAAAAATCTTTATTCAAAATAGAAGTGATTACACATTCTTATTGATAGTCAAAAAACCAACCACCGGTTCGAAATTTAACACCTCAGACCTGAGAAGAACCGGCGAAAGAAACTCAGCGGTATCAACTTTTTTGTGTTTTTTTTTTCATATCTTGTTACATACACAATATATATTTTTAATAATAATACAAATATATTCTTGTTATTTGAATTAACCCCGGATTTATTGACTTGAAGAAGCTTGCCGGTCGTTTAATTCCGGTGTTCAAATCCCAACAAAAACGAATGAGGCATGTCATGTATTTGCATTGTTTTAATAATTACTCATTTCTTCAGCTCGGTGGTAAAAGATACTTCGCGAACAAACCAGAATCACAGATAAAATTCTTCCATATTTTTCCAATAACCCGTAGTGGAAGAGCGTGGTAGAATTATTTTCACCCTGTCTTGTAACGAAAACAAACCGATACATAAAATAAAATTCAAAATTTCAAATTAAAGGCAAGTTCCACTGAGCAAGTTACAGATAGATACACCTAAATATATATCACGTATTTACTAAAACACTAAAACCATCTTCGGGTTTCCACCATGCCGCCGAGTGGTGAGGCAGCGGGATCGCCCAGGACATGCAACCGCGACCCCACCAGCGGCGATGAGGCGGCTGAATGACAAACATGGAAAGCGCGCCTAGTGCGCGCCTTCCTCCTCATCCTCCATCTGCTCATGTGACAAACTCCGACGAGTCCGCCACTGGAGGCTGCGGCGGAAAAGATGGTAGGCTCCGCCGCTGACTGATGGTGTAAAACACTTGGGAGGCTCGAGTAGCGAGCCCTCCCACTCCCTACTAGCCGACGGCCCCGTCGGCTCTCAGCACTCACGTGGTTCGCCCTGACGCCAACCAGGAACGTATTAGGAGCAGCCTTGCGGCATCCCTCCCGCCAGTCTTAACCGCTCAAGCAGACCCCGTTGCCCAGGGCGCAGCACGAGGAGGTGACTGACATGCACCCCGTGCAATACCTACCTAACCTAACTCATAAGATATTCTACCGCCACACAAAGAACTCAGTAGTACTCACTTGCACTTTCAAACCTAAGTACCACTAAATTGTCATCTCGTAGTCTATGGTGAAAGAAAATTGTGAGAAATCTTGTATATGTCTATTTCATTGAATAATATATTAAAATAATATACAATTGAGAGCAGAGAAAACTAAGTTATATATGAATATAATTTAATTGTTTAACGGAAACACGTTTATGTCTGAGAAGATTGAATATTACGTTTCATAGGAAAGGTTGGTACGCGTGTACTCGTAATTCTCTTTGTGTTATCAAGTATCAAAACTAAGTGTGTCTACAATAATTTTGTATACACTTGAACATTAACAATCAAACAAGATTTAGACGACGAAATCAGTTTTGATACTAGTATACCTACTGTTTTGTTAGTTTTGATACGAGTAAGAAATTATTCTACCAGTTATTCTACCGCCAAATAACAGTACTCAGTATTGTTGGGTTCCGGTTTTAAGGGTGAGTGAGCCAGTGTAACTACAGGCACAAGCGACATAACATCTTAGTTCCCAAGGTTGGTGGCCCATTGACGATGTAAGGAATAGTTAATATTTCTTACAGCTTCATTGTCTATGGGTGATGGTGACTACTTACCATCAGGTGGGCCATATGCTCGTCCGCCAACCTATACCTTAAAAAAAATCTATTTTAGAATAAATAAGCTAACATATAAAACATTAGATTCTCTTCTGTTTTTTTATAGTTTTATTAATAGAAGATATTAATAAAAATATATCGTTAGTAAAAGTAAGATAGGTAATGTAAAACATATATTTCTATACATTTATTTCTTGCTTAAATTTTCCATAGCGACATCTTGTACCTATATTTATAGCGCAAAAAACATTTTTTTCCAAGTGATTTTGGGACGATAGCTACACATATAAGATCGTTTATGCTCATTTTGGAGAAGTTCAGCCTTAGATGAGCAGAAAATTAAAGGGTACTTGATTACAGTTTACTAAATTATTACGGTTCAATAAATAAGTTTATATAGCGGAAAAAAGTTTCTGGCCACGTAGAGAGCTATGGCTGTATATGAAAAAAAAAAAAACAAAAATGTATATCGTACGAACAGATATCTAAAGTTTATAATGAAATCAAATCAAAATAAAACCCGTCATAAGTTTTGAAATATGTAAAAATCTATTAAATAAACGTGAAGAACACCCACTAGTTTAATTAATAAACGTAGACCGGGTGAATAAAGTTTATTGTAAATAAAACCCAAAATCTGCGAAGCTTACTGGCATCCATTATAGAGTTACCTCTCTTAGTAAGTAAGTACTAACAGTTAAGTTTTAAATCGATGCGATTAAATTAGGCATTACGCGGTAGTTACAATCGACTTATGTACTTATTTTGTTAACATCCTGATATTGTTATTTAGATACAAGTGTGTGTGTGCGTGCTCTATTGAACACATTCATATATTCATTTTAAAGAATAGTTTGGTTGGCATAAAGTGGTTATCAATTACAGCTGGAAGACATTAATGCATTTAAAAATATTACAAATTCATTACATCGCCAATTCGCTGCTAACTTTGGAAAATAGAACGTTGTGTCTCTTGTATGTTTGGCGGTAGAATATCTGATGGTGGGTGTACCTAGACGTGCTTGTACAATGCCCTATCACTGAATGTGCTATACTGTATATACCTATTTCATATATTATTTATTTGTCTTAATATTTTATATTAGATTTTTCTTTTCACTGTAACTACAATTGAACCAAATTTATTTCAGACTTAATCATTTAATTTACATAATGAACACCTAATTTAATTACAGTAAGTGTATTTTGTATTTTGTCGGTTGTTTCTTATGATTACACTTTTTATTACTATAAAAAAGCTACATAGTACGCGAGCTTAGTCAAATCATACCATGAAGAATTTTTGTAGGATCACAAAATTTAAAACAACAACATGGAACATGGTGGAATACACATGTTGCAGAATTTCTTTGAAATGAGACACATGTAGGTTTCCTCACGATGTTTTCCTTGACCGCCGAGCACGAGAGGAATTATAAACACAAATTAAGCATATGAATATTCAGAGGTCCTGGGTTTAAACCCGGGATCATTGGTTAAGATGCACGCGTTCTAACCACTGGGCCATCTCGACTCTTTTTCACATGATTACTCGTACATTATTTGATTTAATTAAACTTGATAAACGTTTCCATCAGAAGAAACACAGAACAGTAAACACATCGGAAAAGTTACGCCACTATACACCTGCAGTTAGAGAGTGTTTAGTGCAACAAAATGTTAATAGCGATAATCTGGTTCACGCTAAAATGAACCATCGGTTGCGAAAATAGATGTCAGAATTGCAAATCAAATGACATTTACATAACCATGCTAAGAGTACACGATGCACATAATTATTTCGTGATGGAGTTTGACAAGAGTGCGGTTTACAACACGAGTCAAACGTTTTAAACAATAGTGTTATTTGAACGACTTTACCATTCGAGCAAAAGGTATTCTCGTATCATATGGAACTAGCCTTAAATTAAAAAAAAAATGGGAGTTGGGACGTACATCATATGTGTAACATTGGTTACTGGGAGAATTTATTACTTAGAAAATTCATAAAAATATGGGGTAATATATTTTACTTTTTAGTACCAGGTTTAGTATAGTAGATAGCTTATTATGTGGGTACATCTAACATATATTACCGCCAAGCAACAACAACACAACGATTTTGTTAAGAATTGGTAGTATTGATTCCTGACCACTTGGACTCTTATTGTCAAATAACACAAGTGATTAAGCTTTAAAGAAGGGGTAAATAGGCATATTAGTAATTCTTTAATAAATTTGGTTCATTACTAGCATTCTTAAAAACTAAACAGGGAGTACATACTATAGGCATGACAGACGTTACATCTTATTATACAAAGTTGATAGCGATGATGATTTTAATAAAGATCATTTTTGGTTGAAGTGTCGGTGTCCATGGCAGTTGTACCCATTTAAAATCAAGTGGAACATCTGTCTGTTATATTATATATTTAGAATAAGAGCGTTCGTATAATACAAACTCACACAAAGTAAAGATTAAATGAAAACCAGTAGTAGTATTCTGGAGGTCAACTAAACCTTTTTTCAAGGTCAATGTCAGAATACATTTTGTTCTGGAATATTCTAGAACAGTCATCGAAATTGTGTTCGTAATAATAATACATTTAATCGTGCACAATCCGCGTCACTGTATTACTCCAACACTTCAAAAGCAACTGGAGCTTGAGAGAAAATAAATATTTAATAATACGCGCGGCTACAAATCCGCTTCGAGAATTTGGTTATGAAAAACTTTCCCTAACTGTTATTTCGATTCGGAACGATTTCGACTTGAACGCTATTTGTTTAGCGAGAGTTTTGATTTTCTTATCGAAGTTAAACGATATAAATTTCAGTGCGAAAACTGATTTCATTACAAAATAGCATTACGGTATTAAAATTCGGGAATCACTTCATTAAGGATTTTATGACTGAGTTCACTTTATTTCGTAACGTTCTACTTTTTTTATTATTATTGTTTTAATTATCCCTTGGGATACATATTTTATAATAACTTTTTTTTAAAAGACCTGCAGATAGGCCAATGGATAAATCGAAACGAATCTATTTGTTATTTCGTCAGTACACTAATCTTCGGAACTAAAATGCTGTCTGTATTATTTGTCAGTATGGACATTTAGCTAGTTTAGTTAGTTTTTCAATTAATAGATGTTATATTTAACAAGCTGTGCTCGCGACTTCCTGCGCATTTGAATTTGATAAAAAATATTGTTGCAACCTCAGTTACTCCGTAGCACATTAGCTGTCTGCTAGTGAAAGTCCCTTTAAAAATTGTCCCGTCCGTTCCAGTAATTAGCCGGAACAAACCCATAGCGAGACACATTTGACAAAATTTGACAAAAAATTTGGAATATGTACCGTGTACATACATATTATGAAATTAGTAAAAAGCGATTATTTTAAAATTACAAACAAATAAAATATTATTATATGTATTAATGGACACATATTAGAACATTATTAAAATAGCATTATGGACATGCAAATTATTAGTATACCATCAACAAACGGTGCTTAATGATGCAATGGGGAAGCACAAAGGAATTTACGTAATGAGAGGACGAAAGCTCGATGCGTTGCAAATTACTTATCGCCATTCCCGATTAATGTTACGCCACGCGGAACAGAATACATCGCCGTGACCTGCATGAGCTCTGTATACTTGGTGACATGTTTGGGCTTAAGTATAGTACGACACAACTTAGATGTAGCATCGGAGAATCTAATAAAACCGATTTCCAAAACCAATAAAAACAGCTCCCTATCTCGCCATTTGACGCTATTTTCGGTAAAGATTCTCCCGTCAGTTCATCCCGAGATAGCATAAGTGCATGTAAATTTACGTGTCAAATTGAATAATATATTGGCTATATGATATTACAAGTTGATATTACCTTTCTGCAAATATCATATTCACATAACAAATAAATATTGACAATTTGGAATAGCGTACTCAATTCGGATGTGATCGGTTTTACGAATTTTGCCGATGCTACATCTAAGTTGTGTCGTACTACAATTAATTCAAGAGAAATACCATTCGGAGGGATTTGTGCGTCAGACATCTTTGTATATGTTGTAAGTAACCGAGTTCACGCACAGTCTATAATAATAATTTCGTGCAGTTCCACGAGAAATCCAAGCTATATCTAAAATTATATATCGTTTGACACAAAATGATTCTTGTGGTCAATGATATTCGCAGAATTTATACAATTGGATATTTCGTCGTCGACATGACAGTTCATTGGGCGGCCATGTTTGACGTTTACGGGTGCGTTCAGAAAGTGTCTCCCTAATAATAATTTTGTACATCGGTACGGTCTATGGGAACTCATCCATAGTCATTATCATTACATAGTATAAAACAAAGTCGTTTACCTATGTCTGTCACTAAGTTTACTTAAAAAAAAAAATAGATAGAGTGATTCGAGAGGAAGTTTTTTGTATGTAATACATAGGCAATATAGTAAAATACTGATAGTTTTATATGTATCTAATGTGATGTCGTAAATAAACAAATTCTGTGGAATATTTTGTATTGAACGTGTAAACGTTTATGGAAAACTTATATTTTATTTTTTCTTTTTTTTATGACATAGGTGGCAAACGAGCAGGATGCTCACCTGATGGAAAGTGACTACCACCGCCCATGGACATCTGCAACACCAGGGGGCTTGCAGGTGCGTTGCCGGCCTTTAAGAAAGGAGTACACTCATTTCTTGAAAGTTTCCATGTCGTATCGGTTCGGAAAAACCGCCGGCGAAAGCTGTTTCCACAAAGTTGTTGTGCGAGGCAGAAAATGTCTAAGAAATCGCATTGTTGTGGATTTTCGGGCATCAAGGTGGTGATATGAGAAGTAAAGGATAAACTATTTTATTTTTAAGCGTTTCTATCTAGCAATATTATATTACCCTTTCCGGCTTAGAATGTCGAAAATGTAACTTGAACCCTTTAGCACTCTGGAATAATGAAATAATCTACAAGTATTTTTTTAGAATCAAATCATTAGCTACGTATTTCTTTTATTACTTCTATGTACAAACAAACAACACACGTATGTATATAAGATGTACTTAGTAATAACTACATAATACTTTTCTACTTCGCGTTCTATTTTTGAATTCACCAATAAATTTTGACACATAATATAAGGATTGATAACCCTACCCATGCTAGGGATTTGAAGTTGATTTAAAAAGGGAATTCGTTTTTTTTTTTTTTTAATTTAAAAACAGATTATACGAAAAACTATTTACTGAGTTAACGTTATAATTATGTTTCTAGGAATCTACAAATCGAACGCAGCTTTAAATTTAGTTAAATCTATGAAAATAACAATTTAAAAAATACTTTTGTAAATTATTATTTGAATTGAGGAATATTTGGTATTGATATGCGATTTTTTTTAAATTGAAAATTATGGTATAGTTTTTATTTTGAGTTTCGAGCATAGTTATGTACTCGTTGACCGCGTTGCTCGTTCCCTACTTTTAAGTCCCTTTCATTAATCATTATACCCTCATTAACGTAAATTGCGGAAGTATTAGGCAAAACATTGCAATTTATTGAATGGCTAGGAACTAGCTGAACTGGATCCTTTAGTGAAGTAGTAAAGTAACAGCCTGTGAATTTCTCACTGCCGGGATAAGGGCTCCTCTTCCATTAAGCAGAGGATTTGGAACATATTCCACCACACTGTTCCAATGCGGGTTGATGGAATGCACATGTGGCAGAAATTCGATGAAATTAGACACATGCAGGTTTCCTCACGATGTTTTCCTTCACCGCCTAGCACGAGATGAATTATAAGTGGGTAATTTACAGGCTGTTACTTTACTCTACTCTCCTTAATGGAAGAGGAGACCTTATCCCAGCAGTGGGAAATTTACAAGCTATTACTTTTTACTTTACTATTACAATATTTGTTTATAACCAGATTTATGAGCTGAAATCTTTTACAGCTCGCAATCATAGCTTGACTTACGTCCATTGTTAAAAACCGCTAAATAAGATATTTTATGCTGATAGCATTTTATCAACAACAATATTGAAGCAACTCGTCATTTTAATCACGTTTTAATTACATTGCTCAAATATCTCTTGAGTTCGTTAAATTTTATGAATACAGGTCTTGTGCTATGTCTACAAAAATATAATATGGAGCTTACTTCTGCCGATTAAAAGACAAAAACGTCGTAAGAATCATACTAGTAGCTTACAGGAAAAATATTAAAATATGATTTTTTGTTTTGAATTTATAGAGAAATAGAAAAGGTCAAACTAATAGTAATAATAAATATTAACCATAAAATAAAGATATAAATTTTTATGTTTTTCTTTGTGCTTGAAGTCTTACTGACTGTATAATCAGGATCTTGAAAATTCAATACGTATTTTGTTCAATTGCAAAAACATTGATAGGTGAATGGTATCTAACCAATCTACTGAGTTTTTTATCGGCTTTTCTCGGTTGAATCTGCATTCCGAACTACTGATAGCTTTAAGTTTAATAGTACTGCAAAATGACAACTGAAAAGTCAACTCGAATATATTTAGATATTGGAACAGAGAGACTGTTCCAATATCTAAATAAATATAAAGGTCTTACCACATAAATGCCACTACATTTATTAAAGTTAACTAATAATGACGACCTCTGCGGTCGAGTGGCGTGTACACCGGTTTTCATGGGTACGCCACTCTGAGGTCCCGGGTTCGATTGCCGGCCGAGTCGATGTAGAAGGTTTACTTGTTTTCTATGTCGCCTTGGGCCAGAACCAAGGTCCAAACACCGAGGTGTTTGTGGTGCCGTCGTTACTTCTGATTTTTCCTATCACAAGTGCTTTGGCTACTTACATTGGGATCAGAGTAATGTATGTGATGTTGTCTCATATTTATTTTATTATATTTATAACTAGCTATACCCGCCCGCTTCGCTGGGCATTAGTTGTAGAAAAATAAATTTTTAATTTTTCATTTTGTAATTAATTACTGATACAGTGTACAAATAATCAAGAAACATGCGAGATCCAATCAAATACTTAAAAATTATTTAATTTAATATTCGTCAATGATGTTCTCGATAGGCTGCAGATTGGTCATAACACCCATAAATTTATCTGTCAAGATCACATCTTCTTTTTTTTAATCCGGAAACAGATGTGATTTATGAGAATGTTTTTGTTGGTGTAATTTCGATGTAAAGTAGGTACGATGAACATTTTAATTAAATTTCTATAATCTGTAAAAGTTTGAATCACACCAAAACGTCCTCTTTTATTTGGTTCTATCAAATATCGATGTTATTACATTTACAACCTTGTCAATACTTTCGAACGTACGTCAAAGCATCCTGATCATATTCGTGCATATTTTTTGGACTTCCACTGCTTCCACCAGCTACTTTATCATTCGATATTGTATCTCGTAAAGAGTAAGGAATAAGTACATAAGAGGAAGTTTGAAAGTGACACCGATAGCCGAGAAGTTGTTTGGAAGGCGGCTATCATGGTATGGGCATGTAATGCGGAGGAATGAGCAACATATTGTGAGAAAAGCCTTGAGTATGGATGTGGACGGATATAGAGGTAGAGGACGACAAAGGAAACGATGGATGGATTGTGTGAAAGAGGATATGGTTAGAAAGAATGTTACTTGTGAGATGACGTCTGACAGAGAAGTATGGAAGGAGAAGACATGCTGCGCCGACCCCAAATAATATTGGGATGATGGGATGGCAGGAGGATGATGAGAATGATGATAGTATCTCGTAAATAAATGAACTCCTTGGTTCGAAGTTTTGATTGGTTGCATCGAATGTAGTTTAATCGTTCGTTCTCGACCATGATTACATGTCAACAATGAATTATTAAAATAGTTAACGATATTTCAGAATATGGTTAGATTAATTATCTCTAATCATTATACGATACGCATAAAAATCCTTATAACTAACTTTTCGATGACCCAGAGCCTGTCGTGAGAATATTTTGATACAGTCCAAGATGATGTCCACCTTCTGCTCGCATGAACATAATTGGATAATCGTAATAATTGTCATACGATTGATATGTTTCAGCTACACCTTGATTGTTTTTGTGTCACTTAGTGATAACAATACCTCGCTTGTAATTTCTGTACCGACAATTACCTACAGCTGTGATTTCAGGAGCTATGGGAGCTTTAATACGCCTTTTATGCTCTGCGTTCTATCAATGACTTTGAATGATTTGTTGTTTCACTTTCTAGAGCAGTTTTAAAATCTTTAACTAAACAATAATTTTTATAAAGCATAATCCTAAATTTAGCGATGATTTCTCGATTAGTTGTGGTACTGAACATGCATGGAAGATCAATCTTTTTCTACGTTGTCCGTGAAATAAATGTCCAGAAACTTGGGATTTTATTTAGATACTGAAAGAAGTGAACCAATCATATGATACACTTTAAACGCAGACGCGAAATTATGGTATTGTACAATATTTGTAGCTCCAAATGATGTCATTTGAAAGCATGAATTGTAATTTCTAATATACTGAAGTAAATATTTAGACTTCTTAATAGTTCCCGTAACGTAGGTAAGAAGAGGTTCTGGTGGTTCAACCAGTTGTGGTAAATACATTTTGCCAGTGGAGTAGCACATACCAGCGAATGATCACATCGGGATTTATGTTGTTATCATAACCTATATAGTAATTGAGGGCTGTTTTATTGATATTGGTTCTAGTTCTTGACTTAGTCTATCTTAATCGTTGATCATCCAGTCGTTGGGCTCGCTCGTCAGGTTTTTCAGTATCTCTTGATGAAGATCCTTGTTCGAAGATCTGGAACTTGATCATTTCGTTGACTAACTGTTTTGGCAGCTCTTGTGCTTGTGTTTTTTCCGTAGCTATTCAAGTGGTAGTGCCACGCTGTATACCTTCGGGTTACAGCCGAATGGGCCGGCACGCCCGGGGAAGTACCACTCTCTCACTTAAAATCGGCGTAAAGTGGTGGCTATGCTACCGCGTTTCGTCCGGTAAGTGAGAGTTCCGGAGGCCCAATCCCCCTCCCCCCCAAAACTTGATGGTTGTGCAGAATTTGGTTAAATTACCCCAGGAGGGTACCATCAGCGACAGCGGTGGAGAATCCCTCTCTGGGCATCCATGCTCAGGACGTACACCGCCTGAGCAGGGATGCCCAGGCTGCCCTCCGAATTCTGGGGGGGGCAATTTTGCGCTCGCCACTGTTCGGGGCAAGCGGAGCAGGCATCATAAGGCAACCCCTACCACCCTCGCTGTGGACTTCTGCAACATAAGGGGACTCAACTCCAACCTCAACGCCGTTCACTACCATCTGGAAACGGCGAAGCCGGCCTTGCTCTTTCTAACCGAGACCCAGATATCTTCTCCTGCCGATACGACTTTTCTCTCGTACCCTGGGTACAAATTGGAACATTCTTTTATACCACGAGCTGGGGTATGCGTTTACGTCAGAGATGATATCTGTTCTCGACGCCTCGGCAGCCTTGAAGGACAGGACCTATCGATTATCTGGCTACGTGTAGACTGCGATGATCATCCGCGAATCTATGCGTGCCTTTATAGGTCCCATAGCGGTAATGCCGAAACCGACCGACTGATTGAGCACGTCCAATTTGCTACAGATTCCGTGCTGCAGCAGATTCCATCCGCAGAGATCATTATTCTGGGTGACTTTAATGCTCACCAGAATGGCTCGGCTCACGCACCACCGATCATGCGGGTAGATCTGTTCTGGACTTCGCTCTAGCATATGATCTGACACAACTGGTCAACTCGCCAACGCGAATACCGGATGTGGAGGATCATACACCTTCCCTGTTGGACCTTCTGCTGACTTCGCATCCGGATGGCTATCAGGTTATCGTCGATCCCCCTCTGGGCTCGTCTGACCACTGTCTCGTCCGGAGTACAGTGCCGGTTGTGCGGTACTCACGGCCTCGCTTTGTTGGGTGCCGCCGAGTATGGCACTACAAGTCAGCAGATTGGGATGGGATGCGGTCTTTTTTTGCATCGTACCCATGGGGGCAGATTTGTTTCTCGCCGGATGATCCGAACGCTGCTGCTGACTCTGTTGCCGATGTGGTGCTTCAGGGTATGGAACTATTCATTCCTTACTCTGCAGTACCCATCGGTGGCAAGTCCCAGCCTTGGTTTGGTCGTTTCTGCAAAACGGCATCACGCCGAAAGTGGGAACGCTATCAAACCTGGGCTAATGCATCTGCGTCTCGTGATGTAAATACCAGCGCATTCAAAAAGGAATATAACTCTGCCTCTAGGTCCCTCAAAAACGTGATTGCTAGGGCGAAGACGGAGTACATTGGCAGAATTGGCGAGAGACTGGTGCGTCTCCCTTCAGGAACACGAGCGTTCTGGTCTCTCGCTAAGGCTGTCTTAGGGAATTTCTGTCAGCCCTCTTTTCCATCTCTGCACAGGGACGGTGAGTCATTGGCCCATAC
Source organism: Vanessa cardui (assembly GCF_905220365.1). Lineage (NCBI taxonomy): Eukaryota > Metazoa > Arthropoda > Insecta > Lepidoptera > Nymphalidae > Vanessa > Vanessa cardui. Next base: position 2,921,347 of record NC_061130.1, on the reverse strand, counting down.
CGCGAAAGAGAAAGCTGATCTTTTAGGCTCTCTCTTCGCGTCGAACTCGACTCTGGATGACCAAGGAAAATCTCCACCAACAATTCCGCGGTGTGATACCACGATGCCGGAAGTTAAATTCCGGCAAAGTGCAGTTCGTAAAGCACTTCTTTCCTTGGACATTCATAAGTCGAGCGGACCCGATGGTATCCCTCCAATCGTGCTACGGACATGTGCTCCCGAGTTGGCACCGGTCTTAACGCGTCTTTTCCGGCAATCCTACACATTAGGCGTCGTCCCGAATTCCTGGAAGACAGCTTTGGTGCATCCGATCCCTAAAAAAGGCAACCGCTCAGACCCGTCCAATTATAGGCCTATAGCCATCACCTCCTTGCTCTCCAAGATAATGGAGTCCCTTATTAACTGCCAGCTCCTGCGGTACCTAGAGGAGAATCAGCTGATTAGTGACCGCCAGTACGGTTTCCGTCGGGGTCGCTCAGCCGGTGATCTTCTAGTTTACCTTACTCATAGGTGGGCTGAAGCAGTTGAGAGCAAGGGGGAGGCATTAGCAGCCAGCTTGGACATAGCGAAGGCCTTCGATCGCGTATGGCACAAAGCGCTTCTTTCGAAGCTTCCTTCCTATGGGCTTCCCGGGAAATTATGCAATTGGATTACCAGCTTTTTGGCAGATCGGAGCATCAAGGTCGTTGTCGACGGTGCATGCTCTGACTTAAAATTCGTCAATGCTGGTGTTCCACAAGGCTGCGTTCTATCACCCACTCTGTTTCTTCTGCATATCAATGATTTGTTGCAAATCGGGAACATTCATTGCTATGCAGACGACAGTACCGTTGACACCTTATACACCGGCCGTGCTAATATTTCTCGGGAAAACGTCGAAGAGAACCGGAACAAACTTGTGTCTGAAATCGAGTCTTCATTAAACGAAGTCTCGAATTGGGGCCGGCTAAATCTAGTCCATTTCAACCCCAAAAAGACGCAAGTTTGCGCGTTAACCGCTAAAAAAACACCATTTGTCGTATCTCCACGATTTGAGAACATTCCGATAGCCGCTACAGGTAGTATCGGAATACTTGGCGTTGATATTTCGAGCCTCGTTCAGTTCCGCGGTCAATTGGAAGGCAAAGCCAAATTGGCTTCAAAAAAGCTGGGCGTGCTCAGCAAGGCGAGACAGTATTTCACGTCGGCCCATCGCCTAAAACTTTACAAGGCGCAAATTCGGCCTCACATGGAGTACTGCTCTCACCTCTGGGCGGGTGCTCCCCAGTACCAGCTCCTTCCATTTGACCGCATCCAACGTAGAGCGGCTCGAGTTATCGACGATCAAGCCCTTTCCGATCTCCTTGATCCTTTGGCTTTGCGTAGAGATGTCGGATCACTCTGCATCTTCTACCGAATTTTCCACGGGGAATGTTCCGAGGAATTGTTCGGATTAATCCCGGCTGCTGAATTTCACCTTCGGACATCTCGTCAAAATTCTAAGTTTCACCCGCACCATCTTGATGTCCGAAAATCCACAACAGCGCGATTTCTTAGACATTTTCTGCCTCGCACAACCACTTTGTGGAACCAGCTTTCGCCGGCGGTTTTTCCGAACCGATACGACATGGGAACCTTCAAGAAAAGAGCCTACTCCTTTCTCAAAGGCCGGCAACGCACCTGCAAGCCCCCGGGTGTTGCAGATGTCCATGGGCGGTGGTAGTCACTTTCCATCAGGTGAGCCTCCTGCTCGTTTGCCACCTATGCCATAAAAAAAAAAAAAAAGCTCTTTTGGAGGACGCTGCGCATATATTGTTGATATTCCGATCTTCTGTTTCTTCAATGGCATGGTGGTTTCTATTTATATAAATAAGTTGCTTTTTTGGTTATTTGTCTTACGTTTAAATTTTATACTAAAGATTCATTGTTATTGGAGTTATGAGTATTCTTACCAATTATGATTATTGTTTATTTTCTTATAACCAAAACAGGTAATCACTTCTTCCCGTATATGTATGTAATATATAATTATCTGATTTTAAAATGATAATTAATGTTGTTGTGATTATTTTATGTTTATTGGCATATGACAGAAATTAAGTTAGTTGTTATGCTTTTTGAATAGATTTTCATTTTTTATTTCATATTTTATAATTATCGGTGGATCGATATAGAAGTGCATTGTGATACACGTAAGGGCCATCTGTTGGTTATTTTTAATGATACGGATGAAAAAATGACTTTCTCCATAAAACAATGGATAAACATACCAATTTTCATAATGATCCATCAAATTGTTTCTGAGTTTATCGATGACACACATACAAACACATCCTTTTGGCTATCTATATATACTTTTGTATGTATAGATAGCCTATGATTTGCGCTAGTACATGTTTATCCTGTATACCAATTTTTATAAAAATTATGTCCGTCAATCGTAAAAAGAACACTTATGACGAATTACGACAAAAAATTAGTCTACAGACAGACTCTAGAGATTTATATAATAGTATAGCTTTAGTACTCACGTGCGATAGCTTTATTATTAGCGTATTTTACGAATAACTTTGGAGTTTCTATACCGATTTCTATGATTATTTTTTTATGGAATAGTTAATGCTATTAAATTTTTTAATTTGGGATGATTGAGAGTGTTATAAATGTAAGAATAGACAAATATTATCAGAAAGCTTCGAACTACCAAGCTATTGGGAGTGACACGTGTTATTGCGAGTCAACCATAAAAGATAAACATAGACTGTCATGGGATATTTTTTATATAATTTTAAAGAGAACATTTCGGTAATACATGATATCTGTGTTGCTTTAACCATTGAGGCCAAACACGCGACGGAAGCTTAAAATATGGAGTAACTTATCCCGTTTTCCCAACATTTCCCTTCATTGCTCTGCTTCTATTGATTGTAGCGTGATGAAAAGTATACTATAACCAGCTCAGGAGTATGAAAAATAATTGTACCAAGTTTCGTTAAAATCCGTCGAGTAGTTTTTGTTTCTATAACCGTTATACGGACAGACAGACAGACAGACAAAAATTTTACTGATTGCATTTTTGGCATCAGTATCGACCCCTGATCACCCCCTGATAGTTATTTTGGAAAAATATTTCATGTACAGAATTGACTTCCCTACAGATTTATTATAAGTATAGATAAAGTGTAGAAGAAACATATCTAATTAAAGTCGTAATACTTGAAGCACATTAAAAGAAATTAAATTTCGAAAGTAATAAAGTTACAATCTGAACTACAAACAGTAATTACAACGTACATCGCTGTATTCATTGTTATAGTATTTTTATTCTCAGGTCTCGTCTTCGCCAGACCGTTAAATTGTGTTTACTCTTAAGCTGTATAAATGCAGACGCGGCTCGCCACAGCTCTCGCTTGTCGAGAACCTTCGCAAAAAACACTTCTAAAGGAAATTAAAAAAGCAGAAAACGTATGCGCGTATATTAGCATCGGTTGTTCATTTAACGGTGAATCTATAAATAGTATAAAACAAAGAAGCTTTCTGTTTCTGTCTGCATATCCGCTAACTTATTATCAACATCTCAACGGATTTTTATGCAGTGTTTGTTTATACGAAAAACTGGGAGTACATAGTACTTATAATTCGTTAATATTTTGTACATAATGCCTCAATTTTGGATCACTGGTCAAACCTTAGGAGATACTCTTCTCTCTTCTCTATATTTTAGAAAATTCATATTTATGATTTGGAGCGATTTTCATGAGTGATCTCATAATTCAAACTCATATGTACATGTTATACATTATCATGATATTCTTTAGTATTGTAAAGTTGAACTCAGATGTAAATACTAAATATGTACAATAATAAAATATTCATAAAATTTTATTGTCAATCAAATGTCATATTAACAATATATTTTTACACAGTTGGCACAAAGTAAGAAAGTAAGCAAAGTCATTACTTATATTTAATAACAAATATTCAAATAAGGCCTTAATATATGTAAACAATCCAGTATGTTTTCTTTCAGTGGGCGTCAAGTCATGTCCAAAGTTGCTTTAGACGTTCTTACCTTCATACAGTTACAATAATTTTTGATGTACAACATTTTTTTTATTTTTTTTTTATTATATAGGTTTGCGGACGAGCATATGGGCCACGTGATGGTAAGTGGTCACCATCGCCCAATGACAATGACAATGACGCTGTAAGAAATATAAGTATTCCTTACATCGTCAATGTGCCACCAACTAAGATGTTATGTCCCTTGTGCCCGCGTTTACACTGGCTCACTCACCCTTCAGACCGGAACACAACAATACTGAGTATTGTTAATTAGCTGTAGAATAATTATAAAATAATAAAACTTTAAGATTGAAAAACAAAATATAAATATCTCGGCAATTAGCAGCTTTTCTAGTGTATGCATTTATTATACAAATGAACATTCCTCATTATTTTCAATGTTTTTGTTGAAAACCACATTAAAACGTGCAGAGTGTAGCTGTATACTGTGGCGAGATAATTATCTGCTATTGTGGTTTTTGATTGTAAAAACATAACTTTATTTGGAACATGTTACGTAACTTCCCTTCCCTTTGAGGAGAAGGTTTGAAATATATTCGACCGCGCTGATCCAATGCGGGTTGGTGGAACACACATGTGGCAGAATTTTAATGAAATAAGATACACGCAGGTTTCCTCATGATGTTTTCCTTCACTGCCGAGCACGAGATGAATTATAAAAACAAATTAAGCACAAGAATATTCAATGGTGCTTGCCTGGGTTTGATACGGATAAGATTCTAGTCCTGTTGAATCTATATTTTAATACTGCGATAGCTTTAATTTCAATATAACTATGTATGTATAATAGTAAAAAGTAAAGTAACAACCTGTAAATTTCCCACTGCTGGGCTAAGGCCTCCTCTTTCATTAAGGAGAAGGTTTGAAACGTATTACATCACGCTGTTGCAATGCGGGCTTGTGGAATACACATGTGGCAGAATTTTAATGAAATGCAGGTTTCTTCATGATGTTTTCCTTCACTGCCGTTCACAAGATGAATTATAATCACAAATTAAGCACGAGAATATTCAGTGGTACTTGCCTCGATTTGAACCGGTAACCTGGGCCGTTTCGGCTCATAATGATTATGTAAAATTTATCCTATTAATGAATTCATAAGCAATACCTTTCATAGTGCCACATATATTTAAAGCGAGATTCTATTTTATGATTAATTCAAAACACGCACATCAAACATACATTCCACTAACTGGCTTCTAGCAAACAATGTTATATCAATTTGCAGGAGGTATTTTAAGCATAAAATTAATAATTAAATTTCATTATACAACAATATTTATTCAGCTACTAGTTAGGTGAATCCCACCTCGCGCGCCATACATTCATATCATATGATATATGTACTTACTATTTAAAAAACTTTTGTAAAAACTGAGAGGTATCTTGTGCTCCTGTTATGGAAGTGGTATCGCTATATGCTATGTATTTAAAGACAGACGGCCGAGATGGGCCAGTGGTTAAAACGCGTGAATCTTAACTGAAGATTGCGGGTTCAGGCACCACTAAATATTGATGTGCTTAATTTGTGTTTATGTTTCATCTCGTGTTTGGCAGTGAAGGAAAACATCGTGAGGAAACCTGCATTTCATAGAAATTCTGCCACATGTGCATTCCATCAACCTGCATTGAAACTGCGTGGTGGCATATGTTCCTCAAAAGGGGAGGACTTAGCCCAGCAGTGGGAAATTTACAGGATGTTAATGTAATGTAAAGTAAACATACAGCGAAATAAATTAGAAACATTTTGGAACTAATTCGAAGACTTTTTACATTCTGAGAAGAAATTCGTTTCGAAAATTAGTGGTCCCGTGGGACACTCAGTTGGAAAGAAGTTGCTTTCGTACAATGTAAATAAATGAATAACATTTGAGAAACGAAATTAAATTAATTAACAAAAAGAAATAAGTTTGAAAATTATACAATAATAATGTTATAGAACGCGTCAGAGAAAAGGAGGGAAAAGAAAAGAGGTAGCATAACGTTCTTTCCTCATGTGACGCTTACTGCCAGTCGAGGCCGAATAAAAGAACTTGTTTCATAATCATTTTCCCAATTTATTTGGGATCGGCGCAGCATGTCTTCTCCTTTACTTCTCTGTCGGCTATCATCTCACAAGTAACATTCTTTCTAATTACATCTTCTTGTAACCTCTTTCAAACTGTCAAAAATAACTGTGTTATGAATTTAACGCATATTACACAAACAAAATGACATCAACATGAAATATTTATCAGTTTTAGATATATTAGAAAAAAGGAACGATATTTTCGGATTTCTTCGTGTGTATTATTATTATATTTTTATTATTTACTTATTTACTTGTTGGTAGGGCTTTGTGTAAGCCAGTCTGGGTAGGTACCACGCACTCATCAGTTATTCTACCGCCAAATAACAATACTCATTGTACATACTGTTTTGTTGTCTTCCGGTTTGAAGGGTGAGTGAACCAGTGTAACTACAGGCACAAGCGACATAATATCTTAGTTCCCAAGGTTGGTGGCACATTGACGATGTAAAGAATAGTTAATATTTCTTACATAGTCATTGCCTATGGGTGATGGTGACCACTTACCATCAGGTCGCCCATATGCTCGAACGCCAGCCATACAAAAACCCTAATTTTATGCTTTATTCGTTTTTAAGCTGCAATTTTACTTTTTGACCCGTCTTATGATATTTAAAAAAAAAACAAAACTCTATAATGTAGTTTATATTTATTAGCAAAGGTTAAATATAAATAATAATACCAAAGAAATTATTGTCTATCTTGGCTAAATATTATCAAATAAAATAAATGTATGAATAATATTTAATTTTTAAACTGCGATACTTATGATAAGATCAACTTAATTCAACGCAAAGATGCGGCGTTGGTACTTGGTACTAATATCTAGAATTATATATACATACATACAAAGCTAAGCCGAGATACGGTTAGGGCATGCAAATTCTAAACGAAGATTGCGTGGCTTTAACCTTAGGTAAGCTACAATGAATTTTTATTTGATTAATTTTGTTTATAATTCATTTCGAGCTCGACGGGGAAGGAAAACATCGACAGGAAACCTGCACGTGTTCGATTAATTTTGCTACAAGTACTTCACGAGAACAACGTGATAGAGGCACCCTCAAACATTTTCCTCCAAAGGGAAGTTACATGTGCCCAGCCCATGTGTATATATACAGGGCTATTGGTATTCCCTTTAGGAGGTGATAGGGGCGACTTTTTGCAATAATTTTAACCCTCACATGCATAGCACAAAAATAAACCGTTTTTGAGATCACGTTATTTAGCTTTTTTCAAAATTTGTCAAAAATGCAACTTCAGAAATTTATTTAAAAAAGTATCAATTAAAATTAATTATTTTTCTTCTGTTTTATAAAAACGATTAAACACTGGATATTTGTCAATGTTTAAAAAATAATTATCTGTCCAAATTTAAAAATGCGAGACTAAAAACGTAATTATATATTTATTTGATAATATATATATATATATTTTTTTTTTATTTTTTTTTCTCAAGACAGCCTTGGGAACAAAAAAAATCAGTATGGAACTTGGCCTGCAGATTATTTTAAAACCATGTCCATTTTCTAGGCTCTCCAAGAATGTATAAAAAGTAGGAATTTATTTCAAAGCAACCGAAATAAAATGACCGGAAAGGACGTTGGTGGAAATTCGTATTCGAACATGAACAAATTCGTACTAATAAAGGTCGTTTTTTAAATTTCCCACAAGATTAACTAAAAATAATATCCAATGAAAAAAACCTTACTTACTTAGTTTATTGACTTAAACAATACAAATTTAAAATAAAATTTAGAAACAGAAACAGTTCAATAGCCATTTTGCAATATAGGCTACATCAAGTACTGATAAGAGAATCTGAGAAACTCTATAACGCAGCACAGCACACACAGCATGTTCTACAGTGAATAATGCAGAATTCTATTCATATCATTATCCTCGTCAAGAGGTCCCTGAAAGGAGAGTTATATTTTGAAATTCGTATCCTAATAATTGTGTAATCTGTACTCCACAATCTTCTGCGGATTATATTGGCGAAACGCCGTAAACTAGGGATTTAATTTGACCCAAGACACAGAAATTAGCCGGCATTTTGTCCAGACTACTAATACGTTGAATTACCAATAACCCTGTACATAGACTGTATAAAGAAAACTCTACCACAACACCAATAGCCTGAAAATTTCCCACTGCTGGGTTAAGGCATGTGGAATACATATGTGGCAGAATTTATTTGAAATAAGACCGAGCGCGAGATGAATTATAAACACAAATTAAGAACATGAATATTCTGTGGTACCTCCTGGGTTTGAACCCGTTGTCATCGGTTAAAATGCACGCAGTCTGACCACTGGGTCATCTCAGCTCAAAGCAATAAGCAAACTCTGGTCTTTATTAATCAATGCTGAATTTACAATATAAAATAATATCGATACATTTTTAACATCAAACGATGTCGTCTATTGATTGGAAATAAATGAAATACGCTAACGACTTTAGTTTCACAGATAAAATATGTCATAATGGATAACGGACGAAACAAATGCCGCTCGCGTGACGTTGCCAGCTCATAGTTTTTGGTTGTTTGTACTGCCTCGTAGCTATGTATGACATTGATTGAAAATTCATTGTATATTTATTTATTGACTGGCCTTGTCACTCGGTGCTTCTCGTTTTTTATATATTCTATCGTTTTGGAAAAATGCTACACAGAAAGATAAATGGTTTATCTTTTGCTGTATTTTTTAATCTTTATATCTTCAAATTTTTGTTTTAAATATGATTATCATATACAATGATTGTCAAAACTGCACTATTCTGCTGATCACACTTTATGAAATAAACTTTCATGATCTTGAAAACTCTCTTCATTAACTACGTACAATATTATTATGAATAGCATTTGTACAAAACATCAGCGCGATTTAAAAGCCACTTAATTCCATCTATACATATAATAAAATTAGAGTGTCTGTTTAAAATAGCCCTTTGTTACTCAATGCATATGTATGCATACACGGTACTTTACCAAAATAACATTTTTACAATTTTTGTCTGTCTGTCTGCTTGTTCCGACTAATCTAACAGCTGGACCGAGTTTGATGGTACTTTCATTGGCATATAACTGATATAATAAGGAGTAACTTAGGCTACTTTTATTTTAGAATGATGTATAAAATCTTATAAGCCGGGTAAGGCCGCTAGTGAGAACTATTTGACACAAATGACACAAACTATTTTGGGCACAATTTTCTGTGTGAGTTGAATTTAATACTGCAATTTATCTGTTCCATCCACCGGTCCTATGATATAAAAAAAAAAAAAAAAAAAAAAAGGCCCCAACGAATTGAGAACCTCCTCCTTTTTTTGAAGTCGGTTAAAAATACAACTTTATAATATTTACTGTACACGGGCTAAGCTGAGCGCCCCAGCATCAAAACTTTCAGCTTTAAACTTAACTTCCTTGTACAAACTTACCAAACTATTAACGTTCTATTATACTATTAATAATTCAAACTACAACAGTATTTTTACGTAAAGTTACTATTATTATGGGAGTCGAGATGGACCAGTGTTTAGAACGCGTGCATCTTAACCGATGATTGCGGGTTCAAACCCAGGCAAGCACCGCTGATTCATGTGCTTAATTTGTCTTTATAATTCATCTCGTGCCCAGCGGTGAAGGAAAACATCGTGAGGAAACCTGCATGTGACAAATTTCGTAGAAATTCTGCCACATGTGTATTCCACCAACCCGCATTGGAACAGCGTGGTGGAATATGTTCCAAACCTTCTCCTCAAAGGGAGAGGAGGCCTTTAGCCCAGCAGTGGGAATTTACAGGCTGTTGTTGTTGTTGTATTATTATTTTTAATGGAAGGCTGTTACTGTGTTCTTTATTTGAATCTAAATAACGCCTATAGTATTTTTTTGCTTTATGAATAAAACACTATTACATAATGATATACATTTGCCCTTTTCTCATGTTACTAAATCATTGATTTACTGATATGTGAATAATTGTAGGTATGACATATATGATAAACACACAGACAAACACTAACTTTGTTTTATGTTAGTATGGATGTAACAAAAAATATATTTTATTCGTAAACTGTATACTAACAAAAACTGCACGTGAATTAACCGTGGAGTTGAAAACGTACAAAATACTTAAACTATTTATTAGCCTTTAATCTATACAGACATATCACTGTTTTTTTCGAATGTATTTCATGCACAAACCGCTTATTATTTATATATAAAATTTGTACTATGTTTGTGTATATGTATGAGTTCACATTGTTTTAAAAATGGGTTTCAACTAAAATATACACATAACATAATTCAAAGTATAATACAAATTTGCTAGTTCGATTATAAGATTATTATTTTGTTTTGATTAAATAAATATTTCCATCATGTATGTATGTAGAGGCTTAGATTTTTTAAAAACATTTGTTCTTATAAAATAATTTATGATTAAGTTTTATTAACTCAATGGAAATAATAAAAATTACAAGAATACGATAATATATTACATTTATTACAGTTATTAATTACGGGATATTTACCATGTTTTTTATTTTTATCCATTGCAGCTCGATATTTCGATATTATCTACGAATGTCTTGTTCACGAGTCACGTGTAGTCTAGTGTAGTGTAGTCTAAAATAAAAAAAACATGGTAAATATTCCGTATTTAATAACTGTAATAATAAATATAACCATGTTAATTTAAAATCTTATATAAGAAATTACATATCGTGTTTTTTACGTAATACCAAAGACAATCTAAGCTAAGCTTACCTAATAACAGTCCAGCATATTTTTCATTGATTACATTATTTTTATATATACAAGATATCCATTTCAAAAATAACTTTCCCGAATTACTAAACTTGCATTATACGTATACAAGTAACAATAAACAAAAACATTATTATCTTGAGTATGTCTTAGAGCGTTTCGAGTCGACTTTAAGAGGATCCTGACCGAGATACCTCACGTACACAACTTATAAACTTGCAAACGCATGAGAAAACCAGTAGACCAAGTTTAGATTAGATCAAACTTTGAACCATTGCTTATAGCGGGCACGTTAATGCCACGTTTCCTATTAGAATTTCACGAGACACATTTATTACGGTTTTTAATTAAAATAATTTTGACAGCCTTATGCATTCAGTAGGATATTTGACTGGTTTTTAAAATTCTTTTTATATTATTTAGTAGAGGTTAAGAAAACCAGTAATTGTTGTTTTTTTTTTAATTCTAGTATATATGTATTTGTCAAAAAATAGCATATTAAAAATTCTATATTTAAATAGCGCACGAAAACGCTTATTGGACAATAATATGGCGCTGACGTCGGTGACGTCACTTGCCTGTATTTTAATCTGCGGTACTTATAGTAGGCAAGCAAGATTAACAAGCAAGTGACTATCAGGAGCGTTTTGTGTCACATGAAAAACGTTTTAAAATGCATTTTTATGTAAGTATTTTTGAATAAATTAAGTATTATTTTCAAATTTCGTTAATAAATAACCATTGTTAAACTCATAATACTAATTGATAACAATAATTGACACTTCATTTTTCTCATTGTCAAATAGCCTATTAAGGAGCTGTAAGGCTATTCTGTAATAGTAATCTGACCGCAGAAGCTGAGTTTAAAATGTCATAACGTTAAATGTGACATTGACTATAAAATTTGTAAGTATCAAAGTATTAATTAACGTCAATTGAAATGTTGACAACATATCCCAAGTGAAATATGAAGTGATTTTTTATAGAATCACATTGCCGTTCTACCATATCGAATTGGAAACATTACGTCGAATTCGATTGTGAAATATTATCGATATTAACTAAAATAGCAAATCATAAGCAAAAATATTCAATAACACTCGATCATTAAAATGCTTCTCTTAAATTGGTACCCACTGAATCAAAGGGTATCCGGTTATCTGCTTCAGATGCATTTCAGGAGAACGTAAGATATCTTCAAAGACTTAAGTTACTAGATATAAGATCGTTTAAACTTGCTCAGACGTACTTAGCATACTCCTATGTAAACATGGAACGTCGTTCGTAGTTTTTTGGGATCCGTAGTCAAGCATAAAACTTTTCAAATTATTACTGTGTTAAAAAAATATTTCTTAAAAAGTATTTTAATATGAAAACTAGATCGATATCTTAAACCTTTATTTGATTTAGTCAGTGTTTATTTTTTTAGATATTTGTTTGTATTTGCAATGTGAAATAACTATGTTTGTTAAATCCATTTTCTTGGAAAGTGTAGTGTGTAGTGTGATTTTTAAAATTATGCAATAAAAATATGAATAAATATTGGCCTTTTAATGTCATACTACCGGAAAAAAACAAAATAGTGGTATCTTGTTATTTTTTTTTCTTATTAACGCACTGACTAGAGAGTAAAGATGAATTTGGCCTGCGAACTTTATGTTTGCCCAATATTGGACAAGTAATTTACTAATGACAAGCTTTTAGGCAAACCTTACAGTTTTGATTAGTTGGTTTAGATTCATTCTCACAGTTCTGCTGCACTGCTGAACTACACATAAAGATATACGAACAACACATGAAGACACAAAAATAATGTACCTTTTAGACTGATTTTTTTTATTAATAGTTTCATAGGTAATTTGTAGTGCTGCGAAACTCGAGTAGATACTTACAGTTTAACTGTAATTCAAGTTATATTGAGGAGGATCTTCGCCTTAAATGTTCCCGCAGTTTCCCATAAGAGTTAATTTAAGCAAAACTCGTTCCTAAACCACTACCCAGGAAAACGAACGAATTTTAGCTACTACGCAGGACATATTACAGTGCACAAGAGTGTGCAAATCTATCAATTTTTTACTTCCTCACTCTTATAATCCAAAACAACTTTTTAGCATATTTATGTATGTATGTGAGGCGATGATATATTGGTCGACCTCGGTTACGGCCAATGTCAAGGGTGACCAACCAACTAAGCAGGACCTATTACAGTGCACAAGTCTGTGCACGTCAATGAACTCTACTCTACTCACTATCATATTCCAATGTGACGACATATCCGCTAAGATCGGAAAGCGTTCAGATGGAGAACAAACGGCTTCATGTGGTTTCTGGCCATTAAAATGCTACCGAGCATAAGAAATATCAATATCAGTATTTCGGTCAGCCGTATGTGAAGGTAATTTTATCACGCAAGAGCAATATTTGGAAGTACCCACAACCTTGGGGTTTTCCCCGGAGTTCTGGAACGAATTCATTTTTCCTCAGGTTCTATTGGAATAAAAATACGGGTTTTCCCACATTTGCAGGGCCATAGAAAGTTGAATACAGTGGGTTCTCAAACTGTGGTTGTCATTAATTTTTTCTAATAGATTATAGCTATCGATGAAATGAAAAGAAAAAGTTAATGTGGGCCACGTCTTTCAATAAGATGGCTTGAAACTCATCAAAGAGCTGCTGATGTTTAGTAAAAATATAAAATATAAAACACCAAAATATATAAATGTATAATGTAAAAAAGGAACGCGCAACTGTTAGCCTGTGGATATTGTAAATTGAATAAAAAAAGCTATCGCTCTAGGAAGACAGATAAATCCAATAATTTTTTAGCCCTACCTAGTGTTTGAGCTCAGGAACTCAGTATCTAGCCACTAAACTAACGAGACAACATACATAGTATGCAGTAGATAATGTATCTCATAAGATCTTATGTATGTTAATATTCATTTACATACTAGTAACACGGCAGTACTATCGATGAAGACACGAAGCTTTGTTTGTCAAACACACACGTCACAATCGCCACCCGCCAACCCAAGCGTACAAACAGGTCATGCACGTATACTCAACTTGTTACAAAATATATAATCTCTTTAACACCGCTCCTCATACCACTACTGCATCGTCCACCAAAAGATAAAAGTTATAGATTGTTATTACTCGAGCCGAGATGGCCTAGTGGTTAGAACGCGAGCATCTTAAGCGATGATTGCGGGTTCAAATCCAGGCAAGCACTAATGGTTAATTTGTGTTTCTAATTGCTCTTGTACTCGGTGGTGAAGGAAAACATCGTGAGGAAAACTGCATGTGACTAATTTCATAGAAATTCTGCCACATGTGTATTTAACCAACCCGCATTGGAACAGCGTGGTGGAATATGTTCCAAACATTCTCCTCAGATGGAGAGAAGGCCTTAGCCCAGTAGTGGGAAATTTACAGGCTGTTGTTGTTATTTGTTGTTGTTGTTGTTGCATACTAATATTATAAATGTGAAAGTCTGTCTGTCTATCTGTCGCTGTTTCACTACCAAACCAATGAAAAGAATTTAATGAAATTTGGTATGAAGCAATCTTAAGGCTAAGGCTACAAATTGAGACAAAGGCTACTTTTTTGCCTACCACATGAGAACCAACCCCCTAAACGCGAGCGAAGCTGCGAGCTCTTTAAGAAAACCAGTTCTTTATAATTACACTGGTATACTTTTATTAACAAGGAATTATAATTATAAAGAATTATTGATGTGTGAAGTATTACACACACGTTGACGTCGTATAATTAACTAAATATAGGACACTGAGAAGGTTTCGTTTAGATATTTATAGTATTATTTTCGTTTAATAATTTATGGAAATTAAAATTAATATTGAATAATGTCTGCAATTTAAACTAAGAATACTATTTATAAAAAGAGTAATATCTTCTGATATTCTGCTTTATTAAAAAATATCAGTCGCATGCTTTCCTTGAAATCAATCTGAATTATTTAGCCGTTTCCGTCTCTCAGATCTTGTTGTCTTACTTTATATAGATTTTTTGTTCTTAAGAATTTTTTATTAGCATTCTCTTACCAGTTACTGAGAGCCTGGTAGTTGGATTGAGTGAATCGTAATCAAAGATTGTAAGTTCAAAAACGGACAAACATTGGTGTTTTGATATGTTTAATTTTTGTGTATGATTCTACTAACACATTGGAATAAAAAGCTGGAATAAGAACTATGATTAGCAGTGGCACTCTTAAAGGCACAATTATACGTATGTTGTATGTACAGTCAGGGTAAGTAAAGGTTCGTCACCTTAAGATCTATTTTCGTGTGCACAGTATGAGCGATAATCTGCTTTACCGTGACCGACACACATTTTGACAATTCAATAGTAATTTTAATTTGTAATGACTAATTACGCCATTAAAAAGGTTTGATGATGAAAAAGGATTGATATAAACCTAGACGTAGTCCAAAGATGATACACTAATTTGAACCAAGTTATCATATAAATGATAAAGGAATGAATTTGAAAACTGACGAAGGATTTCTTATTCTGACTGTACATGACGTATAAGTAATACACAAATTACATGCTTGTGTGAAAAACACGATATGAATGATTTTTAATCAACTTCATTTATATGTATAGTAATAAAGGGTTATATTATACTGTATTATTACTAAGCAGAAATGCATTTAAAGAAATAAAAATTGTTATAGTCTAAAAATATCATAACCGTTTTCATAATTCGTTTTATTACTCCAACGAATTGTAGAACGCTTTGATTTAGAGCGGCCATTACTGAGATCAAGTATTCATACTCCTGTTACTGAAACTTCAAGATATTTTTCTCGAAAATTCGTCTTCATTTAAGACTGCTACTGAGAATCTTGATACTTGCTTTCTGTATAATATCGTAATACTTACGTAGTTCATACATCCTGATCTTTTTAGAAAATTGAAATGTTTTTTGGTTCTTATTATGTTATAACATCTAAACTACATATATATATATATAGCTTATTTATTGAAACCATAGGCAGTCTTAGGTCTGGATTAATGTGTAATTGTAATATATGTAATTGAATACTAAGCCGAATACTAAATTCGAATTGATCAAACTTGTAGATATTTCCATCCATTTAAAACTAGAAAAGTCCTGATAATGTTAAAGCAGATGAACAGATTTTCTTTCTAGCTACAAACATTTTCGATAGAGTCACTTTTCAAACAAAATAATTAATCAAAATCAGTTTATTAAATTCGGAGAAACAATTTGTAACAGTTCTGTTTTTGTACAACAAACAACAACAGCCTGTAATTTTTTCCACGGCTGAGACCTCCTCTCTCTTTGAGGAGAAGACTTGGAACATTCCACAACGCTGTTCCAAAGCGGCTTGGTGGAATTCCTGCTACATTTGATTTCACACTTGTGGCCGAATTTCTATGATATTAGAGACAAGCAGGTTTCCTCACGATGTTTTATTCCACCACCGAGCACGAGACGAATTATAAACACAAATTAAGCACATTCATATTCAGTGGTGTTTGTCTGAATTTGAACCCGCAATCTTCGGTTAAGATGGACGCATTCCAATCAGTGGGCCATCACGGCTCCTCCACGTAACAAGGGCTAAAACAAACATCAATCATTAATTTAGTCGGTAGGTTTATGTACATAAATAAAGTAATCGTAATTCGCTGTTTGCCTGATCTTACGAGGGTCACTGGGAATTACGACAGATCAAAGGAACTACCTACTACCTGGATGAATAAAAACGCTGATAAAACAGACAAATATTTTCATTTTCTCTAAAAACAATTTCAAAAGCTTAAACCAATATTGGCGCAGCAAAAATTGGAAACTAATATTTTTAGTAGACAAAGTGATCCAATTATTCAGTTGGTCATGTAATTTGTAGCTGTAGTTATAATGAGAAATCCTATTGTCACTGATTAAGCCAATAATCTAACGATTTGACCATTGGAACAAACGTTTAAATTTCAAATAGCAGTTATATTCCATAGGAACTGATATCTAAACAGATATTTATCGAGAGGAATTTTTGGAATACATAAATTTTGATGCATTTTACCCTTAAATTATTATGTGTCGTACTAATTTATGACATTTCACAATTGTGTAATAATCACTAGTTTTAGAAAAAACTCATGTTATTACAGAATAGGTCTACTATATACTCGTAGCTACGGAGAAGCAAGTCTGGTGACATCAAGGCTTTGACAGACCACATGATACTCAACAGACCACTAAATAAAGGGTATAAAGAATCTTATGGTTCAACAGTAAATATCAACTAAACTATTGTGGATTTTTGTTCTTCACGCATTTTTACTTTCAATTCAACCTGACGTTGAAAATAATTGTGCTGTCGTTGCTTGGGGTAACAGTAAAAGTTGAGGATAGTAATGTTGAAGTAACTGGAAAACGATATGAAATTGATTTTACTGTTTGTGAGTTCCTTTATTTTCTAATTTCGAATTAATCGATCGGTTTTTTTTTGTAATTTTATCCTATAAATTGACGCAAACGTTTGATGTCACATTCACATTGGAGGTATTTTAAGTTGCACTGATCATATTATTTAAAGCATGATACCTCTTTACTATGTGCAATGTCATGGATATTAAAATTTGAGTCTTTTGACGCTTGTGAATCTGGTATAGTTCTTGTATATCTTGTAAATAGTACACCATGTGTACTAGACTGGCCATCACGTTGTTTCTGAATTTAATAAGGTTGATGATTGTCATATATTGGGAACTTCACCGACAGACCGATTAAAGTAAATAATAATTTTGCTCTTGGTATATCCATATTTTTATTGATTATGTTCGCCTTTATTAAATTGCTGAAAAATATCACTTAAAAATTATCATTGGATTAGAAATAAATATTAATAAAAAAAACCCGGAAATAATTATTTTCTAACCTAACCAATCCAATATGAATATAAAAATATATTAATAAGTGTTAATTTTCGTCAGGTGTATTGACATATTATCTTTCTATACTGCATATTCAGTCATATAATTGGAAAATAAATATGAAATTTATTTTATACTAGCTGTGCCCGCGACCTTATTTCAGTTTGAATTGAACAAAAAAATATATTATAGTTTAAGTTACTCCTTATTATATCAGTTCTGCCAGTGAATGTCCCGTCAAAATCGGCCCAGCCGCTCCAAAGGTTAGGCGGAAGAAACAAACAAACAGACAGACCAACAAAAATTGTAAATGAAATGAAATGAAATGAAATTTATTTGCAAGAATATGGTTACATAAGATCTTACAGTAATTATGTCCTTATCATATTCAACCGTTTTGGTATGCAAATATTATGTAAAAAATGGTATTTTGGTATATGTACCGTGTATAAATATATATGCATTGAGTAAAAAGGACTATCTTAATAATGTTGTCTTAAATTTTCGCGATTATTACACATTTAAATAAAACTAATTATAACGGATGAATCGCGTATATTAATTATTTTTAAACATCCCGAAACGAAAAACGAAACGTCGGGATGTTTAAAAATAATTAATATACGCGATTCATCCGTTATAATTAGTTTTATTTAGACTATCTTAATATTACAAACAGACGCTCTAATGTTATTATATGTATAGGTTATTAAATTTTTTAGTAAAAACTCAAAATGTAGGCTCAATAATTTACAACGTTTTCCATTATAATTATGATAAATGATTCGAAATTCGAAACGATATTATATAAAGGTCACTAATAAAATCGGAATGAAGTTACTTTGCATTCAGTATAAACGAAAATTTTAAAGACAGGTATTAAGTATGAGAAAGTTCATTCATTCCTTTTAAGCCTACGCTGAAAGTTAGAAACAATTGGGCTGAAAAGCGCTTTATGCTACATTATTGATTACTGTGATATAATGTGGTATTTAATGATGGTTCTATTAAAAATACAGTTACTTAATATATTATGAATTTATTAAAATAATTATGACACATCTGTAGTACTTAATTGTTATATTATATTGGTATGGTGCCTTATGGTAGCCATTTTTAAATATTGGGGAATTCAGCTAGATTAGGAGAGTGGGAAAATAGTTCCCATTGCCCGATTTAGGGTTAAACAATTTCAATATTAAATAGTTAAATTTAGATTACTTTAAGTTCCGTCGGGCGTCCCGAGACGTTCATTTATTTTTTTATTATTACATATAAATTAACACATTTAAGAAATTTCAGTAAATGCCTTGAAAATGTAAGCATTCCTACCATCGTTGTGGGAAAGCAGCGTTTATATTTTTTATCTGCCAGCTCCAGTTTTGTGCTGCAGTCAGACACGTGACTGCTATCGGTGAAGATTACTGCTGAATAATAGCGCAATTGAGTTAAACCTTTAAATTCAGCTCAAATAATATAACGGTTTATATAGCCACAGTATGTTTCGTTAAATTTATATAAACGTAGGTATATACATACATGTAATTTTCATCTCTATTACCTCCTAGTTTCTATGTCTTTAAATTTTTAATGGTGATTTTTTCTATACGAACTTGTGGGTATTATTTTACTATGGTTTTATTTATATTTTTCTATATATACAGATACCAATATGCATATAGAAAAATCGCTTGTATAGAACCGCATTCTATGGTATGAAATTGATGAAAAGGTTTATTAATTGTTTTGGAGTAAGGTTAACAATATTGTTTAGGAAAAATAAATTCTGATTAAAATTATATGTTTTGTTCTGAGAAAATCTCTTTGTTGAACCGTTAAAAACGTATCAAATGATTGTACTGAATTAGCTGGCTTCTGAATCGCGCTATCGTTTGGTTCGTCCTAACGTATATGGGGTTTCGATAGTAAAAATGTAATATCGACCTTTTTTTGTTTTTTATCATAATTACCACTTGGCGTTTAGAGTTGTCCAGAATTTCGGGAGTAGTTTTTTATATTATAAAGTTGTCTACTTAAGAGTATTTTATTATCTAAGTATCACCATTGGTAGACCCTTGACCCAGTGTAAAACTACATTCACGACTATATACAGAATAAAATATAATATGTTTGATATTGGACAACATCACATACATTACTCTGATCTCAATGTAAGTAGCTAAACCACTTGTGTTATAACAAATCAGAAGTAACAACGGTACCACAAACACCCACCCAAAACAACAGAAAAATAATAAACTATTTCTACATCGACTCGGCCTGGAATCGAACCCGATATTTGAGTGGCTTACCCATGAAATGGGACACTACTGGACCACGGAGATCGTCAATCAAAAAAAAATCCTTATGAAACAATTAATATTGTTGATATTATGTTGTATTTATATCAAATGCTGTTCGCCCATAGCTCAGTTTCAACGAACGCGTAACGCAACGTCAAAGGGTTCACGCCGATGCGCGGTGTTAAGCCCAATATATTACTAGGATTAAGTGCCTTTGTATTTTGGTTTAGACGTACACTACAGCGTCTGTAAATACCAATTGCGGGGTATTTCGTTCTCTAAATCCAAGGCTTCGTGGAATTTAAACTGTGCGTATATCTAAAGGATTAATACTGACGACTTTGATTTAGTAATTAGTATGAAAATAATGGGTTACAAATAATGTCAATAATATTATCCTCCTTTAATCGTTACTTTAATAATATTTGTATTAAGATTATTTGACAGTCATCATTGGAGTTCGTACTTTCACGTCATGGTAACTAGCATTTTTTTAAATTTATTAATTATTCATAAAGTTCACTAAACAAAATTGTTATTGCTAACATCAGAAAATCTAAGTCCGGGCTTGGACTACTAAAGGCTGACAAAGAGTTAAAACTTTACAGAACATAAATAATAAATAATACATTCATAATTTATAAGTGATATTTATTTTGTAATTAATACTTTTTCAGTTGGTTATAACCGACTTTATAATTTAAGTTAGATAACAGCTTAGCATACCAATTTTTTTTTTAATTTCTCGGTGAAAAAATTCTTTTCTTCGATTCCTTCATATAAACGATGGGAATGTGAGATTTTACTGACTACGTAGTCCCTACAATAGATATGGATACAATTTATATTTGTTGTTGGTACTCCGTAATATAATAATGAATATAAAATATTAAATTAAAATTAAAATAAAAAAACAATCACTGTGGATTACGTATTTAAAGAAGGACGACGAGATGCAACTCTAGCGAAAATCTGCTGATGACAGTAACTAAGAAAAATGGAGGTACTGGGATTTAAAAACAAAATAAGGCAGCATCATAATTAAAATTGAGTTATAATTTGTAAGTAGGAGTAATCTTTATTAAAATCATCCTTCGATTTCTTCCCGCCTTTTTACAAAGAGTATTATTGCTCCAACGCAAAAAAAATCTACTAATCGGATTAATTTATTTATTTGAATTTTTAAAATGTTTATTTATTTTGATTTTATTTTCTATTAGTTTAAAATACAGCAAGTATAGTTCAGATATCCAATTTTGTTTTATTGTAAAGGTGTGTGTTCTATCTTGAACTTGCATGCCCGGATTTGAACCCACCTTGTACCTTTGTCTTTCATCCACTGCGTCGTCTGGGTTCAGTAAAAACGTTGTGTCAGAGTAAAAATAGGTCAGAAATTCAGATCATATAAAAGTCGTTCAGTGACGTATTTTCCAACGAATTATCATTCATGAGATATTACTATTCCAAAAGTTCGAAAAGTTGGTTTTAGCATAATACACAGACATTTCCCCCAACATTTGTACGTATACTTGGCGCTTTGTTGTCACGCAGTGTCCTGAGTAAGTAAAGTTTACGTACATTGTACATCCACGCACACATTCGTAAATGTATCAACGAATATACACAAAAACACGTCTAATATTTAAAAAAAGAATTTCGTAAAATCGTCTAAAAAATCTCGTTGCAACATATTCCAATATGTTTGGAACTTTGCAAAAATCTTTCGTTTCAATGCATCTATACTAATATTACAAATAACTCTATCCACGAATTCTTTACTATTAAAGCGCTGATGTGATGTGGATGGAATTTGGTATAGAGTTTTTTTTTTACTTTTTTAATTCGCCTCCGTGGATGTAAAATGAGGTTTTATATGCTATGGGTAATATTTCATAAATTTCGAGCGTTTAAAACAGCAGGTTCAGCTGGTTTTGTAATAAATAAATAAAAATAATATCATTTATCTAATATTGTTTTAAATTTATCGAATTTAATCTGAGTCTATTACACACATATATACAAAGAATATAAAAAGTATTCTGTGTGTTTGTTTTGATTTCAACTTTGATATTTGCTTATATCATAGTTTATAGTTGGGACTATAAAATGATCAGAGTGCTCGTCATAGTCGGGGAAACTTTTCGATCTGACGGTTTTCAAGTATACGATATCGAAAATATGACATATGTATAGTTCGACACAAATTAGATGTATGAAGCATCCGAAAATGGAATGGAATGAAAATAAAACCGATTATTGCCGATTTACACAACCAATAGAAATAGCTCCCTATCGCGCCATTCGACGCTATTTGTTGCTATAGATTCATGCGTCAGAGAAAGCAAGTGCAATTAAATCGACGAATATATCATATGATATTACAAGTTCTTACGTTTGTGCAAAGATCATATTCGCATGAGAAATAAATATTGATAATTTGGGATAGCCTACTCAATTCGGATGTGATCGGTTTTACGAATTTTGCCGATGCGACATCTTAGTTGTGTCGTACTATACGTAATATTTGTGTACGTGTCAAAGTCAAAAATCTTTATTCAAAAGTGTACACTTTCTCATTGATAGTCAAAATCACTGGTGATCGTGAACGTGTACTCTGAACAACTATTATGATTTATACATCACAGCTTATATTATATAACAAAATGTAACAGTTCTAACACGGTTGCATTGATATAAATATTTATTTTGTGGGTCAATAACATGATGATTACTCAACGGAAAATGAGTTTTAATGGTAGTTAATAAATCTCATTTCCCAAACGTATCATTGTGGCGCTTAGGCTTATTTTGCTTGCCATTTATGTTATTATTTCGTACTGGGCAGCGAAGAAAAATTCGTAATACATGTATGGAAATCTATTCTGTCAATATGAATCCACCAATGACATTGAAACGCCTTGGTGGAATAAGCTCTAAAATTGATTATGAAGACAAGAGTACCTTAGTCTAGATATGAGGATTTTACAGGCTTTAGACTATTAATCTTAATATTTATTGTATTGCTTCACATTTCTTGTCGGCTCTTTTAATATTACAAACAGACACTCTTTTGTTATATGTGTAGATAATATCAACATAAGTACCATGACTATCCTACATCTGTGATGAACACCATCGGAGCGATAGACCACCGCCAACTAGACATCCCCGTCATTCCGTTTCTATAATAAAATTCCGCAGACATTTTTAACTTTGCCTTTTAGTAAATTCAAATCGTTTTAAAAAAAAAAACAATTGGTAGAAAAAGCATATTATTCGATACAAGATTTTATAGACGATAAAAAAGCGTGGAGTTAATACCTGTTGACTTCCGAGCAGGATATATTAATTTAAATATACCATATATATTTAACTAACATGACTTTGTATTTTTGAAATGTTAAAAAAGAGTAACTACTGAGTTTTTTGCCGGTTCTTCTCGGTAGAATCTACTTTTCGATCCGGTGGTAGCTTCACTAAATATAGTTGTTAAATGACGATTCAAAAGTGCTTTTAATAGCCCACTTGAATTTATATTAATATTATAAATGTAAAATGAACTGTGTTTGTCTGTCTGTCTGTCGCTCTTTCACGACCAAACCGCTAAACCGAATTTGATGAAATTTGAAGCAAACTTGAACTCCAAGAGGACATAGGCTACCTTTTTTTGCCTGATACATGACAACCAACAACCTAAAACGAGCGCAGCTTTATTTATTTACATAAAAGTATAACGTTGTATCTGCTTAATTTTACCAGTCGGGATGAACAGATTGTAATCTTGTTGCAGCGACACGAAACCCGCGCCCGTGTTGCGGTTTTTTTCAAACATGTAAAATGCATGAACGTCATTCGTGTGTCATGTTAGGTGACACAAACGCCGCGCATCAGATGGCATACGAGAGCATGAAAATATTTCAAACAGAACAACACAATGAAGAGATTAAGCCTTATGTTTCCAAATAGTAAAGGTTTCTTATTAGATTTTGTATAGTAACTTAATGTTTTTTCTAGAGCCGAGATGGTCCAGAAGAATATATGCATCTTAACCGATTTTGATGAGACTTTCACTAGAAGGTAGATGCTTTAAAAAGTAGTTTACTCTATTATTCTTTGTTACGTGCATTAAGTCGCGGGCATAGCTAGTCCAATTAATATAAAAAAAAATCATAAGTACAGGGTAAAAAAATTTAAACACATTTTAATTGGCAGCCATATTGAATAATTAAGACTGTAGATTGTATCATCGTCAAAACTGAAAATAGCGCGAAAATAATTAAAAGATTCTGTTGCGAGATTTGACCAAGTATAAAAGTAAAATGAATGTAAATAGGAGCCCGTGAAAACAAAGTCTCGATGAAAAATTATTTTCCTCATAACTCATCAGTGTATCTCGGGACTTAACAGCTAAGCTCTGCACATAGTTTGAGGGCTACGAATCAGATGAAGAGATTATTATTAGACAAAGCGAATGAAATCCATTACTGATTACAATCATCGGTAATTTTGATCACGGAATTACGTTTCGTTCATTTAATCTTGTAAAGGGTTTAGTGAAGGAATGCCTCGTTGGTGTGGTGGTTAGCAAGATCAGATCCCAAGGATATGGGTTCAAATATCGTGTTCATGAAATTGGGTTTTTCTGACTAGAAAATCTCAGTAATCGGATCTTTTAAATTGGTACTGTTTACAAATACATGCCTCGGATAACACGTATAAACTTTCGTCCTGTACTTTAAATTATCGCTGTCATGGCAGATTTACTAACCTATTCAATTATGAGAGGCAGTAGAGATCTTGTGTTAATGTATGTACATTTGTGTTTGTGCACACATTTGTGTATTAAAACTTTAATCTGATATTAAAAAACTTTGATAAGGAAGGCGTTACTCAATATTATTTGAATTATAAACACAAATTAAGCACATATATATGTATAGTGGTGCTTGCCTGGGTTTAAAATCATCGGTTAAGATGCACGCGTTCTAACCACTAGGCCATGTCGGCTCTCTTTAATAGGAAAGGAGGCCTTAGCTCAGCAGTGGGAAATTTACAGGCAGACTTTACTTTACTTACAATACGTATGAAAACATGTAACATATCAGAGCATATTTATTAAGATAACGCAATAGTTAATAAGACAAGTTCACTACAAGTAGGTTCCATTTGAGACGTCGAGATGACGAGCTCCGTATCTATGAATATTGTATGAATGCCGTGCTCGCCGACGGCCGTTATTAGAGTACGTGCCGCCATATAATACGGGGCGTGGCGAGCGACCGGGTAGGTGATAATGAGAGTCGTCGAGGACTCGTCGCCTCACGGAAACAGGCAGTCACAAGTCCACATACCTATCGTTTGATATTACGTTAGTTATTTTTTCATATTATGGCTTTCGATAAATATTCAAGTTACGAGAAGTTTAACTCAATTTGCTACTGAGCTATCGATAGGGGTTTTTTCCGAGAGTAACCAATAATTAGAATATAATAAAGATTTGTTTGTTTACCCCAATTTCTTTTGAGTGATAATGATTTATTCCGTATTATTTTATCAATAAAAAAAAACGTAAAATCACCAATCTACCTAATATTTCTACAACTAATTCAAAATATAAAGTGGTATAAAACAACCGGATAAAAAAAGCCTCAATTTATCTGGTGTTAATGTATTTGACGTATACGTCAAAAGATTAATTATATCTCGAAAAAAGTGCAGAATAAAATATTATGAAATGTGAAAAATAAAAATATATTTCGCGATAGAAAAATAACGTCTTTATTTTTCACGGATTATAAATTAATTATCACTTGCGGAAAATTTATAATAAAATGTATTAACGCATTGAAATTAACGGTCTCCTAAATATTATTCAGCAGGTGTTTAGATATTACATAAATCTCTTTCTGACTTTATTAATTTGACATTCGAAAGAAAGAGAACAGCATTGTTTCATAATTACCCTTAAGGAATAATTAATGTTTCAGCTGTTAAATAACAATATTACCAATTGCAAATTATTGTTTTAATATTTAAATCAAATACAACTCGTACCGTGCTGTGTACGAATGCTGCTTAGTTGTACGGTAATGAAAAAACGATTGTGGCTCGTACAAACTATTCACGACGCAACCTTATTACAGGTGAATAAGATTGCTTTTCGTTCATCATTTGGGGCTGTCGTTTGTATCCAACAATAAATGGTCTGTTCAATTGAACGTAAAACGTATTTCATCTCAAATAGTTCAATTTTCTATACAATAGTTGCAATCGTGACTGAGGTTTGTACACATTAAAGCGATTTAACGTAAAATGGTTTGGTGGCAGTGTATATTTTGTACTCGTACGTCTAAATATAAAAACATTTTAACTCTGTATTAATAAACCTATATTTGCACACAGATCTACTTTGCCGTTTATTCAGTACATTGTTTTGAAAGAAAAAATGTGGTTATTAAATTGCAATTTCAAGCTTCAATAGCGCAATGGTTTACGATACGGATTTCAATAGTCGTAGGATCGATTCTGACCTCTTTGGGATATTGTCGTAGGGGTAACTAGGAATATTAGTATCACTACTATTAGTAATTCCTTAATTAATTTGAGCATTGTATTATCTAAGTACAACATGATACTCAAACTACCACGTAGGCAAGACTAACCGATACTTTCCGAACTGGTGGTAGATTAACTTGAAATAGTTGTAAAATTCTTATTCAAAAGTGCTTGTAAAAGCCTACTTGAATAAAGTATATTTTATGTTAACTTTGATTTTTGATCGATACTCATTATATTAATTGGTTACCAACTCTCAAGGGTGATAAAAAATGAAAGAAAGTATTACAATAAATGTTTAATAGGCAAATGCATCCTTTAGAGAAATGCTTAGAGTCTATTTAAACACGTTACCCCAATCCGAATTGGAATACACACATGATTGAATTTTACACAACACATACATTTTTCTTCACGACCTTTACCGTCGAGGAATTGTGAAAAAGGACGCATGGAAAGTGCGTCACACGACGATTCATACCAACACAGGTGAAGTATGTGTACTTATGCTCTCACGAATGTAATGAAAACAAAAATTTTTCATATTAAATTAACATTTCGTTGATTTCGACATAAACGATTTTAATGATATACGTTTATATGTAGATCTCTTAAACTAAATATTCTCATTTAGAACCTGATATCAATTTTGATATATGTAAAGAGATGTACAGACTTGTTTAATTACAATTGTTTTGTTATTTACATTACAATCACAATTATCAAATTATCCGTCACAACCATACAGGGTATCATTGAAAATCAGCGTTGGGTCTTGGAACCCAACTTGGCAGCTGAATGGTAACCTTTCGGACACGTTAAGTATCATTGTGTTGTTTTTTATTAATAGTATTGTAGTTAGTGAGTAGTTACAGTTGGTTAATTTGTTTTTATTTTAGTTTTAAATTTGTATACTTCTTATTCTATTATTGTGTGTGTTTATTATGTACTGTGTCCTAATAAACATTTCTTTCTTTCTTTATATATAGCAGGCGTGTCAAACTTCTGTTATTTAGTGATGATTTTATAAAATTACGCAACAAATCTACTTACTCAATCAGCTAGAGTTACATAGAGAGCGGGGATCGCCCAATGGTTTGAACGCGTGCATTTTAACCTATGAATCCGGGTTCTTTGGGAATTTCCATGTGCTCAATATATTTATTAATATCTCGCTCTGCGAGAATTCTTTACCGAGAATAACATATCTATCGTGAGGAAACCTGCATGTGACTTATTTTAATGAAATGAGTTCACTTTTGTATCCAACAACTCGCATTGAAGCGTTTGGAATTAGCTCCAATCTTCTCTTTAAAGACAGAAGCCTTAGTCAAGTACTTAACTCAGCTTTAATACTATGTAGGGAGAGTCAGGAGTGAAGTGACGTCATTGATGTTCGTGGAAGTACAGCCTTCAAGAAACATCTCGAAAATTAATCCAGGCTTGTTAACAATAATATTTAATTCATAGGATATAAGTGTTGTCTGTACAAGCATCACTAGGAAATCAATGGATGCGTTTTAATAAAATTTGACGCGTATGTATTGCAGTATCATAGAAAAAAATCTGTGTATCTCAAACGTGTTTTGATATTTTAATCTACCCTTTGAAGAGTACAGAGTTCGTGATCGATTCCACATTCAAAGCACTGACGTTTGATTAATTTATTATACGAAACATTCAGAAAAAAATGTATTAGTTATGTTATTACAAATCCTTAAAATGTCTTGTAACTAATTAAGTTTGGACGGTAAATTTTTACTTTTTTTTCCGTTTATAACATGTGTTTATGGATATACTGCATTGAGCTTAATCAAAATTTGATAAAAAACGATATGGTCTACGAAACGTTCCTAAAATATCATCATTACAACGGCAACATTTTATTACACTTTAAAAAAATGTATCACGACATAAACAGAAAAAAAAAATAAACCAATAGACATAAAACTTTGTAAATATATTCCTTAACTTAGACAGACATCTTAAGACAGGTCTTGCGAATATCTAACTCTTGAGACGTGGCACGGGGGCGTTAAAGTTGTACATTTTTCAAGTGGGATTCATAGCAGTAAAGTAGATTATTATATTGTGTAGGAGTTAATAAAACTACTAATAAATATCCAATATTATTATTATTAAATCGATCACTGACGGTTCTGGCAAATTGGTCATCTGATTACCTTCGCTTATTGATATATATATATTGCAAGAAATATTGACTATACCATACCAAAGAGCCTTGAAGTTATGGGCAGTATTGACCAACAATATAGATACTCACATTCGGAACTAACGCTTTCAGCTGTGAGGTCTACCTGTCTGGCTTAGTTCAAGTCGGGATATGCCTCAAGGTTGCTCTCTTAGCCCGATTCTCAAACGGCAGTCTTGGTTGCCGTGTCAATCGTATCGACTGGTATCAGAGCCTAACTGGTTGAGTGCTAAAGATATTATGTTCTTTGAATGTATGAATCGTGGTACCTGTAGATTTGTACAATGTCCTACAATTAAAACCTAAAGGCTTCACATAGATGCAATACTGGTATCAAATATACTACAAAATTGATCGGTTTACCATATCACATTAGAAACTTCTATTTCTGTATTCACGTTTTTATTTTAATCTAATATGCCTAAAAGATATTCTGCCTAGTACTAAAATATTAATAAGAGCTGAGATGGCCCAGTGGCTGGAACACGTGTATCTTAACCGATGATTTCGGATTCAAACCCAGGCAAGCACCACTATATATATGTGCTTAGTTCATGTTTATAATTCATCTCTTGCTCGGCGGTGAAAGAAAACATCGTGAGGGAACCTGCATGTGTCTAATTTCATCGAAATTGCATTGCATTCCACCGACCCGCATTCGAGCAGCGTAGTAGACAATGCTCCGATCCTTCTCCTCAAGGGGAGAGGAGGCCCTTATCCCAGCAGTGGGAAATTAACAGGCTGTTACTTTTTTATGTAATGATATAGGTTTTGCTTTGGTAATTCCGTACGCATTATTAATAGCAACAATAATGTATCTTAAACAAACTCTTCATGTCAAAATTTAACAGAGATATTCGTTTTGTATGAATAGTCATTGTAATCCCGAGGCGCTCCAGAGAAATAAACAGTTTACCGTTTTGTTTGACGACGCAACTCAAACAAGCGTAACCCAGACCACAACCTCTACGTTGTATAATATTATATAATCTATCTGTTTCATGTGACAAACACGGAACGCTATCTTTAATGTGTTCCCAAAACTTGGGAACAGTTTGATTTATAACGAAATTTAATACGACATATATCAAAACAAGTTCACGGATAATTAATTCACGATTAGAATTACAGTATAAAGGGTGGTTCGTTGTTTATTGTATATGAGAACAAAAGAGCATAAATATCATGTTTTATTCGATTAACACTTGTGTAAGTGTGTGTATATGTTTGTTAGTTATGTTTATAGTGGTAGTGCCACGCTGTATACCTTCGGGTTACAGCCGAATGGGCCGGCACGCCCGGGGAAGTACCACTCTCTCACTTAAAAATCGGCGTAAAGTGGTGGCTATGCTTCCGCGTTTCGTCTGGTAAGTGAGAGTTCCGGAGGCCCAATCTCCCTCCCCCCCAAAACTTGATGGTTGTGCAGAATATGGTTAAATTACCCCAGGAGGGTACCATCAGCGACAGCGGTGGAGAATCTCTCTCTGGGCATCCATGCTCAGGACATACACCACCTGAGCAGGGATACCCAGGCTGCCCTCCGAATTCTGGGAGGGTGGGGGGTCAATTTTGCGCTCGCCACTGTTCGAGGCAAGCGGAGCAGGCATCATAAGGCAACCCCTACCACCCTCGCTGTGGACTGCTGCAACATAAGGGGACTCAACTCCAACCTCAACGCCATTCACTACCATCTGGAAACGGCGAAGCCGGCCTTGCTCTTTCTAACCGAGACCCAGATATCTTCTCCTGCCGATACGACTTTTCTTTCGTACCCTGGGTACAAATTGGAACATTCCTTTGTACCACAAGCTGGGGTATGCGTTTACGTCAGAGATGATATCTGTTCTCGACGCCTCGGCAGCCTTGAAGGACAGGACCTATCGATTATCTGGCTGCGTGTAGACTGCGATGACCATCCGCGAATCTATGCGTGCCTTTATAGGTCCCATAGCGGTAATGCCGAAACCGACCGACTGGTTGAGCACGTCCAATTGGCTACAGATTCCGTGCTGCAGCAGATTCCATCCGCAGAGATCATTATTCTGGGCGACTTTAATGCCCACCACGCTGAATGGCTCGGCTCACGCCCCACCGATCATGTGGGTAGATCTGTTCTGGACTTCGCTCTAGCATATGATCTGACACAACTGGTCAACTCGCCAACGCGAATACCGGATGTGGAGGATCATCCACCTTCCCTGTTGGACCTTCTGCTGACTTCGCATCCGGATTTCAGGTTACTATCGATCCCCCTCTGGGCTCGTCGGACCACTGTCTCGTCCGGAGTACAGTGCCGGTTATGCGGTACTCACGGCCACGCTTTGTTGGGTGCCGCCGAGTATGCCACTACAAGTCAGCAGATTGGGATGGGATGCGGTCTTTTTTTGCATCTTACCCATGGGGGCAGATCTGTTTCTCGCCGGATGATCCGAACGCTGCTGCTGACTCTGTTGCCGATGTGGTGCTTCAGAGTATGGAACTATTCATTCCTTACTCTGCAGTACCCATCGGTGGCAAGTCCCAACCTTGGTTTGGTCGCTTCTGCAAAACGGCATCACGCCGAAAGTGGGAACGCTATCAAACCTGGGCTAATGCATCTGCGTCTCGTGATGTAAATACCAGCGCATTCAAAAAGGAATATAACTCTGCCTCTAGGTCCCTCAAAAACGTGATTGCTAGGGCGAAGACGGAGTACATTGGCAGAATTGGCGAAAGACTGGTGCGCCTCCCTTCAGGAACACGTGCGTTCTGGTCTCTCGCTAAGGCTGTCTTAGGGAATTTCTGTCAGCCTTCGTTTCCATCTCTGCACAGGGACGGTGAGTCATTGGCCCATACCGCGAAACAGGAAGTTGATCTTTTAGGCTCTCTTTTCGCGTCGAACTCGACTCTGGATGACCAAGGAAAGTCTCCACCGACAATTCCGCGGTGTGATACCACGATGCCGGAGGTCAAATTCCGGCAAAGTGCAGTTCGCAAAGCACTTCTTTCCTTGGATATTCATAAGTCGAGTGGACCTGATGGCATCCCTCCAATCGTGCTACGGACATGTGCTCACGAGTTGGCACCAGTTTTAACGCGTCTTTTCCGGCAATCCTACACATTAGGCGGCGTCCCAAACTCCTGGAAGACAGCTTTGTTGCACCCGATCCCTAAAAAAGGCAACCGCTCAAATCCGTCCAATTATAGGCCTATAGCCATCACCTCCTTGCTCTCCAAGGTAATGGAGTCCCTTATTAACTGCCAGCTCCTGCGGTATCTAGAGGAGAACCAGCTGATTAGCGACCGCCAGTACGGTTTCCGTCGGGGTCGGTCTGCCGGTGATCTTCTAGTTTACCTTACTCATAGATGGGCTGAAGCAGTTGAGAGCAAGGGGGAGGCATTAGCAGCCAGCTTGGACATAGCGAAGGCCTTCGATCGCGTCTGGCACAAAGCGCTTCTTTCGAAGCTTCCTTCCTATGGGCTTCCCGGGAAATTATGCAATTGGATTACCAGCTTTTTGGCAGATCGGAGCATCAAGGTCGTTGTCGACGGTGCATGCTCCGACTTAAAATTCGTCAATGCTGGTGTTCCACAAGGCTGCGTTCTATCACCCACTCTGTTTCTTCTGCATATCAATAATTTGTTGCAAATCGGGAACATTCATTGCTATGCAGACGACAGTACCGTTGACACCTTATACACCGGCCGCGCTAATATTTCTCGGGAAAACGTCGAAGAGAACCGGAACAAACTTGTGTCTGAAATCGAGTCTTCATTAAACGAAGTCTCAAATTGGGGCCGGCTAAATCTAGTCCATTTCAACCCCAAAAAGACGCAAGTTTGCGCGTTAACCGCTAAAAAAACACCATTTATCGTATCTCCACGATTTGAGAATATTCCTCTGGGCGGGTGCTCCCCAGTACCAGCTCCTTCCATTTGATCGCATCCAACGTAGAGCGGCTCGAGTTATCAACGATCAAGCCCTTTCCGATCTCCTTGATCCTTTGGCTTTGCGTAGAGATGTCGGATCACTCTGTATCTTCTACCGAATTTTTCACGGGGAATGTTCCGAGGAATTGTTCGGATTAATCCCGGCTGCTGAATTTCACCTTCGGACATCTCGCCAAAATTCTAAGTTTCACCCGCACCACCTTGATGTCCGAAAATCCACAACAGCGCGATTTCTCAGACATTTTCTGCCTCGCATAACCACTTTGTGGAACCAGCTTTCGCCGGCGGTTTTTCCGAACCGATACGACATGGGAACCTTCAAAAAAAGAGCGTATTCCTTTTTGAAAGGCCGGCAACGCACCTGCAAGCCCCCTGGTGTTGCAGATGTCCATGGGCGGTGGTAATCACTTTCCATCAGGTGAGCCTCCTGCTCGTTTGAAACCTATGCCATAAAAAAAAATATGTATGTGTGTAATGGTCTTTAATGAACCAAGTATACAATAATTGAATTTCTTTTATCTTTCCACTGCTGATCATCATATGTCTAAGGTACTTTGTCCGGTTTGGTAGAAGATTTAAATAATAATGAATATTGGACAACATCACATACACACAAAAAGCCGAGATGACTCAGTGAGTTGAGGAGCCTACATCTTAACCAATGATTGCCGGTCAAATACAAAAAACATTCCTTCACCATCATCAGAAATAACAACGCTACCACAAACACCCAGACACAAGACTATAGAAAACTAATTAACTTTTTTACAACGATTTACACGGGAATCGAACCCGGCATCTGAAGTGGCGTACATATAAACAAAGCTTTGTCATCGAATAAAGCCTTTAATTTGTCTGGACGTTTATATTTATTATAAGATAAATAAAAAAACACCATACCTACAACAACGCTAACGAAACGATTTATTTACATTAATTTTATATGTCATAGTAAATTATTCAAAACATATACCAACAGTTCATACCTGTCGGTTTGAATATACAAAGAGAAGCCCCTCGCAACTGTTACCACAGCTGCATCAAAGTTTCTCTCTAATTCATTATATTTCATTAATACACCAACTTTAAAATCTTAGAACTAACAAAGTTTTATTATAAAACAACAACATTACTCAATTATTATATTAAACAATTATATTAAACAATAAACCTTTTGATGAAAACCTCATAAAGTAAGGCTTTATTATACAAATGAATAAAAGTGTTGTAGTAATTTAATTTACAAAAACACCTACCATTAATTTTCTTGCTGGTTCTTCAGAGATTATATTTTTCTAACTAAGCTACGTTTAGTTACTGTTAACTGTATGGTTACTTTTATCACTACACAGTATAAAACAAAGTCGCTTTCTTTATCCCTATATCCCTATGTACATATGCTTAAATCTTTAAAACTGCAATGGATTTTGATGCAGTTTTTTTAATAGATATAGTGTTTCGCGAGGAAGGTTTTTTATGTAATACACAGACAATATAGTAAAGAAACACTGAACAATTCTGTAGTAAATTTAGTATCAGCTTTACACAAGAGCGAAGCTGGAACGGGTCGTTAGTAATATATCATTTATAAAAAAAATTAAACCGCCTTCAACATTAGCAACAGCTAGTGAACATGGTACCAACATGGTGGGACATTGCTGACTTAAGAAATGGTTTATATTTCTTATAGCACGAATATCTATGGCTGGTGTTGACCACTTACCCAGTTCAACTATAAAATATAGAATAATAAATGTTCGTTTTACATTGAACAACATAATAAATCTAGCTTAGATTAGGCATGAAATTTTGAAAGGAGAATTGTATTTGTTGTACAACGCATAAAATTTGTGTGTATATAAATTAACTCAAACTAACTCGTTATAATGATAAATTACGTACATAAAATGAACAATTCGTCAGTTATTTTTCGACGGTTTACAATCCAGCTAGATTCATTAAATATTGTTTGCAATTATCTCGTCATATTATTATACAAGTTATAAAATAAATCCTAAAATTTAATAGAAAATACTAATTATCTTTATATAACACAATTGTAAACAATTTATTATAACAGTATTAATAGTCATGTTCATAAATTCTCTGTAACATTTGATATATTTGCTTAGTCACTGAACTCTGATATTTAAATTTATACGAATGTAAATTATTATCTTAGATTTTTTATATTCATTTTATTTATTCATTAAATATACATTTTATTTTAAGTTCAACTGTTATAAAAACGGTGTAAAAAATCCTAGTATTGATTGTTTCGTTGTTAACACTTTCAAGTCAGCAATGCTGATGTCATGTTTTTTAAAAACCGACCAAGAGCGTGTCGGACACGCACATGAAAGGATTCCGTAGCCATAAGATGGGCCATAAGATGGAAATTGATTATTAAAAAGTAATTATTTTTCGATCATTTTAAAAACCTATTTTTGGATTATCAGTATACATCTCTCCACATATTTTGTGGCAATCGGTGGGGAAACGGCGGAGAACGAGCTAGGACAGACAGACGGACAGACATGACGAAACTATAAGGGTTCCTAGTAGACAACGGAACCCTAAAAACGGGATCGGACACGCTTCATCGATATACATAATAAATAAATAATGTTCCAATTAGTTATTTGTGTTTGTTTTTCAATTAGTATATGTGTTTTTTTAGCATAAAACAGCAATATGTTATTTATTATAATTGATAAGTTAAGTTTTTATTTATAAGAGTACAGATAATATATATAAAGTGGTTACGGTATATTGAAGAGATGCAATTGATTTTTAATCCGTAACTCTTGAAGTTTCAATGATGCAACGAAATATACGGCTTAATTTAATTCGACCAATTTCGTTTTTAAATTATAACATTTTCACGGATAATCTCGTGCTTGTAAAATAACAAGGTCTGACTGATTGATTCACCATCGCCAAGCGTAAAATATTAAGTTAGGGCTTTAATATTGGGTGCGTAGAATCATTTTATTGAGTAGACTTACTGAGGAAAGTTTTGGAAATTTTACCCCGAAAGTCACCCACAATTAAGTCAGGTCTTGTTATTTTGCAAGCACGAGATGATCAGTGAAAAATTATTCACCAAATAGGGGTTGCAAGTTAACTGCAACTGCTTCCGAGTTTCCGATTTGGAATAGTCAATACCTGACTGGTAAGTTTATCGTCGGCAGATATCTTTAACATTGCCAATTCATAAATTCTAATCGTTCAAATCAAATCAAATCAAAATAAACTTTATTCGAGTAGGCTTTTACAAGCACTTTTGAATGGTCATTTTACAATTAAGTGAAGCTACCACCACGTTCGGTTGACAAATATATAAATAGGACAAATTAATCAATGCAAATAAAGATAATAAAAAGGCACAGAGTGCGTAACATTATATTTGATTGACATAGTTTAATGTTTGTTAAATATTGGAAAAGAGTAACTAGTTTCATAGAGGTGTCTTTGAACTCTTATTTTGAACAATATACGTATCAACCAAAACGGTACTAGCACTGGTAACATTTGATCTAAGTAATAATAATTATTTATTCTATATTTTCGAGTTATTAAAATAAAATATCTAATATAGTTACGTAAAAAAGTTTTGATGTACGAAAATACATAAAACTTGAATAGTAATACCGCGTTTTAATTATTTCAATTAATAATTGCCGATTTCTGTGGTATTGTGTACAATCAGTTTTCATGGGTACGCCACTCCGAGGTCCCGGGTTCGAATCCCGGCCGAGTCGATGTAGAAAAAGTTCATTATATTTCTATGTCGTCTTGGGTCTGCGTGTTTGTGGTACCATCGTTACTTCTGATTTTCCATAACACAAGTGCTTTAGCTACTTACATTTGGATCAGAGTAATGTATGTGATGTTGTCCATTATTTATTTATTATTATTTATATATTCAATACAACAAAGATAATAAAAGCGTGACAAAGCAAACGGAAACGCTTGAAATAAATGTCTGGTTTGCAAATGAACTATTAAGATTATCGGTAACTTCTTTCTACAACAGCTTGGCGTACAATGAATACAAATCGTGGGTTTAGGTGAAGTCGGCACATTGTATCCGATAACAATTGAGAAGTGCCTCGGAGCCTGCAACAGAGAGCGGCGTCTTTGAAACAATATAATCTTAAACGTGAGTCTTAATTACCAACTATTCACAGATTCATTTAAATTGCTCGATGATATCTTTATATTTATTTTATATATTATTTACAACGAAATTAAATTTTAGACTCAACACCAAATGATTCTTTCTTTCTTTAAATTCAAATATGTCGTATATATAAAGAGTCGAGATGGCCTGGCGGTTCGAACACGTGCATCTCAACTGATGATTGCGGGTTCAAACCCAGGCAAGCATCGCTGATTCATGTGCTTAATGTGGAATATGTTCCAAACCTTCTCCTCAAAGGGCGAGGGGGCCTTTAGCCCAGCAGTGGGAATTTACAGGCTGTTTTTGTTGTTGTTGTATATCGTACACACGAACCGCTTTAATATGATGGCATAAAATAAAAAATATTTGTGACCATTTTTTTATTTCAACTTGAAATTAATTTCTCTGATGAAAAATAAGTTAAATATTACTCCATAATATCGCGTCGAAGTTGTCGTTTTTGCGAAAGCTAAAGGTTCGTTAACATCAACTCTTTTAGCGAGAAACCTGCAAATTGGTGCTGATTCCGTCTGGAATCTACGGTAGAGTGGGCGCAGACTGATTTGACAGAGCTACAAAACGTTCGTTTGCATTCAACTACCCGACAACAAAATGACGTTGATAATCTTGATAAAACTTTTAAGTGACAACTCAAGTTAGGAAACGTTATTTTAATATAAATAAACTTAAAAAGAAATTTGAAAAAAGATAAATAGACAGGTTATAATATCGTTCTTGTACATTTTTATCCAAAAATATTTGAAGAATTAGATTCCGCTCGGATCTATAAAGTCATAATTACATATTGAAATGGAAATTGAAAAATTCTCGCAGACATTTCATTCAAATCGAATAACTCTCTGATTTTTTTGTGCTGGCTTTTTTTGTTTTGTGATCAATTATTTTACGATTAAATCTAAGTTACATAGATTAACAACAGCAGCCTGTAAAATTCACACTGCTGAGTTAAGGCCTCCGCTCCCTTTAAAGAGAAGGTTTGGAACATGTTCTACCACGCTGTTCCAATACTTGTTCCTTGAACACATATGGCAGAATTTCGATGAAATTAGACACATGCAGGTTTTCTCACGACATTATCCTTCACCGCACGAGATGAATTATAAACACAAATTCAGCACATGAATATTCAGTGGCGCTTGCCTGGGCTTGAACCCGCAATCATCGGTTAAGATGGACGCGTTCTAACCGCTGGGCCATCTCAGCTCGTTACATACATAGATCACGATGATAAAATTAATAATTTGGAATTAAATGAAACCATTGCTTAAGTCATTCACTGACTTTGTTGGGTAGTCTGCTTGTGACAGGTACTGTCACATTTCAACCAATCGGGAAACGAAAACGGAACAGTGTTGTGAAATGTGATCCTTCAAATTCCCAGCTTTGGAATAATTACAGGTTGTTACTTAATGATTGATACGAATAGAAAAAAAAAACTCTTCCAGATAAGCTTCCCAAACTTTGGATGTCAAAAGTTTGAAAGACACGATTAGGATTCCGTCGCTCGCAGGATAATAAGATAAAAGTGGCAAAAATTGATGGAAAGCCCTTTATTAAAATTTCTCTATTTTCGGATTTCGAGCCCTCTACTTGAATTGGAATAAATTTATGAGATACTAATTCATTATGTTTAATTTAATCTCTTTTGAAATTCCCTGTTAAGTGCGTTGTGAATTTGTTTGAGTAAATTCGTAAGATTATTGGTAAGAAAGAATATTATTGAATAGAGAATAAAAAGATTGAAAACTTCATTATTGTTTTTGGTATTATGAATCAAAATACTTTATATCTTCTTTAAGAGCGATTATTACTTTTTAACAGTTTTCGTGCAATAAACAGTCTCATATGCCTCGTATGTGTTTTCTTTGCGGTGGAGCTAAGAAAACATTAGATTTCTCTGTCATGTAGAGGCCGTAACGTCCATTTGATATATTGTAGGAAAGTGATAAATATATTTTTATAATGCCTATTTGATCAGATTGCTATGGTGTGCTTTAATATGGGGTCAACGTACCGCACTACAGAAATAAAATTCGATCACATCACATCGAATTTTAATTTCTTAAGTGTTACGGGGTCCTATAAGTCCCGTAGCGATATTATAATAGTATTCATACGAGGTCGTAAACGCCCCGGACCGTAAGATGGAAAAATTAAAAAAAAGGTGCCGCTGCCAAAGTGTTAATAATACTTGGCGAGATGGCTCAGTAGCTAGAAAACCTATAGTAGTAAGATACGTATTGTATTACTGTTATTTCGATTGCATATCACTTACATTAATAATTTATTAACACCTGGTTTGTATTATTCATTAAAAGAATACTACTACTACTATTTTAGGAATAAAAAAACGTCTGGATTTAGGCTCGGGTTCCATCACAGAACACTAATTATTTTGAAAAACAGCATTGTCAATCTGCTTACTTGAAAAACAACTATATGTGTTTCTTGCCATTTATTCTCGTGGAAGGCTGTTTTCCGGTGGTTAAATATTGATTCAAAAACGCTCATTGTTAAGTTTACTTGAATAAAATTGATCTGATTTGATCCGTATCATATTATTTAGAAAAGTCCATTGAATTTGTTGAAATGGAACGTATTCAGCAATTTTCTACCTAAAACAACATTGCTTTGTATTGCTGCGTTCTGATTTGAATAATTCTCTCCAGCGTAACTACAACCAATTGAAAAAAAATATTTCGAATAGTCCGTCTCAGGGCACGTAGATATAGAGTTCCGCAGTCCTGCAAATTATACGGCTTTTTTGCAGAGTTAGTATGCGCGTGCAGTATGTTCATTTGTGTTAGCTTTTAGTTATTATTTCAATAGACCTGTTGAAATAGTTCCTAACATTTTCGGATGTGAATCAAGTGACGAGTTCGATTCCGGGCTTTTCAAACTTATTAGCATCTTGGTATCTTTTAAAAGAAAAGCATGTCAGATTTCCTCTTGACAAGGTTGAAGCACAATAAAATTGACACAAATGTTTTACCACACTTTTTAAGGTTGTATCATCAATCGATCTCGTGGTGTCCAAGAGAAGAACTTTTTGGAAGGTATTTTGCTGCAGTCGGTGACGATGAGTGCCATATAAGCCTGAATCAAAAACGGAAATGAGCCAGCTCATGTTAAGTTGTCACCACCAAATGCGCCTCCAACCTTGAGCACCAAGATACCATAACACTCGTATCTGTGGGTATACTGGCTCACCCTTCAAGCCGGAATACAACGATACCACTTGGACTCGATGGCAAAATATTTGATGAGTGTAGGGTACCTTAAAATTTCTAACCTCAAGTAAAAAAATTAAAAAATCTTTTTTTTTAATTATTATTAAAGCCTCTAACATTACCAAAGTTATAAAGCTAAGGCTACCTATTATTTTATTACCTATTGTCTGCACGTCATATCACAGTTTCCAAAGTAAACAAGGGAAGATACTGGGTTAAAATGAAACGCTTCATGTACTTTTAATATCCCCAAGTTTAGAAACAGTGTGTATTACACACGAAGTATTTATACTAAGGGTATGATATTAAGGTGCGTTCAGATATGTTATAATACTTGTTTTTCAGCATGACCATACTGTGTTACAATGCGGTTTATACTTTAAGACATCACAATTGTATAATAAATGCAATAAAGTTTTGAAAACATAACCTTTAACTTTGCGCGGTGGTAAGCCAAAAATAACTGCGTGGCTCAAAGGTCTAAATTATGAAGATACATAATTTCTACTTATGTGCCTTTTGTAAATTGGATATCTACTCACATATTACCACACACAGGAATACATGCACAAGCACAAACACACATACACACACACACAAAACACACATCCATACACGAAAATGTACCAACAACTATCTGATTTACAAAGCCCATGCTGATCTCAAAAACACATGATCGATGGTAACAGCTTAAGCTATTGTTGTCTTCATTGCTTATACAAGTTTACGATAAGAATACCAATTTGAAGAGTGAAGAGAGTGACCCAGTGTAACAACAGGATTTTATTTAATTGATTGAAGTGTTTGATAACTTTTATGTGACTAATCTGAACGCACCTTTACAGCGCTACGAAGTTCGTAGAACTTTATGTAGTTAGTAATTTATAGGTATTTCATAAATATGAATTACAGTATCGAAAAGGAGTATTTGTTTTCTAAAGTCAATAAATTAAGGAAAAAAATGAATATAAATAATTAGTAAGGAATTTAGAAAACGCATAAAAGTAGCCTATGTCCTTCCTTGTAGTTTAAATTTACGACAGCCAGACATACATAGTTACTCATATTTATCATATTAGTATAGGTTGCTTCCTTTCTGTCATTAGTTATTTGCGAGTTGAAAGAAGAAGACACAAAATATTATAAGGTATATAACTGTTTTATTATTATTTAGATATTTATTTATTCTCTGTTTCTTATTTTGATATTATTATTATGATCATCTATGAATAAATTCATGAAAGTTTAGCACATTGTCAAAGACACTATTAGTACATTACTATTGTAAGCAATTAGTAATATATAATTATTATCTGTAACACACGATAGTAGAAGTTATTTATTTTAATTTACAGGAAATAATTTCTCATAAGGCTATAAGAAATATAACGCATATTATGTCAACGGAGTTTCCACTACGATTAATCTTTTCACATTATGAACCTCTCCTCAAGTAAATTTATATTAAACGTAGTAAAAAGTAGTTCTTAAGAATTTATATAAAAGAAGTATGTTGTGCACGGACTACTTTTATTTAATCCCTATTTCTAAATTCTAAGTACTATTACGGGTCGGAACAAGACAATTACGATGAAATTAGGGCCGAAAAAAGTTACAATTAGCTTCAAATATATTATATTTGACGACCTCCATGGTCGAGTAGAGTGTGCACCGGTTTTCATGGGTACGCCACTCCGAGGTCCCGGGTTCGATTGCGGTTCGATGTAGAAAATTCGTTAGTTTTCTATAGTGTCTTGAGTCTGGGTGTTTGAGGTACCGTCGTTACTTCTGATTTTCCATAACACAAGTGCTTTAGCTACTTACATTGGGATCAGAGTAATGTATGTGGTGTTGTCCAATATATTTATTTGTGATGTTGGTTTATCTATCAGTATCAGTGATTGTGATATTAGTGATGTATTTAACGTGAATAATATCTTGACAGCTCGATTCGAAGATTAATTGTCACTTCAAAGACTTGGAATATAATATTGGTTCAGTACCTGATTTCCAGGTAGTTAGTTAATGGGTTCATATGCTATGTATTTATAGATATTATCATGTATTGTCACAGCCCGTCACAACCACACAGGGTACATCAGCGTTGGGTTCTTGAAACCCAACTCGGAAGTTCAATGGTACACCTTTAGGACACGTACACTATCATTGTTTTGTTTCGTTGCTGTTTTTTTATAGATTAAGTTAGTCAATAGTTATAATTAATTAATATGTTTACTATTTTTGTTGATTTTCTTTTTTTTAATTTTTTATCAACAATCATTTCTTTCTTTCTTTCATTCTTTATGACCATCTCGTTGAACCATAAGATTGTTAAAAAAGAGTAACTACTGAGTTTCGATACCGAGAAGAACCAGCAAGGTTCTTCTCGGTAGAACCTACTTTCCGAACCGGTGGTAGCTTCACTTAATTGTAAAATGCCGATTCAAAAGTGTTTGTAAAAGCCCACTTGAATAAAGTTTATTTTGATTGATTAATTGATTGAAGGATGAATTACAGGATTAAATATTCGTATAATTAATTTTGTAACATCTTGTAAATTTCTATATAAATAAAAAAATACGACAAATACTGAGATGGCCCAGAAAACATCGTGAGGAAACCTGCATGTGTCTAATTTCATTGTTACATGTACATTCCACCAACCCGCACTGGAACAGCGCAGTGGAATATGTTCCAAACCCTCTCTTTACTGGAAGACAGGCTGTTACTTTCACTTTCATGACAAATAGGTCAAATACACGATAAAAAAAAGTAAAAAGAATATTATACATGACACTTTTGTAAAGTCTCTTTTGATACTTTAAGTGAAACGTCTTATAATATACATTGAGTAATATTTTAAAAAGTATTATTATTAATGTTCCCTCATCTCACGATCAGCGACAGACACACGTCAAGCGCAACCCTGACTGTCTCCGGCGTTATATCCTTATCAGAATTATTAATGATTTTCTAACTCAACACACTTTCGAATAAAATTGCTATAATTCTTTCCCGTAATACACATTAGTGATCTGGATGTT
The DNA here is from genome assembly GCF_905220365.1 of Vanessa cardui. NCBI lineage: Eukaryota > Metazoa > Arthropoda > Insecta > Lepidoptera > Nymphalidae > Vanessa > Vanessa cardui. Next base: position 2,878,032 of record NC_061130.1, on the reverse strand, counting down.
GTCATAATATTTTAAAGATGTAAAATGATAAATGAAATTATGAATGTAACATCACATTTTTTTTTATTGCAATAACTAATTACCAAATTGAAGGGTATATTGGATTTATTCTATACATATAATTATTAGAATTGTTCTTAGAATTTTTGCCAATTTTTGTCAGCTTGTCTGTTCGACTGTTACCAGAAATCTCAGAAACACTTAACCTTAACAGATTTGGATACGGTTTTAAGCATTTCAATAAAATCTGTACACAAATAAAAAAAAATGTCACTTAAAAAAGAACATCAAAATATTTATTAGAAAAATATCTTCAAGTTTTTTGTTACTTGGTTCTGTAAAATATCGTGAAGACGGTAGCTTCAATTAGTATAATTGTTAAATGACGATTCAAAAGTGCTTGTAAAAGTCTACTTGAATAAAGTCTACTTCGATTTTGATTTTGGCCAATATTTGCATAGTGATGTCTGCTCTTGGCCCGCCTCTATAATTTCAGCGGTTAATAGTACCTTAGGGTAATAAGAATATCCTCGAACATGACTTGACCGTCCTTTGACAGAATAAGAAAATGTGCGTAGTATCCTCCTTGTGTCCTTTACGATGTAGCGCTGCAGTCCGATCTGTTTTCCATTTTAGCACTGCACCTTTCTTATGCGAGCATACACTGCTATAAGGATTCACTGCGTGTCATTTTCCTATGTTTTGTAATGATATGTATGTGAGTAATTTAAAAATTAATATCATAAAACTATACATATTAATCTAAGACTTTAAAAATGTACGAACATCTGTAAAGAAACTGTATGGAACGGGACTAACAAAACTTTATTATCTATCTATAAATACATCCCTAGTGGATACGCCTGAGGCTAGTTATCTTTAAGTATAAAAAAGTAGCCTATGTTCTTTCTTGGGTTCAAAACTTGCTTGATACCAAATATTATTACATTCGAGCGACGATAAGTGATAAAATATTTCATAATATTTACATTTTCTTTTGTTGAAAATTGACAAAACGATTGACATATAGAACGGCGCGAATTTTCAGTATTATTTGAGGGTACATACACAAAGAGGGGTGCAATTTGCATGCTTCACCTATGAATGACGACATAATGACCCCACTTTTTTTAGGTTCGTGTTTTGAATATGAATTCAAAACGTACAGTTTATTACATGCAAAGTTACTTTACATTATATTTGAATACGATCGTGATATGCGAATTTTTCTCTAATGATCTTTACATTTGAAGGATATATGTATCATAATGACATATCATGGCGACTTAGATCTGACGGTATCTGATCTATGGAAAAGCAACTATTTGGATTATAATAAAACATTGATATCCCAAAGTTTTGATCGGAATTTCAATATTTTTCTTATCTGATGTGCACTTTAACCTAGTGGTTTGGTTTTGTGTAAACCTGTAGATAAGGTAGCAGCCGCTAAATACAAATTCTACCGCCAAATAGCAATACTTTGTTAAATCAACAAATAATTTTGGTATTGTTGTGTTTTTGTTTAAAAGGTGATTGACCTCGTGTAGCAACGGGCACAAGGCATACAACATTTTAGTAGGTAATGTTTGCGGTACATAAGCTATGTTCAGTAGGTCTATTGGACTACCTTCTTTATAAAAATTGTTTAAATCTGATATGGTGGACCATTCTAGAAACTGTAGCATATTTCGATTATATACAATTATCATTAAAATGTTATCCATAAATGGTAACGCCAATATTAATATTATTTTTTTTTAATTATTATTGGTTCACACAGCATGCGTATATAATATATATATATATATATATATATATATATATATATATATAAGTATCATGTGATGTACAATCAAAATTTTAAATAACTAAAGCGAAACAGGCATTTATATAAAAATATATCACTAAAAATAATAATACAACTGCAATAATAAAATAAGAGAGAATAAACTACTTAGCTTAATATTTACAATGTAAGAATTTGTTTATTAAAAGAGGCTAAAGAACCACAGAATATATCACACTCATTTAAGTGGGCATTTATTGTTGAACAAATGCGATACAAGGGCGCGTGTTGGAATATATTCGTTCGATATTATTATTACACTAATGAAAAGAATAGCTGATGTAGTTGTTTACTTTTTAATTTGAGATGCAGTTAAAATATTATTACTACGCTATAGAATGGCCATTTAAAATATCATGCTGTATAAACTGTCAGTAACAGGAAATTACATCAAATGCTCTTTTTTTAATAACGAGTACTTGTCAACGTTTAATTTCCGGTTCTCGAATTTACTACTAATAATCTGTACTTATAATATAAAGAGGTAGAAATTGTTTGTTTGTGTATTGGGGGTAACCTCTGGAACTAATGATTCGTCTAAAAAACATTGGTAAATTATAAGAGTTATATTTATATCATTTGATTATGTTAATTAATTAATTGCACCCGGAAAAAGTTGGTTTAAATCAAATCTAAGTATACTATATTAAAGTAGGCTTTTACAAGCACGTTTGAATCGGCATTTAACAACTATATTAAGTGAAGCTACCACCGGTTCGGAAAGTAGATTCTACCGAGAAGAACCGGTAACAAATTCAGTAGTTACTTTTTTTTAATTTAAATACAATTATATTAGTTTAATACAATTATATATGTATGTAATTTATCTGGCCTGGAAGTTAACAAATTATTAATTAATAATTCGACAATTTTTTATCGTCTTTATAATCTTGTAACATGTCTTCTAACCAATGTTTTTTTACAAATGATTTAAATTTATTAAAGGGCAAAGTTAAAAATGTCTGTGGAATTTTAACATCATCAGGTCACTAGTATTAATAAATAATTCGGAGTGAAGTGAACGTGAGTGAAGTAGAGTCCATTACATTATTTATGTAAAATATTTCTCTCATGACTCTTCTGTCACATTAATAACACTACAATTCAATTCCATATTCAATCTATCGACAGATCAATTTGTTCAAGTTGAAGTTGTCCGCTTTCAACTCGCCCGTTTATTGTTTCTAGTGCGTACAAGTATATGTTGAGAGAAGTGAGAAAAAATATAACATAATTAACTATTAATAGAACGGTAGATTTTTGAATTTTAATCTAATATAATATTGATTAAAAAGAGTGATATACATACATAATTTACTAATATTTTATAATATTAAAATGAATCGGCACGAGTCATAAAATTCGTATTCATCATTCATTCGTGAAAATTTTCATGTCATTTTCAAATTATTTTTGAAAATAAATATTAGAACTAATATACAAATCCTATTCAGTTAAAGAAATCTAGTTTATTCAGCACCTCAAATGAAAACTACTATTTAACTAATCATAAATATTGAGCAAAACCTCAACCTTACTTAAAATCTTGTAAAGGTCTAGCGTATTATGCAAATCGAATGGACTGTCGGTACATTCAAATTGAGGCTATGATTCGATACAAGTGACTCAGCAACGTCGCTTAAATTATACTCAGAACATTTGTGTGTATGAGTATAATCAATTTTGTTAAACAGGTTGTTTGAATATTATGCAATATACACTCAATGAAGGAGATAAGAAATTATGATCATCATTATCAGTATCACAGTAATACATTCAATACAAAATTATACAAAAGATAAAAAAAGCGTCGACTTCCAGGCAGGATATAGTAAATAGATATATAATTGTATTTAACTAGCATGGTTGAATTTTTTAATGTTGATAAGTTTTTTCTTGGTAGAATCTATTTTTCGAATAGGTGCTAGCTTCACTTAATATAGTTGTTAAATGACGAATGACGATAAAAGTGCTTGTCAAAACCTATTTGACTAAAGAATATTTTGATTCGATTACTGTATCTCTCATTTATTAGCTTTACAAATATTTAAATATTTACAAATGACAAGCACTATAATGACAATTTATTGAAAAGTTGATTTAAGTTGATTTAAAAAATGAATGTGAAATATCCAAAAAAATCTACCCAATTCAGCACAATTGAAAAGCAATCAAAATCGATGTCCAACCATTAAGGTTTCTCTTTACAAGAAATATATGGCTTTGACCCACATTGGAGCACTTATCTAAGTGGGCAGTGAGAGATGGCACAAAAGATCGACATCTTTGGCAACCCATTCACATCGATACACTTAATACACTGGATACAATACATTTACTCGTGATTGCGCTAAGTACCAGTATGTATAACTAATAAATTGTAACAACGTTTATTCCTGTACTTAATTAACTTTTTCAAAAAATATATCAGATTTTCATTCGACATGTTTCGTTTTCATTAGCCTTCAGACACAGTTTTTTTTACAACATCACATACATTACTCTGATCCCAATGTAAGTAGTTAAGCACTTGTTATGGAAATCAGAAGTAACGACGGCACCACAAACGCCGAGAAAAAGTCGAGCACGGAGTTCGTTTACTTATAACCTTTTTCTTAATTACCTGAAGTGCTTTAATGCAAGTGTCAAGTTAAAATGATAAATGGACGTCATGGTTAGGATTTTAATTCCATAGTCCAAAGCAGCAATGCTTTTTATTATTATGTTCTCGTTTGAAGGGTGAGTCCCAAAGTTGATAGCTCGTTTTCGATGTAAGATATTATTTGTATATACTTACAATACCATTGTCTTTAACCTCTTCTCCCTTTGATAAGAAGGTTTGGAGCATATTCCACCACGCTGTTCGAATTTGGGTTGTCGGGTAGGTCAACATCCGACTAATAATATTATAAAAAAAATAGTCAAAGTTTTCTCAACCCCTAATGTACAGTAATAAATAAATTAAATAATACTTACAACCAAAAACACACTAATATCATTAATCAAAACTTATAAATATTGAAACATACTATGGCTTACTTACCCTTTCGCACATGTTTCCAAAGCCCTCGCCTCGTCTCACCCCTTCCCTTCCCCCTTCGCAATCAGCTGGCTTCGATTCTTACTTCGTTTGGGTTAGAAATAGAAGTGTTTAAGTACAAGAAAAAACCTGTTAATAAGAAACCTAATTGAGCTATAATGTTTTGCCTCAATGGGAATAATGATATAAGGTAAAGAAATAAAATCCATGAAAATAATACATTACTGTGTAGTGTTATGTAAATACTTAATAAAAAATTAAAGTAAAGGTTTGTACTTTAATTTAATTAAGTTGAAATAACATACGTATTCAGTGAACACGAAGATGTGATTAATTGTTCAACAAAATAATACCTTTTTTCAACACATACATATGTGCATTAGGTTCCTGTGAAGGTCTGAATTTATTTATAAATAAATGGAGGTCAAAACAAGGATATGTTTTAGAAAACTGGTCGAGGTTAATATTTAATCTGATTTATGGAAAGTTGTCAAAAAAAGGCAAGTCACGTGGACTTCGCAGGTTTTTTTGAGTTTTTCCAAATATGGACTACAGAAGTACTATCAGTATTTGTAAGATACCGACTTTTAAGCCATGTCTGTCAAATAACGGGCGCTGTGAAACAAGTGCACTGATGAGTTCATGAAACGTGTATCACGGCGTAAAATAAACGTCGCGTCGGTACCAATTCGCTGCCCGATGTTACCAATAATTCCTTGTGTTGTGTTGTAATGTTGGTAAGTTAATTAAACCAGCTTTTTATATTATATAATTATGAAATATTTTCGTGTACGTTACTGCTAATATTGGAATAGTTACTCTTGAACAGGGGAATATTCCGAACAGTTGTTTGGATTGATTCCGGCTGCTGAATTTTACCTCTGACATCGCGTTAAAATTCACATGGCGTAATTTCTAATTCATTATCTGCATTGTATAACTACTCTGTGCTTTTTCCAGCGGTTTTTCCGAACCGACATGAAAAAAAGGACACATAAAAAGGACCGTTCACATTTATTGAAGGCCGGCAATACAGACTCTCCCGTATGTTGATGTCCATGGGCGATATAGTGTCCCATCGGGTGGAACTACTAGTTGATTGTGAACCACCTGCAATACCTACATCAAAAGAAAAAAAACAAAAATTACTGGATTATGGAATTTATTTTTGTACATTAATAGGTATGGTGTTTATTTTAGGTACTTAAAGAATTGTAATCTAGTTCTAAAGATGTAACCTAAAAATTTGGAATTTGCCAGGTAAGTTTCTTATATAGCGCAGATATCCCTTAAGTACGGTTTTAATTAAAGAAACTCAACCCCTAAAGGTCATAAGTCCTTTCATAAATACTATAGTCGGGCACAGCTATTTCATAAACCAATGTCACAAATATTTATCAATACTGTAGTTTCAATGTAGTTTCAAAACACGCTGAATCGTTTATAAAATTACTTTTTCTTATCTCGTGACCTAATTTTTGGTTTTAACCTAAAATGTCACGAAGGTTCTAAATATAAATTTTCCATCGCTTACAACCTATCTCTGCCCCGTACCCCGCTTCTCTTCCTATCTTCTGTTGCGTAATTAATGATGAATATATCTTAGATAACTTCGTACCAATACATTTTTTTAAATTCATAATTATTTTTTATTTTTTTATAGAACTACTAGATACGCTTCGCATGGATGAAATGCTGATACTAAATAATACATTTATATACAACATTCGTAGCTTTTTTATCATATGACATATATGTCGGCGCGGAACCACGAATTTAAGAAAAACACGTGTCCAGAAATGATTATTTTAATAATTTAAAACTGTTTCATTGTTAAATGAATAATTTTTAGTGAATTTTGAAATGTTAAATTACTCTGAAAAATTTAATGTTTGTAAACAACTGTTATCTTGAGTGAATAAGTCTACCCACCTATTTTTGTTATAAAAGATCAAGCGACCGCCGGTTTCGACAGACTTGGTCGAGCCGTCGGAGCGATCGGACCGTCTCATATTGGAATAAATCAGAGAGGATTATTTCCTGAGTTTTATTTCATACCACCGAAGATGGTTAAAGATCGAAAACTCTGACACCCGTGACGTCAGCTATGCTGACGTCATGTTTTTTAAAAACGCGCTCGGACATGCTTGCTCCGTTATCAGAAGCGGGATTGGAACAAGCTCCGATCTCTGCCACGTCCTCATCAGCTTCGGTTCCACCTGTCACATAAGGATCGCTACAAGACAGAACCATATTGCGAAGTGATAAGAAGATCTCTAAGCACTTCACACTAACTGCCTGATACATCTACGAGCAACTTCGGTGTAATGGGGCCCATCTATGTGGCAGAACCGCAAGCCACGGATCCAATAAATCATTCATCAGCTCCAAGGCCGATTAATGCGGGAGTACCCACTTCGTCAACACTTGAGGCGGCTACTTCTTACAATTAAGAACAATACGCTTCAAGGGCATCCTCATTTGCCATGCTGTTCATATGTGTGGAACATCTTAATTGAAAAATCAACAAGTGACCATGTGGATCACGGAGATCATGGATATCACGGGGAAATTAGACACTAAGATAAACAACATGTCAGGAAACAGCCGAGCAAATGGCCAAGTGGAAAAAGTTATTACTACCCTCAAAACGAGTTAATAATAATCAAGAACTACGAGACCGAACAGTGCATCTAGTATATGGAGTTGCACCACTCACTTATTACACAAAGAAAACATTGCATACCATCTGAACTTCTTAAACCTGATCGACATTAATAACCCAACAGAGGACATTGCAGCACTAACAACACAACTACAGCAACGAATTAATCTTGTGCGGAATAGAACAGTCATCGTTACTATTCTCAGAAACTAAAATTATTTATTTTCAGAATAAAGATTAAACAGTCCACGTATAACCACCATTACTTGATGTGATTAATTGATTGTCTTTCGAGATTTATAGGTTTCATAAGAATAACGACAGTGAAGAAGGTGGTCGGCAGAGGGCGCTCGTGATCAGCTTCGTCGTGCACCGCAGCCGGGCGATCAAGAAACACGACTGGTGCAGAGCGCGCACCGTCCTGCAGAATGGCCGTGACAGTGGGAGTTGTCGTCCATATCACGAGCTGGTCAGTCAGTGCGAGTGGTCAGCATCGACGAGAACTAATCATCGCATAAAACTGTGAGGCAAAATTTACTTATCTTACCTCTTAAAATCTAAAGAAATAAAAAAGAGCAATAACAAAAAAGAAAAAAAAAAAAAATTTTTGAATATTAATTACCATTGAGATTCCTCATGCAACCATAACTACACACGTACACTCTGGTTTGAGAGTGATACCTCTGAGCTAACCACGTGTTACCCTCGTACTACTCACGGATCCTTGATGTATCCAAAAGTGAACCATGAGATACCGTTGGGAGGCGTTGTGGAGCCGTGGTAGCCATTTATATACCGTAATCTGGAGAGTGATACCTCTGAGCTAACCACGTGTTACCCTTGAGCTACCCGCGGATCCTTGATGTATCCACAGAGAACCATGAGATACCGTAGGGAGACCTTGTGGACCGTGGTTAGACATGTATACACCACAGATCTACGAGAACCTTTAGTAGCCATGTATATACCATAGTCTGGAGAGTGATACCTCTGAGCTAACCACGTGTTACCCTCGAGCTACCCACGGATCCTTGATGTATCCACAGAGAACCATGAGATACCGTAGGGAGACCTTGTGGACCGTGGTATAGACATGTATACACCACAGATCTACGAGAACCTTTAACAGTTATTATGACACAGTTATGAGCATAGTATGCGTAAAATCTGCCCATATTTATTATAATAAAGGTGCATGAGAGATTTCTTTGTGTACTGTTTTACAAAACAATTATCAAAGGTCAACATGATGTGTTGCTTACAGATACCTGCTTCAAAAATGTTTTTTGATTCGCAGATTTCCAATCGCACAACTTAGGCAGGTGCAGAGCGCGCACCGCCTGTCAGAATGGCCGTGTCGGCGCGGAACCACGAATTTAAGAAAAACACGTGTCCAGAAATGATTATTTTAATAATTTAAAACTGTTTCATTGTTAAATGAATAATTTTTAGTGAATTTTGAAATGTTAAATTACTCTGAAAAATTTAATGTTTGTAAACAACTGTTATCTTGAGTGAATAAGTCTACCCACCTATTTTTGTTATAAAAGATCAAGCGACCGCCGGTTTCGACAGACTTGGTCGAGCCGTCGGAGCGATCGGACCGTCTCATATTGGAATAAATCAGAGAGGATTATTTCCTGAGTTTTATTTCATACCACCGAAGATGGTTAAAGATCGAAAACTCTGACACCCGTGACGTCAGCTATGCTGACGTCATGTTTTTTAAAAACGCGCTCGGACATGCTGCTCCGTTATATATAATATATATATATATATATATATATAGTGGTGCTTGCCTTGGTTTGAACCCGAAATCATCGGTTAAGATGGATGCATTATAACCACTGGGCCGTCTCAAATAAAGCACTCATCGAAAAATACATATACACAACACATATCGAAAAATATTTATCTACTAGCTATCCCGGCTTTGCACGGGTGTAATTCACCCAGCGTTTGCAATGTAAGGGCAAACTTTGTCTTATTTAAGACATCACATTAGAAACTTAAAAAACTATCAGTGTTTCTATACTATATTGTCCATGTATTATTATATATTAAACCCTTACTCTTGAATCATCTGTCTATGAAAAAAAAATGCGTAGTTTCTAAGACCTAAGCATAGATTTATTTTATGGTATAGGTTGGCGGACGAGCAGGTGGGCCACCTGATGTTAAGTGGTCACCATTACCCATAGACAATGACGCTGTAAGAAATATTAACTATTCCTTACATCGTCAATGTGCCACCAACCTTGGGAACTAAGATGCTATGTCCCTTGTGCCTGTAGTTACACTGGCTCACTCACCCTTCAAACCGGAACACAACAATACTGTTGTTTGGCGGTAGAATAACTGATGAGTGGGTGGTACCTACCCAGACGGGCTTGCACAAAGCCCTACCACCAAATAGATAGATAAGAGTAGAAAGACAGCGGGAAGCGATTTTGTGTTATACTTTTGATAGGAGGGTTGTAAATATTTGTGTTGATAGTGAAGCAGCATTTAATGGTCATTTTGAGAATGATAACAGTAACGCGAGGTTCCCTAACTTAAAAAAGGTACCCGCTTTGTATATACAACTAGCATGCTAGTAGCATAGTATTGACGAAGGAGTTAAAGTGATAATTAAAATTTTGTATTTACATTTTATGTAAAAAACAATAATTCGATACGACGATAAGTAAAGATAAACTTATACCAACAATAACAAGTACCAAAGTCCAACCGACTGCACAATTCATACTTAAATAAAATCCCGCATATACTTTAATCATTACCGATTAAGATATTTAAATATTACGTTAAAAATAAATATGTATTCACAAGCAATATTGTCCGACTAAAAGGCGTACCGAGGAGAATAATCCAGATGAATTCCAAATTGTTGCAAATTCATATAAAATGCAAACAAGCGAACGAAATATCTCGTAATTTAAAAAGAGTCTTGTTATTAATCATTTATTTAAATAAATAATCCTTGTCCGTAATCCAGTAACAAGGGGTATATTAAAATATGACTTCAGTCACATTTGTTCCAGCCCGGGTCGGTATTCTCGACCGGGTTTTTTATTTAGAGAATGTTTAATCCAAAAAGACTTTAATCCACAGTTGTTTACGTCACCTTTTTGTAACAGTTAATTTATCTTTTTTAACGATGAAACGTAAATAATGTATGGATGGTTATGTAAGTATGTGATGCAAATTTTATGGTCGTGATTTTGTGTTGTGTTACATTTAGTTAATAAAAACCTATTTATATAAGATCATTATATAACAAAAACGTTTTTAGATTTTATTATAGCTTATTAATTCTCTACTACATTGATTTTTTGGCATATCCGAGAGCTGCGCGCGGTACTGGTTAGTATTTGAAAATTACAGAGTGACTTTATTAATCATATATAGTTCTAAAATAAAGGCAGCTTAAGTTAAATTTAGCAATTAGCCAGAACAAGCAGGCACAGAGACAGACAAAAATTTTAAGAAATGTTATTATGGTATATGTACCGTGTATAAATACAGATGCATTAAGTAAAAATCCATTATTTCAATATTACATACAGACACTCCAATTTTATCATATGTAAAAAATTAAAAAAAAATACTATCAATATGTAATGTAAGTTTTTTTGGAAATTTTCATTACTCGGGAGAATATGGAAGGCTCTGGTTACAGAATGTCACAAACATTTTGTACATTTTATATAAATAAAAATGTGTATTTTTTTATGATAAAAAAAACAATCTTGATACTTTATGGCCAGTTTTTCTCGGTAAAATCTACATTTCGAACCTGTGGTAGATTTTGATTAAAATTAACCTCGTAAACGTGACGATTCATACTTTTAAGAGCCTACTTGAATAAAGTATATTTTGATTTTGGTTACTTAGTACGGGTACGAAGTTGAGACGGGCGGCTTATAGGAAAAGTTTTCCTTGGTAAAATTATAGTAAATTTGTAAAAAGTATAAAGGTGTATTTTTTATTGATTATATCATTTGAAGTACTAGTAACTCATATAGCTTAGAAAGTAGATTTCGTCATACATTTCGGTTTGCTACAAACGCAATACAATAAATAGTCTAATATTCACTGCTCAAAATACAATAGATATCAAATATGTATCGCATAATATGCATATTATTAAAACATTATCAAGACAACAACAACAGCCTGCAAATGTAGCCCACTGCTGGGCTAAAGGCCTCCTCTCCCTTTGAGGAGAGGTTTCGGAACATTTGCCCACCACGCTGTTCCAATGCGGGTTGGTGGAATACACATGTGGCAGAATTTCTATGAAATTTGTCACATGCAGGTTTCTTCGCGATGTTTTCCTTCACCGCCGAGCACGAAATGAATTTTAAAGACAAATTAAGCACATGAATCAGTGGTGCTTGCCTGGGTTTGAACCCGCAATCACCGGTTAAGATGCAAGCGTTCTAACCACTGGGCCATCTCGACTCATTATCAAGACAGATAAAGATTAATGTAATTTTAGTCGAGTTTCATAAATTCAAATGAGACAAAAATAAATATAAACAGATAAAAATTAAATTTATCTATCATCGGTTATTTATCGAACACAATTTTTTTTAAGTGCCCGTCTCAATACCAGACCTTTGGCACCCTCCGTAAATACGGATTGTACCGTTGGTTTTGTAGTGGGTTATCTGGTGTCCCATGAGTCAATGTACTGCAAAAAAACTACAGACGCAAAGGACAATTTAAGGACAAAAGGAAAATTTCTTATGGTAATAATGTATATGATATGTGTTGAACACTTACCATCATGTTGTTAATTAGGCTATCTGTCTATTTCATAAAAAAATTAAAATAGTACTTCCGCACATTTTCTTGTTGAAATTTTTTTAATGATCGCACTTTCAGTTAATTATGATATAAAATTTAAGTACAGTTGACAGAAAAAATAAAAATAATCACCCTGTTATGTAATATTGAAAATAGTACGTTTTATATTTCGAGTCAGCGTGTTATTTATCTAACGTTACCTTATTCAGTTTGACACGTTTGTCAAGTTTGATTCGCGTTCACGGTCGTCCGCTCTCGTCATTTCACGAATTCACGGATAACGTTTGTTTGACAATGTCATTATTTCCCCTGCGTGACGTGTGATTTTTATTTTCCTTTGTCATTTGTGTAACCAGCCGACGACGACGACGAAAATAGCGTTATTTTTATGCTCGTGAAACAATGCGTTATTTACCAAACCAGTTAAGATCATCAAATCAGTTTGTCACGTACTATATTATATATAACTATTAATAATAATTCATAACCAACTCAACTGCATAAATATTAATAATATAATATTTATAATAGTAACAGTTTGTAAATTTCTCACTACTAGGCTAAGGCCTCTTCCCTTGGAGGAGAATGTTAGGAGCATACCACCACGCTGCTCCAATGCAGATGTTTGGATTCACACATGGTAGAATTTATTTGAAAATAGACACATGCTGTTGACCTTCACCGCCGAGCTCCAGATTAATAATAAACACAAATTAAGCACATGAATATTCGGTATTGGGTTTGTACCCAATAACTATTTCATTATAGTTATTTTAATATTAATTTATTCTTAACAAAGGATTTATAGCCAACAACTGAACATTAGATTCGTGTTATCACGGATTATGTTTAATTAAGTCCTTAACAATGGTGCTAGCTTACTCTATAAGGGTGTCATAATAACTTTAATGGCCGAATCAACAGGTACTACAATTGAACAGAGAACTTATGAGCATCAAGAACGATGTGAGTTTGCTAATGTACTTAATAAAATTTTAAATTAACTAACTAACATACATAGCCTAAGTCGCTTTATGTGGAAGAAAATTTGTATAGAAATTTCTTGAATCAAAAATCAAAATCAAAAAATACTTTATTCAACTAGACTTTTACAAGTACTTTGGAATCGTCATTTTTTATAAGTGAACTACCGGTTCGATCGGTAGTTACTCTATTTCAACATTTAAAAAACAGTAGTAAGTAAAGTAAAGTAGTAGCCTGTACATCTCCCATTGCTGAGAAAAGGCTTCCTCTTCCATTAAGGAGAGGGTTTGAAACATATTCCTCCACGTTGTTCCAATGCGGGTTGGTGGAAATTAGACACATGCAGGTTTCCTCACGATGTTTTCCTTTACCGCCGAGCACGAGATGAATTATAAACACAAATTAAGCACATACATAATTATAGTGTTGCTTGCCTGGGTTTGAACCCGCAGTCATCGGTTAAGATGCACGCGTTCTAACCACTGGCCCATCACAACACAACAGCTCAAAAACAGATCTAACAGTTTTTTTTTTAATAAATCCAATAAGAATGTTAAAAGGTGTAGGGTAGTATATAAGAGTTCAAATGGTAATTCGTAGTTTCCGATGTTAGAAATATGAAAATCGGTAACGAGTCTAGGGTGAATTTTAGCATGAAAGTTTGTACATATGTTATACTTTTCTATTTCTCCAAATATACATCTGCCTCACGTGAATCCTTTTCGTATTTGGAGCACTTTGTTACTTAATAAGATTGTTGATTAAAAGGTGTTAGCAACGTTAGATAAATTTAAGGCCAAAGTGTAGGTTAAATCAATTAGACCACTGTGTACTTAGTGTACGAAGTGTACTTAGTACACTAATAGATTTAATCTACACGTTCCACGCCTGCCCTTTCCGCTACTCTTTCTTGTTATATGATTCTACCGAGTTTTATAGGATTTATACATACATTTGTTTTATAATTATTTTTAGTTAGTATTGAGATTTTTCTGTTCTCTGTAAGTTTATGTGCACAGAAATCTCAGCCCATAAATTATTTATTGTAATGTCAGTTTAGCTATCTATTCAAATAGTTGGTGGTAAGGTTTTGCACACGCCGACCACTCTTCATATATTATACCACCAATCAGCGGTACATAGTATTGTTATGTTTTGATTTAAACTGTAGAAGAAGAAGTTTTGGCCACCTTCCGCCAAGACCCATAATTTAAAAGGCTATCTACAAAATAATAAAAAGCAAATAAAATTTTTATCTATTAATAATATTTTATACAGTACAATATTTCAAAAAATATATGAAATATCAATTCGAAAATACATGTTTGCAAAAACAATATTCACACCAAAATTCAAATTGGAACATTCTCTGTATCGAACGAATGCAAAATGTTTTTCAATACTTGCTCAACAACAGATCAGAGCCGCAAAGTGGAGTTGCAATGTTGTGTTGCTCTTTCTGCAACGACACTCCGGACTAACAGTTTTAGAGAATACTATGAAAGTACAGTCAGAGTAAGAAAACCTTCATGAGTTTTGAACTCTTAGTACCTTTTGAATGTGAACATCAAATCATTGCGACGCAACATGGCATTCTTAATCGGTAAAGCAGATTATCGCTCATACACGCACGAAAATAGATTTTAAGGTGACGAACCTTTTCTTGCCCCGACTGTACATTGCTCCGTAAATGTTCTGCCATTAAAAAAAAAACAAATGAATAATTACTACATTATCAATCCTAAGAAAAAGCAGGGTTATGAAAGTTATTGAACCGTCTGAAGTTATTTCAGTATTCCGCGTATATTCTGATCCCACTTTAGTGTAGAGGTCATTCGCCTTTCCGTCTCGCAGGCTATAAATAGAGATATGAAAATAAAAAAAGGTATTAATATCTCTGCCTTTACTTATTACGAGTTCATCACGTAAAGTCCATTCAAGCCACTGCAATACCAAAATGTTGTTAATCATTGCTGATCCAATTTTGAAGGGGTCTATTTTCTGATTTTTTATTTCAAATATACTTCTAAAACCACTCGCCTTAAAATACACTGAACTACGCTGGATTTTTTTTACTTGATCTGATGTAGTTAATGTGTGCTATTTTCAAAAAAATACTTTGAGTGATTTGTGGTATTGGTAATGTATTACTTAATTGATGACCTCCGTGGTCGAGTGGTGTGTACACCGGTTTTTATGGGTGGTACACCACTCCCGGTCGAGTCAATGTAGATTATTAATAGTTTTTTATGTTGTCTTGGGTATGGGTGTTTGTGGTACCGTCGTTACTTCTGATTGATCATATCACAAGTGCTTCAGCCACTTACATTGGGATCCGAGTAATGTAAATATTATTTAATTAAGAGTTTTTTCAACACTGCCGGATTGAAACAAAATTATTCGTCATCCTCGGAATACAACATATCTTAATACAAAATTTCATTAAATTTAGGTCAGTGGTTTGGCCTTAAACTTTCACATTTTATAATATTACTATAGATTATTCGTCGTTTGACAAAATACATAAACTATTCCACGGGCTCCTTAGCTTACTGCAGGCAAAGTTCAGAACTCTTGACGCGAGACAGGCCTTAAGGCGAATGCAAACTAGACTTATATTTGAACTATGCCAAAGGGATTTCCAACAAAAGGTAAAGTAAAATAAAGCTTATATCATTTAGAGTTATATTTTATGGCAATGTTTTAAGCGTCCTATATTTTTTTTTATTTGGAATGAAAACTAATTTAGCTGCATGTGAATTAGCCCGTAAGCCATACGTTTGTTTTGGTTTATATAGAAAACTGACTTTCAGTGGAATAATTTTTATTATTTTTAATGACAATAGAGTCGGAGAGACTCAATACTAAATAACCGCTCTGATATATATACTATATACATAGATATGTGCTTAATTTGTGTTTATAATTCTTCTCGTGCTCGCAGGTGAAGGGAAACATCGTGAGGGGACCGGCATGCGTCTAATTTCATCGAAATTCTGCCACATGTGCATTCCACCAACCCGCATTGGAACAGCGAGGAGGAATATGTTCCAAACCCTCTCCTTAATGGGAGAGGAGGCCTTATTCCAGCAGTGGGAAATTTACAGGCATTTTTACAGTCAGGCACTTTCAGGAATATGCATTTCTTTTCGGAATGCATATTCAACCGAGAAGAAGCTCAAACATCTTTGTAGTTTTCCTTAGTGATATTACAATATTATATTATTAAATATTATTGAATTATTCATACCGAACGAAATTCCCAATTTCATATTTGTCAACGGTTTGCAAGAACAACGTAATACGGTCAATGAACCGTCAATGCAAAACAAAAGAAAGAAGAAGAGAGAAGTTTTTATTGGGATACGACAACAAATAATATTTTGATAAAGTATGATGGATAAAAAAAAAGTTGTAACAAAATTAAACATTTTGTTGCCAGTAAGGTACTCAATGAATATGAAATGAATCCCCGGGGAATGAAAAGGGGAGTTACGGTATGTGATCAAAGGATTTCAGTACGGTGCCTATAAATTCTGATACAAAAAAGTAATGGACGTGTAAATTTTCCGTCACTCTGATTTTTAATTCTACGAACTGCAACTGTTTGATAGTTTGCAGATATATCATCTGTCATGAACGAGCTAAGCAAACATCAGCCTCAAAAAATAGCATTTTAACTAGAAATCACACAGCCTTAAAGGACAGAGGTGTAATTACTACCAATTTTGAAATTGCTATGGGCTGCTATTGATAATTTCTCGGCAGAAAAACGTAATAACTTTTGACCAATCAGATTCAGATTCATTTTATAAGCAAAGTATATCAAAGAGAAGTATTCTAAAGGAAAACAGCAAATCATAATCGAAAGTCTGTGGTAATGGTCTGTGGTCAGTTTGTCGATAATATTAATAGCTTAGATCATGTTAAGCAAGACCAGTCTTGTCATTAGAATATGGTATACGTGTTTCAGTGTGTGTCTGTACAATGTTGAGAGTACGAAATACGATAATGGAGTGATGTCAGTCGAACTAAACCGGACGATCAATTCAGATGACCCATGTGTCCTTGAGGTCCGTACACATCAGATATACAGTCCTGAACAAAGTATAGTAATATAATACAAAGGGATTGATGGATTGGAGACGGAATCGTGTTCACTATTTACACCTCGAAAGTCATGCAAAAATTATCACTTAAAATAGTTTTGACTAGAATGGATACTAATAAAATTACCCATGTGCTACAAAACATCTAATGGATGACTACTATTCTTAATATTTGTAACAGTTTCATCAACTTTTTGTTTTAATTAGTTATAAAAATGGTTATTACTGATCTAATGAGTCAGTGAAAACATAAAGTAAAGTTGCAGCCTGTAAATTTCCCACGGCTGGGCTAATGGCCTCCGCTCCCATTAAGGATAAAATTTGGATAAGGTTAAAATGATAAATTTTGTCTAGAGATACCCAAAATTTAAAAAAAACCACGATATTGGCGATGTCCTTATAACGAACGTCGACCTAATAAACCTAATCTACCCTGTATTTCACATGAACTTCAATAGAAGAATGCGATTCAACCCCGGCAGAAATAAAACTGAGGCAATACGACCTAAGAAAGGTGCGGAAAACGGCGGCGACATTCAATAAATGGACGCTTCAGATATTTTATGTGTACGATATTCAGCAAATGGTACGGGACCTTCGCTTTTATTTGGTTTTAAATATTAAATCTATTTACAGCAAGGGCTTTGTATAACCCTTCTAGTGGAGTAGTACACGCTACAGAATTATTATAACATAATATGAAGAGGTAAGGTTATGTCTATTTGTTTTTTATTTCGGGTAGGTTTGATACAAAAACTTTTTGATTGGTTGTAATTTCAGGACAGATTTGGACTGTATTGTATGTTAATGTGTTTTCTTTTAAATATTTTGTTTAATAAGAAACGATTGTCCATCGAGCATGTATGGAAAAGTTAACGAGGGACACTTGAATAGGTGACGTCTTAATAATTAATTTACGTTTAAAAAAAGGTAAATATAAACGGTAATAGTATTTTCCATGCAAAAAGTTTTAGTTTTTATAAAAAGAAATAGTATACAAAAAGTTGACCGCGTACTTTTAGAAACGAGATACAAAACGTTGTCGCCCAGTTCCAGTAAGAGAATCTTTTCAGACATTTTGTTCCTAAAAAGGATGAACTCGATATGATAAGTCCTTTTTAAAGGTATCAATCAAAAGCTGATTTTTGACGCATTAAGGAAAAAATATTAGCGTGATGTTTGTTTATTTTATTACATTTAACATCATATTAATTATTATTTTATTGTAATTAATTATTGAAAGCAATTAATAACTAATTTTAATTTCTCACACATATATATGTCTATGAAATAGTTGCTTAAACTAAACAATATTATCAAACATATTCAACCATTGTGTCACCCAAGTAATTATTTTAATTATCATAAAAAAAACACTACCAAGTAGAAGGCATATTTATTCACATAGAACCCAAAAAATGAGGCAACGTAAAAAACTTTCCTCCATATTAACAATTAAGATTACTGAACAATGAAAGCTAAACAAAGGTGTACAAGCGGCGCGCTCTGAATGAATGGCCGTTTCAGATTTTAACCGGAGCATTATATTCAGTGGACGATATAAAATACTTTATAACTGAGGGGGTTTTATTATTTTCTGCTTTGGTACCTGCATGGAATAGCCAGGCAGCCAGGGAGGCTGAACGACAGTTTGATAGAGTGTGCCGGTTTGTCCCAGCGCGTTCCCTGGTGGTTAACTAGCGGGTATGATAAATGCCATGCTCGGAGGTGTAAGTGTCTCCGCTGAATAAGATCGAGAAGGCATTGGCGTTATGCGCATCTTCTCTCCTCTGGATCGAAGGTCGCTGGAGATAGGGATTGCTCTGTCGTTGTTGTCGTGGGTATTCCCGCCTTCGGTGCTCGGTCGAAACAATTTACGGAACCAAAACGCAGTTTCGACGAATACCAAGAATGGTTTTAATTTTTATGTGTTTCACACCAATACCAACATTTACTTTATTACGACATTTTCTCATAAGTAATTTTAAGGTTTTGACTCTTTGGCCCATTAGTAGAGTACAAGGTACTGTCATAAACTACTTTTAACAGTGACAAAAAATATTTTTATCACATTCTACGTTTAGAGGTGATTTAGGTCACATAATTTAATAAATAATCATTAAAAAAGTCTAAGATTTAAGAATCGTTAGGTTAGTTTCAAATTTGACACTATCATGATTTTATTATGCACAACTGCTAAACCGATTTAAAGTTATTGTTATCTCTTTCGTTTGTTCGGAATTAAGAAGGACAGCAAGTCTATCAGACCTGGCAAAGTTTGGTCCGACATCTGAGTAACTTGAAATTACTTCAGTTTTTTAAAAACAAAACTACAATCCGTAATGGTTATTTTAAAATTCTAACAAGACTTAAACAAACTTTTATCTTCCATTTACATTATACAGTCTGTAAGAAAAACTGCTGGAAAACTTAATCGTGCTAATATTATTAAGATTTAAGTTTTCTGTTTGTTTTTTATAATATATTGATAACGACGAAACATATCTTCTGTTATATGTTGTGACTGTGTGACTGTGACTGAAATTAAATAAAAATAACATACCTAATCTGAATAAATATACTATTTTTTTTTATCAAAAACAAGTCTTGTATTTTCCATATTGTATTTTTAATCCTTTTTGGATTAAAAAAAAAAAAACATTAATAGTGAAGTGAATAATGTTATTCATTAAGTCATAAGGGACCTTTTCACTATCACAATAATTATTGTTTCTCTTAGTATCAATTTATTCGCTGGATCAATTTATTTTATATTCGAGACACTTTTTCAATCTGGGATATTATAATAAAAAAAATTGGGCTTAAAAACAAAATACATGTGTGATAACAATAACCTGAGTGAAAAAGACATTAAAAAATATTAAAATTATAAAAGAGAACTAAGGTCTTTTGCATCAGAATGAAATATATGACTTTGTACTTTAAAAATTTGTATAAAATATATTTATTAATATTTCCGTATTGGTACAGATTTTACGTAAAAACACTTCTCACTTTTTAATTACCGGCCCAACGTTTATATAATCGCTCAACAGATTAACAAGATGTTGAATTAAATTACATTAATTAATTTAAAAAAAAATACACGTCAACGTAAATTTTTGCGGGAGGTAAATTTCATAACATTATAGAAAAGGAAAATTGTATTGGACTTTATATACGGATTTATGAAAATAATTTCGAGTTGATCGACGATATGAAAAATAGTTAACGGACGTGTTACAAACATACATTAGGTAAATGTTATCACGGTTTTTTTACGCACAACCGCTAAACCAAATTTAAAATTATTGCTGTCCCTTTCTTTTGTTTGGAATTAAAAGGAACAGCAAGTCTATCAGACCAGCAGCGGCAGTAAACAGACTTGAAAATTAAATATTATAGAGCATAACATGAGTGCAATCTATTCCCTCACTCTATTAATCTGAGACGACAATCCTATAAAGAGGGAGATCGGATGCATAAACAATGGCAACACTGCAACTAATAACTTCTCTTAAGGATAACTCAATAACTTTTAATTGCCCCGACTGACTGACTGGAGACTAGATAATTTCTAGTTAGAATAATTGAGAAATAGGAAATGTTTAGATGTTATTTTTAACTGAATTATACGAAAACGAGACGGATTCTTATTTAATTGGTTGTAGAAGTAAAACATTTAGTGATAGGACTTTGTGCGAGAGTCTGGGTAGGTACCACCCACTCATGAGTTATTCTACCGCCAAATAACAGTACTCAGTATTGTTGTGTTCCGGTTTGAAGGGTGAGTGAGCCAGTGTAACTACAGGCACAAGGGACATAACATCTTAGTTCCCAAGGTTGGTGGCACATTGACGATGTAAGGAATAGTTAATATTTCTTACAGCGTCATTGTCTATGGGTGATGGTGATCACTTACTATTAGTTGGCACATATGCTCGTGCACCAACCTATAACATAAATAAATAAAAAATAACATCGTGCTACAAATATCAACTACGGAACGTACAGCGTTAGCATTTATTCGTATAATATGTCGAACCCATGGGAATTAATGTTAAAAATGAGAGTGTTTTTACATTTGGGACCTTTCCAGAAGCTAATTCGCGTGAAATGTTTTCTATGATCGCTAATTTTAAGCTCTGTGAAACGGGCGGGTTTTAGTTAATTAAATACGATTGTACCCACGTGGGCAGTTATTGTATATCTATTCAGCTAGCTCTGACTCCTTATGGGAAACAATATTTACTTCGGCTTCCTTTTGAAATACAAGTAAATAATAAAATAATAATTTTAAATATACTTGACTAGAAAATTGTCTACCTGATGGTCAGATAAAAAAATTGAGCATTCCATAAATGCTAAATATTCAACGAGCCTTCTCACGATAAGATGCTACGTCTCTTTTACCTGTAGTTACACTGGTTCACTAACCTTTCATACCTAAATACAGCAATACTAAGTATAACTATCTGGGTGATATGATTAATAGGTGGTATCTATCCAAAAAGGCTTATCCAATGTCAAGTAAAGTTCTGATAGCCAATAATACACTTTTTTAGCTGTACTTAAAGTAAGTGAGGATGAAAGCAGGTTACTATTTTACTTTTATTCTAATTACTTTCATTATAACTAATTAAAACACTGACAGGGGTAAATTAATTCGCAACGATTTGTAAGTAACAAACGCGTTTTACACCAAGGAGTATCGTTGTAACATTCCAAACAGGCGCTCTTTCGCGATATCTCTTTAGAAACAAGGTCAGCTGTGAACTTTGCAACTACAAATAATAAATACTTATTTACCACTTAGTGTTGTGTTAGTGAAAAGTTGTGTAACAAGTTAACAGTTGAAACAAAACATAAACTAGGTGAAGTATACTTTGTGAAGAATGTGGCGTCTTTAACTGGTCTTGCCACATGAAACTGTGTTACATATTTTCTAGCGAATGGACGGTTCCGAGAAGTGTTGCGATGATATAATTTCCTATTAGATATTGAGTATTTTTAATTCTAGTTGACCTGCGTTTGGTATCTTATGTATGAAATTCTGCTTCTACGATTTTTATAGTGGTCACTAGTAAGCTCATCACTTTTCCTACGATTTTATTATGTATATGACGGGCAAAACGGGCAAGGCTATGGTAAGTCACCACGATCGCCCATAGATATATTCCTTTATACAGTAAGAATGTGTACAGTATTGGGAATTAAGGTTCCCAATTTTCGGCAGAACATCTGCATGCCCCCTAATTGTGTAGATACACAGACAGTCTACGGTAGGTTGTAGTAATTTTCCATCAATTCCCTGTGTTTGAAGTAACACTTTTCTTATACTGAGTGTTGCTTTTTGGGGATAACGTGTCTGATGAGTGGGTGTTTCCAACCTTAACACAGATAAACAAGTAAAACAACATAAGCAGTATCACCTTTATTTACTTAAGCAATATACATACGTGCAAGCTGGGTTTAGGTAGCTATCCGAATTACGATAGTATTAACATATGTGCGTTTTCTCTACAACAGAAATATTACAGATATTTCTGTTGTAGAGTTTGAGGCAAATTAAATAATATTTATTTCGATAGTATTTCGTTTAGGTTACGATACAGTTTTATAATGTAATTGAAATATACTGCGATAGATTATAAGCCACGAATTAAAAATGCGCTTCATTATATGCAGTATGTTACGGTTCACAATCTTCTTACAGTTCACAATCTCAAGAGATAGATTATAATCTAAAGTTATTTACAATTTTACGATGACATATACATTGATATTTTATTCAGACAGCCAATTCTTCTAACAGTTTACAATCTCAAGAGATAGATTATAATCTAAAGTTATTTACAATTTTACGATGACATATACATTGATATTTTATTCAGACAGCCAATTCTTCTAACAGTTTACAATCTCAAGAGATAGATTATAATCTAATGGTATTTACAATTTTACGATAACATATACATTGATATTTTATTTAGACAGCCAATTCTTATAACAGTTCACAATCTCAAGAGATAAATTATAATCTAATGGTATTTACAATTTTACGATAACATATACATTGATATTTTATTCAGACAGCCAATTCTTCTAACAGTTCACAATCTCAAGAGATAGATTATAATCTAATGGTATTTACAATTTTACTAAGACATACTATGGATACGTTATCAAGAGAAGGCAATTATTGGAGTATATATCTCGTTTTTGTTTAATATCGAATGATCTCACCGATATGACGTCAACAGCATTAGACCTGATCCCCTCCGGACAGACTCCATTAAGCAAGTGTCGCTTTATATCCAATACCATTAATACCAAAATACTCACGAAATGGCAACGAGTAAATATTACACTTTTAAAAACTCATATCATATTTTAATGCAAACTGATATTTTGGAATAATGCTTTTGATATTGGAGTAATGATTCTTCGAAAACGAGCAGATGATATTTGTAAACTTAGAGCTTGACATACTGACCGGAGTCTCTTCGGAATGTTTTTGTAAAGTATATTTACGTACACATTACGTACATAACCATACATATTTTACAAAAAATATATTTTTAAAGGAACACCGATAAAAAATATTTAGATAATAAATTTAAATTTGGAATATATATTGATTTTAGAACTGTCTGTGTTACTCGGTAGCGTCTAAATTCAGAATCAGGTCGATAAAATTTATCTTGTAAAAAGGCTATACAAAAAAATAGCAAGAGCCTATTTCAATAAAGTACACCTTAATTTCATATTTTATTAATAATTAATAATATTAAATGCTTAAATATATACAAATATGAACTAAAACTATATATATAAACTTGACCACGTGGAATGGTGGCAAGAATGCTAGCAGTATTTCCCCTTTGAATCGCAATACCGATCATCTGGGCAGAAAACGAACCAGCCCTCCTGTCACCATTGGAGGCAATGAGGCGAGATGTTATACTTTTGATGAAGCTTTTTGCACCACTACTCCAAGGGCCAAGCGTTTCGACAGCAAATGGAACAAAAGAGTAATTTGATATAATACACGAATATTTCGTTCTTTTTTTTTTGCTTCAGCAATGTTTTGATACTATGATACAAACAGACTATGCACATATTATCTTGCTATTTATCTTATTTAGATATTGCTCAAATGAGCCACTGATTGCACTAAGTGAATACTTACTAACAAACACTACGTTGTACACATATGTAAATATATTAATAAATCGCACTGTCATTGCTGTAACTAAGTAAGTCATGATATAATACATCCCTTGTGCCTGTAATTACACTGGCTCACTTGCTATTCAACTGCTAGAGGAACCGGTGAGTACCCTACAACGCCCTAACCACTCACAACGCCCTACTTTATCCTTACCCGTGCGAAGGTAAAATTTACATTACATCACTATAGGATTTTAGACTTTGTATTTATCTAATATGATTTTAAACTATCTACTGTTTTCCCCTTATTTGCTGGGCTCTAAAAAATTATTTACTAAAACTATTATATTAATTAAAATAATTGTATTTAACTAACATGACTTTGTATTTTTTAAATGTTGAAAAAAGAGTAACTACTGAGTTTCTTGCCGGTTCTTCTCGGGAGAATCTACTTTTCTACTTAGCTTGACTTAATTGTAAAATGAAGATTCAAAAGTTGCTTGTAAAAGTCTACTTGAATAAAGTTTATTTTGATATTGATTTTTTTTTTCATTAAAAAAATTACATGTATAAGAGGTACATTTATAATATAAATTTTAAGTAGAGACAATATTTTTTGCTTATTATTTTGCTTGTCTAAACATTACCTCAAACAATTTAAATCTATTCGTTTATAGAGGTCATTGCCCTCCTTGTATAACAGCATACATTTAGTTATTCTTCCATTAATTAATGGTTGAGTATGCCGTTTCTCAGTTCCATGCAGCTCATTCAGAGGGCAGTTACGTTGAGCCGCGAGCGTCGTCCTACTTCCAACCCCTCTCTGGTTCATAAGGTGATGAGGTGAGTTTTTATTTCTCCTCACGCTAAAGCTCTGAATTATTTTTACTAAGCGCATCTTTCATCGCATCTAATGTTTAAAGGGAATAAATAATGAAAACACAGCCTTCGTTAACAGAAAATGTTGTACTTATAAACGTGGCTCTTTTGTAAGTTATAACATTGTACGTATATAAAAACCTCGTTTTTATTATCAAAAAATTGAAATTGTTAAAGATAATTTTGTCGAGAAATTCTGTGCTTAATCAACAGTCTGTAAATTTGCCACTGCTGGGCTAATTTCCTCTCCCCTTGAGGAGAAGGTTTGGAACATATTCCACACTGTTCCATTATGGGTTGGTGGAATACACATGTGGCAGAATTCCTACGATATTAGACACATGCAGGTTTTCTCACGATGTTTGACCGCCGAACACGAGTTCAATTATATACACAAATTGAGCATATGAATATACAGCGATGCTTGCCTGGGTTTGAACCCGCAATCATCGGTTAATGCATGCGTTCTAACCGCTGGGCTCTTCCAGTGATTAATCTTTTTAGTTAAATAAATACATATTTAGAACAAAACTTATACGAGCAGCGACTAGATAAATCAATGTCATCGGGATAATTAATTATGACACTGCTTACGTCATCGGTTAAATGCTAGAATTATTTCGGTCGAAATTTGTCGTTCCAAACTTAAATGATTACAAATTCTGTTTGCAGTTTTAAATTTTGAAAAAAAAATACAATTTAATCAAAAATGTCATGAGTAGCTTAGCATTAGTCCTTACCACGGAATAGATTATATTTAAGTTAGGATGTTTTTTAGTGAAAAAAAGAACATAGAAAGACAGAGACATAAATATAGTCTGGACTAGTCTAATATATGCACCCCTATCTCTCCCTTCTTTGGGACAAAGTCGTGAGCTAAAACTAGTTCATATTCATAAAAGCATGTTTCTATAAAATATATTTTGTAATCTCATGTATGCAAAATTTAGTGACATTTACTATACCTCTATATTATTTAGTAAATATTGTATACAGCTGTAGATTTTTGCATATAATTATAATACTATAAGTTTCGTTCAGTTTGTTTCAGGGAATCTAAATAAAAAGTCCTGACTATTCCATGTATAAGTCCTGACTTTAATCTATCTCTGAGCTAAACTTCATTCAGATTATTTCAGTCATTCAGACGTCAATTAATAACAAATATTCATTTTAACTCACACATTTAGTAAGACCGTTGTATTCCCTTCCCTTTGAGCGTGTTCGAAGCATTATACTTTTTAGGTGTCTGAGAAAGAGGGGCTTTTCCCATACCGATTTATTTTAACTTCATCTTTACGATATTTTCATAGGAATAGATTATAGAACAATTATATGTTATAAAAAAAAAATTATGTTATAACCCGAAAAATTAAATCCTATAAGTTACCAAATTATAAACAAATCAATTTTGTGTATATTTGTTACTTTGATGATACCAATCAAAGTAACAAATATAATATCGAGAAAAATGTCGTCTCAGATTGTTTGAGAAAAACCTTCCGAAGTTAAAAAAGCAGAAAACCTATTAATTATATTAATAACTGATTTCCTTTATATATTTTTGATAATGATATCTCAAGTCGAGAAATCAGAGCACGAGTTGACCCAATATGATGAATGAGACGCTTTAAAATTCCCAAGTTGTTATCGCTCTCAATCAATATGCACCGTCTCATACTTCACTCGTTATATTCACACTTGTTGTTACAAATACGGGTCGAAACTAATGAGGTTAAGGTTTCATACGTTTTGTTCAATTTCTAAAGGTAGATAATACTTTTGAGATTTACGTGAAAAAATTTCGTATTCACATCTTCTATTATTCGTTTCATTTAGTATTTTCTATGGATTTTTTTACAGACAAAACCCAGTGGTTAGAACTGATAAGGTAAGGTGGTCAAATTAATTTATAGGACTAGTTGTGACGATTCAAAAATGCTTCATTGTAAAGTTTACTTGAATAAAATTTTATTTGACAGACAGACAGAGTTGCTTTCACATACATATATAATAATAGTATAATATATTATAATAATAGATTTTAATTCATACAGAATTAGTGGTAATGGGTCAACTACTTACTATCTCAGCTTCATAGTCATGAGAAAGCACATCCAAAGATAACGTTAGCTCTTGAACTGACACCACTAGGATATAACAGTTCGAGCCTAAGAGATAATTTTAATGTAAGGTTAAGGAAAACGTTGTGAGGAAACCTGCATGAGTCCTATTTAAACGAAGTTCTGCCACATGTATATCCGCCAATTTTCTAAGGGAAAATGTTTATTTGTGACGTATTTTTCCATCTAAATATTATAAACCTTAACAGTCAACTCTATAGGTATATCTATTTTTGACGGATTGCTATCTCGTCGAACTATGATGGAAAAGGAATAACGAATGAGTATCTATGTTTACAAACACTCATTCTGCGGTAGAATTATTCCTGTGTTGTTGTCTAGTCCTATCACCTTCCTCGCTATTCTGTCAGAAAGAATAAATAGTTGGGTATTTCAGAATAAAATTAATATTTCTTTTTACGTAAATACCGTTCGAACGGGATGATGATTCGTCCCAATTTTAAATTTGTGTTTATAATTAATCTCGTGCTCGACGGTGAAGCAAAACATCCCGAAGAAACCTCATTGCGTGTCAAATTTCATAAAAATTCTGCCACATGTGTATTTCACTAACCCGGATTGGAATAGCGGGTGAAATATGTTCTAAACCTTCTCCTCAAAGGAAAAGGAGGCCTTAGCCCAACAGTGGGAAATTTACAGGCTGTTGTTGTTGTAATATATAATTCCTCATAAGCCAAGCAATTGTAATATTGAATAGAATTTACTTATACTGCCTATCCTATACCTAATGTCTCTGGATGGAATAAAGGAATTTGAGTTTGAGTTTATCGAACTCGCCTGAAACTTCTCGAAAAATTTAATATAATATAAATGAATTCCAACCAAGTCAAAATATTCTCATTTAGTACTATTAACATCAGTTACGCGTCTAATTTTCTTAACCGTACATGCTGCGGCGCGAATTTCCTACCGTCGAATGACAAATGAGGTTTTCACAGAAGTTTCCAATCCAGGCGTATTCCCAAGAAACACTATTAGTAACTTTAAGATTGTCTTCAAATTCAGATTAAAACTTTGATGATGTATGACTATATTTCTATTAATTTTTATAATTCCCTCAATGTACGATACATTAGATTTATCAAATGATTCTGAAAGACATTCTTTAGAAGAGCTAGTTACAGTATTGGATTTTCAAATTTGCCGCTAGTAGGCTATTAAATTTTTGCCGCCCGTACTGACTTTTGAAATACAATACGTTAGTTTAGTTCACAATCCTATTGATTACATTTATTCTGAAATAGCAACTTTATGATTTGTGTTCTATCGTCCTCATTACATTGACTTTTTCCCGTTAATAGTATGATTATGAACTGGGTGATATTGCTGTCAGTTACTAGATTATTTTTCCAACCCGCTATATAGTTACGAGTATACGGATTACGGACGTAATGTGTAAAATTAGAAGTTTTTTTTTTTAAATTCTTAACATAATAACAAATTTAAAAGATTAAGAGAGGCGCTAAATTTACCGCCTCTCTTAATCTGCCGCCCTAGACTCTGGCCTACTTAGCCTATTGGTAAATCCGCCACTGGCAGAAACTCAGCACAATATTATCTTTAAACAACTTCTACAAAAAGGAGGTTATCAGTTCGGCATGTATATATGTAACATAGTTAGAATTTAAATATCTTTTTTTTATTATTAATCTTTATTGCACAGACCAAACATGTACAAAGGGCGGACTTAACGCTATTACAGCATTTTCTGCCAGCCAAATTTAAGTATGATGATCCTTTTAGACTTCCAAGCATGTGTGCTAAATTGGTATATAGGGTGTCCCAAAATTATATATATATATTAAGTTTAATATATAATAATAATTTATTAGTCATAGAAAAATTATACAATATGTTGTTGTTGTTTGTTTGTTGCTGTATAATGGATAATGACTACAAAATAATAATAAACTTTAAACAATTTAAAATTAAATATCTTTGTGCTAATAATAATGTTATGACTTTGAAACGATTTATTTTTTATTTTTTAAGAAGTGATAAAATTTATTTTCCGATTTGTACTTTATAGATCGTAAAGGCAGTTTAATTTAAGCTCGAACGATAAACCTTCAAGATTTTATTACTTTCATAATTAAAAGAGAAATACTTTTAATTTTTTATTACATTTTGCATTTAAAGCTGGAACGTCGCCAGGTCTTATATCAATCGGACCTCGAAGGTCGAAGGTCGAAGGATCTTTCCAGGAAATACTCACTCGTTGTTTATAGTGGAAAGACTATTTTATTTCGATGGACTTAAGTAACAATATGACGTCATATTGTTACTAACGTTTACCAAATCATAGATCTATCTTTAATCTGCGTTCGAATAGTAAAATTTTACAGTAACAACGTTATTAAACTATACCCTTTGATCGTTCCTAATCAAGCGTTACTTTGATGTGTAATAAATATAAAAATATTTCAGTTCAATTTTTATTAAATCTTAAATTAAATTTTTGATACAATAAATTTGAATTTCAGTCGCACGTACTTGTAAATAAAAATTGAAGTAAAGTAACATTTGAAAGTAATATAATATTGTGTTAAAAGTCGATGGTCTTGTCTTCTTTGGTATTTCATCAAATAGTAAAATTATTGACTTTTGTTATATTTTGCTAAAATCTTTCAGTTTTTGAATAAATTAAATGTTATTGAGCCCTTTTTTTAAATATGCCCATAAGTGTAGTACTCATTGTAATGAAGATTTCGTTCGTTCGTTATTTATTTTTGACGGCCTTTTAAAAAAGTGGATTTTATGTCCCCCCCACCGCTAATCCAAAAGCTGTATTTACTCCTAATAAACTCATAACTCATGTTATCAACCAATGTTATCACAGACAAGTCCTAACATATAATGATAAAAAAATTTACCACCTTTACACTTGGACAAGAAAATGATTACCTGGGTCTTAAAAAGAAACGAGATTACTAAAAGTATAAATGATAATATAATGATACACAATTTATACAGAATAATATCACTGAAATAATTATTATATTTATTAAATTAAATATGTACATATGTCTGTAAAACAGTGACTGTTTTGGTGAGGATAGACCGGGACGCTAGTCAATACGAAATGAGTCTGCTGATACACATTACGAGTATAATCTACCGAGCATGTTGTTTGAGCTATAATCGTAAATAAAGATGGTTAACGCGTCGTGGCAAGTCGAAGTTATTGGCGACGTGTTCGGTGTGGTTGTGGCAAGCTCAAAGCTGGACGCTGAACGCCATCCAGTAATCTAGCCTCGTTACCCTGTCGCCAAGGTTGGTGATCAATAGTTATGTTTGCTGTTGCTGGAGATGCGCCAAGCACCAACACGACCAACGTCATCGCTTAACGCAACATTGAAAATTAGGTGCTTTTATTAAAAAAAATTGATGTCAATTTCGTGAAATATAATTAATGTAGTGACTGAAGCTTTTCTGTTGCCATTTTTAATATTTTTTATATAAAAAAAAAAAAAACAATTGAAGTAGATAAAAAAAACACGTGTTCTATTATTTTTGTTGAGGCATTTCATCGCCCATCACAACATAGTGAAAAAGGCTAGGTATTTCATCTGATAAGGGACGAAGTGTGCTTGAGAAATTGGGAAATAGCAGATGTTCAACTATAACACTAGTACGAGTAGTGACTTCGCACTTTATACGTGTAATTGTGCTTTCACCTCTCGACAAAAGTAAACTAGCGTCTCTAAGCTGTACCTGTATTGACACTGACTCAGGTGTGGGAGTTACCATTTCACACTTTTCTAACTTCCAATCTCCACGGTGTTACTGAATTTTTTCATGGAAAAACCCAACTTTTTATAGGTTCGACCTAGGGTTTGAACCCATGAACTCGAGATATGCGGCCTTAATTCTTGCCATTATATCAATGGAGCTGTCTGCTTATATTCGTATTAGTAGGTATAACGTCGTTCAATTTTATACTTTGCCATAATCGATTTTATACCTTTATATGAGTTTATCTAAAAATAAGTTTATCTAGATGTTGGTTTTAAGCTTTATAAATAAAACAGTAGACACGACGAGTGCGAAATTATAAAATGCGGTCAAGTGTACGAGGAAACGCTAGCGCGGCCCGTAGTCGGATACACCTCATATTATTTTCTTAATTAAAACACTTCCCATCTTTCGTGTTATTAAAACTGCAGTGAAACAATTCCGTCTTCATTTACTAAAGATATAACGTCTTCAATTCAAAAGCGACATAGATAATATATAAATTTGATGTCGCTTATAAAAAGAATTTGCATAATTATATCTGAGCTACGCTTGGGTTTCAAATTAAACTTTAGTAATAAAACCTTATTTATATAAAAATATCAAATCGCGTCCGGGCGATGTAAACTAAAAATTTAACGCTTCAAAAGCGCTTTAAAATATTACGTTTTATACGTAATATTTTAGTAAAGCGCTAGCTATCAAATTCGACATTCAAATTGTGCTATAATTATACACAAAGAAGATTCACTTTAAAATGAATATGTCATGATAACATAATATTTTGACTCAACTTACCCCGACATAATTACATACTCATTTTGTTCATAATGTTGCTGGAATAAATCTCTTAAAGAGATAAGCTTGCTTTTGTAACACGGTTATATTAAGTTTATTATTTTTGAGAATAATTTAAACAAAATTGTTTCGAATTATTATTACATTTTATGAATGAATAGTTTAACTAGTGACTTGTATATTTTTAATTATATTAAGTATGATTGTATGTTTTTGAGGGTATTATTTCCATTATTATTTATAATCATCTGACTCTAAATTTTTACTTCTCCGAACCGGTGCTAGTGTTTATTTTGATTATCAATACCTAAGTGTAATGATTCCATATCGAATAAAGGAATTTGAGTTTGAGTTTAATATAACGAACTACTGTTAAGATCTTCGTTATTATTTTCAACCGACTTCCAAAAGGAGGAGGTTATCAATTCGTCTGTATTTTTTTTTTTTTTTTTTTTTTTTTATGTTTGTTACCTCATAACTTTTCACTGGGTGGACCGATTTTGATAATTTTTTTTTTTGTTTGAAAGGTAGTGCTTCCCGTGGGGTCCCATTTTTTTTTTTTTTTTTCCGATGATGGTATCCATATGAAAACGACATAAGTCTTAAATTTGCATTATGTATATGCGCGACAAATAGGTGAATAACTGAAAATCACGTGAACCAATTTTGATAATTCTTTTTTTATTATAAAATATATACTTCAAGGGTAATTTGGTGAAAGTTTGGTAAGGTTCTGAGCACAGGATCCATGACAAAGTAACGGAACGGAAGGGAACGGAACAATTCTGAGGAGCACGTTAGCGATACTCAGTCGAATCTTTTATTTATAGGTTACTTGGATATTTGAGTCACCTTCCGTAATGTGGTTATGTTTATGTAATTATCATAGTCGAATATTATAATCAACTAGCTACCCACCCCGACTTCGCATGGGTGCAATACTGATACTAAATATACTACAGAATTTGTTTATTTACGACATCACATCGCAAACTTCTAAAATTATCAGTGTTTCTTTACTATACTGTTCATGTATTATATACACAAACCTTCCCCTTGAATCACACTATCTTTTAAAAAAAACCGCATCAAAATCCGTTGCGTAGATTTAAAGATATAGGGACAGAGAAAGCGACTTTGTTTTATACTATGTAGTGATGGAACTCCTATACGGCTCGCAGTTAGGGTGCGATATGGGGCAGAATTTCTTACTATCTTTAATCAAATTTTGTGTATGTGATGTGATGTCATATGATGTACGAAATATAGTTGCTCTTTTTCAAAGTTTTTTTGCTGAGTTCGATTACAGCTCTTTCGAGGGATCCTTGTAGTTTACGCCGCGTGACCTATTAAATCCGCATTTTCGAAAGTCTATTTTTGCTTTATTCGCAAGTTTCCTTTGAAATTGTCCTCGAACGCTTAATCTATCCATATTAAAAAAAATTAGTTAGTCAACATCAGCTTCACTTAAAATCAAAAAATAAATAAAAATTTTAACAAAAAGAAAAACCGACTTCAAACGAAACACTATTTTAAAACAAATGAATATGCACGAAAAAGTAATAAAAATAATTGCGTATTCAACATATTTTTTAGAGTCTTCCTAAGTTAAATGAAATGAAAAATATTAGACTACTTTAAAGTCGATTAACGATTATATCATGTAGTTATAATTATTGTTATATTTGGAGTCGGTGTCAGCCAATAAAACCCTACAGTATATCTATCAAAAAACAATACGAGAATACTTTAACAAATATGTTTTTTACAAATTACCTTTTACACGATAATATACTGGATCAATCAAGGGGCTCGTATCGCTTCTTTCTTTGATTGTTGGGGCAAGGGCACCGTGGCTGACACCGGCTCCAAATATACCAATAATTATAACTACATGATATAATCGTTAATCGACTTTTAAGTAGTCTAATATTTTTCATTTCATTTACCTTGGGAAGACTCTAAAAAATATGTTGAATACGCAATTATTTTTATTACTTTTTCGTGCATATTCATTTGTTTTAAAATAGTGTTTTGTTTG
The DNA here is from genome assembly GCF_905220365.1 of Vanessa cardui. Taxonomy (NCBI): domain Eukaryota; kingdom Metazoa; phylum Arthropoda; class Insecta; order Lepidoptera; family Nymphalidae; genus Vanessa; species Vanessa cardui. The sequence continues at coordinate 2,843,800 of NC_061130.1, read as the reverse complement.
AAGTCGGTTTTTCTTTTTGTTAAAATTTTTATTTATGTAGAAAGACAAACCTCGGCTTCGCGCGCATTAGAAACTTCTAAAATTATAAGTGTTTCTTTACTATATTATCCATGTATTATTATATACAAAAAGCTTCCTTTCGAATCACTCTATCTATTAAAAAAAAACCGCATCAAAATCTGTTGCGCAGTTTTAAATATTTAAGCATACATAGATACCTATATGATACATACATAATGATTACAATTGTTTTGTTGCCTTTATTTAGAGTATATGTATGCAAAATTTTCAATAATGTACCAATATTGATACGGAAATTCGAATACAGACCATTATAATAATCGTATATGCAGAATTTGGCTAATATTAGACTCAGACCGTAATCTGACTAAAAGCCCTGCCGTCGGAGTCGACGAGCGCCGGTTTTAAGTGGAAACGAGACCTCATCATATTTGGGAATTATAAAAGCTACATGAAATATAAGTAAACATTTTGGAACACTCGCTATTTTAGTATTCTTTATACGCTTTGAAATATTAAAAGGATTGGCGTACCTTCGTTGCTTCGTGTGTGTTTGAGTATTCTGTTTTTAAATATATGATATAACTTTATAGCTGGCTTCATATAATTTGTATTTACTTTTTAGAATCTTTATTTGAATATCTTTTTTCGAAATGCGATTGATAATACTGGTTAGTGAAACATGAATTAAAAAAAAAACTTAATTTCAAATTACAAATATACAAAAGGAATAACGAAAATTAACTGGAGTTTATGTGATTAGAATCCTTTCCAGCTCACAAATATATAATTATATCTACTTTAATGTTCTGCCAATGTCAATGGCAAGATGTATGATATGATATGATACGTCATATTATGAAATTGAATTGTTTAAAATTGTAATTTGTTTTATAATCATGAATAGAAGCTACGTAATACAACAGTAGACACAGAAGAAATGATTTAAATAATGCCTTCTAATTGTTATCCACCAAAAATGTAAAAATGATTTTAATTTATGGATAAAAGATAAGAAATATAATTTGATACAAAAAATATTAGATTTTTGATATTAGATTTAGTAAAATTAATTTGAGGGTTCTGAGAAGGACGACAAATTTGAGAAAATTTGATCTTTTAACAAAGATAGCTGCCAGTGTATCTATGCTATTTATCTATTATCTACAAAATAGGAACGCCTTGGGATAAGAAATCTGTCTGTCAGTTTTAACCAAATTTCCGTAAGAGTAAAATAACAGGCTGAATATCATATTGATTAATTAAAAGATTATGCTTAAATATACGCTGAGAAATACTTTAACACTAATAAATAAATAATTTCCATTTGATGAAGTTCATCATTGATTATGACCAAAGAAACAAAATAAAGTAATAAATATTGCCAGAACCTGAAAACGTTCCAGGAAGAGCACGTCCATTAAGAAAGTCGAAAGAACTTTCGATATAATTGCATATTGGGACGGTTTATCATACCTTGGAGAGTGATGGGGTCGTGGAGGACAATTTTTAAAAGTTGTCTTTAGTACGGAAAGATGGATTTTGGAAAGAATTGATATTTGATTGTTAAGTGTGTTTTGGTAATACCTGCTAACAGGAGAGCAGCCTTTTGGTGTCTTGGCGATCGATGATGTGAGCATTTAGAGGACCTGGTTTGCATCGGCATTGTATCTTTTAGCGTTCAAAGTATCTATAATAGTTGAAACGATGATTGGAAGTATAAAACGCAAAAAAATGTGGCAGAAATTGGCCTCTAACAAAACTTCAGTATAACTTAAAAAAAATATATTATTTTCATTTTAAAATGTCAAATTAAAGTGATATATAAATTAATATATACTAAAATTACTTCCCATAGTATATAAAAATATGTTTAATATTTACGTGGAATTGAGAATACAGACACTTACTCTATTTTATTTTATAAAAATTTTTGATTAATTATAAGAAAAATTCAGAACACCGAATCTCTTTGATGTTTGCCCGTTACGTTAACGAAGTATTCCGATCTTCAATGTATCACGATAACCGATACAAATTATGGTTACCATAGTAACGGATAAATTAGAAAAAAAATTGACCGTCGTTGGACCTAACACTTAATTTAAAATTCGAAAACATCAATCGATATTCAAAATTTATTAGATATTTTTTTTATAGAATTATGTTGGAGGTGAGATAATTTTTTGACATGTCTTTGTACAGTCAGAGTAAAAAAAAACATTCGTCAGTTTTCAAATTGATTCCTTTATCAAGTCTTAAACTTTTAGTACCTTTTGAATGTAAACATTAAATCATTGCTACGCAATACGCACGGTAAAGCAGATTATCGCTCATAATGAGCACACGAAGATAGATCTTAAGGGGACAAACCTTTTCTCACCTTGACTGTACATACATAATAAATTGTGTGTATATGTTACAATGCGTTTTAAGTAATCTCTCTGTATTAATTATTTCGATTTAAATAAATTAATCAATGCCTTCAACGCCTTTACAAGTTGCGATACGATTGGATGAGAGCTCATCGTTACAAATACAAGCAAACAGTGGATTACTTCTTAAGTATGTTTGCTATAACCCGTCTTACTAGAGGTACACGTTAAGCAAATAAGGCCTCAACAATCCTTCCGAATACAAACAGGTATATATATATTACTAGTAGTCGCCCGCGGCTTCCTTCGCGTTTTAGTGTTGGTTGTCATGTTTTAGGAAAAGAAAGTAGCCTTTGTTAGGGTTAAAATAAGGGATCATAACAGCTCCAATCTTTAATTTCAGTCCAGTCATTCGAAAATCTAAGAAATTTACAAGAACTTTCAATATAATATTCCCTTAGGGGTGAAACTTATCAAAATCCATCCTTATAATTTCAGTCCAATGTCCAAATTCAAGTCCAATGGTTTGGGCTGTGCATTTATAGATCACCATGTCTGTCAGTCACCTTTCAGTTATATATATCTAGATGAATTTTTTATGGTATAGGTTAGCGAACGAGCATATGGGCCACCTGATGGTAAGTGGTCACCATCACCCATAGATAATGACGCTGTAAGAAATATTAACTATTCCTTACATCGTCAATGTGCCACCAACCTTGGGAACTAAGATGTAATGTCCCTTGTGCTTGTAGTTACACTGGCTCACTCACCCTTCAAATCGGATCACAACAACACTGAGTACTGTTATTTGACGGTAGAATAACTGATGAGTGGGTGGTACCTACCCAAAACGGGCTTGCACGAAGCCCTACCACCAAGTAAAATACTAGTAGAATACAATTGCAAATTTAAAAATAGAACATTTATTTATCTAACTTAATGGTTGACGTTAGAGGTCAACCTATTTTTGTCCAAAACATTCCGTGAAGCTACAGTGAGCATCTTACGGAACACTTTAACAAGAACATTATATATTTAACTCGACAGCCTGATGTGAATGAGCCAGCGACATTTGGACAGTACATATTTTAAGGCGAATACGATTTACGTTTCTTTATATTAGTAAGATAAAGAATCGAATTGTTTAATATTTATTTGAGGTAAAATTTATCTATTTCAGGAGATCATTTATGTGTATTTAAAGCCAAACATTTCTGATCTCTACTCATACTATCTCCTGCATATTACTTATCTTTTAGGTACCTCCGAAAGCCAAGACGGTCCAGTGGTTAGAGCGTCACCATCTTAACTGGTGATTGCGGGTTCAAACTCAGACAAGCATCACTGAATTTTCAAGTCCTTCATATCTGTTTATAATTCATCACGAGCTCGGCAGTGAGGGAGGAAAAAAATCATGAAAATACCTGCGTGCGTCTAATTTTTAGTGAAATTCTTCCACCAATTCACATAGGAGCAGCGTGGTGTAGTATGCTCCTAGCGTTCTCCTCGAAGGGAGAGGAGGCCTTAGCCCGGCAGTGGGAAATTTACAGACTGTTACTGTACGTTATCAATATGTGCCTTATATACAAAAAGTATAATGTGGCATCTAATTTCAAGGGAGATTAGCCAAAAACATAGAACATTATAGTGCACAAGTGCGTGGGCGCCTTTCTATTATTCTTTACTCTGATAATCCAATTGGACCTCAAGTGACTGAACGCTTTCCGGTCAAGTCAGCTACTTGACCTTTAAGTCAGGCGCAGTGTCAATAGTTTAAATGCTTTCCGAGGCACGAGATACACGCTTCTAATATAAAAACTCTTTGCTGTCATCGAGATCTCGACTTCATAACTAGCCAGAATCACAAGATAGTCCAAATATGATGTATGGAAAGTAAATATTGCCGTAAACTTTATTTTTCTTATGAGCATTTTTTTTTTCAAGTAAAACGAACTAAGTAAGCAGACCAGATGCTAGATTATGTAAATTTTAACAAAGTATTGCAAATCCAAATTCGGAAAAGCCTCTGAGAGTTTTAAAACTTTATTTGTTATTATAATTCATATCGTGCTCGGTGGTGAAGGAAAATCTCGTGAGGGAACCGCAGGTTTTCTGTATATTATTTTTATGTATACCAACTATTTGTTGAATCAACTTCTAATCAGGTGCTTTGATAAAATAATGCCCTTATTAGCTTATAAAAAAACCTGAGTAAATTTTAATAATTCAGTGGCGTTCCGCTTAAATAAATAAATATAATTATTGAATATAAATCAGTAATTGAGAATTAATCGGTTTCTAGTAATCACAGAAAATTTGCAAACTTTTTATATACTTTACGTAATCATCAATAATATTTAATATATTGAACCTATTTAATATGATAAAACATAATCGAAGAAGAAGAGTCGAGATGGGCCAGAAGTTAGAACGCGTGCATCTTAACCAATGATTGCGGGTTCAAATCCAGGCAAGCACCACTGAATATTCATTTGCTTAATTTGTATTGGCAATTCATGGCGTGCTCGGCAGTCAAGGAAAACATCGCGAGGAAACCTGCATATGTCTAATTTCTTAGAAATTCTGCCACATTTGTATTCCACCAACCTGCATTGGAACTGCGTGGTGGAATATGTTTCAAACCTTCTCCTCAAAGGAAGAGGAGACCTTGGCCCAGCAGTGGGAAATTTACAGGCTGTTGTTGTTTGAACATATGAGATAGGTAATATTAGAACTTTTAAAATATTGTATATTTTCCAAACCCAATATTTATTTTGTGCAAATATGTCAACATTAATTAATTAGTATAAATTTATTCTTTGTGCAAATATATTGAAACCGAATCAAAGGCAAATGTATTCGGATAAAAATATATACTATTTATGTATATATTGACTGACGCAATTTGTTTCAATAACCGTATTAACTGCATAAATAATTAATAAGTTGCTGTAATTATTTTATTATTATTTATAGTTTTATGAATATAAAACTGTAAATAAGAAAATAACGTTTTTTATCAAAGCAGAGTAAAATATTTATAAACTTTATACAAAAGAAAATAAATTAAAACAAATTAAATAAGCTTAAGTTATTTCATAATATTTTTATTATAATATATTTTTTACATCATCATATATTAAATTAAATAATTGTATTAACTAACATGACTGTACTTTTTTTTAAATGTTGAAAAAGAGTAACTACTGAATTTCTTGCCGGTTCTTCTCGGTAGAATCTACTTCCGAACCGGTGGTAGCTTCACTTAATTGTTATATGACGATTCAAAAGTGCTTGAAAAAGCCCACTTGAATAAAGTATATTTTGATTTTTGATTTTTTTTTGAGCCTTTTGCTGTCCACTTTTGATCATAGGCCTCCCCCAGAGCGCGCCACGCTGCTCGATCCTCTGCCTCCCTCATTCAGCCTCCACCGGCGATCCTGCGAATGGCATCGGACCAGCGGCTTATTTTTTACAAATATTGAACAATATTGGCACTTGTGTTATGAAAAATCAGAAGTAACGACGGTGCCACAATCACGCAGACCCAAGACAACATAGAAAACTAATGAACATTTTCTACATCCAATCAGATGGTAAAGCAATTTTATCTTTATCCTTGGATCGCTAATGTGCCTTGGGAAGTAAAATGTTATACATGCAAAACACAACAACGGTACTGCTCGGTGGTTGCGTATACGATAAGTAGGTGGTATCAACACAGGCGGACTGTAACAAAACTCTAATAAGTAAAGATATATTTAAATCCATACAATTCCAAAACATAATTCGACCCAATTGTCAGAAGAGAACTAATGAGTCGAATAACTATGAAACAGTACGTACATTGATGACCAGTAGGGCTATTTAGTAACAAGAAACTCGAATCTCATCGCAGAACACGAATGTGAAATATCCGAATGTGGTATGTTACATTGGATATGATAATTATAAAATTAGTGTACCACTGTCGATTGTCAAAAAACGTCCACATTTCACGAGTGAGATACGAAGTGAATTATAACATACTTGTACCGCAGGTCGCAAGAATAACTCGATCACGAAAAAGTTTTCTGAGGCAAAATTCAAATCGCTTTTACTCCTAATGTTGTTCGTACTGAATTTTGTTTGATATTCCAATTGCGGCTAAAATAAATGGCCTGTATATTTCACCTTAGATACGAGAGTTAAGTTGGAAACTTCCTGTCAAATTCACGTCGCGTACTTTTAAAGATATTCGAATATGATATATTCAACAAATTTATCTTGTAAGCAAAGGTTTATCGATGAAATAAGAAACACATAAAAAAATAAACAAAAATTATTGTACAGGTTGGCGGACGAGCTTATGGTCACTTGATGGTAAGTGGTCACCAGCGCCCATAGACAGTGGTTCTGTAAGAAATATTAACCATTCCTTACATCGCCAAGGCACCACCAACCTTGGTTACGAAGATGTTATGTCCGGAACCGAAACACAACAATACTGAGTCGAGATGGCCCAATGGTTAGAACGCGTGCATCTTAACCGATGATTGCGGGTTCAAACCCAGGCAAGCACCGCTGATTCATGTGCTTAATTTGTCTTTATCAGCGGTGAAGGAAAACATCGCGAGGAAACCTGCATGTGTCTAATTTCATCGAAATTCTGCCACATGTTCCACCAACCCGCATTGGAAGAGTGTGGTGGAATATGTTCCAAACCTTCTCCTCAAAGGGAGAGGAGGCCTTTAGCCCAGCTGTGGGAATTTACAGGCTGTTGTTGTTGGGTGGCGCCTATCTAGATGGGCCTGTACAAAGTGCTACCACCGAGGAAAATATATGCTAATATATGTCATAAAATATATGCTATAATGTATAACATATTGAAAAATATACGGCACGTGTCGCTGGAAATTAAGTTGGTAAAATATCAGATTAATACCCGTTTGCGCTACCTCAAAAAATATAACAAAATTTTTCCTTTAAAATTATAACATAATAAAGTTAAAATATGGACGTTATTTTTTAAACTCCGTTGAATTTAATGAAGTCGTGTAGTATGAACGCGAATTATTATGAACCAGCATGAAACTGTATCGCACCGTGTAAACATGTATTTAGTATTTCACCTGTAAAACACTATTAGATACTATTAAACACGAAATAAAATTCTACTTAGTTTTTTTTTGTAAATGTCATTATTTTATTTTATTATGTGACTTATTAATTTAATTCTTTCAAGTGTTTCATCTAATCCCATATTACTATTTATTGATTTTTTTATAATTATAATTTTATAATATATTGATTTTCAATTTTATTGTTTTTTTTTTGGTTAAGTATTTAACGAATTTGTGTAATTTAAATGTGTTATTAGAGCAATTTCGCTTTATTGGCGGGTGTTAATAACTACACCACAGTTTATCTATCTCAGTTCTTATCTTTCACTTCTTGTTAATGTTACAATACGATGCTTGAATGATACGTCACGTATTCTGACAAAAAAAATTAACTTACGTACTGATACATTATCACCCTTTTTTATGGTATAGCTTGGCCGACGAGCATATGGGCCACCTCAAGGTAAGTGGTCACCATCACCCATATACAATGAAGCTGTAAGAAATATTAACCATTCCTTACATTATTTGGCGGTAGAATAACTGATGAGTGGGATCTACCTACCCAGACGGGCTTGCACAAAGCCCTACCACCAAGTAAAAATACCTACCCTAAGTTATTTCGTATCGTATAGTGTGAATACCTAATACCTTTGCATAATACAACCTTGGGAGCTAAAATGTTATGTCCCTTGTGTCTGTAGTTACACTGGCTCACTCACCCTTCAAACTGCAACGCAACAATACTGAGCACTGTTGTTTGGCGGATTATCTGATGAATGTATGGTACCTACCTAGAAGCCTTACCACTAAGTAAAAATTTATCACGCTCATCACAATCATAGAAATCACGCATTAATAAATATCACATCGTATTGTATAAATATAAATTTCATCTCATGCATGAAAAATATAAATATATTTACAATCTTAGTTCGTTGACTTGAAAAGCTAATAAGTCGGGTCGCATAACATCCAAGGAGTTGTAACACCCAGACAAATTACATTGGAGCTCCATCGTGAAAATACTATTAGCGACATGAAAGCCTGAGGATTAATCGTGCGACATCAGAACAACGATTCACCGTCGACTTATATTACATCTCATTAAATAAGTAAACAAAGAAATGCCTACTCATTAACGTCGTTAAAGCATCGTTTTATACACAAATAACATAATTCGTTGTAATTTATTGTCAAGTACGTTGTTAACGGGACAATACGTTTAACCTCTTTATGTGAGCCGAGTTGGCCCAGTGGTTACGCGTCTTAACCGATGATCGCGGGTTCAAACCCAGACAAGCACTGCTGAATATTCATGTGCTTAATTTGTGTGTATAGTTCATCTCGTGCTCGGCGGTGAAGGAAAACATCGTGAGGAATGCATTTGTCTAATGTCATAGAAATTCTGCCACATGTGTATTCCACCAAGCCGCATTGGAACAACGTGGTGGAATATGTTTCAAACCAAACTCAAAGGAAGATTAGGTCTTAAACCCAGCAGTGGGAAATTTACTAGTTGTTGTTGTTGTTGTTGTTGTATGTGTTACCGTGCTGGATCTAAGCATCTTCAAACATTGATTCAGATATATTGTCTTTCAAATGTCACAAGTCATATAAAATATATAATTGGTAAATTCATATTTTCTTAAGCGACTTTTAAAATGGCGGTTATCAGTTCAACATGTTTGTATGAAACATTGTTAGAATTGTATAATATTTGAGTATGATCCATTTAGACTTCCAAGCACGTGAGCTTTAATTTCGTAAGTGTATGTTTGTCCACGATTTTCTCGAAAACTAAAATCGTATCGAGAAGTTCGATTTTAATCTAAGTTCAATTCAGTTAGATTAGATTCAATTAGAGAACAGTGTAAGTTTTATCGGTCTATAAAGTTTCACAGATATTTATTTTTAGTCGGTTTAATTTTTTTGTAAAGTATTTATTTAAAGTCAGCTACAAAAAATGTGAGAGAAAAGCTAATTATTCCAATAAACCGCAACATTCGATAAAGGCGGATTTGATTCAATTAATAGTCCACGACGACGTCGTAAAATATCAAAATTCATGGTATTAGCAACGTTATATGCGCTGCCAGGCCGTTTGCGTCACACCGAATTATGCTCTTTGCTAGTTCGGTTTGCTGGCATAACCACGAAATTTGGTTTCGATTGGCCTGATATACACTCACATTGAATCATATTTCAATTCTGTTGCTAAATTTTGAAACGATAATTTTGACACATTTGACATATTGATATCGGCCTGCGTCGAGACCGTGAGGCAATAACTGTTCAACACGTGTGCAAAAATTATATCAGTGCTGTGGAATTTAAAGTAAGTGTGATATGATTATTTTCAATTAGTCAAATCAAATCAAATCAATTTTATTCAAGTGGACTTCACAATGAAGCGTTCTTGAATCGTCAGTAATTAAATACTACCAACAGTAAACATAAATATACAATTATATTCTGATTTATATAATTAATACATATAATTTGAATTCTATTTTATTGTTTCTTTGCTCTGTATGCGCATTGCGTCTTACGCACATTAAGACATTATAAGCAGGATTGTCAATCACTTGCATATTATAATTGCAAGTCGATACAATTTTCCGTTCAAAACTTAAATCTATACGGTTCTTATAATTTTGTAATTACAATTTTCATAACATGTCGTAATAAATTGGATTTTGTGTGCTTAGTATACATTGTTCTGAAGATTTTTTAATCGACTCCCAGCCTAGTCTATTCATGCAAACTTTCTTTGATTTAAAATTTCGTCGTGATCTTATTGCTTTTATTTTTTTCTTCTTCTTTCATCATTTATTATACCAAAAATAGGATAAGATAATTGTTCCAACAAAATGGACATAAAGCCTGAAATAAATGATTCATTTATATTATTATTTAAAGTTCTCCGTGATCGAGTGGTCTGGACACCGGTCTTCATGGGTTTGTTATTCCGAGGTCCCGGGTTCGTTACTTGTCTATCTTGTCTACGTTACGGGTCTGTCGTCGTTACGTCTATTTTTCCATGACATAAGAGCTTAAGCTCTAATATTTATTTATATTTATATTATTATAATCTCTTTCGTCACGAAACTAAATTTGTTGAAACCCTTGTTGATCAATAGAAGCGAACTGATTTAACTATCAACTACTAACGCAGCAGAACAAAACTGTATGCACACGTTTCTCTCTGTGTGTAATTACTGTAGACAACAACGAGAGTTCTAGCTTAGTATGTCTTTAGGGTAGATGCCTTTTAACATTTATATCAGTAATAAAGTATACTTTTATTGAATGTATTGTAAAGTAAAAAAAAAATAAGTTATTAAAACTAATCATTTTGTAATATATTCATTACTAGCGATCCGCCCAGGCTTGGCACGGGTAAGTAAAGTAAAAGTAAAGTAACAGCCAGTAAAGGCTTTCTCTTCCATTAAGGAGAGGGTTTGGAACATATTCCACCACGCTGTTCCAAAGGGGGGTGGTAGAATGCACATGTGGCAGAATTTCGATGAAATGAGACACATACAGGTTTCCTCACGATGTTTTCCTTCACTGTCGAGCACGAGATGAATTATAAACACACATTAAGCACACACACACATATATATAGTGGTGCTTGCCTGGGTTTGAACCCGCTAAATATAGTCCATATATGAAATTAAAAAAAAAAAACTTCTTAAATCACTCCATATATTCTAATTTTATTATAATCTATATTTTACTATAAATATAATAAAGTGATTTTTAAAGGTCTAAGCATATATAGGGGCAGATAGCAGTAAGCGACTTTGTTTTAAAGTAGGTAATGATTGGACATTCTTGCATTTTGTACCTAAATCAGACACTTGCGTTAAAGTACCTCTATTATGTAAGTAACGTGAAACTGGAGGCGAGAAGTTGTTTATTTACGAAGCAATAGTTAGAATTCTTTAGTTCGTATCAATCATCACAAAAATTAAACATAATTATGCTCAATAATTTACACGAATACCTGTCATATGGCATTAGTTACCCATGTATTGGTATTGTGGTTATGTGGTTGGTTACATTTCCCATTTTAAAATGTATTGTTATTTTCGTTTCAAAGAGCAAGTGAGCTAATGTTATTACAATGAAAATAGTATCGTAGTCCCCATTGTTAGGTGTCAAGAATCACTGCTTCTGTCGAAAGAAAAGAAAAATTGATGTTAAGTGTACAGAACATGTAAAACAATGAGAGTCGAGATGGCCCAGTGGTTAGAACGCATTTATCCTAAGCGATGATTGCGGGTTCAAACCCAGGCAAGCACCGCTGATTCATGTGCTTAATTTGTCTTTATAATTCATCTCGTGCTCAGGGGTGAAGGAAAACATCGTATAACTAACCCGCATTGGAACAGAGTGGTGGAATATGTTCCAAGCCTTCTCCTCAAAGGGAGAGGAGGCCTTTAGCCCAGCAGTGGGAATTTACAGGCTGTTGTTGTTGTTGTTGTATAAAACAGACGTATAGATTCAAATAAATTAAAACATACACATGTATTTTACACCTGTCTTTATAATATTAAATGAGCAAAAGTTTACTCTTATATACCTTATCCCATATACATAATAGTCTGTACCCATAAAACATGTAAAAGGTTAAATTATTTCTAAATATTGACTGACTCAGTACACTTAAACCTAATGCTTGTCTAGTTCCCAACAATTCGTAAGGGTGCTTCGTATTTGCCCATTTAGAGAAGTGTAAAGAACCAATGCTTACGTAGTCAATCCTTTGAGCTAATAGGTCAGATAAATAAATTCGAAAATTACAAAATGTATCTAGGCATTGTCCAAATCCATTTGACTAAGTTGACTTATTCCGGTTTGATAGATTAGTAAGCCAGTGTGAAATTCCGCCAATTTGTGGAACCATCTTTCGCCAGCGGTTTTCCCAAACCGATACGATATGGAAACCTTCAATAAAAGAGCTTACTCCTTCCTTTAAGACCGGCAACGCACCTGCATGCCCCCTGGTGCTGCAGATGTTCATGGGCGGTGGTAGTCACTTTCCATCAGTTGAGCCTCTTGTTTGTTTGCCACCTATCACAAAAAAAAAAAAAAATTTTTTTACATATTTTCTAAGTTCATATAGTTGGATCATTCCTAGACATATAATGCCTCGACTATGTCCTATGAAGGACGATGAAACGAACCATTGACGCAGTTTCCGATTTCAAATTTAGAGTAATCTACACAACAACAACAGCCTGTAAATTCCCACTGCTGGGCTAAAGGCCTCCTCTCCGGAGAAGAGGAGAAGGTTTGGAACATATTCCACCACGCTGTTCCAATGCGGGTTGGTGGAATACACATGTGGCAGAATTTCGATGAAATTTGTCACATTCAGGTTTCCTAACGATGTTTTCCTTCACCGCTGAGCACGAGATGAATTATAAAGACAAATTAAGCACATGAATCAGCGGTGCCTGCCTGGGTTTGAACCCGCAATCATCGGTTAAGATGCACGCGTTCTAACCACTGGGCCATCTCGACAATCTACACATGAAAGAAAAAGTTCGGGGTTTTTGAACATGAAAAATCAACAGTCTGCCTGAACCAAACGTAGCCCTCGAGTACATTTTGTGCGTATCACCGCACACGATGGAAATTTCCATTTACAATACAGGTGGCGTACCTAGCGGCAATTTGGAATACTGGTTTTAGCAGTACTGAATTTCTAATGGAAATAAGCGATAAAGTGTTGGTTGACTGGGCTGAAATCTTGTTACAGCAACTTAAAAAGATCCTATTTTTGTGTGATTACTTTCATATGTATCGTGAATTAGCAAGCAGTAACTTATCACTTGGACTGTATAGTCTTACCGCCAAATCCTTGTCCATCTTACTTTACTGGGTGGTAGTGCTTTGTGCAAGCCCGTTTGGATAGGTACCACCCACTCATCAGTTATTCTTCCGCCAAAAAACAGTATTCAGTATTGTTGTGTTCCGGTTTGAAGGGTGAGTGAGCCAGTGTAACTACAGGCACAAGGAACATAATATCTTAGTTCTCAAGGTTGGTAGCACATTGACCATGTAAAGAATAGTAAATATTTCTTGCAGCGTCTTTGTCTATGGGTGATGGTAACCACCATCAGGTGGCTCATATGTTCGTCCGCCAACCTATGCCATAAAAAAAAATCAAGGAATCAATCAATACCAAAAGTCATCCGTCACCAATCATTGGCTGTATTAATTGATATTGTGTTATTATTTATTTTTCATGTAAAATGTATAATGTGTTGTTATAAAGTTGAACAGTCATTTTCTTTACGTTTTTTCATTTCTGGTCTTTAAAATTACTTTTCCTAACGTACCTGCTTTGTTCAAAATTTCTGATCCAAACAAAAGCTAGTAGTCTAATTTCAAGTTTTACAACTAAATCGTAATCAGTATTATAAAATGCAAAAAAATCTTACGAATTTCCGACCGACTCACTGAAGCGATTTCCCAACTGCCAATGAACTAGCACCGTTTGATCTTGTCAAGATAATACCAGTAGGAATATACTCGACAACAAATTTGGTCCATTCTAACTTAAGATCAATAAATATCTCATACTCCAATCGCCTCGTATAAATAAAAGTATTTCCGCAATTTTCTAAAAAAATATTGATCATATTTCAATTGGGTTTTTGGCGTTATTGAATGCATTTTTTTTATTTTAGTACATAGTACATTAGGATCTTTCGAAATAGGTAATGATAATCTTCAATAGTAAAAATCAAATGACCCACATTCATTGTTATCGAGTATACTTTTCACCATTCCAAGACAGTAATTTATAGTTAACTAAATAGATTTTTGAAGTCGGCTTCATTGTTCCCAAAAATGAATCAAAATATTTTTCGGGTTAAATTTTAATATACCCTAATTATTTTGAAACGATTAAAAAGTTCCTCGAATGATATTTCATTGAGTGATGATTTTTTTAACGTCTTTATATCTTTTATTGATAATTCATATAAAGCAACTTTAATTACAGATCAAATCTCAATTCAAAATTAATAACATCACACACAAAAAGGAGTTATATTATTTAAAAAATAAATACAATTTTAAAAATCTTTTACACGTTCTTTGCATTTATTTAATAAGAAGCAAAATAAATCTTACTGAAAGTACATTGATTGAAACGAGTGCATTAAGGGAAATGGCTTTGAGATGTACCAGTGTACTTTGTTGGCATTTTATCCAGTCTCTCAATGTCTTTTCTGAGATGCATGCATTCGGAAAAGTATAATGCTACTCGTAAATACATCCTTGAGCTAAAAGAAACAATAAAACTAACAGTAAAATACTTTTCTTCGAATCAAAGAGGCTTAAACCCAAGGAGGTTTATATATTAACAAAAAAATTTTTTTTTTGATAACTGTGAAAATATGGCTTAGGTAATAGGTATCTGTAATCCACGCCATTAATATAGAAAGATAGACGGCACCCTCTGGATCCATTTATTACGGAATTTTTTTAAAAGTCTTACATTAATGGTAACGATAAATTAATTAAGTAAATTAGGAATTAATATGGGCATTTCAACCAGTTTGTCTTGATTAATTGCAGCATAGAGAATAAGCAGTATAAAATCATTTTAGAAAAAAAATATATTCTATTCTATGAATTAGGAACAACGAACATCTAATCAATAAGATTACTGTTTATAGAAGGTATTTTATGTATGAATGGACTCTTTTTTATTTGCTAAATTTGTAAAATAATACATTGGCAAAGAACGCATATTATTCAATACAAAAATAGACATGCGATACAAAAGCGTGGTATTAATTAAGGGCAGGATATATTATGCAACATATATAATTGCATTTAACAAACGTGATTTTATTATTAAATGTTGAAAAAGAGTAACTACTGATTTTCTTGCAGGTACTTCTCGGTAGAATCTACTTTCCGAACCTGTGGTAGCTTCACTTAATATAGTTATTTAATGACGATTTAAAAGTGTTTGTAAAAGCCTACATGAATAAAGTATGATTTTGTTATTTTCTAGACAGACGTTTACGACGAAACAACTCTAAGTATTATTTTATTTCTATGTGTTTAGAATATATAGATTGTGTAAGAATTTATTTCGTATCTAATTCGTTAAATGGTAGCCACTGACTTAAGGTGACACGCCATTTTGATCGTGATATCCTATAAATTTTGCAATCATTATAGTCAATATCGCATACATTAGAACATTTAACGTTCATGTTCAGCGGTGAGATTTGTGTTTCTTAGTCTCTACGAATTAGATTAACCAAATAAGTATTACCCAATGAACATTCATACGCAAAAACCTCACGTCGATTATTTTGTAAAATGTATGTTGATTGATAAATATTTTTCTTTGGTTATAGCAGCATCTTTATAATATTGAATCCTTGAGAATTTCTTACAGTAAATATATAATGATTTTAGGTCAACAGCATTTATTTACGTACATCGACTGATTATTCCATTTGTATTTTATATACTTTATGTATGTTCTAATAAAATAATATAAATATAGCTGAAGTGTTATTAATGTGAATGTTATATGTTATGATAATATTTTCATCAAAACCCACCTGTTTTCAGAGTGTTACTAGTACATATAAATAATAATTAAGTTATAATATTTCTATTCGCTGTTATATGATAAGAGACAATCTTTAATTAGTATGTGT
Source organism: Vanessa cardui (assembly GCF_905220365.1). Classification (NCBI taxonomy): domain Eukaryota; kingdom Metazoa; phylum Arthropoda; class Insecta; order Lepidoptera; family Nymphalidae; genus Vanessa; species Vanessa cardui. Next base: position 2,827,591 of record NC_061130.1, on the reverse strand, counting down.
TATAATATCAACTGAATCTACTTATACACAAAGTTTTGATTTATTTCATTTTACAAATAAGACTCTATTTGTGAAAATATATCTCAGTGTTATAAATGTATAAAATGCTAATTATTGTTTCCGACAACTTTATTAATATTATTGTTAATTTAAAAAGTTTACATTTATGTTTTTGTATTTATTCATATGTAAAACGAGATGTTTACCATGTTTTTTTATTTTTATTTGGTGGAGCTCGACATTTTGATGTTATCTACGAATGTATCGTTCACTAAATGTGAATGTGAATTAATTGTGTATTGTTGCCAGTGATTACCATCGCCTATTAAGACATTGTTGTATTAAAAATAATAATCATTCCCTAACCTAAGATGTTATGTCATTTGCGCCGGTATATACACCCTTCACATCGGAATACCACAATAATTAGTATTGCTGTTTCGTGGTAGTATATCTTATAATTAGGTGTTACGTACAGGCACAAGACGGGCATGCACAAAACTCTACCACAGAGTTAAGGTTGATTTAAATAGAGTATAATCAATTTACCGTAAACAGGAGTGCTGTCTTGAGTAATTAAAAAATAGCCACTATTAAAATTGTATACATACTTGACGGTGCAATTTCTAAGAATATACACATTTTCAAAATTCTATTTCTAAAATTCTATAAATATACTAAAAACTGTAGAATTGACGGTTGCGATCGGGTGCCAAATTAAAGACCAGTTCGTACATTAAATAACTTTCTTAGATCATCGTGCTGTGCCTATCCCGATGTAAATATTTGAGACAGCATACAAAATTCTAATCAAAAATATAAAAAGTAAATATATTAAATTTGTTTAGAATATCTGGAAAGCTTTAAAAAAATCCATTAATAATGTAATAAAGCTCTGATTCTTTATTGCTCGCTTAAAACAAACGGTCTTTTAACGATCTGTAAATTGGACGAAGCATTAAAAGCAAGTTTTCATTGTAACACAAAGTAATTAAATATAAATGCGTGAACGAATTACGTTAAAAAAAATATTTATTCACTTTTATAAAAAAAATAATACCGGGAATAATGGTTTTTCAGCATTACTCATGAAATAAACTTTTGAGTTGTATCCAACTGTATTGGATACAAGCGACTCACCCCGGTTTGCTCGGATATTATTAATCCATAAAGTAATTAAGAAGTGCTCTTCGAAAATATTAAGTTGATAATTGTCTCGCTTAACTCGGAATAGATTGTACCGCTAAATTTTATTGAGAAGAAAAACAATAGGTATATATAATCTTATTTTATGGTATAGGTTGGCGGACGAGCATATAGACCACCTGATGGTAAGTGGTCACCATCACCCATAGACAATGACGCTGTAAGAAAAATTAAATATTACTTACATCGTCAATGTGCCACCAAACTTGGAAACTAAGATGTTATGTCATTTGTGCCTGTAGTTACACTGGCTCACTCACCCTTGAAACCGGAGCACAGCAATACTGAGTACCGTTATTTGGCGGTAGAATAAAATAATGATGAGTGGGTGGTACCTACCCAGACGGGCTTGCACAAAGCCCTACCATTAAGTAAATATCTATAGTACGACACATACATGTTTCAGATGGTGTCAGCTAATTATAAGATTATATACAAAGGTTAAAAGAGAAAATTTCAAAGTCACAATTTTATTCATTTGTAGGCTGTTATTTTGTATCGTTTATAAGCACAGAAAGAAAAACCTTCAAGCTACTACCTTAAGTGTAACTATGTAAAAGGTAAATTAAAATAAACATATTTTTTTATCGGATTCAGTTATGGTTTCGGATGTATTTTTCTGCCGGATAACCGATGGTTCGGTTACAGTTACAAGGCTGTATAATATCCCTGATCGTTAATATATCATTTATAAATCAGTTATTACACTTTTAACTGAGATATAATCTTTTTTACATACCAAATTATTGATATTTTCTTTTCGAGAAACTTACAAAAATACATATATTTAAGTAATGTCATTTTTTGTAAGCTATATCTGTGTTATTGTGAGATTCCGAATCAAGATATACAACCACAGTATACAATATATCTTTACAGTAAAATACGTGAATACATGCACAAATAACATTGTAAGACACCACTTACGATTCGTTATAGTAATATTTCTTATAACGATGCATACAATATATATTACTATAAATAGAAATAACAAAAATATAGCTATATCTTTCTCGCTCATGCAATCGGTGCCTACGATATATCTTCTCATAAAATTCATTTATTTAAGAGGCTTTTTGATATATCAACCTTTCTTGTAACTCAATCATAAACGTGTTACATTAGAGAAAGGTAATCAGAACATGAATCGCTCCGCGTGATAGACGATGGGCCTATCGCACGACACAACTTAGATGTAGCATCGGCAAAATTCGTAAAACCGATCACATACGAATTAAGTACGCTATCCCAAATTATCAATATTAATTTCTTAGTAAATGTGATCTTTTCACAAACGTAATAACTTTAATATCATATGACCTAATATATCCGTCAATTTGACACGTCGATTTACATGCACTTGCTGTTTCGGGTTAAACTGACGCTATAAGCTATAGCGACGAATAGCGTCGAATGGCGCGATAGGGGGCTATTTCTAGTGGTTTTATGAATCGGCAGTAATCAGTTTTATTGAATTTGCCGATGCTACATCTAAGTTATGTCGTACTACACCAGAAGTACGTTGTAATCATCGTAAATCAATACTTGACGCCACCACTAGGCTTCTATAAATATGAAGCTAGAAATTTACGCTTTAAAAATGAGCTGTAACTATGGACGTTTGAATGTATCTGGCAAATTGACAAGTTAACGAAGTGAGAAGAGGCAACTTGGATGCAATTGTTGGTGCTGGTGACCGGGGTCTTATTACTCAGTATATAGATGTTAATTTAAGAAGGTATCTCTGTAGGTTGTTTATAATGATTGGTTTTCTAATATACAAAATATTCAATGCTATATACAATTCATAAGTAATTAAACAAATAAATATCGCTTATAATTTTTATATATACTAAAACATGAAAGTTTTTATCAGTTTAAACTTCTCTTAATTTAAAATAAAGTAAATTATGTTACGCGTAGCGCTGCGTAGAGCGCTCTACGCAATTATTTCTGCGAGTTACATAAATTGTGATAAGAAATTATTTTAAATCTTTGTTACTATTTTTATTTCTTAAATATGCTTATATTTAACTTACCCCAAAATTTAAAAATATTTAAATAAGCTATAACCAATAGGTATTATATAATAGACTCATAATGTAAAAAAAAAGAATGTCTATAGATTGAATGTAACTATAACCTATAAAAATTTTGCAACATAGTACGTCAACAAATTAAAAAAAAACGTTTACATAAAACTGTACTCTAGGTGCGCTTACATGATCAAAGGAAGTGACTCAAATGATAACTTCAATACATTTATGAGCAATACTATCTTTTGTGATGATACAATATATGAAGCATGTTACGGAAATGACAGTAAGCATCAATTTGAAAAACAAATGTTTTGCAGCAGTAATACGGAGCGATGTGAGGAAACTCCAAGAATCTAGGCAACACTTTTCTACACAAGCAATTCGAAATCCATTTTTGAAAAACTGTCTTCCGCTAGGGATGAGGTTTTTCTTGCAACGCTGGCTTATAGCACTTTTATGACTGTCATTGTGTATTAGATGATATTTAACTTTAAAGATTTTCGAAATGATTTTGCTTTTAGGCGCTGGGCCGTTGCACTGCTACTCACCATTTTGTGCTCCTGCGGAAGTATAACGTAGTTGAGCCAAATAATAAAAAAGTGGAAGGGATACCGGTTTTCATTGTCCAATTCACGGCCGAGTCGATGTAGATTATCATTAGTTTTCTTTGTTGTCTTGGATCTGGGTGTTTGTGGTGCCGTCGTTACTCCTAATTTTCCATAACACACGTAATTTGGCTACATACATTGGGATCAGAGTAATGTATATGATACATTACTCTGTATATTTAATATAATTTTAAATATACGTTGCTTACGACTGTTTTAATTTAACGAAGGCATATGTAATACAGAAATCGAAATATTTCACGTTAAGTATAAACATCGTAGAGCAAAACCTCAATCATTGGCATACACTGCATTCGCGTAAAATAGATTGCATCTTGGCGCGCACCATTTGAAACTAGCTGTTGCAATTAGCTGTTAGCTTTTGCCTCACACCAGAGAAAGTTCGCATGTGTCGTGCATGCTTTCGGACGTTGCGGTTTTTGTGAGTTTGATGCGTTTAACGAGCCACATACATGGTGTTTACTATACATATATATATGTTCCTGCCACGGATACTAATAACATAGAGTGGCTCAAAATGATATACTGTGTTGAAATAGTAATTGGAAAAAAGTTATCACATTTAAAAGAGGAATGTATAATAAAAATTGCATACGGAAAATAAAAAAAAAAACCTCAAGGTCAAGGCCTAAATATTAATAAATAAACGTAACGTAAATATATTTGGAACGAAAAATAAAGTAAGGTTTTCTTTTCAAGTGATTAGGCACCATATTGAGAAATTATTCTCATTGAGAAAGGGCAAATACTTTAAAACTAAAATCTTCTTTAACCAGATTTTCCATAGTCTTAAAGTTCTCTGTCGATACACCGGTAATTTCTTTATTGTGTCATCAATGCGACCTGTTGTTGGGTTCGATCATGCCTCACATAATAAACAATACATGCCTTTAAACATTCAAATGAAATACGAAATTGAATGCATATAGGGTTCAACGATTCATAAAAAGTTCTTGTAATGGATATCATATAATCTCCTTCATGTATACGGTTTAAAACATTTTAGGTTCCATTATGATATCTGTACCAATAATTATTTGTGTTAATGCTTTTTGCAGTGTTCTAAATTATAGATAGATAAAAATAATTACTACACTTGTTGCAAGCACAATATTTTCAATTCTTGTCTGACTGTCTATTTATTTCTGCTAATCTCTAGAACGGTAAGACCGATAATGGCACTTTCATTGGCAGATAGCTTATGTAATAAGGGCTACTTTGATTTCAAAATATTATATAATATTTTTGTTTGATTCAAACGCGAACAAAGTTACGGGCACATATAGTATGTATATATAACAATATTGTAACGTAACGTACACTATTATAAATGTTGACAACTTTGATACAAACAGTGACAAATATAAAAATACACCAAAGATAAACTCGTAATACCTAGTTTTCTGTTCCACAAAGTCCTTCAACCTTCGTGGGGAAAATAGCCTTTTTCGAGACTAGAATTCTTGAACATCTAGAAATCTTTTATACAAAGTTCTCGTATATCACTTATAGTTTTCGCAGCATTCGCTCGGAGAGCGTCTGGACCGACAATTTTATCTTTGAATACGTTGATAAAATAAGTTATATCAAAAAGTGTAAAAAAACGACACGCCATATCCATCTGTCTAGTAAAATTATGAAACATGAAATAATATCATAAGTTTCATATAAATAAGAATAGTATTATTTAGAAAATAATAAAAAGCTTTTCATCATCGAATCTGATAAAGACTACTTGGTGGTAGGATATCTTGCAAGACCGTCTAGTTAGGTACCACCTACTCATCAGCAAGCCAGTGTAACTACAGGCACAATTTGTATTATTATATTTACCTGTTCATAAGGTTAGTGACGTATTGGTAACGTAAGGTTGTTGAATATTCTTACAACGGCAAGAGGTATGGGTAACCGGGTTAACCTACCAACAAGTGGCATTTTTGCTCGTCGTCGAAAAAAAATATATAAGTAAAATTCTTAATAGAAAAAAGTATTTATATATTTAATTATAACTAATTAATATTTACAATTGCAAAACTATCATTTTCGCACTCGCCCAGTCGTCCATGAACTTTAACGACGATTGACCTGCCGACCTAGGCTACGTAACGCATCAATTGAGAGCGATAGATCCCGATCGGGCGCAGGCTTATACTACGATTTATAATCAAGATATATTTACTTTTATAACAAAGTAAAATTTTATTTTATACTGTTATATATAAATATAGTAAAAACTCATTTTTTTCTGCTGACCGTACCTGGCAATAGAATACAATATAACATGTCAACGTCATGTTCTATTTAATTTTATATATTTTTTTTTGGTTGTAGTAGAAAACGAATCACTTGTTATTATGGATTTGTTTTCGGCCTTTAAAAAACGTTTAGATATTTTTATTAGGATTCTAAGTTGTGTCGGTTCGGAAAAACCACCAGCTAAGGCTGATTTCATAAGCTGAAAATGAAACATCAAAAAAGTCTTTAACATACAGAATACAATATTTATAACATATAAACAAGAAGATGAACACAAAATATGTTTTTATATATATTATTATTTTTACATTTTGTATCGCAGTCCACGCTTGAGCTAAAAAGACAATGCGAAAAAATGCATGAATGTATCCTTTATTTGCTTCGGTTGAGATACAAACATTACAAAGCTGGTGTTTTATTTAAATTCATTGTTTGATTTAAATGAAAAACAATTCAAAACGATTTTAAATGTATGTACATATATAAACGTAAATTCGTATAATGAAATTCCTTTACAACATGAACAAGAAATCCAAGTTAATTTCTGCAAAAGCGCCGAGGCATAATTCGTTCGGATACTCGTACCAAAAGAAACAAAACACGCACGCCGAGGAACATTTAAGTATTATTATAAAACTGACAGTTGACTGACAGATGACGGATCGCCCCCGGCATGCTGCTTTGAGTAAAGGTGGGAATGAGATTTCGAATGAGGATGTATATGCCTAGTTGCATCTTTTATATATAAAAAAAAGGTATAAGGCAATACAAATTAATTATGTTTTATGTAATAATAATTGATTAGTGGTAGGCTAGTTGTGAATAATTTTAATTAACATTCTTACACGAACTAATGCGATCCGAGTAACTAAGAAACTCTGTCGGTTTCTATGTTGACACGGCCAAATTACTTAACCGAATTTGATGAAATTTTAGCAGTACTACTAGTTCTAATTTGATCTCGAAATATTAAAATGATCTTCATTTGTTCCAGCCACACTATATTATATATTCGGTATTGTTATCCGGTTGTGTACAAATTCGTATAGCGTTCTATCTCGCTGCAGTGCTGGTGATCTGGTAAAACTTCAATGCTAATATAATAAATGATACAGTATCGCTATCTGTCTGTTAAGCTATCACGGGTGTCTATTTTTATGAAACTTAGTATATAGCAATCTTGGATAGAGCCGAGATGGCTCAGAACGCGTGCATCTTAACCGATGACTGCGGGCTCAAACCCAGGCGAAGCACCACTATGTATATATGTGCTTTATTTTTTGTTTATAATTCATCTCATATTATTTTATTATTAAATATCTGGCAAGTACATCGTAATTCTGGCCCAGTGGTTAGAAGGCTTGCATCTTAACCGATGATTTCGGGTTGAAACCCAGGCAAGCACCACTGTATATATGGGCCTAATTTGTGTTAATAATCGTGAAGAAACCTGCATGTGTCTAATTTTATCGAAATTTTCCCACATGTGCAGTCCACCAACCCGCATTGGAACAGTGTGGTGGAATATGTTCCAAACCTCCTTCCTTAATGGAAGAGGAGACCTTATCCCAGCAGTGGAAAATTTACAGGCTGTTACTTTACTTTTTAGCAATCTTAAACCTAGACAGTTTTAAATTCGCCAAGCCTTTGGTTCGGTTACTATGTATCTGTTTGATCCGCAAATAATACTATAATAAGTTTAAAATCTAAAACTACATTTCGTGCACCAGTTCCAAGTTGCTATACTCTATTATACATCAGATTAGAAAGCGAGTAGAATTAATTACGCGGAAACCGTCTTGTAACGCCGTGATCTCTAACCTCGCAAGCTTAATCCGACCGTTGTAGTTCGCGCAACCGGTATTGTATTTGACGCCTAATATCGCCTAGGTTTAATACTTAGATTTTATAGTGATAAGAACACGTTAATTTATATTCCCTTTATGAACAAAGGCTTCATAGCCTGATGTAGAGGACTGTCTAGGTCTTACCGCAGTTTAGTTTTAAACGAGGCGTGGTGAGTGGATATAATTATTATGAAGTCTATAAAATTTATATAAGATTTTAAATTAACATGGTTATTTTTATTAATATTGTTATTAATTTCGGGATATTTACCATGTTTTTTATTTTTATTCGGTGGAGCTCGATATTTCGACATTATCTACAAATGTCTTATTCACGAGACTGCTGACTGAATATATATAATAATGACTGAATATCGAGCTCCACCGAATAAAAATAAAAAACATTTTAAATATCCTGCAATTAATAACTTTAGTAATCTATAAAATTTGTTTAGAAAAACTCAATTTTTCTTGTTAATGCCATTATACGAAAATCATTTACAGAAATACAACAATTGCAGGACGACACAAATTAGATGTAATATCGAAAAATGCAATAAAATTAAAATATAACCGATTACTACCGACACGACCAATAGAAATAGCTCCATGTCGCGCCATTCGACGCTATTCGTCGCTATAGATTCTCGCGTCTGTTCAATCCGAGAAAGCGAGTACATGAAAATCGACGTGCCAAATTGGCGAACATATTAGGTCATATGATATTCAAAAGTTATTACGTTTGTGTAAAGATCATATTCACGTAAGTTGTGTCGTACTATAATTTTGTGCAATATTAAGTTTTGTATACAATATTAAATTTAAAAATGGTGTCTGATTAACATTTATTATTTTCAAATATTGGAAAAGAATAACATCTAAGTCTTCCGGTTATCTTCTCGGTAGAATCTATATTCTGAATCAAATTTAATTTAAAAAAATATTCATATGGATTACATAATATGTTACGCCCCACTAGTAGGGATCAGTAACATTTAACGCGCGTTAAGCTACGCTGAGCACCGAATAGGCAATAATATAAGTTTACTAAACTAGAGAGAAACTGAAACTATTATGGTCCACTACTAATCTGGGAAACTAAAGATAAATAAGTGAAGCCGACGCGAGTACGGAGTGCTATTTGTAAATTTCATTTATGAGATGCACTTGGCTATGTTGATGTAATTGTTATGACGTATACGGCACGCATTTATAATCCAGATTTAACGCGTGCTACAATGCGGGCATAGCTGTTTAATAATATAATTTGGTAATCTGAATGTTTTTTATAGTTCCATGAAATGAAATGGAATGTGAATAACCCATAATTTATATTAATAAATTACAAAGAAGATTCAAGAGTTCATTTTCATTGATTGTCGTGTAAGAAAAGAAATAATTTAACTTTATTCAATAAAGTACATATGTGGCAGATTGTTGGAAAAGAATAAATACTGATTTTCTGATCATAGTAGAATCTACATGGGCTACTGCTATCACATTTGAAATAATCCTGTTGAATGACAGTACCAACTAATTGTCAAAGTATGTTCCATATAGGTTTTTTATACACCTTTTATGTACGTCCGCTGTATTCAAACTGCAGCCTGCGGGCCGCATACCCGTCGAGCTTGTGAGTAGCCCAGCTGGCGTCATAGATATTTTATATGAAAAGGCCAACCATTTTTAATTTTGAGAGGATCCCGAGAAAATAGTGCGTTTTTCAATAAAATTTAAGTTTCGAATTTCGAGGCTAAATCCTATTTTATTTTTAATTTGAAACACCATCGGCATAATTACAAAAACAATGCAATCAAAAGTACACGGTTCAAAGCATTATGATACACCACTACGGGTATTTACAGAACTGTGGAATTACAATAAAAAGTCATACACCTTTAAAGATGATCTTATATATACCTATATATCATCCGGTGAGGATATGACTCCACTCCACCTGATGGTGAGTGGAAGTGGAGTCCAAAAGCGAAGACGACTAGTACAAACAGCAAGAATGAGGTGCACTAGTCACCCTCGCTATTCCGGCCCGCAAGATGCCTCTTCAAGCCTCGTTTGAAGGCACCCAGGTTATAGAAGGAGGTTGATCTTGTCAACCCTATTAATTGTGAATCTTTGTTTATTAAAATAAATAATTTACACAACGCCACGTTTAAAACATCTTTACAGCCCGTTTAAAAAAAGATTGAGTCTGGTTGATAAGGCCATAGAGTATATAAAACTATTCATAATTATGAACTAAGAACCTTATCGATACAAGATTTGGTTACAGTGTACGTAACTTGTGATTTTCCATAAGCGCTTTAGCTACTTACATTGGGAACATAGTAATGTATTTAATGTTCTCCAATATTTATTTATTTACCATACGACAACGTTTGGAAAATGTGTAACTGGGAAACAAATAGTAAAATTTAACGTATACGTAATTTTTTTTTATGCTTGACCATTTCTTTTCCCATAAGCATAAACGTATCCATTTATATTGAATCGTAAAATTATATAATATAAACATTACTTATATACTGTCCGCATGTGTTTTGACCACGAATTTAATGCTGTTTTATTTCGTTATCAAATGCTTATTTTTATGATCGACAAGCATGTAATAAAATCCTACGGATATATACAACAATATTCTTGAAAATATCCTTTAAACAGAAGGAAACACAGTTATTAAGTTTTTTTTTACGATAAGGCTTATATTTTTATCTAGCTTTTCCCGTTTTTCCGAGTAGCGTTGATATCGAGGAAATTCATGCCAAGAATCGGAATTTATTTAAAGAATGTCATTCTGATTCTGAAAGAATCATTACTTTAGAAGTCATAATAATATATTATGAATATAATATCTTATATTTACATATATTGCTAGCATAGTTCTTTTCATTTATCAAACTCTCTTTGGCAGGTTCGAGCAGGAGGCACACCTGATGTAAGGTTACTACCACCACCCATGGACATCTGCAGCACAAGGGGCTTGCTGGTGCGTTTCCGGCCTTTAAGGAAGGAGTACGCTCTCTTCTTGAAGGTTCCCATTTCTTATCGATTCGGAAAAACCGCCGGCGAAAGCTGTTTCCATAAAGTGGTTGTGCGAGACAGAATACATATGTCTTAGAAATCGCGCTGTTGTGGATTTTCGTTTTTCCAAATTTCTTATAATTACCATGTTCATTATTACTTATAAAAATACTTTATAACATGAACTAAAATTACTTACTGTATAGATCTTGACCGCGTGGAATGGTGGCAAGAATGCTAGCAGTATTTCCCCGTTGAATCGCAATTCCGATCCTCTGGGCAAAAAAACAACCAGCCCTCCTGTCACCAGTGGAGGCAATAAATATTAAAATATCAAAACGACTTAAAATTTATAAAATATTAAATGCCACCAACGCCTTTACTAACATTTCAAGGCATTTCGTCAAAGTATATTATACAGGATTTATAGAGGAAGATTGTATAGTAGGAACCTTCACATATAAGCCTAAACAAGTAATAATATTAAATGTCAAGCAGCCTGGCGAACTGTAGGCGACCACACATTATGTGTTTGAAGCAAACATGTACAATTCAAATTTAATGCAAGCGATCTATCCGTTTCATGATTTCGGTCTATGCTTACCTAAATCGTTAGTAATATATACAGAAAATGATATGACATTCGCAAATAAATGAGCGAGAACCGCAGGCGAATTATAGGCAATTATTTTAGTTTAGACAGTTCAATGTGATATGAATCAATGTTGTACCACCGTGATCTAATTTGTGAGCCATTAGTGTTAACTAATTCATAATACGTTAAACACGTTTTATTATTCATGTATTCATATTATATTGTGAAATAGCCGGCAATATAAATAAATATTGGACAACGTCACATAAATTATATCACAATGTAAGTAGTTAAAGCACTTGTGTTATTGAAAATCAGAAGTAACGACAGTACCACAAATACCGAGACCCAAGACAACATAGAAAATTAATCAATTTTCTATATTGACTTGGGATCGAACCCGGGAGCTCAGAGTGGCGTACCGATGTAATCCAGTACACACTACTCAACCGAGGAGGTCGTTGACGCCGCATTGTTGGTCTAATTGATGGATGTTAGCGACACTATGTCACAGATCACCTTCAGGGTTTGGTTTGGGCATAAACTCATTCCAAAAATTAAACTGTCATAGTTACATAAAATTCCTGGCTTTTGAAACGTAACGTAGGTTAGAACAAAGCTTAAGGAGCAGGATATTGAGAATGATCTTCACTTTGGGGAATTCGGCCGCCGCTCATACTCATTCCAATTCGTAAAAAGGACAGCTGTCAACATTAAAGTGGGGTTTTGGTGAGTAAGAATCCCACATTAAACGTTATATTCATTCCCTAGGATTCACGTACCTCTAGGGGATATTGACTAAATTATACAAAGGTACTCTCTATACTGTCTTTTATAAATAGTTATCGATTGTATTAGCTTTACTTGGTGGTAGGGCTTTATGCGAGCCCGCCTGGGTAGGTACCACCCACTCATTAGATATTCTACCGCTAAACAACAGTACGCAGTATTGTTGTGATCCGGTTTGAAGGGTGAGTCAGCCAATGTAACTACGGGCACAAGGGACATATAATAGCATCTCAGTTCCCAACGTTGGCGCAATCTGTCCCTTATATATATTTTACCGTTATGTATTTACTACGAATAAAATTCAGTCAACTTGAAAATCGAAATAAAGAATCGTATAAATTAGAGTATAATATTATTTAATTACTAAATATCTGGCAAGTACATCGTAATTCTGGCCCAGTGGTTAGGAGGCGTGCATCTTAACCGATGATTTCGGGTTCAGCACCACTATATAAATGTGCTTAATTTATTTTTCTATTTCATCTCATGCATATGCATTCCACTAACTCGCTTGGAACAGCGTGGTGGAATATGTTCCAAATCCTCTGCTTAATGGAAGAGGAGGCCTTATCCCAGCAGTGGGAAATTTACAGGCTGTTAATTTACTTTACTTTACTACACATCATTCATGTACATATATTCAAGTAGTCCATACAAAATTCTCTAAAAGCAAGCTGCTAAAATTTAAATAGTTACGAAGGTACAAAAACAATTACAACAAAAAGCCAGCGCACGAGACAGTCACCGTCTCTAAACGAATGTATCGTTGTCGTAAATATCATAAAACGCGTCTGTTTCGCGATGTCGGAGTAAAAATTTAGTTTAAACTTTCGTAATTGCTGAAGTTTTGCGAAATATGTCTCCGGGTGAAATTAGTAGCAGTTGAATTTAATAAAATCCAACTCGGCACAGACCAGACTGCTCGCACTGATGCAAAACGAAGCAACTTGGATTATGAACAACAAACTCTAACTTATAATAAACAAGCTGTGCCTGCGACTTGGTACGCGTTTGAATTTAACAATAATAAATGTTATTGTAGCCTAAGTTACTCCTTATTATATCAGTTATGCCAGTGAAAGTCCCAAAATCAAAATCGGTCAAGCCGTTCCAGAGATTAGCCGGAACAAACAGACAGACAGACAAAATTGTAAAAAAATGTTATTTTGGTATATGAACCATGTAGACATACATATGCATTGAGTAAAAAAGGGATATTTTAAATTTCAAACAGACACTATAATTTTGTTATACGTATAAATAACTTGGATTTGTTCTATTTTTAAAATTACTATGAAAATCAACATAATTATAAACTTCAATCGAACGACTTTTATTTGTACTTTTGAATAGTCTTGTTCTACTGAGAACTGTCTAGAAATTTACAGATAATTAATTATTTTTCACCGACGAAATAAATATACTCCTTTGCCTTCGTAGCTTAATAAAAATTCATGGAAATTCTTCCATCTGAAAAAAACGACTCTGCTCAAATGACTCACTTAAAATAAAAATATATTTCATTAGAATTATCGCTTCGAAGAACTTTTGAATAATTTTATACATTTGTAACTAGTCAAACTACCGTTCTGAATGTGTAGAAGAACTAGCAATTTTAATAGCTTTTCATTGTATCAATTAAAGTAAAAAAATATATATTAAGAGTTCATACATGCACCTATCTGATGCTATGGGCATTTTGCTAAGGTGTATTCATACTGCCTGCCGTTCCAATCAAGGTCAACTGAACCAGAACATGCGACGTGCTCTTAAACTGACAACCTTTTATGTTCGAGGTAAATACCACGCTCACTCCACTTAGTCCCCACATGAATTAAGAAATGTAGGACTCCGTGGTGCCAACAGAACCGAAATACCTATTAAAGTCCAGCGGTAACCTCTTGATCTTTTCGGGGAGCGTCACAGGATCGCTTGTGCACACTTTTCTTGCTCACAATTCTTGAGCTGAGGCTCCTCCGTGATATCGCTTGGTTTTTGTGTCATAACGCTACTGAAATGCGTTTTAAAAGATATACAAATTAACTAAATAAGTAGTTCAAAAGTGACTAGTTTGCTCAGATCCTCAACGTGGCGTTATGACATTTTAAAATTGACGGTTCGTAGCTTATTTTTTTCAATTTGTACTCATTATCTCTAGTTGTTATCATGTCATCATCCATTATCCATCCATTGTGTGAGAGGAAATTGAACAAAAAGACTGGAATGTATAGTACCTTGAAATATAGCATGAATTTTCTAAATAAAATTCTTTATTTGATAATAAAGATGCCCTCCATATTCTCTACACCAAAAGCTGTTCAATATTTTCTACAGCAACTTTAATTAGCATTGTGAACATTGCCTCAATACCTCAGTGCTTGTTAAAGTTATAAAATAGTGGTACCTTTATTTTTCGACAAAGGGGAAATCTTCGAAAAAGATACTTGTTCCTCTGTTTCGGGAACTGAACCCAGTGCCGTTCGTTGCTCGGCGTAGCACCCCTCAAGGGGGTGTAGAGAACTCGTTAATTTAATTCCGTTGAATTTGTATGTGACATTCTGTCGATTTAAAAGCCTACTCGAATAATGACCATTCGATTTTTGAATGCGTATTATTTTTATATATAAACATGAAAATAAATATATTCTTATTTATCCTAATCCACAGCTAAGACGGTGTATTAGGTAATATTACATCACGTAAAACTACGGATAATGCTAACACAGCTTAACTATTTTTTTATATAATACTATTAGAACAAGCCTTGCCCACATATATAAACTACGTAAGATATTTTGACTATAACTTACATCGCAGATGTTCTACTTACTTTAGAAACGTTCCTTGTGTATAGTTATACTGGATCACTCAATCAAACAGAATACTACTAACACAATAATACAAAGTGTTGTTCGGCCCTGCTATTAAAATATTTTCAGATGAATTTCAATGAAAAACTGAATGGATTTTATTTATGGCATAAGCATATTAATAGATTATACAATGTATGTATTTTTTCGATACTAAAAATATGTATAAAAACAATGTATAATAATGGGTTATTTTATTTTATTTTATTTTATTTTATTAAGGACCATCAGCAGTCACAACACTTACACAAGTAATCATAAAAACACATTGAAACTTATATAAAATGTGCGACTCTTTAAGACGGCCACAACATGCATTCTTAGGTACAATATATTTTTTTGTTTTACTTAAGATAGATTACAACATAAGCAATATTTTTATAATACTGAATACTAACAATTTCTAACCACATTTGTATATAAAATTAAAGATTTAAAAATAAATTAATTTAAATTAATAATAATAATTAATAACATTGAAAATAAAGCTAAAAAAATATTATAAATTAGTAAACTCAAATCATTTATCACATTAATAACATATGACAAAATAATTTAAATAAGAAAACAATAAATAGGAATTAATTAAATAAAAACATTTTTTTTTTTAAATTAGAAATTTAAGTATAAAAAAAATTAATAATAACATTGAATACATTTTTCATTAATTTCTTAAATTCACATGCTTACAACATATGTTTTATTTTGTAGTTACGAATCTAATAATAACTCCAGAATATATTTTTTGTATTTATTAATGGAGTCCTCAAATATGTCAAGTGACATTGAGTATTTATTATATGTTTTACCTAATCTTACAAGAGGTGCATTTTGTCCTAGTTTAGTTTTAGATGGTCTAATGTAAAATACACTTATTGGATAACGTGGACTTACTTTCCTAGGCACATTGAAATTTATTCCCCTGAGAATTTGAGGGCAGTCGATTTTATTTCTGACTATTTTGTACAAGAACAAAAGATCCAAGAGAATTCTACGACTTGAAAGGCTGTACATGTTATAAAATGATAATTGATCTTTGTAATTATAATTTTGTTTTGAACCTTCACTTGAAAAAGTTAAATGACGCAAAAATCTTTTTTGTACTCTCTCAATTTTAAGTTGATTCACGTTATAATGTGGCGACCATACTGTACTACAATACTCTAGGATGCTGCGCACATATACATTGTATAACATTATTTTTGTTGACGCATTTTTAAATATTTTGGCATTTCTAATTAAAAAACCCAAATTTCTTGATGCTTTTGCAGTGATGTTATCTAAATGCGGCAAAAAAGTCAGCTTTGAATCTAAAATGATGCCCAGATCCCGAATTTGTGTAACTTCTTTTAAAATGCATCCCTGAATGTAATAATCTGATGGAAGGTTTTTTTTATTGCGGGTGAACTTTATATGAAAACATTTTTCGGGATTCATTATCATTTTGTTCATTTCACACCACTTATGTAAAGCGTTTAAATCTTCTTGAAGGTGTACAGAGTCTAAATTACTTTTAATTGGTTTAATAAGTTTCAAATCATCTGCAAAAAGGAAAACTTCACTATGCTTGATTGTGTTGGATACATCTCTTATGAAAACATTGAAAAGCCATGGACCTAGATGTGACCCTTGGGGAACCCCAGAACTGACTCTGTAAGAGACAGATCGAAAACCACTTACAACAACGTATTGTGTACGATCGTTTAAATACGATTTAAGCCAATCGAGTAAAGAACCAACTATTCCAAAACTGTATAGTTTTTTTAATAGTGTATCATGACATACTCTGTCGAAGGCTTTCGAAAAGTCTGTGTAGATTGCATCGACTTGTATTTGATCGTCCATTAACATCATAATACGGTCTACATATGCCACCAGATTAGTGTTTGTCGATCTGCCTTTTACAAAACCATGTTGATTATTATTTTGGTGTTGCTTAAAATAAAAAGTAAGGTGCGGAAGAACCATGGCTTCGAAAGTTTTGGCAATTACTGGTAAAATAGATATTGGCCTATAATTTTCAATTATATCTACATCACCTGATTTGTGGATTGGGACAACCTTCGCAACTTTCCATTTCAAGGGAAATGTTCCTGTTTGCAGACTTTTGTTAAATATTAGGCATAACGGACCACTTAATTGATTAGCACATCTCTTCAGGAATATAGGTGGGATGTCATCTGAGCCTGTGCTTTTGTTTATTTT
Source organism: Vanessa cardui (assembly GCF_905220365.1). Lineage (NCBI taxonomy): Eukaryota > Metazoa > Arthropoda > Insecta > Lepidoptera > Nymphalidae > Vanessa > Vanessa cardui. The sequence continues at coordinate 2,810,116 of NC_061130.1, read as the reverse complement.
AAGACTATTTAAATAAAGCTTTATTGATTTTCTTTCAATATGCAAATGGTTCAGAAGAGATGTGCCCATCAAGTCAGTCCCCCGCTCTTCGATGGTGGTTTGTGATGGTGGTGTGTGGTAGTTATACACTGCTGAAAAATGCGACACAAACGCGTTACAGATTTTGATTTCTCCCTCTACATTTTTACCCTGCATATACATATTATTAGGATAGCTATTATATTTTTTATTTTTATTTTTTAAAAAAATCCAAAAGTATTTTGGGTTCCTGCCTATACAATCTTCAATATTTTTAATGTAATTATTATAGCATGCCTTTGATTGCACCCTACAACGTTTACTTAATATTTGCAATGATATTTCATCTAATGGATTCCCGTATAATCTGAATTTTTTTAGTAGCTTATCTTTTTCTCCTATCATTTTGATAAGGCATCTTGTAAACCACGGTGGGTGCTTGTTGCCCTTGGATTTACATTTAGGTACATATTTATTTATTATTTCGTGTAGTCTCCGGTAAAAGATATCGACCATTTCGTTAACTGTACTGCAATTTTTGAATTCATGCAGCCAGTCAATTTCATCCAGTGCCCTGTTTATTTTATCATAATCTGCCTTGAAAAAATTCATTCTTATTTTCTCTGTGTTATTATAAATTCCTTTGGAAGACGTGTTATTATGAATAAATATCTCTAGCGGTGGATGAAATTGATCGGCTGGTACCAGAGGTATGAAATTCTGCGACACTTTAATGTTATTGTTATCGCTCAAAACTAAATCTAGTATTCTATCATTGCAGTTGCTAACATTGTTGTGTTGAGTAAAATTATTAAGACATACATAATTTACAAATTCCTTTGCTACATTTATGTTGTTTTTATTAATGTAGGTGACGTCCGTTTCGTTTGGAGTCCATTTTATGCAGCTTAGATTAAAATCACCGACGACAACAACATTTTTAATGATTTCGGAGATCCTGTTGTAATTTTCTATGAAATGAGTAAGAACCTCATTTTTTACAGGAGGAGGAAGGTAAATCGCACATATGTTAATTCCATAGCTACCATTCGCTGTTTGAACTCTTACCCATAATTCCTCACAATTACTTTCATATGTTTTTAGTCTGTACGAGTTTAATTTTTTCGAAACTGCCACTAATACACCACCTCCTTCTTTATTTTTATGAAAGATTGAATTTTCTCTATCTTTTCTGTATACAACATACCGGTTATCAAACAATTCGGAGTCGTTGATTTGGTTGTTTAGCCAAGTCTCTGTGAGTATTACAATATCATGGTTACAGCTCAGAAGGTTGCATAGAAACTCATGTGTTTTTGTACGAAGCCCTCGAACGTTTTGGTAATATATAGATAACGGAAAGAATTTTATGAGTTTTCTCTTGCCAATCATGCATTGAAGATCTCCTGTCTTATTCTAACTTGTCTAAAGTTGATTGGTTTTTTATCCATATGCATTCCGTCGTTTCCGATTTCCGCACGAATATTTTTCCTTGCCTAACCCAAACAAAACGGTAGCGTTTTTCCTTAGTTTTTAACCTGGTCGCCGCATGTAATGCTTTATTTGCAGGTGACAGGTGTTCCATAATGTAAATAGGTTTCTTGTCTCCTGCCAGCCCGATGTGACTAGTGTTGATTTTATCTTGCTGGTTTATTTTGTTGAACTTAATTACGTGAGCTAACATAGCGTCTCTCAGCCTTGGTGTAGCGAATTTTATTATTATAGAACGCGGTCTTTTGTTGTTGTTATTAATTTTTGCAACTCTAGTGCATTGAACTATGTCGTCTTCCATGATGTTACACGACACTGTTTTGGCTATTTGCATTATAGTTGTTATCAAATTTTCATTCCTGTGTTCTGGTAAGTTTTGAATTTCTATATTATTACATCTGTTTTGCTGGTCCATGTTCTCTAGTCTATTTTGTAAGTTTTGTATAACTGATTGTTGATTTTTGGTTTCTTTTTCAAGGTTATCTAACTTGGTTTGGTATTTTGCTATATTATTTTTTGCAGATTCATAGCTTTCATTCAAAAAAATCATCGACTGTTCTATATTGTTTATTTCTTCTCTAAATGACTTTAATTCTTCCTGTATCAAATCTCTTAGCATACTTCTAATATCCACTAATAAACCAGTCCTCATGCTCTGTATTTCATTTTTAATTATATCTCTAATGTCTTGTTTTGTTATTTGTATATCTTTAGGCGAAGAAGAATTAGATTTGCAATCAGTAGTTTTGACTTTATTGTTTTCAAAAATCTTAGTTACATTCTTAACCGTTGGTGTAATTGTATTATTTACTCGGCGTCGGCTATTAGCTTTACACTCGTGGCAAACCCAGGTCTCATTACTATCAATATCATCGATAATGTTGATGCATACTTTGTGGTAGATTTTTGTACATAGTGCACAATTAAGATAGTCTTCCTCTTTTATTAATACTTTGCACTTAGTGCATACTGATTCTGTTCTTTTATTAACATTATTCTTTTTTGGTGGCATAGTTATTGAAATAATGCTTCAATTATTAATTTTTCCAAATTTTCTTCACTGACATATATTTCAAGAAAAAAAAATGTATAAAAAAAAAAAATATAAATATAAAAGTACGAAGCCTTAGCTGAGGATCGATCCCGAACACGACGAGTGACACCTTAGGGCCTTTGCCGCTACACCAATCACGTTCTCGTCAGAGAGTTAAAAATGTTATTCCTTATGTATCATTGTTATGACGTATAAAATTAACTGAAGGTAGGTTAATACTTCTCAAACTCAGTCACTATTTTTATTTAGCTGTTACCGACACAAAAAGTTATTGCTGTTTATTCCGATTTGTTTACCACTTCTTTGTGCATAAGATATACTTTATGTAATTGTTTACTGCTTATTAATACTTTTACACTCACTTTACAATCACAATTGATCGCCACTCACTATTCCTGTTAAGGTTTCTCTTCTTTTTCTTTTTAGGTGCACTTTTATGTACTAGAATTATTAGTTATTATATATAATTAGGGTTATTATATATATCTTTTTATTTATCAATACAATAACACTTAGGCATCAGTCAATTATAAGCACACAAACACACACGTTTATTGACTTTATGTATTTTTACTGTGAGAATATTACGGAGCTTTTTATTTCGTGTCGCACCGTACCGTACCGTCGCTACATATCTGATATATCATTGTTATACAAATCTTGTGAAACATACTTATAAAAAAAAAAACATTTATAAAATCCTATGTATTAAATGAAAAATTAACAAACATTAAATTATATTAGTTATCAGTTAATATTATTATCTTAAACGATGATTACGAGTTCAATCCCTGTTCAATTTGTCTGTATAATTCATCTCGTGCTCGGCGGTGAAAGAAAACATCGTGAGGAAACCTGCATGTATCTAAATTTCATCGAAATTCTGCCACATGTGCATTCAACCGACCCGCATTTGAGCAGCGTAGTTGACAATACTCCGATCCTTCTCCTCAAGGAGAGAGGAGATCCTTATCCCAGCAGTGGGAAATTTACAGGCTGTTGATAAGAATTAAAAATAAACAATTTATATAGGAAACATTTATAATGAAATAAATACATTTGTAGCAATATAGATAAGTAAAACTATAGCAAATCATTTTAATAACTGTGATAAATTAATGTTAATATTTAACTTGTTCCGATAGTGTATTAACAGAGAAACTTGCTCTGTAAATATTATAGTTTAGCGTTTCATAGCCGAGTTAGTTTGTAATTTATCGTTTATGTTGGTGCAAAAAAAAAATGAATTTTCCAGAAGCGCAATTAAACAGATTATAACTTTTTATTTTATCTATGTAATATTCATATTTTTCTTTTTACCGTTTTTATAAATATCTATAATTATAAAACTGACTGATTAATTATTAGTAGTAAGGGCCATGAAATTTGATGAGTATTATCTTTTTATTCAGTAGAACCCTTAAGGGAGACATTTTGATTTTTTTTCCCTTAGGGGGTGAAATATTTGTGGAAGGTTTGCATGGAATCATTATATGTATGGTATCGTTTTCAAAGTTAGAAACATGAAACATTTATTTTTGGCACACTGATTAATAATAATGCGTAGATAGGTATTTAAACGTATATAATCCTTAGTATTATTCAGTACAATGCGCCGCCGCCGTTAACATTGACAACTACAAAGCCATATTTTTATTTCTGTTTGGGGGTAAAATATCTAATAATGATTTCTAACTAGATACCACCATCATAAAACCCGCCCTGCCTGCCACAAAGCTACATTTTACTATAAAAAAATCTATACTAGTAAATGATTCCTTTGTGACTGTTTACAGTTACCCTTCAAACCAGATCACAACAATGATATTTATATTGGTCGTAGAATATTTGTGGGTGGTATCTACTCAGACGAGCTTGTACAAAGCTCTACCTACAAGTAAAACGTAAAAACGATCACTATTATTAGAAGATACTGAGCGTAAATAAACAAAATTAATATTAATAGTATTAGTATATTTTTCGTATAAAAAACACCAAAAATTAAATAAATGTATTAAAAGTGTTTCTAAAAAATGAGTCTATGTATTTTCAATTGAGCGCATATTATTTGGATACCTTTTGAATTTACAGTCATAATGTTTACAACTTAATTAAATGGGTATATAGCAATTTCGTGTTCAGCAAAACTAGTCACATAAAACGATTTTCGTATTACAGATTTGCAGCTTCACAATTACCAGTGGACATTACTTTGTGATAAACTAAAATATGTTTCCGCGAAACTATGGTCGAGTATTTAACACATCAGTGATTATATGTATAAATCAAAGATTTTTTTTAATTCAAATTCTAAATTCAAACTAAAAATAAAGAATTTTATTTACGCTTAATTCTAATTTTATGGTTAATCTTATTAGTTTTATTAATTATTGTTTATTATACAATATTAAAAAAAATATATTTAATATACTTCTTATTTTTAATTTATTTTTTCTATATATGTACAGTGTGTTATATGATAGTGCACGGTGAAACTTCCTGTAAGTAGTAGAACTTTTGCCTAGATAATTTTCAAATGTTATTTATTTTTATTTTGATTGTGTATCTACTGTTGGGAGTCCTAATAAAAATAAAAAATCTTGAAAAAACCTAAGTCAGGTTCGTTGAAGTTTTAAACAGGTTCTAATTTAATTTAACACCGTAATTTCACTTTAAGTGATTTTAAAAAGGTAACAAGTGTTTACTTAAAGCACCGAAGATTTGCATTTTATATTACGTAAGAACAAATCTGATTAACACTTAACTACTAAATAAAATTATTTTTGTTAAGAGAGCGTATTTTAGATCTTTTAAAGTTACAATTACGATTGTTACTGCAACGGAGTTCTAAATTGTTAGCCACAGGTAATAATTATACTAACAGGGATTTTACGGTACTAAATTTAAAAGGCCTTTATGAAATCCCCGTCTAAAATTATCTGAGGTATAAGAATTAATAACATTAATTTAATAGTATCAAATTACTTTTTTGTTCCATTTGCTGTCGAAACGCTTGATCCTTGGAGTAGTGGTGCAAAAAGCTTCATCAGAAGTATAACACCTCACCTCATTGCCTCCAGCTCCACTGGTGACAGAAGGGCTGGTTCGTTGGTTGCACAGAGGGTCAGAATTGCGATTCAAAGATTAAATGCTAAAATATATACAAATATGAATTAAAAATAGTTACTGTATAAAAATTGACCGCGTGGAAAGCTGGCAAGAATGCTAATGTGAGGTATATCCAAAATATAAAATGTATAATAATAGTCAAAGTACTATAGTACTATAATATCAATCATTTTGGAACAGTATTTTGGATTTTCTTTACTAAAATCCGTACCGTATCTACATATGTATGTACATGTGTACATGTCAGATCGATCACAGTGACGTGAAATTGGAGAGGCCGATGTCCAGCAGTGGACGAAAAAAGGCTGTTGATGATGATGATTGATTGTAAGATGAAAAATATTCATTGCCACAGCAATATTGCATGCCATTTGAGTAGAAAGAATCAACTTAGTGGAGGGAGGACTTTCTTTTTATTAAGATTATTTGTCGCTTGAAAGTTAACGGGTAAATAGATCACCTCATTATAAGTGCTCACCTTCAGCCACTGAAAGTTTAAATGATTCCATTAAACTTACAAAAACAAAATAATGTAGAAAAAGCAAGGGTGAAAAAGTCTGCGAAAAAACAAAGTGATGTATCTTAAGTATTAGGGAAACATCAAATTGAAACAACAAATAAACTATTGCAATGACGATATTGATTATAAACCAAATTAATAACGTAAGAGTCGAGATAACCCAGTGGTTAGAATGCTGATTCATACGCTTAATTTGTGTTTATAATTCATCTCGTGCTCAGCGGTGACGGAAAACATCATGAGGATACCTGTATGTGACAAATTTCATAGAAATTCTGCCACATGTGTATTCCACCAACCCGCATTGGAACAGCGTGGTGGAATATGTTCCAAACCTTCTCTTCAAAGGGAGAGGAGGCCTTTAGCCCAGCAGGGGGAATTTACACGCTGTTGTTGTAATAACGTAGTTCATATGTATATAAATGAAGACTTAATTAATTCACTCCCGAACGTACGAATTCTTATATAAATGAACAGTGTAAACCGATTTTCGTCCTATAGCTGCACATAAGAAACCGGGTATGATCTCATTTTGAAATGCTCCAACTGTAGATGTGCAGAAAATGTGATGTGCAAAAAAAGATTCTCGATTTAAATTTTCTAAATTAACAATGAATTAATTTCGGAGAGCGTAAAAAAGTTATTGGCCAGTTAGAGAACTGTGCTAGGGCTGAATAAAAAAAAAAAATTAAAAACGTAAACAAAGTTAAAACTCTTTTCGACCATCTCTAATTCTAGGTGAACTAATATATACCATTTGAAATTCGAAATTTAATTTAAATTTTCCTATAATTTTGGTGACAAATGTAAATGAGTGACTTACAGCATAATATAATGACATAAAAAACACAATAAACATGTGATTGATTTCGAAAGACCTAAAAAATGTTTTAAGAAACGCGTATCTACTAGTTTTGTCTTAATAAATCATCAAAGTAATTTGAGTATTTTATTTGACATTACAAACATATGCATACTTTTTACTACAAAACATAGAAATCTAGAATTTATATCAAACATATAAAAGCAAAGTAAAATAACAGCCTGTAAATTTCTGCTTTCCTGCTGGGATAAGGCCTCCTTCTTCCATTAAGGAGAGGGTTTGGAACATATTCCACCACGCTGTTCCAATGCGGGTTGGTGGAATGCACATGTGGCAGAATTTCGATGAAATTAGACACACACATGTTTCCTCACGATGGATTCCTTCACCGTCGAGCACGAGATGAATTACAAACACAAATTAAAGAAGAAGAAGAAGAAGAAAGAATTTTTATTTGTAAGCATCGTGTTGATACATAAGTGACATAAACAATACAACAAAAAAAAAAACAAAAACTTAAAATAACAATACAATTAAATAATATCTAATAAAGATTTTAAAAAGAGGCATAAATAAATAAAAACAAAATGCTGCCTACATAGCAGTACGATGCCACAAAAAGGGAAATCACTCAGCATTTGCTGTCGGCCTAGGAATTTCACACACACAAAAAAAAAAAAAAAAAAATAACGATTTAAATTATATAGTTTTTTTTTTTTTTTTTCTATAAGTACTTAAATTAAAATACGATTCGTACTATGTGTGAAATTCGCAAAGACGGCAGCACTGATTTTCAGTGATCACCTTATTTCCGTACGTCAAGTGAACGACATTGACAATAGTCCACTATTATGTCGTGTTAAAATCAAATAAAAAATATTAAAATTAAGCAAATATACATAAATAGTGGTGCTTGCCTGGATTTGAACACCCAACCATCGGTTAAGATGCACGCGTTCTAACCACTGGGCCATTTCAGATTCATCAATCAAACATATAAATTTCATACCTATTTACTTATCTAACATTTCATGGCTACGCATCCAAATTTATTAAAAGTACTTAAACATAAAAATGAAGCATAAAAGGTATTTAGTTGACCGTATATTATGAATGATGAATGCATACCCACTTCAGACGGGCTCGTACAAAACCCAGCTCCAGTAAATACAGTGAATATAAAAAGCAAATGAAAAAGAATGTCTCTCGTATCGTCCACTGAATATAATGCTCCGGTTAAAATATCTGAAACGGCCATTAATTGAGTGCGAACCGCCAACGTTCTCCACACCTTTGTTTAGCTCCCATTGTCCCCCAGTAATCTTAATTGTTAAAACGGTAAAAAGTTTTTTAGGTTTCTGTAGATATTTGTATAAAAAACATTCTAAAACATTTGCGTAGTAATGTATTATTACATATATACAGAAATTACACTGTAAGTAATATATTCAAACCCAATGATCTCTTATTTAATTACCCTGAGTCACTCACATCTCAAACTAAAACGCATCAATGAGAAATTAGTAGTTAGTCAGTAGATTAGTCGGAGCTGCATCGATAGCATATTCTAGGCCGAATTATAGACACTGTGGCTAATCTCAAACACAAAATATCTTTGCGAAGGCACTATACTGCACAATTATATGGGCATCTTTTTTAAAACATATTATGAGAATATGATTGGTGATACAATAATACAATGAAGTATATTATATGTAATTACTTAATAAATTACTTGATAAAAATATTTTTCAACTGTTTTTTGAAAGCGCATCACGGAATATCCCTGAATATTTTAATATGTTATTTATACCAATATATTTAGAGAATGTTTTTATCTAAACATATGATATATGATATATAATATAATTCAACATAAAATTTTATATGAAATCTGGTACACAAATAGTCTAGAGCCTGAGAAAGGACGTAGGCTATTTTTTCTATACAAAGAGTTAAGACCTCTTTGTATAGCTACCATCAACGTAATATTTTAAGTTAATTTGTAAATATATTCATATTATACTAATGTAACTATACGATTAGAGAGTTATGCTGTTTTTCTTGCTGAATATCGATTCGTGTAAACAACCTCAAGCGTTCCATTCCCTTACAAACTTTTTTCACTAACAGGGTTTTAATGAATATATAAATCATCGTTGTGTTACAGATAACAAATACTGTTGGAAAGGGTTTGATTTAGAATAAATGTTTCCAAGTTCAGGAAATAGAACTATTAAAGATGACGACGTCTTTGTAAAATCTTCACCTAGGATGAATGAGAAAGATGACTTCTGTTTCATCCCTAGTGGCCTTGAATTAAGGATGAAATAGTTAATCATTCATAAGAAATTCTACCTTAAAGACTTCCGTTTATGAGTAAAGACAGTATGTAATTTTTATGAATGTAAATGATGTATATCGTCTTTTAAAAAATTCAACTAAATAAAATGAAAAATTCAAAAACTCACGACACAAAAAGGTTAAATAAGGGAACGGGAACGTTTGTATGTACATCCCTCGTTACCCGGATAATATGGCTGATAATTAAGTCAATTCGTTGGGTTTCTGAAAAATGTTTCCGATGGTATACCCCAGGTGTACCCGACACGGCCAGTAAACATAATTTCGTTAAAGATGTAAAAAGGACCTAAAGTAAAGTTTTCTTTATATAGATGAGTGAGTATTTTGTAATCGCAATTTTTTGTAAATATTAAATACTAGCGACCCCGGCTTCGCACGCGTGCTATACTGATACTAAATATCTACAGAATTTATTTATTTAAATCAAATTAAATCAAAATAAAATTTATTCAAGTAGGCTTTACAAGCACTTTTGAATCAACATTTTACAATTAAGTGAAGCTACCACCGGTTCGGAAAGTAGATTCTACCGAGAAGAACCGGCACGAAACTCAGTAGTTACTCTTTTTTAACATTTAATAAATAAAATTTTAACAAAAAGAAAAACCGACTTCAAACAAAACACTTTTTTAAAACAAATGAATATGCACGAAAAAGTAATAAAAATAATTGCGTATTCAACATATATTTTAGAGTCTTCCTAAGTTAAATGAAATGAAAAATATTAGACTACTTAAAAGTCGATTAACGATTATATCATGTAGTTATAGTTATTGGTATATTTGGAGCCGGTGTCAGCCACGGTGCCCTTGCCCCAACAATCAAAAGAAAGAAGCGATACGAGCCCCTTGATTGATCCAGTATATTATTGTGTAAAAGGTAATTTGTAAAAAACATATTTGTTAAAGTATTCTCGTATTGTTTTTTGATAGATATACTGTAGGGTTTTATTGGCTGACACCGACTCCAAATATAACAATAATTATAACTACATGATATAATCGTTAATCGACTTTTAAGTAGTCTAATATTTTTCATTTCATTTAACTTAGGAAGACTCTAAAAAATATGTTGAATACGCAATTATTTTTATTACTTTTTCGTGCATATTCATTTGTTTTAAAATAGTGTTTTGTTTGAAGTCGGTTTTTCTTTTTGTTAAAATTTTATTTATTTTTTTATTTTAAGTGAAGCTGATGTTGACTAACTAATTTAATATGGATAGATTAAACGTTCCGTTTATATGAGTCAGAAACTACTTCGAGGACAATTTCAAAGGAAACTTGCGAATAAAGCAAAAATAGACTTTCCAAAATGCGGATTTAATACGTCACGCGGCGTAAACTACAAGGATCCCTCGAAAGAGCTGTAATCGAACTCAGCAAAAAAACTTTGAAAAAGACCAACTATATTTCGTACATCATATGACATCACATCACATACACAAAATTTGATTAAAGATAGTAAGAAATTCTGCCCCATATCGCACCCTAACTGCGAGCCGTATAGGAGTTCCATCACTAAATAGTATAAAAAAAAGTCGCTTTCTCTGTCCCTATATCTTTAAATCTACACAACGGATTTTGATGCGGTTTTTTTCAAAAGATAGTGTGATTCAAGGGGAAGGTTTGTGTATATAAAACATGAACAATATAGTAAAGAAACACTGATAATTTTAGAAGTTTGCGATGTGATGTCGTATATAAACAAATTCTGTAGTATATTTAGTATCACTATTGCACCCGTGCGAAGCCGGGGTGGGTAGCTAGTTGATTATAATATTCGACTATGATAATAACATAAACATAACCACATTACGGAAGGTGACTCAAATATCCAAATAACCTATAAATAAAAGATTCGACCGAGTATCGCTAACGTGGATCCTGTGCTCAAAACCTTACCAAACTTTCACCAAATTACCCTTGAAGTATATATTTTATAATAAAAAAAGAATTATCAAAATTGGTTAACGTGATTTTCAGTTATTTACCTATTTGTCGCGCATATACATAATGCAAATTTAAGACTTATGTCGTTTTCATATGGATGCCATCATCGGAAAAAAATTAAAAAAAAATGGGACCCCACGGGAAGCACTACCTTTCAAACGAAAAAAAAATTATCAAAATCGGTCCACCCAGTGAAAAGTTATGAGGTAACAAACATAAAAAAAAAAAAAAAAAATAAAAGAAATAAAATACAGACGAATTGATAACCTCCTCCTTTTGGAAGTCGGTTGAAAATACAAAGTCATGTTAATTGAATACAATTATTTAAATTAATATATCCTGTTTGGAAGTCAACAGGTATTAACTCCACGCTTTTTTATCATCTATAAAATCTTGTATCGAATAATATGCTTTTTCTACCAATGTATTTTTTACAAACAATTTGAATTTACTAAACGGCAAAGTTAAAAATGTCTATTATAGTAAGTTTACGACACCACATTAGAAACATCTAGTCATCGTTATATATCAAATCGTACTACTCTACTCTATTAATTCAACATCATGAATTGACTTATGAATGTTCAGTGTTTTTCACTTTTGAGAAATCATATTCTAAAATAAATTTCGAAACTTATAACAGAATTTGTTTTGGTTTCATTTTATTGTGAACTAAAATACAGTCATAAATTTGGCGCCAATGTCTTTTTTAAATGAAATGTTTAATTTTAAATAGTTTACATTGGCGCGGTTAGGATTTGTAGTTTGTCGAAGAAAATTTGCTTGAATTTGTTTACGATTTTCAATTTTTATACAGCCATAGCACCGCTCTCTAGCCGACTAATGAGTTATTCCGTTCTCTACAATTATTCATTTGTCAAATCGTAACAATTATGTAAATAAAAATCAAAAATCCTCTTTAATTTTCTGCTCATCTATCCATAATCACAAACAGAAAATCGCTTACGCTAATAATATAAGATTTCTTCAAGATATCAAATAAAATGTTACTCTGTTTAGACGAACTACAATATTACTTGACACAAAATAATACGTCCCAATGTATTGACTGTGAATCGGCACACTTCAATATAGTTGCGATTGACACCGAACGCCGCCGGTGGTTTACCTTTTGTAGTAAACAAATATTTTCGCCTTTTCAAATTTGTCTGAAGTTTCTGATGGCTCGCTCTGAGGTATATCGAATATTAAACGTGTAATGCAAACGGGATGAACGAGATTGCATAACGCTAGAATAAGTTTCATCATTAACTATAAATTATGAATCGTTTTATCATACGTATAATAAAATTGTAGTGTCTGTTTGTAATATTAACAAAATCGTTTTGTATCAAATACATCGTACATAATATGAATAACATTTTTTAAAATTTTTATCTGTCTGTCTGTCAGTTTGTTTCGACTAATCTCTGAAAGGGCGGGACGATTTTGACGGAACTTTCACTGGCAGATAATTGATATAATAAGGAGTTACTTAAGCAACAATTAATTTTTTTTTTTTGTTAAATTCTAACTCGTTCGAGAAGTTCATGGGCACAGCTGTTCAATTATAATTTTAGAAGTAGTTTTACAATTTACAATAAATATAGAAGTCCTTTCTTACAATCCTCTTTCATAACATCCTCATCATAAGGGCTTTTTTTCTGTATCAGCATCCTCATTGCCCCTAGCTTGTTTATTCCTTTTTGTATATAGTTGCAGTTTTTATTACCATACAATGTTTATATATTTTATTCGTTGTTACAAAAATAATGCGACGCATGTCTATCGCAGCCTTAAGGACAAACCAATGGTTAAGAGATACGAGTTATAAATTGATACAATAATATTAACCTGTAAAAATCTAATATACATAAAACTAAAGAAAGCAGCGCGTCTTGCGTCATTATACAAGTTCATATTATTACCCGTTTTGACTTGACAAGCCTTAATTCCTCGTTCTTATTCCGTATTTGTCAATAATTAGCTTACATTATCATTAAATGATTTGTTGACGAATAATTAACTAACTGTGTATTTCAATTAAAAATTTATTGTTAATATTTAAACGATACAACAAAAGCAATTTAATTAAAATTAATTTTATTATCAACCTTGTTAAAACTTTTTCAATTTCCCCGTCTCTTAGTAACATGAATTATTACATTCAATATTAAAAAAAAAAAACAAACAAAATAGATGTATATGTTCAGAACGTTCTTTTATTTTTCAAATGGCTCTATCGCGCTGTGGAAGATTTCTAGTTTAAAAATTGTGTAGTCCAATGTATTCGTGCGACCTCAACAAAGTTGTTACATCGGAGCTCCGGTTCGCGGCAGCGCTGATCTGTTGTAGAGCAAGTATTGAAAAAGCATTTTGCATTCGTTCCGATACCGAGAATATTTCAATCTAGCTTTGACCGCGTGGATTCTTATATTGTCTTGTTAAGACTTCTCTTCCTTCCTTTATTGGGAAAGCAATCTGCGATTCGAATTTTAAAAGCAAGATTCGAATACAAATAGCGTTGCTTTTTATTGTTAGTTGCGCTTTTAAGAAATATGTAACCATTGAGTGGTTTGCCAGTTTTGCTCGAATAAACTTACTAAAAATATATACCTACTTCTTTTCAACTGACTCAAAATGGATGAGGTTATCAGTTCGTGCTTATTTTTTAATGTTTTTTACCTCCATAATTTTTGTGAGAAACATATTTCTTAAAGTATTTTCCTATTGTTTTTTGATATACTGTAGGGTTTTCTTAGCAGACACACCAGCTCCAAATATAACAATAATTATAACTACATTATATAATCGTAAGTCGACTTTTATATATTTTGAATACGCAGTTATTTTAATAACATTTTAGTGTATATTACTTTGTTTTAAATATTGTTTTCTTTAAATTCGGTTTTTCTTTTTGTTAAAATTTTTATTTATTTGAAGTCTCGTTGCAAATTATTGATACTGAATAAGGTAAATTAACTTTTTTATATCGAGTTGAGTTGATTTTGAGTCGAGATGGCCCAGTGGTTAGAACGCGTCCTTGCGGGTTCAAACCCAGGCGAGCACCGCTGAATTTTCATGTAATTTGTCTTTATAATTCATCTCGTGCTCGGCGGTGAAGGAAAACATCGTGAGGAAACCTGCATGTGACAAATTTCATAGAAATTCTGCCACATGTGTATTCCACCAACACGCATTGGAACAGCGTGGTGGAATATGTTCCAATCCCTCTCCTTAATGGAAGAGGAGGCCTTAGCCCAGCAGTGGGTAATTTAGAGGATGTTACTTTACTTTTTTTTTACTAATTTGTGTTTCTAATTCATCTTGTGCTCGGCGATGAAGGCAAACATCGTGGGGAAACCTGCATGTGTCTAATTTCATAGAAGTTCTGCCTGTTAGCATATTTATTTTAATATGATCTTATTTTATTGTTTTAATGTATTCAAGTATTATCAGCATAAATAATTCGATTTAAATAGTTGTTACAATTTACGTTGATTGTCAACATCCGGTTTTGACTAAACTAAATTGTTTTTTTAAATAAATCAAAACCGGATGTTGCTACAGTCGGAGGAGGGGCGTGTAAACATTAAATATTAGGAGCAAGCCTAAAAATGGTCATTCTTACTTTAATCGTCGAATTGGAAGGATCGAGAAAAATAATCAATTTTGTATCAGTTTTGATTGAGAACCACTTCAGGAGAGATAAAGTATTGATTGTGAGGAGAATTTTTGTATTATTCCAACATCTCAGAAGTGGGGATTGAACAAGATTACGTTATTTCGAAATCGGCCGTAAAGTCGCTTACGTAAGTATCGCTTAATGAGTGTTTAGTTTTATTTTATTTTATACATAATTAGGTTTATTTTTACATATATTTAAATTTATGATTTTTTTTTATTTTTTTGCATTTTTGTTGGTTTTTTTTTGTGTTTGAAGTTTAAAAGACTTTAAAATATAGTTGTAATATATCAATATATTTAAATCAGATAAAATTTTCTTTACAAATATCTATAAAATATTATAAATGCATATGTTATTTATAAGCTAACGTAATGTCTAAAATTGTATTTTGTTCAACATTGATGCACCTTTAAATGCTCAATATACTTTATTATTTTAATTTAATAACTTTAAAATTTAATTTCTTATTTCTTTTTATCGAAACTAAAGTATAAGCCTATTAAGCCTCAGATGGAGACCAAATTATTGCAAGAGAATGATGTTGACATGCCAAGACGTTCGATGAGCATGTGTGAAAGGAGACGTTCACGGACTATTTTGTTGAATAGGGACCATCAGACGTAGAGCATGAGCAACGTCTGAGAGATCGCCAATAAAGAAATCTCCCAGATGTGGTAATGAACGCGGGCATAGTTCTCGCATCCAATCTGAGAGATTTATGACGAGGGAGCGAGAAGATGAATATGAACAACATCGCTCTTTTTCTAGGCTTGATGAAACCGATGACACGAGTCTTGCGGACAATATAAGATTTAAAAAAAACGATTTAGATCACGGCATAATTCGCGTCGCATGCATCGGAACTGGGAGAATTCTGATAGTGACAATCATTCTTACAAACATTCGACTAAACAACGCAGAAATAAAATCAATTGAAGGCAATCTAATGGTATTGAGCTGAGATGGCACAGTGGTTAGAACGCGTCCATCTTAACCGATGATTGCGGGTTCAAACCCAGGCGAGCACCGCTGAATTTTCATGTGCTTAATTTGTGTTTACAATTCATCTTTTGCTCGGCGGTGAAGGAAAACATCGTGAGGACTGCATGTGTCTAATTTCATAGAAGTTCTGCCATATGTGCATTTCGCATTCCGCAACCAACCCGCATTGGTACAGCGTGGTGGAATATGTTCCAAACTTTATCCTCAAAGGGAGATCAGGCCTTAGCCCAGCAGAGGGAAATGACAGGCTGTTTTTGTTGTTGTTGATATACCTGATTTAACCTGGTTTATTATTGCAGGTTAAACATATATATCTTTATTAAAATAAAGGGCTTTGTTTTAATAATACTCCTAATTTAAATCATTATCAGCACTGAATAAATAACCGCGGAAGTTACAAAGCTTATTTGCACCCTTGAACATTGTATTATCGTTTACACAGAGTGAATACTTCGAGTGTAATATAAACTGTTTTTGAACTTGTGGTATAAAGAGAGAACGAGGCGTTTTATTTAAATACAGTTTCATCCTTCGCGTTCTGTGGTTAGAGAACAGTTAAGTGTTTACTTTATAAATAATAAGTCTATAAAATCAACATTTACATATTAAAAAGAGTAAAATATATTTGTGAAAAACAATTAATTAATTTTATTTATAAAATTCAATGAAAATTATTTTATATGGACTGCTGAAAGAACACACAGGTCTTTAAATATTTATAAACATAAGAATTATTAACATCAAGTCCTTAAAAATATGAAAATACTTATAGTCGCAATTCCGCTCGCGTTGTTGGGTGGTTGTCATTTTTTAGGCAAGAAAGTAGCCTATGTCCATTCTTGGAGTTCATATCTGCTTGATACCAAATTACATGACAATCGGTTCAGCGGTTTAGTCGTGAAAGACAGACAGACCGATAGAGTTACTTTCACGTTTTGATATTATTTTGTAATAAAGATGAATTAAGAATAGTTACTGTATAAATATTGACCGCGTGGAATGGTGGCAAGAATGCTAGCAGCATTTCTCCGCTGAATCGCAAAATCGGAAGTCTCAATACAATATTTGAATAACTTCCAAGATAAGCAAGATATTAATAATAGCAAGATGATACGTGCTGTCCACGCTAGTGCACAAGCACTAAGACGACCTCTTTTACAAGAAACTAGTGATAAACAAAAGTCGTCATGACGTAATTCTATTTTCAAAAAAGTGATGGCAAAAAAAGTCTTCGTGACGTAATTCTATTTTCAAAAAAGTGATTGACAAAAAAGAAATCTTCATGACGTAATTCTATTTTCAAAAAAGTGATTGACAAAAAAGAACTTTTTATAACGTATCTTGATTTTCAAATTCATATTTTGTCAAACCAACATATGCTATCATGGTTTAATATAAAGTTATGAGAAGAACGCGTACGTAGTTATATAAGAAGTAATTATCATTGCTATTAAGTAAAAAATAAAAACCAGTTATTACTTTACATTGATGTGCGCTACACTTACACAAGTAACTTCAACACAACCAATACCACGTGCTAATGTAGTTGTACCTTTGTGTATGACTTAAGGTTTTTATATATTTTTTTGTATTATTTTCGAGTTAATTCTTAGAATATTGTTTCACGAATTGCGACGCAATATGTCATTCCGATCAGTAAAGCGGATTATCGTCCGTACTGAGCACACGAAAATAGATCTTAATGTGACGAACCTTTTCATACCCTAACTGTACATTTGGTAGCTTCACTTAATATATCTGTTAAATGACGATTCAAAAGTAAAAGCCAACTTGAATAAAGTATATCTTGATTTGATTGATTTAATTTACATACGTATTTTTTCTCCTATGCAATACAACAGTGCATTTTTTTTATAACTTCTGAAAAACAATTAATAATACGTCCTGTTAATTTATAAATTGTTGGTTTATTGGCAAAAATTAAATAATATGTAATTTTAAAATTAAATAAAATTACCTAAATACCGTCATCGTTATCCGAACCGAACAAAAGAGTTTGAATAAAACATAAATTAATTAATATCTTTAAATGAAGTCCAATCAAAATGAAGGGTTCCTTTAAAGGCAAAGTAGAGACAGTTCAAGAAAAGGTTCCCTTCATCAATCCTTGACACCCTTTATCTAATTATCTCGAGAGCGTCGGAAACCTAATCACCTTTCAAACTTTTGTAATTTGAAAGTTATAGAACATCTTAAAAAAGGAAAAGAACTTGAGTTATTCTGTCGAATTTCATTCGTTTCATTCAAACAGTAATAAAAAACCCTAATTTTCTGACCCGAATCAATAAATTACGATCATTATGTTTCAGTTGAGACGAAATTTTAATTCAACTATTGAATAAAAATATGGGTACCTTCTTTGAAATAGAACCTGTCTGATTCGGAAGAAATAGTTTTATTAAATATGCTAAGTGAATATAAAGAACAGCCGTGATACAGTTTTAAAAAATATTTTATTATTTATCAATAACAGCTTAGCTCAGAAAAGCTCGTATCCCGTCAGGTAATCATACATGTCATTGGTAACATAAAAACTATAAAAACGTCATCGATGTTTTTATTTCTATTGTCATAATATGCTTACTACGTAAAAAATAATATATATTAGAAAGCTCGAGATCAGCTGATGATAGAACCGGGAACTCCGGGATAAGGGAAACTGTTGAATTACTATTAGTAATCCAGTTTTCACAAGTCATACTAACAATTATTTTTATACATAGTTTCGTTTGATGTACAATTTCAAAAATATTACAAATAAAATTTCACTATACATAACTAGCAATATAATATAGTTAGCAATTAAAACGTAAGTTTAAGATTGTATTGTTCCTCCCAGACAATCAACGCTGCAAGCTTCCAACCTCTTCACGATTGTTACCGACTGCAACGTGCCGACTCTACCTACACCATGTTTCATATTAATTGTATGTCGAACAAGCTATTTTGGTATAATAGAAACATAATTATAACTATCTTCAAACTAAAACTTTGCTTTGTTTTGGAACAATATGTTTATTTATTAAATAATAAGACCAAGATATTTCTGATTGTCTCTTAATTTAAAACAGGCTTAACTCCGAAATTTTCTCCGGTATGAAATACATACATCATCTTGTTCCAAATCAATTAAGGTTGACTAATATTCCCGTTTACCCAGTTCCCTTGGACTGGGTAAATCAGGCTCGATCTGATGCTTTTTACATTACTAGGTGGCTCGTACACTATTGCGCTATTGACGCTTCAACTATTTCTATTCACTAGTGGACTATGGCAAAAATAACTCGACATTTATTAGTGTAACATTATTTTCATTTCAGAACTCTTGCTTAAATTCTCAATGAAGGTGAGCGAAATTTCGAACAATATTTTATATGTTAATGTTACAAAATACTGAAATGAAAATTAGGCGTATTACTGCTCCTAATACTTAGTACACTAAGTTGTTCATGATGTACCACTTGATGGTAAGCAGTCACTACCCGTAGACAAAGGTGCTCGCTATAAGAAATATGAACCATTTTTACCTCGCTTATGGTCTAGAAAAATAGAGTACTCAAATGTTGTTTTCCTTATGCCTTTGGTTACACTAGCTCACTCACCATTCAAAAAGAAGCACAACAATATTAGATACTGCTGTTTAGAATATAATTAGATATTGGGTAGAACATCCGACGTATGTTTCATACCCAGGCGGGTTTGTACTGAGCAGCTCTACAAAGTTAAAGTCATGTATGAATGCTACGTTCCCTATAAGTTATTATCAGTGTTATAATCATATGCAATATCTAAACAAAGCCAGACCCTAACTATATTTTAAATTAAAATGTAATTATGTAAAATTTTTATTTTTTTAACTTTACTTAATATGAAAGGGAAGAGTTTCATCCTTTTATGCTTAAATTATATCTCATGTTGTGCGGAACTATGCTTATTTACATAAGAGTATTATTTGCTACGTGATAGCGAAAATTCCGCAGAGTCCGAATAGTTTTAATTAAAGCGCGGAATAAAACTCGTATGACTTTTTATTTTGTCCGCAAATTACTGAAGGAATAAAGATAATTCCATCCAATTTCACTGTGCGAAATTATATATTTAAATCCAATTTATGGCAATTGACTAAAGAACTACATGTTAAAGTAATTGATTTGAATAAAGTCTTTCATAAAAGTAAATGCCTGTGAATGTCCCACGGCTGGGTTTCATTCTCTCTCTTCGAGGAAAAAGTTTGCAACTTACTCCACTACGCTGTTCCAATGCGGTTATGGATACACATTTGCCAGAATTTCCATGGAATTAGACACATGGATCACGATGTTTGCCTCTACAGTCGAGCAGGTAAAGAATTATATACACAAATTAAGTACATGGAAATTAAGAGGTATGTGCCTGGGTTTGTAGGAGTTACTATCGCATTTATTATGTTACGATATGTATATATATATGTATATACATAAATAATATTGTTAAATAAATACTAATTTGTTGTTCTGTCTAAACTATTTAAACCGAAACTTATTAATTTTGATATAAAGCTAGCTTGAACTCTATGGATGAGTTCAAGCATGGCGAGTTTACTACTTCAATAAAAAAAAATAAACATCAAAATATACTTTATTCAAGTAGGCTATTACAAGCACTATTGAATCGTCATTTAGCAACTGTATTAAGTGAAGCTATCTCCATTTCGGAAAGCAAATTCTAACGACTAAAACCGGCAAGAAACTCTATAGATACTCTTTTTCAACATGTAAAATAGCCACATTAGTTAAATACAATTATTATTGTACATAAAACATGAAAAAAGTTAAATATACCAAAGTTGCAGTGTCGATGTCAGTTAACCAACTAACTTTCATAACCGTTACTGAGCTGTATTAACCTCCTAATAAACTAAGGTTATTATTTAAATTCATTTTATAAAAAAAACTAGCGATCGGCCCCGGCTTCGCACGGGTGCAATGCTGATACTTAAAGTACTACAAGATTTGTTTATTACGACATCACATTATAAACTACTAAAATCATTAGTGTTTTTTATCAACCGACTTCAAAAAGGAGGAGGTTATCAATTCGTCTGTATTTTTTTTTTTTTTTTTTTTTTTTTTTTTTTTTTTTTTTTATGTTTGTTACCTCATAACTTTTTACTGGGTGGACCGATTTTGATAATTTTTTTTTTGTTTGAAAGGTAGTGCTTCCCGTGGGGTCCCATTTTTTTTAAATTTTTTTCCGATGATGGTATCCGTATGAAAACGACGTAAGTCTTAAATTTGCATTATGTATATGCGCGACAAATAGGTGAATAACTGAAAATCACGTTAACCAATTTTGATAATTCTTTTTTTATTATAAAATATATACTTCAAGGGTAATTTGGTGAAAGTTTGGTAAGGTTCTGAGCACAGGATCCATGACAAAGTGACGGAACGGAAGAGAACGGAACAATTCTGAGGAGCACGTTAGCGATACTCGGTCGAATCTTTTATTTATAGGTTATTTGAATATTTGAGTCACCTTCCGTAATGTGGTTATGTTTATGTAATTATCATAGTCGAATATTATAATCAACTAGCTACCCACCCCGGCTTCGCACGGGTGCAATACTGATACTAAATATACTACAGAATTTGTTTATATACGACATCATATCGCAAACTTCTAAAATTATCAGTGTTTCTTTACTATATTGTTCATGTATTATATACACAAACATTCCTCTTGAATCACACTATCTTTTAAAAAAAATTGCATCAAAATCCGTTGCATAGATTTAAAGATATAGGGACAGAGAAAGCGACTTTGTTTTATACTATGTAGTGATGGAACTCATATACGGCTCACAGTTAGGGTGCGATATGGGGCAGAATTTCTTACTATCTTTAATCAATTTTTGTGTATGTGATGTGATGTCATATGATGTACGAAATATAGTTGGTCTTTTTCAAAGTTTTTTTGCTGAGGTCGATTACAGCTCTTTCGAGGGATCCTTGTGGTTTACGCCGCATGACGTATTAAATCCGCATTTTCGAAAGTCTATTTTTGCTTTATTCGCAAGTTTCCTTTGAAATTGTCCTCGAAGTAGTTTCTGACTCATATAAACGAAACGTTTAATCTATCCATATTAAAAAAAAATTAGTTAGTCAACATCAGTTTCACTTAAAATCAAAAAATAAATAAAATTTTAACAAAAAGAAAAACCGACTTCAAACAAAACACTATTTTCAAACAACAAAAATGCACAAAAAAATAATAAAAATAATTGCATATTTTACATATTTTTTAGAGTCCTCCTAGGTAAAATGAAATGAAAAATATTAGACTACTTAAAAGTCGATTTACGATTTTATAATGTAGTTATAATTATTGTTATATTTGGAGTCGGTGTCAGCCAATAAAACCCTACAGTATATCTATCAAAAACAATACGAGATTACTTTAACAAATATGTTTTTTACAAATTACCTTTTACACAATAATGTACTGAATCAATCAAGGGGCTCGTATCGCTTCTTTCTTTTGATTGTTGGGGCAAGGGCACCGTAGCTGACACCGGCTCCAAATATACCAATAATTATAACTACATTATATAATCGTAAATCGACTTTTAAGTAGTCTAATATTTTTCATTTCATTTTACCTAGGAGGACTCTAAAAAATATGTAAAATATGCAATTATTTTTATTATTTTTTTGTGCATTTTTGTTGTTTGAAAATAGTGTTTTGTTTGAAGTCGGTTTTTCTTTTTGTTAAAATTTTATATATTGTCCATGTATTATATACAAAAACCTTTCTCTCGAATCATTCTATTTACTAAAAAAACCGCATCAAAATTCGTTTCGTAATTTTAAAAATCTAAACATATATATGGACAGACTGCGGTAAGCGACGTTGTTTTATACTGTGTAATGATACTTCATTACTTAATAATCTTAGAGTCTGACTTTTTTAGGTCAGATAATCATAAGAAAAATAGTTTTCTACTCTCAATGAAAAAATAATTAAAGATTTTCTATAACATTAAAATTATTTTATGAAACAATTCTATAATAATTAAACCAGAGTTACTATGATGACAAGTATTTCTAGAAGCTTGCAATGATTGGACGACTGATGTAATCCATAAGTATTCTTACAAACGAGCCTTACGTTGAAAGCACTCAAAATAATACACTATTTCTGTTATTAATTACGGTTGTGTACTATTCTATTAATTAAATTATACAACAAACAAAAGTAAAGCAGAGAATATAATTAAAATGTCACGGAATAAAATTAATTGCAAAACTCGAAGAGCTCAAAATAATTAATTTAATCTAACCAATATTTTGCGCATTCGTCGTACCCACTCATCAGATATTCTACCGCCAACCAGCAATGTTATTGTGCTTTGTTTTGATGGATAAGTGAGCCAGACACAACATGTTAGCTCCCCAAGATTGATGGTACATAGGCAATAAGAAATATTAAATATAACAACGCTGATATCTAAAGACGGTAGGGAGCTCTTAGTAAGAAAGAAATAAATAATTATTTAGATCATGGCACAAATATAAAAAGTATTTTAAAAATGAAGCAAAGATAAAGGACATATGACAAGGACATGAGCCAAGATGGTCTATTGAATATTCACGTTCTTAATTCGTGTTTATAATTCATCTCATGCTCGTCGGTGAAGGAAAACATCATAGAATTTCTGCCACATTTTTATTCCATCAACCCGCATTGGAACCACGTGGTGGAATATTTTCCAAACCTTCTCCTCAAAGAGAGGCCTTAGCTTAACCGTAGGAAATGTACAGGCTGCTGTTGTTATTATTGTTGTTATAGACATGTATAAAAAAAGACAACAAAAGGGAATAGAATATATAAAAAAAAAGAGATTTGGTAAGTTACAATAGTTATTGCGTCCTAAATGGGTGCCATGTGTACCATTCAGCTTTCAAGTTTTATATTCAATACACTCACAGATTTTTACAGGCGCTTAAAACATGCATTCTTGTTCCAAATTAATACTCTGTTATATGTTTCCCGCATTGAAGCAGTGTTATGTTGTATTATTAACATTACATAGTGAAATGATCATACAATAACGTTTATTAAAGTCTCTCTCTTAACTGTCCTGCTATAGTAACATACTAGTTACCGGTCGCGGCTGCGCTCGTTAGAGCTCGCTAGAGCTATATTCAGGGGCAAAAGGAGAGGATTATGTGTCATCATTAAGTAACAAACAACTATCCATCCAAACTTTTGTATTTGTAAATTAAAAATATTAAGTTAATATTGAATCGAGATGGCCCAGTGGTTAGAACGCTTGCATCTTAACCGATGATTGCGGATTCAAACCCAGACAAGCACCGCTGATTCATGTGCTTAATTTGTCTTTATAATTCATCTCGTACTCAGCAGTAAAGGAAAACATCGTGCATCCCACATTCCAGCAGTGGGAACTTACAGGCTGTTGTTGTTTGTTGAAGAGCCCGTAAATTTCCCACTACTGGATCTATCGATTATCCAATAGCATTATACTTCGAGGCTTAGTATGTATATAATAAATATACATAGCTAACAACCCATTTTACATTAAATAGCTTTTATACATACGAACCTCAGTCGCGATTTCAACTATTGAAAATTGAACTATTTGAGATGAAATACGTTTTACGTTCAATTGAACAGACCATTTATTGTTGGATACAAAGGACAGCTCCACAAGGGATAAGCGAAAAACACTCTTATTCGACCGTGATAAGGTTGTTTGATCGTGAACAGTTGATATGTGAATACCGCAATAGTTTTTTTCATTACGGTACAACTAAGCAGTACCCGCATACTACTTCGGGCAAATGTTTTGACATAAATATTAAAACAATTATTTTCAATTGAAATTATTATGGAGTACCGATGTAGTGTAAATATGTAGTGTAACATTAGCATAAATATTTTAGACTAGTAGTTTCCCAGGCCTTTGCTCGTGTTTTAGGGTGTTGGTTGACATGTTAAGCAAAAATGTACCGTATGTCCTTTCTCAAAGTTCAATTTTGCTTCATAGCAAATTTTAACAAATTCGGTTGAGCGGTTTGGTTGTGAATGAGCCACAGATATTCAAAGAGATTTACTTTTATTTATAATATTAATATAGATTAATATCTCTACACGCGTTTACTATTAACCGACGATGAGTAAATGTCACCTGATTTTCGTTGATATACCGGTAATCATATTGAATCTATCCGTAGTTTCGATTCACAACAACAACAACAACAGCCTGTAAATTCCCACTGCTGGGGTACAGGCCTCCTCTCCCTTCGAGGAGAAGGTTTGGAACATATTTCACCACGCTGTTCCAATGCGGGTTGGTTGAATACACATGTGGCAGAATTTCTATGAAAGTTGTCACATGAAGGTTTCCTCACGATGTTTTCCTTCACCGCTGAACACGAGAAGAATTAAAAAGACAAATTAAGCACATGAATCAGCGGTGCTTGCCTGGATTTGAACCCGCAATCATCGGTTAAGATGCACGCGTTCTAATCACTGGGCCATCTTCGATTCAGAGAAACGAATCGTTCTCATATTATTAATATATAATGAAAGTTATTATATGAAAAATAACAATGTAATATTAAACGATAGGTATGTGGACTTGCCTGTTTCCGCGAGGCGACGAGTCCTCGGCGACTCTCATTATCACCTACCCGGTCGCTCGCCACTCCCCGTATTATATGGCGGCACGTACTCTAATAACGGCCGTCGGCGAGCACGGCATTCATACAATATTCATAGATACGGAGCTCGTCATCTCTACGTCTCAAATGGAACCTACTTGTAGCGAACTTGTCTTATTAACTATTTCATTATGTTAATAAACTGATGGAAGTTGTTTACAAGTTGAAAATTTCCACAGAAACTACGATAAATAATTGATCAGTCAGGCGTACAATATATGTATTTTATTTTTGGAAAGTTGAGAATTGATGAAACCATTTTTTATTAACTTTTTAATAAAATGATCCACTTCATTGCTTTGTTTTTTACTTGAAGATGAAGATATTCGTCATTTTCATTTTCAAATGTTAGCATATACATAAGTGTTTTTTAGATTTCCATCTAAAACACACTTATGTATATGCTTGAAAGAGGATATTTTAATTCGTAGGTCAAAACTAAATAAAAGTAAATCTATTCAAGTAGGCTTTTCAAGCCCTATTGAATCGTCATTTTACAATTAAGTGAAGTTAACACAAGTATAATATAATACTGAAACAGTATTGATAGAAATCAATAGTGGATTGCTTTAGATTTAATTTGATTCGTTCGTAATCTTCTTTGTTCATTTGTAGCATCCATAGAACGAATGCAGGATAAATAGACATCGTAATTTAGGATTACCCTTCACGATATTCTGATGTGATCAAATTATAACATCTTTTCAAATCAACGTCCAATGAGTATCTTATTTCATTCTGCAACAACTCTTACTTAAGATTACGAAACTATTATAACTGTAAACCTGTAAAATTTATCTTTAGATGGTTGAGATAAACTTTATTTATTGATAGATATTAATATAATAAATGTGTAAGTAGCTCTGTCTATCTGTCAGTTTGTTGCTCTTTCACGACCAAACCGCTGAAACGAATTTGGTGAAATTTGGTATGAAACAAACTTGAACTTTAAGATAAGACATAGGCTACTTTTTTGCCTAACACATTAATATATCTATGGATGTGTCTCGTGGATAGGACCGACTCAAATATCGTGACCATAAACGGAATGACCCTCTATTATATTATATATAATATTATATTGTTATCCTCCTCATCGCCGCCTGTACGACTTGTAAGTGCGTAGCACGTATGGGCTTCCTTTTTTACATTATGAGAATTATTATTATTATTTAATAATAGATAAGTGGACCATTAGACTGTCCACGAGTGTTCGAGTATGGCTATATGATAATAAGTTTTTGAAGTAAAAAACTTCTTATGGGAGAGTAAGCCGCTTCGTAACGAAACGCGTTACGGCGCCAGTCTGGCTTCCCCTTCTCTTACGCATACGACAGAGATTGGCAGACTAATCCTATCTCACTCTAACCCGTAGCGTATTAATATAATATTTTATTAAAAAATAACATTTTCTTACATTATCATATTTTATTTATTTATTTAATTTACAACATCCGTAACTTTTTGTACATTTTACATGATAGATTTTGGCATTTTATATTTTTACTTAAAGTCAGCAGATCTTCGCTGGTAGATTATTATATTAATGGATATACATCAAATTTAATTAATAACCTAAACTTTCTAAATAGTTTTTTGTTTAAGTTGTCACATGTATTTTTCTTTAAATTATTCGTAACACCAGCTAAATTTTTAATTAAAAGTAATGTTAAACACATTTATGGTAACAGACTATTAAAGCAGTATTTACGGGTAAGTCTTACCTACTTTTCAACCGACTTCCAAAAGGAGGAGGTTATCAATTCGTCTGTATTTTTTTTTTTTTTTTTTTTTTTTTTATGTTTGTTACCTCATAACTTTTCACTGGGTGGACCGATTTTGATAATTTTTTTTTTGTTTGAAAGGTAGTGCTTCCCGTGGGGTCCCATTTTTTTTTCGATTATGGTATCCATGTGAAAACGACATAAGTTTTAAATTTGCATTATGTATATGCGCGACAAATAGGTGAATAACTGAAAATCACGTTATCCAATTTTGATAATTCTTTTTTTATTATAAAATATTTACTTCAAGGGTAATTTGGTGAAAGTTTGGTAAGGTTCTGAGCACAGGATCCATGACAAAGTGACGGAACGGAAGGGAACGGAACAATTCTGAGGAGCAGGTTAGCGATACTCGGTCGAATCTTTTATTTATAGGTTATTTGGATATTTGAGTCACCTTCCGTAATGTGGTTATGTTTATGTAATTATCATAGTCGAATATTATAATCAACTAGCTACCCACCCCGGCTTCGCACGGGTGCAATACTGATACTAAATATACTACAGAATTTGTTTATATACGACATCACATCGCAAACTTCTAAAATTATCAGTGTTTCTTTACTATATTGTTCATGTATTATATACACAAACCTTCCCCTTGAATCACACTATCTTTTAAAAAAAACCGCATCAAAATCCGTTGCGTAGATTTAAAGATATAGGGACAGAGAAAGCGACTTTGTTTTATACTATGTAGTGATGGAACTCCTATACGGCTCGCAGTTAGGGTGCGATATGGGGCAGAATTTCTTACTATCTTTAATCAAATTTTGTGTATGTGATGTGATTATATATTCATATGACATATATGATGTACGAAATATAGTTGGTCTTTTTCAAAGTTTTTTTGCTGAGTTCGATTACAGCTCTTTCGAGGGATCCTTGTAGTTTACGCCGCGTGACGTATTAAATCCGCATTTTCGAAAGTCTATTTTTGCTTTATTCGCAAGTTTCCTTTGAAATTGTCCTCGAAGTAGTTTCTGACTCACATAAACGGAACGCTTAATCTATCCATATTAAAAAAAATTAGTTAGTCAACATCAGCTTCACTTAAAATCAAAAAATAAATAAAATTTTAACAAAAAGAAAAACCGACTTCAAACAAAACACTATTTTAAAACAAATGAATATGCACGAAAATGTAATAAAAATAATTGCGTATTCAACATATTTTTTAGAGTCTTCCTAAGTTAAATGAAATGAAAAATATTAGACTACTTAAAAGTCGATTAACGATTATATCATGTAGTTATAATTATTGTTATATTTGGAGTCGGTGTCAGCCAATAAAACCCTACAGTATATCTATCAAAAAACAATACGAGAATACTTTAACAAATATGTTTTTTACAAATTACCTTTTACACAATAATATACTGGATCAATCAAGGGGCTCGTATCGCTTCTTTCTTTTGATTGTTGGGGCAAGGGCACCGTGGCTGACACCGGCTCCAAATATACCAATAATTATAACTACATGATATAATCGTTAATCGACTTATAAGTAGTCTAATATTTTTCATTTCATTTAACTTAGGAAGACTCTAAAAAATATGTTGAATACGCAATTATTTTTATTACTTTTTCGTGCATATTCATTTGTTTTAAAATAGTGTTTTGTTTGAAGTCGGTTTTTCTTTTTGTTAAAATTTTATTTATTACTCGTTTTATGGACTTGTAATATGTAATTAACTATGAACGTGAGAAGTGAAATATTGCAACCCCATTTTCACCTACTTACGGACTTCCGAATAATTTGCATACGTACAGGTTTTGACCCAAAAAAAACTCCCACGCTTGAAAGGCGAATAAAACGAAAAGTTATACGGACAGAAAGTTGCATATTAAAAAATATAAAATTGTTTTAAAAACTGTTTACACGTTCCGTGCTGCAGTTTAAATCAAACCAAGACAATACGACCGATTTGAGTTGTCAGACGTTACATATTACGTTTTATGCAAGAAGACGAATTTTTAAAATGTTCGGGTAGGCTCACGAGTCGAGATGACCCAGTGGTTAGAACGCGTGCATCTTCACCGATGATTGCGGGTTCAAACCCAAACAAGCACCGCTGATTCACGTGCTTAATTTGTTTTTATAATTCATCTCGTGCTCAGCGGCGAAGGAAAGCATCGTGAGGAAACTTGCATGTGACAAATTTCATAGAAATTCTGCCACATGTGTATTCCACCACCCCGCATTGGAACAGCGTGGTGGAATATGTTCCAAACCTTCTCCTCAAAGGGCGAGGAGGCCTTTAGTCCAGCAGTGGGAATTTACAGGCTGTTGTTATTGTTATTGGGTAGGCTCTGATTTGTATTAGTTAAGTAAAATTAGACTTTAAACTTTAGATTAATCATTAAATAATAAGAACATAGTTTACATCTGCGTTTGAAGTTCATTAATCTCACCACTGTACTAATGGTATGTTACTATAAGAACGTATTCGATTCGAATATATTTATATCAATATGAAAGTATGGATATTTTTGTTAAGTAGTTTTTAGATATAGCACCGAATTAGCGTGATTGTTAGATTTACAGATCCATGTCTCGGAAGGCACGTGATGCCATTGGTCCTTTTCCAACTCTTTCTGGTCGAACCTATATCCCAGCATCAGATTAGAGAGAGACAAAGAATCAAAATGCACGCAAGTTCACAATCTCGTATATTATAATATTTTCAGAACAGAAATTCAAATCAGTTGCTGGATTCGTTCAGGTGGACAGCGCTCACAAATGTTTGAGCAATGTGGTATGTATAATGAAACCTAAACACGATTTTATTATAACTAAATTTTATATTACCATATAAAATTGTGTTATTGAATAAGGGCTTAAGTTATTAAAACAAAAAATTGAATCTGTAATTTAAAATATCAAAGTTACATTTTCCTTAAAAAATATCTCTCATCATGTGTACATGATACAATATACATATATGTTATTCTCGTGACATATAGTTTCATAAGACTTTAACACTACGAAAACTGAATACAAACGTACTATAGTTCTTTTAGTTTTTTTAAGGAACTTCTATATATGATACAACATCACATACATTACTCTGATCCCAATGTAAGTAGCTAAAGCACTTTTGTTATGGTAAATCAGAAGGAACAACGGTACCACAAACACCCAGACCCAAGACAATATAGAAAACTAACGGTAATCTACATCGACTCGGTCAGGAATCGAACTCGGGACCTCGGAGTGGCGTACCCATGAAAACCGGTGTGCACACCACTCAATCACGAAGGTCGTCAAATTAATATCCATTGACTTTATCAATTATTAAGTGTATAACTTGTTCTATGGATGTGTATGACAATAACCCAAAAGGTAAAATATAAAATATAAAATAAAATATAATATAAAATAAATATAAAATAAAAAATATAAAATAATATCGAACAAAAACTTAAGCATATTTCATATTAGTTTTAAATGTTTCTACTCTCAAGGGTCGAGCCATATTTATGTAAAATTTAGTGGATAATAACCTGTTCTTACAAATAGTCCATAAACTTTATTATTAAATAAGGTATTTATACCAAATGTATTTTATCATTTTGATAGATGTCAGATACAGTGTCCAAATAAAGAAAATACTCTATAAAGTTATATTAATATATCTATATAATATTAGAATAAATTATTACTATTTCCTTTCCCGTTTATTACTAGTAGCCTGTCCCGACTTTGCTCAAGGCATGAGGTTTTTTTTTTAAATCAAACCATTTATTTATATATTTTTTGTTGTTTTTTTTTCCGACATGTTTTACAATTGGCGTTCTATTTCAACTTATTTACACAATACCTTATTAAATCATACCTAAAGTGACGTGAAGTGAAAACAGCATGAAAACCCGCTTAATAGTTTTGGAGTTTATCGAGACAGACGTACGTAGTGATTATTTCATTACTTAGTTAATGGAAAACTTATTCAGCCGAAATTTAAACGTTTGATCCAAACAGTTTGTATATCTGGACGCCATTTTGTAGAGCATAATACTGGCTACAAAATAGTGTGCGAGGTCTTAATGCTACTGTTCAGTAAAGGGCTACATTGTTTTTTAAATAAATTTATAAAATAGAAAACAAGGACGAAGATAGATGCGACATTCTATTTTTAAATTTTAAAATATTAAAATGCCTCGTGTATCCGCCAAATAATATGAAGCTGAGTCTCGTAACGTGACACAAGAGTGACGTTTGTGCATTTACAGTGTTTTGGAAAAAGCCGTCACTCTGTACTGCTGTATATTATTATTGATACAATGTTGCTATATGAAAAATAATATTTTCTTCATGATGCATATACTATATTTTATTTTCTGGTCTGTTTCAGCTTTTACGTTTGCTAAGATATGTGATATTGCTGAGTTTTACAAGAAAATGTATAAATTTTTTTGATTGATTTTTTAATTATTCAAAATGTTAATATTTCGTTTTAAATTTGAATACTTTTAAGTTGACTTAATACGCAGACGAGTCTTAGAGTGGAGACTGCGTCTCGGTAAGCGTGATGGAGGGCGACATCCGACCTGGTTTGTCGACATTCGCAGGATCGCCGGTAGAAGCTGGATAAGGGAAGCAGAGGATCGAGCAACGTGGCGCGCTCTAGAGGACGCCTATGTCCAGCAATGGACAGCAGAAGCTGATGATGAAAAACGCCTATCGACTACATACATCTATTTCTATCAATAATTCATAATAAACAATATCATAATTGGCATACCTACACGATTTTTGCAGCTTCCCCGAATTGTATTCTGCTCTCATCATTCGAGGTTTACATCTCTTATTCATTCAGCTATCAAATTATCTCGGCAGGCGATATTAATTGTTATCAAATTCAGTAAAACAGTTATTTTATTATTTATTTTTATGACTACACCAAGTCACTGATTTTAATTTTGCTCAGTGTTTTTAGTTTAAGATAGATTACGAAAATAGTTGTCATCTGCGGCTTCGAAAGCGTTTATAAATCGGTCGTAAGATGTAGTGTGTGTGTTGTGTGTTAATGAAGTAACTTATATGCTTAATTTGTCTTCAAACTTGCTTCGTACTTGTCTTTAAATTGTTGTCAATGATTTTACCGTGATTAAGAAATAGACAGACAGAGAAATTTACTTTCGAATTTATCAGTTTGCCATGATAAAACAACAGACAGACAAACAAATTTACTTTACGACGTTAAGAAGTCAAGCTGAGATGGCCCAGTGGTTAGAACGCGAGCATGTTAACCGATGATTGCGGGTTCAAACCCAGGCAAGCACTTTATATTTCATCTCGTGCTCGGCGGTGAAAGAAAACATCGTAGGGAAACCCGCATGTGTCTAATTTCATTGAAATTCTGCCACATGTGCATTCCACCAACCCGCATTGGAACATCGTGGTGGAATATGTTCCAAACCCTCTCCTTGGCGGAAGAGGAGGCCTTATCCCAGCAGTGGGAAATTTAAAGGCCGTTACTTTACTTTTTTTTTAATTTATCGGGTGTTAAGCATAAGGAAATAGTCTATGGCATTGGAGTTAAACCATGATTCTTACCAAATTTCAATAAATTTAGTTAATTGATTTGTCAGTCAGTTAGAGTTTTAGAGACTTACAAATTTATAGCACACATATTTAAATAAATACCATCTATACAACATATACAACGAAATTTGATTCTATTACAATAACTATTTATGATTAATTATTTAAAAAAAAATATAGAACCTAAATCTTACCCTTGTGATTTCGAGGCCACTAGTTGTTAATTGGATATCCAATTTCCCTTTAACTTTAACGAGAAAATTTGCTACGATTGCATTATAAAAAAACAACTCTTTTATTTGTAAAGGTTATATTTCACGTACCAAATATATCCAACTGCTTTAATAGACGATACACACAAACACACAGCACGTTTGCACAAAAACCACCAAGTGGAGGACTCACCGCGGACCACGCAACGAAGCTCGCGACAAGAGCATGATTGTGTTACAGGGGAAATCGTGGAGCGCGAAACACTACAGCCTCACAAATACAGTAGAAATTCAGTGCTATGATACTTTAATTGTCATAGAAATGAATTTTAGTTGCAAGATACTTGCTTTGGCAAATAACTTGCCTCTTATAGAGGTTTGTGTTACGACTTATCAATTAATTTAAAACGTTTCGAATAAAAATAGCTGCGCCCGCGAAATTGTACGCATGAATTTAACAAAAAGAAATATTTATATATATAAAAAGAAATATTTGTATATATTTATATATATTTATTGTAGCCTAAGTTACCTTACTATATCAGTTATCTCCCAGTGAAAGTCCCATCAAAATCGGTCCAGCCGTTAAAGAGATTAATTAGCCAGAACAAACACACAGACAGAATGACGAAAATTGTAAATCATGTTATTTTTGTATATGTACCGTGTATACATGCATATGCATTTAGTAATAAGGGGCTATTTTAATATTAAAAACAGACACGCCAATTTTATTATATGTATATAAGATGTGCAACCTAAGAGTTTACTCATCATTTTTATCTGTAATGTTTTGAGGAAATAATTTTCCAATTTGCTTTAATTCGCGAAATGGTTGTATTTGTCTACATAAAACTAAATCTTTAAAATCCTGAGTTGGTTTGGTATCACTTAAAATAATTTGAGATAATTGAGAAGGCTTATATATCACCTTTGATCATTTTATTATATTAAATTTATAAAACTACCTGCCTGATTTGTGTGTAGTATAATTCATCTCGTGATTACAAATAACAAACTTCTGCCACATGTGTATCCAAGCGTAGTGGAATAAGTTCCAAACCTTCTCCTCAAAAGGAGAGGAGGCCGTAGCAGAGCAGTGGGAAATTTACAGGCTGTTACTGTTGCTAATATAAATTAATTTATTGTCTTTATCTTCGGAGTGAGTGGTCTTTATTTCAATACCCGTAGCGTAATCAATCCATTCAAATCCAAATCAAATTCCTTTATTCAATAAGGAAGAATTACATTTACTGATTGATAGTCAATTTAAAGACCGGGGTAGTTCGGAAAAGTAAATACCCTGAGAAGAACCGGCAAAAGAAATTCAGCGTTTCTTTCTTTTGTCAATTTGTGATTATATTTAAATATTCAACATCAAAAGAAATAGATAGGAGACCGTTTTATTTCCAAAAAGTACTATCAACCATGAAATCACTAATTACATACTAATCTTCCGCACACAATCATTCTTTTTTTAAATTTGGAAAGAGACATTTTGAACGCTTTCTGGGATCCTGCTTTAGAAACCATATACATTTCCTCGCAAACGAGTTACTTTCTATGCAGCCGAGAAGCCGAAGATCTATTATAATGAATATTATGAGTGTGAAAAATTATGAAGGTTTGTTTGTAACGCCTTCTCGCCTCAGTTATTTGGCCTATGATCATTAAATTATACTCACAAGTTAACAAGTGTGCAGAAAGGGACACAGGGTGCCTAAAATCTCCCGTCTCTCTCTAACGTGGCCGAAGCTCCAGTCGGAAACAAGTTCACGATATAAACATTAAACATATACCAGACGTATTTCTTGGCATAGTTTCCATAATAGTTGGCATGAAGCAACATCTCATATTGGCATCGTATAGATAAGATGTACTCAAGTACGTATTGAGATTAAATAAATATGTATTTTTTTCTTTGCTTTCATTGTTCTATTTATATTTTAACAAATGAAATTATGTAAAACGGGTGTATATTTAAACACTTAGGGGTAACGCGTTTGTACGTAATGATATGCTCAAATTCGAAAGGGTTAAATTAGGATTCCTACTTATTCCGAAAAGTCCAAAACTTTTGGTGCAATTAATGAGTTGTTTATCAGGGAATTAATAAGACTGACCTTAACTGTTTAATTTATAATATAAATCAATACATATAATAAAATTGGAGTGTCTGTTTGTAATATTAAAATAGCCCTTTTTTACTCAATGCTTATGTATGTATGCACGGTATATATACCTAAATAATATTTTATACAATTTTTGTCTATCTGTCTGTCTATTTGTTCCGGCTAATCAGTGGAACGGCTTGACGGGACTTTCACTGACAGATAACTGATATAATAAGGAGTAACTTAGGCTACAATTTATATTATTATTTTTTGTTAAATTCAAACGCGTACAAGGTCGCGAGCAAAGCTTATCATTGAATATAATTGACACGGTATGTTCCTAATAATTACAATTTTTTTTTTTTTTTTTTGAATTCCTACCTCTATTATGTTGACTCTACCATTATCGATATAAATTGAAACCCATATTAGACACGCTCTGTGTAGGGTGCTTGTAGTATCCATAAACAGTGATTTGTCTTTGTAACAGAGCTTATTATATTTTTAACCATACACAAAAACAATATATTCATGAATTATAGAACTTTTTAATTAATTGTTTTTTTTTTCGTTTTCTTTCTTGTACAATTATTTAACGACAAATGTTTTGTTTATTTATATATTCTTTTTTTTAAATTCGGTAATTTTTTACATTCGATTATTACCATACTAATTCTTGTTTCCTTATTTCTCGTAACGGGTAATACCACTTATATTTCTGTGTTAAATCGTGTATTGAATCTCTGGCTTCGTACTTCTTCATCCGCTCCCGGCATGCATGGCACTCGTCACAATTTCCTAGTCCTTATGCATCGGCGACATTTCCCATCGACCTAGTCAGCATTGAATAGAATTTATGTGTTGAGGAATATTTTTGGCTGGATACATTTGAAGTACACATCTTGTTGAACGTCACGTCTATATAACTGTTAAGAATTTATTTTGGTTATTGTTTTAGTGCTCTTGAATCAATTCACCGTCTTATTTAATGTACTCCTTATATATCAATCTATAAATAACGAAATATGTTTGTAGATATGTCACAGGTGACAGGTGACAAATGACAGGTGACAGATGAAAGGTGAAAGGTAATAGGTGATATGTGATATGCGATAGTGTATACACGCAACACACTGTTTTGAGGCTAGCAAGTGAGTGATGTTATAGGAAAGTATTTAACCAGATTATGTAGTCATATAAAATTTAAGTTACATTTTAAAGATGTAATTTGATGAAATTTCCATCGCTACCTTTACTTTTCAACCGACTTCAAAAAGGAGGAGGTTATCAATTCGTCTGTATTTTTTTTTTTTATGTTTGTTACCTCATAACTTTTTACTGGGTGGACCGATTTTCATAATTTTTTTTTTTTGAAAGGTAGTGCTTCCCGTGCGGTCCCATTTTTTTTTATTTTTTTCCGATGATGGTATCCGTATGAAAACGACATAAGTCTTAAATTTGCATTATGTATGTGCGCGATAAATAGGTGAATAACTTAAAATTGGTTGGCACAATTTTGATGATTGTTTTAAAATTATAAAGGACATACTTTAAGGGTAGTTTGGTAAAAGTTTGGTAAGGTTCTGAGTATAGGATCCATGAAAAATTAAGGGAACGGGAGGGAACGGAACAATTCTGAGGAGCACGTTAGCAATACTCGGTCGAATCTTTTATTTATGGGTTACTTGGATATTTAAATCACCTTCCGGAACGTGGTTATGTTCATGTAATTGTCATAATCGAATATAATAATAAATTAGCGACCCGCCCCGACTTCTCACGGGTGCAAAACTGACACCGGCTCCAAATATAACAATAACTATAACTACGTTATATAATCGTAAATCGACTTTTAAGTAGTCTAATATTTTTCATTTCATTTTACCTAGGAGGACTCTCAAAAATATGTTAAATATGCAATTATTTTTAATACTTTTTAGTGCATTTTTATTTGTTTTAAAATAGTGTTTTGTTTGAAGTCGGTTTTTCTTTTTGTTAAAATTTTATTTATCTTCTTAATGAGCCATTGTCTGTTTAATTTATCTTTTATTAAAAAAAATGATCAATTTGCTGAGACGTTTTTACAGTATCACGATTTGTGGCGCGCAAATGAATTAGGCTATCTTTGAGACTAACCATTGTAAATGCACAATGTTTCAAAAAAATGCATTAGCTCCTTGAATAACGAAATTAAGTATCAGAGCATGACAAGTTATATCTTCAGAATCACTAGAGTTACGCGACCATAAAAACCTAAAGCATAGTGGAATATCAGAACATATGTGGTAGAAATTTGAATATGTATAATTATAGTTCTCGCTGAAATTTTAGAACAAGATTTTTCAATAACTCACGGTACACGCAAAATTGATCCATAAGTTGTTACTGTAGATATCAAAATAGGATGATAAAGACTGCAGCTAGCATGAAACAAAGCGAGGGTGTAGACTGCACGTACCTAATTATTTCGGGACTGAAGTTGTAAACGAATGTGGACTGACGAAAAAATAATAATTAAGCACTTGTGAGTCTTCGCGCACTACCATTGTTTTAACACACCATTGTATATGGGCTTTTAACGACTTCACTAGCCGAATACATAATTTAATTACATATTTTACCTTGACTTATATAATATAACCGAGATGAGTTGGTATGTTACATGTCATTTATCCACAAAAATCCATCATAATATCTCGCAAATTAATTTGGCTGACACGAGCCGTCTAGTAGAAGTAACATATCGACATAAGTGGTTATTAATTTACTTTATAATTAAATGAAACCAATAAAGAAATAAAGAATAAAATTTTTTTGCTCTTCCACTGGGCCACCTCGGGGATTATTATTATTATTATTTTTATAGTATAGGTTTGCGGACGAGCATATGGGCCAACTGATGGTATGTGGTAAACATCACCCATAGACAATGAAGCTGTAAGAAATATTAACTATTCCTTACATCGTCATGCCACCACCCTTGGGCTTAGACGGGCTTGCTCAAAGCCCTACCACCAAGTAAGTGTAAGCATACAATATATTATTATCGTTATAACAATGTAACATATACTTATTTAATAACGAAACTCTTGGTATTCTTTATATGTAAATTCTTTCAGCGTCCGTTTATTTCAATCAAAACTTGTATTGCACCGTATTAACTGTTCGTATTCTCGAAAAACACGTTGCCAAATGTATCTAGTAATATTATAGTAGTCACCAAATCTGACTGCAATCTATCACGCTATACCAATCACACCTGCAAAACTATTACTTAAAAACTCTTTGTATGTCTCACTTGTGAAACCCGAAAATCGCATTACCTAAAATTAATGTATTCTTTATTGCAATCACTTTTTTGTATTTTACGTCATTTATTGCGGTGAGTTTCGAATTCGTCTAAACGGAATAACATTACCGTAATAACTTTAGTTTACAAATCCGAATAATAATATAAATTATTTTCATCATCATGTACTTAACTCTACCAAGGCCGATACACTGGGCTTAGACGCGTGTATCTGTTTCATTACTTCTCTAAAAAGGAGAAAAAAGAAGACATAATAATAAAAGTTGGAATAGGAATAAATTTATTGATTAATAATAATTTATTTTGAAATACGAATAATGCTATTGTGTAATAAATTTATCGTCGACTATGAGTTTCTAAGGGATTCTTAGAGAGTATTGTTAAAGACTATCAGAGCAAACACAGATTCGTTTTGTATTGAAGTTATATTATTGTTTGTTACCTTACGTCATTAATTACCTATATTTATATATTAAATTTATTGTAATCTAATGTGTGAATTATAACTTCTTTGAAAGAATATAAGTTTTAAATTACATAGTAAACGTATTTCGTTTTCACGTGATATAAATATTGTTACAAATACAATAGCTATAACCTATACAAATTATTCACACGCATCTATATGAATTTATTTATTTACATAATATAATATTACCAGTAAAATGGTATAATTAATTGAAGTAGTGGTGGTGATAATTTGATTACGTTGATTTCGTTAATATGTCATTGTACAGTTCTCACAAATATCGACAGCTTCAAAACCACTAGACCTTATATGTCAACTATAACGTGGTTATAGGTTATAGTTATATTTAGGGATTTAATCAACCTTCAAGACTGGCCATCGATCCTCTAAATGACATGAGCTTCTGCATATTTCTCTTACCCTTCTTTTAATACTTCTTGCCATTACCATTTACTTTCATAATAATTTCAGTTAATACTTCTGCATATTTCTATTATCTCTAATACCAAAAGTTTATTCGTAACAAGTTAAAAATAAATTTATAATGTGTTCTAAAAATGATTTATTTGCCATTTTAAACTATAAAATTACATATTTGTAAAACTTATAAATACATAAATATTACAACTGTAAAATACAAAAAAATATCGCAAATCGTTACATTTTAAAAAAAAAAGGTTTTGTTGTTCTTAATAAACACACCAGAAAAATCCAGTAAAATAATTACCAAATTATTGTTAGTAACCTCTACTAATTATAACATTATTGTTGCAAAATATTACTCTGTACAAAAATTTACGTAACTTGTAACATGAGACCTCTCAAGCCGCCATGTAATCAAAAATCAACATCAATTTGAAATAATAGATCGCTCTGTAAAAACTCTTCGAATTTGAACTCTTCCACATGAATATTATTCACTGACGCGCTACTAAGCCTGAGGGTAGATGGAGGTGTCAATTACCAGGAATTGTGAACGGCGCGCGGCCTCGTAGACCGCATTATATGAAACACAGTTATCATTATTATTCGCTCGCTTTAATCTCATTTATTTGTGGTGGCCGCAGTGTGTAATAAGCACGAAAAATTGATATGGCAGACTTTTATGGCCGGCCGCCTGAATGACGTCCCTTGGGAATACATCCGCTGGTAGATTGCCTTCCAGCAAGAAGGTCGAATGAGATACACACACATTCTGAATAGATCAATGCAATTACGGAATTAAAAATGATATTTACTTAACTTAAATATTTGCTTAACGATAGCCAAAAGGTGAGGACGACTGGCTCTGTTTTACTCCGAAAAATATATCTAAGATTCTATTAATCTGTGGAGCAAATACTTTGTGCCTCGTTTTCCAAATGTTGTCGGAGAAGTACGAGTAATTTGGTACTGTTAAAGTTTATAGAAGGAGATAAGAATGCAAATACAAGTACAAAAAAACATATAAAATAATAAAATGAATAAATTCATAGTTTTCGATTAATCTGTGTAATCATAACACACTTCATGCTAAAGTTAAAAATTATGACGCTTTTTTACAAACCCAAATGATGTATACTATTGACTTTTTTATAATAACGACGAGTTATACAGTAGAATGTTTTCCGTAATATCTTTCGAATCTATGTATGTATATTATATTTTTGCAATGCATGATGATCGAATGTTGAGTAATAAATTATCTCTTGTTTTGTTAATTATTTGATGTAAGATCATGAGATTATCACTCATTTTGGTAATGTTTAAAGCATTATTTAATAATGTTATACACTTTTATTATTACCATTATTATCACTGTTGGTAATAGACGTGGTGTTTGTGCCTTTGGTGTATCCATTTTTTTTTTGTTTTTTTTTTAGCTGTCAGCATGTTTTCATTACCAGACACCATCACAACCTTAATATTAGAAAATCCTGTATGTTACACCCATCGCCGAAATCTATTGCATCTTGCTTTAAGTTTAACTAGACCGACTTTTAATCATTTCTGTAGGCGCAGTGTTATTTTTATATTCGACGTATTAGCTGTGTCATGAATTTTTCGAATATAATGTCTGAACCTCATATCTGCGGACGCAGTTGGACACGGGAAGCAACGGTCAAGCGTGATTTATCATCGTTTATCACATTTTGTTTTTATAAATAATCCATACTCTGTATATTGTTTTGATAATTGTTGTTGTCTGTTTACTATTTGTTTGTGCAGTTTACTATAAATAGTTTTTTTTTATGTAGTACATGTTAAATACGTTCCATTTGTTGTTTTTATATATATGTTACTGTAAAAGTTCGGACTTTGGTAAATCCTAAGATTATCCAGAAAAAGCTATGATTTACCAATTCTTAATGATAAATGTTCAAAACGGTTTTTGATTCTAATGACCGAACCTAACCTAACATATACTGAAATCGAATAGTAAAAGCCCGAAAAATCGTCTCATTATCAGATATACTTACATTTACCAACTCATGTCGGTAAAACCTAAGACTTACTCTTAAATTCTTAGAAGACCTCCGTGGTCTAGTAGTATGTACACCAAATTTCATGGGTACGCCACTCTGAGGTCCCGGGTTCGATTCCTGGTCAAGCCAATTTAGAAAAAGTTCATTAGTTTTCTATGTTTTCTTGGATCTGAGCTTTTGTACATTGGGATCAGAGTAATGTATGTGATGTTGTCCAAAATAAAATAAAAAATCTAAATATTGACCGTAGTTCGAGCTTTTACAGTAACAAATATACCAAAAGCTGTTAACGTCTCATTTTTGGGCAAAAGCCTCTTTTCCGATCGAGAAGGTTTGAAGTGTACTCTAACAAGGACGCTTGGCAGAACACTTGGCAGATTCTTATCCATCACGTGCTGGCTGAGCAAGAGATCAATTATAAATAAAAATTAACCATTTGATTGTTCCGGGTTTAAACTCACCAATTTACATTCTCGAATTGCTGCCACAGCTAGTAAAATTAAAATAATATGAATACAGATAAATCGACCTCTGTCAACAGTAATAAAATATTACAGTTTTTATATAGATTATATAGTAAACTGTGGGTTTAAGCCAAACCACCAGTAAGCTTTGATATGCCTAATTCGTTTTTATAATTCTTCGTTTGCTAATCCGTGAAGGAAAATAACTTAAGATTGTTAAGGTTGTTTTATCCCATGGGAGTCAGCTAGATATCTGTCTAATTCGCATTTGAGTTGCCTGGTGAAATATGCTCTAACTCTTCTCTTTAAAACTCTTAACGTTTTTCTGTTGACTGAAACTTTTAATGGGTGATTTTTTTTATAAACATATAATTTATACGAAATAACGTAAGCTCAAGTCAGCATTTAAAACATAATACACATTAAATATCAGTAAATTTATCGTAATAGCAAACAGGATGGCAACAATGGATCGTCTGATGGTAAGTGGTCATCATAACAATGTTAGTGGCATTCAGTTGACCATTACTGTTGCGTCGATCGTTTAACTTAACGTTTATTATGGCCGTATTACACCGGTTAACTCACCCTCGACAACGGGATTTCAATGCGATGGATTTTATACGGAAATGAAATACTATTGCAATGAAAATGTAATATATCAATCTGAACATAAGTACAATAATCGAACTAGCCGGCCGTTTCTTTTATATATTTTCTGTTGCTTCTGACATGTTTAATTATTGTCTTTCTATTTCAACTTATTTAGAAAATATATTAATAAATTATATACCTAAATCTTCGTTATAAATCCCTGTGTCTATTAGTAAAAAACTCATTTTTTTATGGTATAGGTTGGCGGACGAGCATATGGGCCACCTGATGGTAAGTGGACACCATCACCCACAGGCAATGACGCTGTAAAAAATACTAACTATTCCTTACATCTTCAATGTGCCACCAACCTTGGGAACTAAGATATTATGTCCCATGTGCCTGTAGTTACTGACTCACTCACCCTTCAAACCGGAACACAACAATACTGAGTACTGTTATTTG
The DNA here is from genome assembly GCF_905220365.1 of Vanessa cardui. NCBI lineage: Eukaryota > Metazoa > Arthropoda > Insecta > Lepidoptera > Nymphalidae > Vanessa > Vanessa cardui. The sequence goes on along the minus strand of NC_061130.1, from coordinate 2,766,901 downwards.
TCGGTCGAATAACTGATGAGTGGGTGGTACCTACCCAGACGGGCTTGCACAAAGCCCTACCACCACCTAAAACGCAAGTGAATCCGTGAACGACAACTAGTTTACTATTAACTTTTTAATAGCAGTTATACGTATATAAAATAGTGATAGATTTACTCGTGACCGCTTTATTCAACCAAGACGAACCTTTAGAGCGTTAGTTACGTTTCTAAAGATTTTACTCACTAGAAATTCTCAGCAGTGGCCATCAGCGAGTGTTTACAGTCCCGCGAGGATTTTTATTTGGATTTACGAGGATTAAGTCTTTGGTCCTGCGCTTGAACTCGCTTAGTTCGTGTGAAATTTTCGTCCTCTGAGCATAAAACAGTGAGAGACGAGAAGTACTATCATCGTCCTATTCTAAGTTGGCTAGTCTGCATTGGAAGTAAATGCTGTAGTTGGATCAGTTATATACATATTATAACATCATCAGCCCGTAACCTTCCACTACTGGACATAGGCCTCTCCAAGTGCACGCCACTGTGGCCTTTCTCCGGCTACTCGTATCCAGCTTCTGCCTGCCGCCTTGCGTATATCGTCACTCCATCGTGCCCGAAGACGTCCTACACTCGTTTGCCGAGACGCGGTCTCCACTCTAGAACGCGTTTTCCCCAACGGTTGTCGGTTCTCATATTATAACATGTATAAGTTTTCTTATACATATTATAATATGTATAAGAAATGGTTTCTTCATCACCAGAACCAAGTAAAGCCTCGCTATCCACATGCTGTCTGACTGATATCTTATTTCATACAATTCTAAATTAAGAATCTAAAACTTGTATGAATATTTTCAGCTTCATACAATTAATGTATTTATATGTCACCGTAAAACTACCAAATTCGTTAGATTATAATCTGACGAGACATATTGAAATCTGTCGATATATTGTAAACCGTGAAATATGATTGCAATTTAACGTATTATTTTTCGCTATATCGTAAGCTGTCGATGGGAAGCGGTCAAATAGTGAACTGGCGTAGAACGGATGCGTGTCGCGCGCTGTAATAACGAATTTTGTAATCTTACGGTGACATATATACGCTTTAGGTCTAATTTCACCAAACTATGTTTGTTAAATCTTAATTAGTAATTTACTAATGAGTTGTTTATAATTAACGGGCTGTTATATCATTAAATGTCCCATGAACAAAATTTAACAAGCCGTTATTAAACAGAACATTTAACTGAATGACTTGTAAGTTACTCACTCTTATTTTAAGCAACCGAATTGAAATGCTTATTTGTGACATGTCATTTAGACAAAGTTCGGTAATATTTTATCTAGTCGTATAATACGTCATTTGTTGTGCTACGCGACCAATTTCAAAAATCGTTAGCTACGAGTGATTTCAATGAAATGGTAACTACTTTTGATTTAAGCCGATTGAAACGTCAAATAATCATAGCATGGTAATATTTATTTTTGAGTTTAGGTTATGTAGCATTATTTTATGCTTTTTGATTGTGTTTGTGGTTTGGTTTATTGTGCTTCTTATTGAATATAAATAACTATGTCAATGAAAACACGCGGACCGAATTTTTCGTCAAATGAAAAGGAAATCCTTGTTCATTTAGTTACAAAATACAAGGATCTAGTTGAAAATAAGAAAACGGACGCAGTAACTACTGCGATCAAAAATGAAGGATGGCAGAAAAATTTAAATTTTACACAGCGTCCATCTTGAGTTTAATTGTCTGTTACGGTCTAACGGACCTCTAGAGTAGTAATTAAATTTAACGGCTTGTTATAACAAATAAACACGCGTTAACTCGTGGTGGGACACTCGATAACTTTAACAGTCCGTTAACTGACTTAACAATACGTTAAATATTTAACAGGGTATGGTGAAACTGGACCTTAAGATTTAAAATTATAGTTAATAATGTATAATTTTTTTTCAATTAGATTATTGTGTTAGTTATGTAATAAAATTCCGCAGACATATTTAACTTTGCCGTTACGTAAATTCAAATCTCTTATAAAAAATACATTGGTAAATAGGGTATATTATGCGACACAAGATTTTATAGATGATAAAAAAGCGTGGAGTTAATATCTGTTGACTCCCAAGAAGGATATGTTAATTTAAATAATTGTATTTAACTAACTGGACTTTGTATTTTTTAAATGATGAAAAAGAGTAACTACTGAGTTTCTTGCCGGTTCTGCTCGGTAGAATCTACTTTCCGAACCGGTTCTCACAAGTTCTTGTAAAAGCCTACTTGAATAAAGTTTATTTTGATTTTTTTTTTTATTTGTATTTCTTACTTTTATTAGAAATACTAATAAGTGAACTGCATATCTTAGAATCATAAGTCAATCATACCGTATTGATGGCATCAATATTACAATTTTTATTTTTTAATGCCGGTACGGTCGGTAATGTATAAGCTTTAGTTGGGTCCAGAAGTACCTATGGGCGCAAGTCGCCATCTGTCGGTAATGGTTGTTAAATAACGATATTTATATTTTAAGTTATCGTTTATATTATTATATTTTAATTATATAAATGTCTAAGAAGCGTAAATATGTGTTTTAATAGCTATTTGTAAACATGATGATGTTATTTATCAGGCTCTAATAATTAATAGAGATTTGATTGTTTTATTATTTGGAAGATGTGAGCTCATGTCGCTATTTATCGGCAATGGTTTTAAAATATTAATAATATTAATTAATAATTATATATTGTTAATTATCATTTTATGATTCTATTCTATTATGTTAATTTCTAAAACATAACTATGTAATAAGTAAAACTAAAATGTGGATTCGTCATGCAGCGCCACCTATAATGTGTCATAACGGACTATGTAATATAATTATTGGTTTATGTCATGATTTTTAAATAATTTTAATTGAAGTAATAATATTTAGTACTGCTTTAATTTTTAAATACGTTGTTTTTAAATTAAATAACATTTTTAAGTATTATTATTGATTCGGTTATCGACAACATATTGGTGCAAGCCCGTGCCTTCCTCGGGTGGCGTGGCGTGGTGTGGCGACTGGTACCGCCTGGCACGAGAAAAAGAACACAAGAGGATTGATTGGGAACGAAAAAGAAAAAAAGGACATTCTTGTGAGAATAGTGGTGAAGACTAGTTAATTTTAATATATTAAGCGGATACTTAATATTTTATCAAGTGATAAATTAATATACTGAAATAATTAAATGTTACGTGAGTAGTTTTATTACACTTCAGAAGTGACACGGACCGGATAAAAAGGTATGTTTAAGCAAATATTATCGAGACATTTTGTCTGTGAGGATGTTGTTTTAACGCCCACAGCGGTAAATTATACACTATTAATTAATTAATGAATTTTTAATACTGTCAGCAGACAAATAATCTTGATATAGCTTATTTCTTTTTGAATTAAGCTGTTGACCGGCTTATTAAAATATTTAACATAGAATATATATAATAAAAATATGATGATATATATATTTTTTTTATTCTTATAAATAATCTACCATTCTGACTACATATATACTTGGTTAATAAATCGCAATGCTGATTTTCTTTTTCTGTGTCCATCTACTAATAAATTATCTTATTGATCTCTATTCTCTTATTCTCTAGTCTTAAAGTATTATAGAATCGGATAATGTTAGGGGGTGAACTATGTTTGTTCATCGGATAATGTTAGGGGGTGAACTATGTTTGTTCATCGGATAATGTTAGGGGGTGAACTATGTTTGTTCATCGGATAATGTTAAGGGGTGAACTATGTTTGTTCATCGGATAAAGTTAGGGGGTGAACTATGTTTGTTCATCGGATAATGTTAGGGGGTGAACTATGTTTGTTCATCGGATAAAGTTAGGGGGTGAACTATGTTTGTTCATCGGATAATGTTAGGGGGTGAACTATGTTTGTTCATCGGATAATGTTAGGGGGTGAACTATGTTTGTTCATCGGATAATGTTAGGGGGTGAACTATGTTTGTTCATCGGATAAAGTTAGGGGGTGAACTATGTTTGTTCATCGGATAAAGTTAGGGGGTGAACTATGTTTGTTCATCGGATAATGTTAGGGGGTGAACTATGTTTGTTCATCGGATAATGTTAGGAGATGGACTATGTACATATGTAGCTGAGCTGAAATTATTGTTGTTTTTGCACATAGTATGGTAAACAGATTACGTCTCAGATAATATTTATACGTTTTAGAATTTACTGGCAATGTCATCTGATCATGAAGCGGACACGCCGCTGGTTACGCCTCCAAAGCGACGGCGGCCGAAGAAGGCGATTAAACGAAGAAGGCGAAGGAACTCGTCTTCTTCGTCATCATCCGCTGATGAGTCTTCAGCGCGAAGGACGCGTAAGCTATCAAGCAGGCTAACCTCTAGAGACGTGCTGAAACTTCTGTCCAAATGGAAGGGAGAGTCAACAAAGAATAATTTTGGTAGTAACAATAATTTTAATAATGTTATTCCTGAATTTGACCCGTCCTGCAGGACCCAAACTATTGATTGCTGGCTGCGAAAAGTAAACGAATGTGCCTCTATATACGGTTGGGAGGATAAGCAGACAATACACTACTCTTTACAAAAGCTAATTGGTCTGGCTAAGAAATGGTTTGAGTCTTTGCAGACGGTCAAATTTACTTGGGACGAGTGGCAACTGAAATTACGCAAGGCATTCCCCAGCGACGAAAATTACGGACGTCTCTTGGAAGAAATGTTAAATCGCACATCACGTAATGATGAGAGCTTGCGGGAATATTTTTATGACAAATTGGGTTTGTTAAGTATGTGTGAAATTACTGGTAAGAAGGCTGTTGATTGTATTGTGTACGGCATAAGCGACAGATCTGTTAGGAATGGGGCACAGGCTCTCGATAGTACGGAACCAGAAGATTTGCTTACTTACCTTTCTTCCCAAAAACCACAACAGGCTATGAGTTACAATAATAGACCGCGTGAACGCACATTTCAAAAGCCCAACAACTCTGCAAACACCAATACGGGTGCCAGCAACTCAAATTTAAATTCTGTAATTTGCTACAATTGTCGCGTTAAAGGTCATCCTTATTCTAAATGCACTAAGCCGCTAACAATATGCAAACGTTGTAATCGGGTAGGACATGACAGCGACCGATGCAGGCTTGACTCCTTAACATCCACAAATCGTAATTCAAACAATAACGTAGAGAATTTTGAAAAAAACACTTTAAAAATTGACACAATTAATGACCCTAATAGTAAGTTCTTCAAAACTATCACAATCAATGACCATTCTCTCAAAGCCTACATAGACTTCGGGAGTGAATGTACTCTTTTGCGTAAAAGCGATGCAAAGTTTTTGAAACTTGCACAAAATTATGACAATATTCCAATTGTAAGAGGGTTTGGTCAGTCTTCTGTAATACCTTTGTACAAAACCTTCGTTTCTGTGAGGGTCGATGACATTGAATCGATTATCGAAGTATTAGTGGTTGATGACGCGCACATGCAGGTATCTGTGATTATTGGACAAAACTTTACAGAACAGCCATTCGTTACAGTCTTAAAGAATAGTGACAATCTGACGTTCTATCTGAGTCCTAATAAAATTCCATTTGATAACGATGAGGATACATTAAAACTTTACGTTACCGATACCACTAACATTTCGAAAACCGGCGTTGTCCCTGTGCAAATAGATCATGATTTTACCGGAGATATTTTTATTGGGGGCTATAACTCAGTCGAACCACGGAAGGAATACCGGTTGTTGCCGGGCGCTTACCGTATTTGTTGCGGCAAAGGTGGGGTCATTATTTCCAATCTGTCCGATAGTACTTTAACTTTTGAAAAGGACGCCTTGATATCTAGAGCAAATCCCTTTGTTGAACGGCCTGCTTACCAGATTAACAGGATTGTAGAGAATTTCTCTACGATAGAACCCCTCAATAAAGCCGACATTAAGATTGGACCAGGTCTTGACAATAGTCAAGCAAATGCGCTTTATTCGTTACTTCAGAAATACCGGGACTGTTTCGCTACCAACTTGGGTGAGATAGGCTGTGCTGTTGACGTGGAAATGAAAATTGATCTCGTGGATAACAAACCGATTGTTTACCGACCCTACCGCCTATCTCATTCCGAACGTGAAAAGGTCAGAGAAACAGTTAATGAACTTGTACAAAACAATATCGTTCAAGAGTCAAAGTCTGATTATGCTAGTCCAATTTTAATGGTAAAGAAAAAAACCGGTGAGCAGAGACTATGTGTAGATTTTAGGGCATTGAACAATAAAACAGTCAAAGATAGGTTTCCTCTTCCTCTCATTGATGATCAGTTATCTAATCTTAGTGGGAATACCTTCTTTACCACCCTCGATCTCGCATCAGGATATTATCAGATCCCAATGGCTCCAAGTAGCCGACATCTCACCGCCTTTGTCACGCCTGATGGGCATTATGAGTTTTTAAGAATGCCCTTCGGACTCGCTAACGCGCCAGCCGTCTTCCAGAGGATGATCAACAAAATTCTCGGTAATAAGCGATTTGAATATGCGTTAGCCTATTTGGATGACGTGCTGATACCATCAAAGGGAGTGGACGAGATGTTTTGGCGACTAGAGGAGGTGCTCAAAATTTTTAGAGAGTTCGGATTAACTTTGAAGCTCTCTAAGTGCCGTTTTTTCGATGCCACAGTTAGCTACTTGGGATATGACATTTCCTCACAAGGCATGCAACCCGGTGAGGCTAAGATAACAGCGGTCAAGGGATTTCCCACACCTCGCAATACACACGAAGTTCGTCAATTTCTTGGCTTAACTGGTTATTTTCGCAAGTTTATAAAAGGTTATGGGGAAATCGCTCGACCGTTGACTTCTCTATTAAAGAAAGAGGCAAAATGGCAGTGGTCTGAGATCGAGAACCAGGCATTCTCCCTTTTGAAGGAAAGTCTTGCTAGTCGTCCTGTTTTGGCCCTTTATGACCCAAGATTGGAGACCGAATTGCATACCGACGCCAGTTCTGTTGGCGTAGGGGGCATATTGATGCAATGGCAGAAAGAATCGCGGGTTTTAAAACCAGTAGCATATTTTAGTCGCCAAACAACACCAGAGGAGAGATATTTGCACTCCTATGAGTTAGAGACCCTAGCCGTCGTATGTTCTCTAAAAAAATTTAGGGTTTACCTTTTGGGCATACCTTTTAAGATTTTCACCGATTGTGCTGCACTTAGAACGACACTAACAAAAAGAGATTTAATTCCGCGTATAGCGAGGTGGTGGCTGCAAATAAGCGAATTTGATTTTAGTATAGAGTATCGACCGGGGGTACAAATGCAGCATGTTGATGCTCTCAGTCGAAATACCACTCTGCCCGCGAACTCAGAGGAACATTTATCCGTTAACATTTATTCTATAGAGAAGGACAACTGGCTTCTAAGTTTACAAAGAGCAGACCCCGACATCTCGCGTATTTCGCAAATTCTAAAACCGGAAGACGACCTAGAGTGCCGGGATATTCGCAAAAATTACGTTGTTAAAAACCACGTTATTTATAGAAAAATAGATGACCAATTACGCCTTGTTGTGCCACGAAGTGCAAGGTGGCAAGTATGTCGGGCTAATCATGACGAAGTAGGACATCACGGCTATTCTAAAACGCTAGAAAGGATACAAAGCAATTTCTGGTTCCCAAAATCGAGAAAATTTGTAAAAAAATATGTAGCGGCTTGCTTAGAGTGTGCATACAATAAAGATACTGCAGCAAAACGAAAGTCTGGACATTTATACCCAATTGAAAAGGTTAATATACCTTTTCACACTGTCCATATGGATCATTTAGGGCCATTTGTTCGCAGTAAGGATGGTAATACTCACATTTTGACCGTAGTCGACGCTTTCACAAAATACGTGTTCGTTAGACCAGTAAAAGATCTTAAAACCAAAACCACTATCAAAGTCCTTGAGAAAATATTTTATGATTTCGGTATTCCGGCAAGGATAATATCTGACCGCGGTACATCTTTCACGTCGACAGCCTTTAAGACCTTTTGTGAGGGACAAGGAATTAAGCATGTATTGAATGCGGTCGCTTGTCCCAGAGCCAATGGTCAAGCCGAAAGATTCAACCAGACTATTCTTAATTCACTAGCGGCACAAAATTCTTTTGGCCACGAGCGCGACTGGGACAAGTGCCGGGGGAAAATCCAGTGGGGCATTAACAACACTGTGAATGCCTCAACACAAAAAACGGCGACCGAAGCTTTGTTTGGACTCAAAATGCGGGATCATTTGGCAAATAAACTTAATGTTATAGATGAATCTATGACTTCTAATTTACAAGAACTTAGACAAGATATTAGCTCTAACATACAGAATGAGCAAGAAAAATTGAAACTAAGACATGATAAAAACAGAATTTCTGCTGTAAAGTATAAAGTCGGTGACCTGGTAAAGATATTGCGAAACAATTTTGCCAATGATGGGAAGAGCACAAAGCTTTTGTCAAAGTTCATAGGTCCCTATAAAGTACTAGAGGTTCTAGGAAACGATAGATATACGATAGCCGATGTCCCAGGCTTCAATAGAACGGGCAAGCCCTATAAGACTGTAATAGCGGCAGACAGGATGAGACCCTGGATACATATAAAGGCTTTGGAGGTATATAATTCAGACAATAACAGTTCCAGTGAGCATAGTGATCACAATAGCGCTTGAATGTATGTGTACAGGGTCTTATACTAAATCCATGTAAATATTTTTTCTGTAAACAATTATTTTTGGTACAGCGTGTTTTTTTATTAAATGAAAAAAAAAAATATTATGTATATGTTCATATGTGTGTGTATGTGCATATATATGTATATGTATAAATTACTCACTGTGTGATCTACACACATCTGTTGAAATAAAAACAAATATAAATATAACTATAATATGTAATGTATGAATTAACACAAATGATTTATTCCAATGTAATCGCTCTATTTTCTTTAATTATTTCAAACTATCAATATTCACTATATAATATGTTTATAAATAATTCGATTACTAGCTTAATTGGCGAATGTCATGATTTGTTGTATGTAGGATTATTAGCGCGCTAACCTTTGAGTTGTACTCTTAAATTTATGTATCATTATTATATTGTGTAGAGTTAAGTTTGTGTTGAGAATTGAGCTAAGTGTTATGTGGTTATATAATATAACAACCAATTATTGTCATATATTAGCAAAGGGTGTATTTATATATAAACTATAATGATTAGCATGTCGTGCGCCGGGAGTCGGCACGATGTCGGATGGCCGAATGTCATGATTTTTAAATAATTTTAATTGAAGTAATAATATTTAGTACTGCTTTAATTTTTAAATACGTTGTTTTTAAATTAAATAACATTTTTAAGTATTATTATTGATTCGGTTATCGACAACATATTGGTGCAAGCCCGTGCCTTCCTCGGGTGGCGTGGCGTGGTGTGGCGACTGGTACCGCCTGGCACGAGAAAAAGAACACAAGAGGATTGATTGGGAACGAAAAAGAAAAAAAGGACATTCTTGTGAGAATAGTGGTGAAGACTAGTTAATTTTAATATATTAAGCGGATACTTAATATTGTATCAAGTGATAAATTAATATACTGAAATAATTAAATGTTACGTGAGTAGTTTTATTACATTTATATTACTTATTTTAAGTAATTCACTTGTAATTGATTAAGAGATAACAATCTTATAAATATTCATTTTAAATATTAAACTGTATTTCAAGAATGAATTTGCAGTAATTGCATTAATTTATTATAAAAGTTGTAGTTGTGAATATCTGTTTGAATTATTCTAGAAGAACGCTTTAGAAACGAAGATTGTTTTAGCAACGACACATCGCATTGACACTTTTTCGAAGAATTTACTTAATTTTATAAAATTGTTAATATCATGTAATAAATAATGTTGAAATGGTTGCGTTTAATTGCAATGGAAGCTGACAACCCAACTATATCTCCGACATACCCATTCGCCAAATATGAAATACTTAGTTAAATATTTAATATGCCGCCCATTGGCGATGTAAAGAATGACTAATATTTTCTAATATTTATGAGTGATAGTGAGTGCCTACCATGAGGTTAGGTTAGGTTAGGTTAGTTCATCATTAGTGAGGTCAGTTGCCTATCCCATCATTATAATAAACAAAAACATACAATTTTCTCTTCCGTTAATAAATTGTAACGATTGAAAGAGAGATTCGTTTATAAGGTCCCATGTGCTTGTAATTAAAACTGCCCACTCATTTTGAAATCACATTCGAATAAATAAATTAAGATAGTTCGTGTATAAAATATCCTCAGTACGCGAGACCACCGCGCCCTTGTTTAACTTTCTCTCTGCAGGCAAATGGGTCTTGAGATCTGCGAATAGAAAAAGTTCGTAAAGAGAAATAGTTTTCGAAGGACTTTGCAAATAGCTGTACAGTCCTATAAGATGCATATTCTTATTTGATTTTTAAAATGGAAAATATTTAATTTTAGATTGTTATGAAAATAACGTTGGATGGGTGCTTGGGTTGTCAAACTGACGTTATTTTGACATAGAAATTACATTTAGTGCGTAAGCGTGACATAATACTTTTTGTTTCGAAAAGACATATCGTTTTGTTTACCTTACATTCATACGTGGCAATAATATGTCTAGTTGTCCGAAAATCTACAACAGCTTTTAAAGGCATTATCTGCCTTGTAGCATCACAATGTGAAACCAGCTTTATAAGGCAGATTTTCTAAACCGATACGACTGGAGAATCTTCAAGAATAACGTAAGCATTTCTTAAAGATCGTCAATGCAATTCCAAGCACAACGGTCCTGCAGATCTCAATGGGCAACTTCAGTCTTTTTTCATTAGATTATTATTATTATTTTAAATATGTTTGAATTCTTGATAAAGTAATTAGTGATGTACACATAAAATAAACACATATTTATACTTACATACAATACTAAAATAATTGCTTGTTTGATTTAGCTCTTTTGTATTTATAAAATCCTCCAATCAAATTTACAAGCAAACATATTAAATCATGCTAATAACAATTAACTACTAATAATAATAAGTAACATTTGGTAACATTCCGATTTTATCTTAAACAAAATCAAAATGGCCGCCCCACTATCATAGACGTCGGTAACAAGACACTCTTTACGTAGACACGCTGTCGTTCAATTTATTTTCATTTATTTTCAGCCAGTGTATTTCGGCGACAGTGATTCCAATGTATTTTAATTCGGGTGCCGTTTAAAGTGAATTTGTATTTTCTAGACAAGTATGTGCCGTCTGAGACAATCATATCGAGTGATATTATAAAAATGGTACGGGCAAAAAAGACCTCATATATTTATAAATGAAAATAATAATCCTAAATAATTAGTCTTTGAGCGGTATTGAAAATATGGTACATGTGGCTGTTGCCATACTTGCTGCTACGGACCCTTTCAGGGGCGAATCCAACTCGTACTTGGCCTTTTTTTTATAATTTGTCTTATATAATATTTGTCTTTTATAACGTAAATATTATACTTAGAATTAAAATCAACTGCGAACTTTTTGAAAATAATATATTGTGATACAAATTATGATCAATTGCAAAATAAAAAAAAGGCACGATAGTGTAACATTGCCGACTTCCTGATTCCGGATCGCTACTGAGAATTCTTAACGCGAAAACTCGATAACTTTTATCGCTTCGACTTAAGATCTGCCGTACAAGTTAGTGACTAGACCAGTGAAGCATTTCTTCCGTTAGTATTAATTGAAATAAAATGTAGTACTTTTACGCAGCTACAGTTGAGTGAACTATTTTTTGATTTTAAGTGAAGCTTGTGAATTTGACTAACTAATTTTTCTTAATATGGATAGATTAAGCGTTCCCTTTATATGAGTCATAAACTACTTCGAGGACAATTTAAGGGAAACTTGCGAATAAAGCAAAAATAGACTTTCGAAAATGCGACTTTAATACGTATTGCGGCATAAACTACAAGGATCCCTCGAAAGAGCTGTAATCGACCTCAGCAAAAAAACTTTGAAAAAGAGCTAATATATGTCGTACATCATATTACATTACATCACATACACAAAATTTGATTAAAGATAGTAAGAAATTCTGCCCCATATCGCACCCTAACTGTGAGCCGTTTAGGAGTTCCATCACTACATAGTATAAAACAAAGTCGGTTTCTCTGTCCCTATATCTTTAAATCTACGCAACGGATTTTAATGCGGTTTTTTTTAATAGATAGTGTAATTCCAGAGGAAAGTTAGTATATATAATACATGACCAATATAGTAAAGAAACACTGATAATTTTAGAAGTTTGCGATGTGATGTCATAAATAAACAAATTCTGTAGTATATTTAGTATCAGTATTGCACCCGTGCGAAGCCGGGCTGGGTAGCTAGTTGATTATAATATTCGACTATGATAATTACATAAACATAACCACATTACGGAAGGTGACTCAAATATCCAAATAACATAAAAATAAAAGATTCGACCAAGTATCGCTAACGTGCTCCTCAGAATTGTTCCGTTCCCTTCCGTTCCGTTACTTTGCCATGGCTCCTGTGCTCAAAACCTTACCAAACTTTCACCAAATTATCCTTGAAGTATATATTTTATAATAAAAAAAGAATTATCAAAATTGGTTAACGTGATTTTCAGTTATTCACCTATTTGTCGCGCATATACATAATGCAAATTTAAGACTTATGTCGTTTTCATACGGATACCATCATCGGAAAAAAAAATTAAAAAAATGGGACCCCAAGGGAAGCACTACCTTTCAAACAAAAAAAAAATTATCAAAATCGGTCCACCCAGTGAAAAGTTATGAGGTAACAAACATAAAAAAAAAAAAAAATGCAGACGAATTGATAACCTCCTCCTTTTTGAAGTCGGTTGAAAAACCTTCAACGTGGATGAATATGAATTCAATTACAACGTTAAACTTTAAAATTTGATTATATAATATTGAATTCATATCGATTAATTCGTTATGAATTTTAAATCTGTAAGAGAGCACATATCTTTTATATAAATATAGCTTTAAATCTATTTTGAGAGCTTGATATTCGTAAAATAAAAGTATATTAAATATTTGATACATACGAAATAAACCGAAAGAGATCCGACGTAGGCTTTATGTGCATACGAAGGCATGGGGTTTAAACACTTCAAAATTATAGACTCAGGATTGTTAATAATTATTGCTTGATAAGAAAAATATGATAACTATTAACAGTCCCGACCCAGATCTGAGAAACCCACTAGAACAACAAGGCAGCTAATAATTTTATTTAATAAATTATGTCTATTTGTCGACCAATCACCTAGGCATACAAAAAATTAAAGTAAAGTAACAGCCTGTAAATTGCCCATTGCTGGGCTAAGGCCTCCTCTCCCATTAAGGAGAGGGTTTTGGAACAAATTCCACCACGCTGTCCCAATGCGGGTTGGTGAAATGCACATGTGGCATGGAGGCATGCAGGTTTCCTCACGATGTTTTCATTCACCACCGAGCACGAGATAAATTATAAACACAAATTAAGCTCATATATACATATATAGTGGTGCTTGCCTGGGTTTGAAGCCGAAATCATCAGTTAAGATGCATGCGTTCTAACCACTGGGTCATCTCAGCTCTTATGCAAAAAAATACTGAAGATATTCGGCTTGCTAATTTAGCATGCATTTCATGTTATGAGAATGCAATTAAACGCATTGTCAAATAAAGCTCAATGATGCGACGTAACGTACAAAGGCATTTACATAATGAGAGTACAAAAGCTCGTCGCGTGCTAAAATGCCTATCGATTTCTTTGATAACGCATTAATTAACAAGATAGTTCTATGAATAGTTATAGATACTTATTTTTATGCGATAGGTTGGCAGACGAGCATATGATCCACCTGATGGTAAGTGGTTACCACCGCCCATAGAGAATTATGCTGTAAGAAATTTTAACCTTCCCGCCATGAGCCACCAACGTACGAACTAAGATATAACGTCCCATGTGCTTGTAGTTGCACTTTACTGTAAATTCATATTTGTAAAATATAATGTCATGTAAATGTGAAAGTCCCATCAAAATCGGTCCAGCCATTCCACAGAATAGCTGGAACAAACAGACAGACAGATTTATTTTAAAATGTTGTTTTGTTATATGTACCAAGTATATATACATATGCAGTAAAAAAGGGCTATTTTAATATTACAAACAGATACTCTAATTTTATTACATGTATGTATAGATGCTCTAATGAAATTTTCATGTAAAATCAATTAATGTTGATTGCGTATAATTTCTAGTTGAATATAATACAAATAGATTCGTTTAATGCATTTCAAGCATTTATTATGGACCAATGTTTGATAAATTGGTTTGAAAATATGTATTTAAGAATTACGCATATTATAATAACCGAAGTCCAGTCTTATTTAATACAATGAAAATTTACAAAGACACATACAAACACACAGCCATAATAAATTCTGTGATAATAATCATAATGTATTTTTCTTAGTTTCTTTAGTACTTTCTTTATCTTCGAGTACTTGAATCCTTTGGATATCTGTACAAATATAATAAAAATGAAAGTAACTATGTCTGTATGTTGCTCTATTAGGAACTACTGAACCGATTTTGATGAAATTTAAGAAAAAGCTTGTACTTCAAATTGAACAAGGGTGCCTTGCCCTAAAACGCAAGCAAAACCGCGGATGATAGATAGTATAAATCTATAAGTTGTGTAAAGGTTTCATTTTTTATATTATTTATTTATCAAATTTATGAATAACAAATAAAAGATACACACTCAAATACATATTCTTAATATTAAACAATAAAAGGTTTAAATAAATTCATTTAATACTACTTTTTATTATACGATGAAACTTTTGTTTTGTATCTCTCTCGAAACTCTGAGTTTTTATAGGAAAAATTCATAACGCTTATTACCTCAATATTACTTAAAACTTTTGATCTATAAGTAAATATATAATTCCTCTTATACTTTTAAATTGTTTATATTCCATCCGAGTGTTCAAAACTTCGCTATAAAAGTTAGATTTTTTCTTCAATGATGTTTGCTTTTTCTTTCCAATTACTTATTCTTTTCTCACTGTTTTGGTAAAGAATAATCGTAATCTTAATAAATGGTATCTATCATAATAACGTAGTCCTTCACATAAAGAAGTCATTCGTCCTTATTCTATTGTATATACTATTCTTACTTGGTGGTAGGGCTTTGTGCAAGCCCGTCTGGGTAGGTACCACCCACTCATCAGTTATTCTACCGCCAAATAACAGTACTCAGTATTGTTGTATTCCGGTTTGAAGGGTGAGTGAGCCAGTATAACTACAGGCACAAAGGACACATCTTAGTTCCCAAGGTTGGTGGCACATTAACGATGTAAGGAATAGTTAATATTTCACAGCGTCATTGTATATGGGAGATGGTGACCACTTACCATCAGGTGGCCCATATGCTCGTCTGCCTACTTATGCGACAAAAAAATACATTCACGCATAATTCATTACATTAGGTAGACACTTTGACCGGTCATTGACGAGACAAGAGGTTTTCGTAAAGACTTCTTAATTTGTTCTGTGATCATAGAGATGGCTGAAAATTTGCTGAAAATGCTTACGAAAATATTTAAAGAAACGAATCAGAACCATATTATACTATCATGTAAATTATTGAAGAAATCTATCCCTACTTAAATAAAAGCAATTTCAATTTAGTAAAGAACGTTTTCAATACCGAGCAAGTCTAATTACCGAGTAAGCAAAGAACCTCAAATAGCGCTTACACGATCCAATAGAACTTATCTCAGTAAACTTTGCTTTGCTACACTCATTCACACACACATATCTTGCCATAAGACGAGAAGCAATTTATTTTTAGATATTAAATAAAATAATGATTGATAAGTAAAGTAAAGTAAAGTAAAGTAACAGTGTGTGATTGTTAGTAAAAATAAATCTATAACCTGGTTTATCTACTTTCTTTGTCTATTCTAACAAATAATGTTGTGTCAAAGACATACATTATCCTAAGCCCAGGGCCTTAAATAGGTTAAAGACGGTCATTATCATTCGTTGAAATCTTAAATAAAAAATCTATGATATTAATAATATTTAGGCAAAAGCACACTTTGAATGTGATATGTAAACCTCAAGTCATTA
Organism: Vanessa cardui; assembly: GCF_905220365.1. NCBI lineage: Eukaryota > Metazoa > Arthropoda > Insecta > Lepidoptera > Nymphalidae > Vanessa > Vanessa cardui. Next base: position 2,750,662 of record NC_061130.1, on the reverse strand, counting down.
ATAAGGTATAGTACGACACAACTTAGATGTAGCATTAGCAAAATTCCTAAAACCGATCACACAGCTTTAAGTTTGCTATCCCAAATTATCGTCATGTATTACTTATGTGAATATGATCTTTACACAAACGTAATAACCTGTAATATCATATGACCTAATATATTCGTCAATTGGAGACCTCGATTTCACGAGTATATATAGCGCGATAGAGAGATATTTCTGTTGCTTGTATAAATCGGCCGAAAATCGTTTTTATTTAATTTGCCGATTTTACATCTAAGTTGTGTCGTACTATATATATACTTTGACAAAGGGCGTTACAGGCTTGGTAATTAACAGCAAACTAATATTGGTGACTGTGGAGACCCTTTTGTTATCTCGAATTTTATTGTTATCGATAGTTTGATTTGATTTATGGGTATTATATAGTTCAAAGGTACTCGGACCGCCAGGAGACATGAGTGCCGCAGTTTTAATACCTCTTTCCAAAAATCGACTATTAATAGAAAATTGGAATTTTAATAAGAAACTTTAAAATCAATTAAGTTTTCTGCATCAAAAATATTAAAGGACTATTTTATTAATTAGTTTTATAATATATGTTAAAGTTTTGATCTATACTGATATTATAAATGAGAAAATAAATCTGTAACCTCTTCACGGTTAAACCGCTGAACTGATGTAGATGAAAATAAGTATGCAGATAGTTTGAGTTCCTTGGAAGGGTATGTAGGTTACTTTTTACAAATCATCCCTCGATGGGTAAAATTACTGATACCGTACCGTCTTGTGTGCTAAAGGTAAAGTTTTATAAATTTCGCATAAGTAAACCCGCAAGTGTAGGTAATTTATACTAACTCTGTTATTTGATGACATAACTCTAATTATAATATTTTTTTTTTGAAATAGATTGTTGGACGAGCATATGATCCACCTGATGGTAAGTGGTCACCATCACCCATAGACAATGACGCTGTAAGAAATATTAACTATTCCTTACATCCTCAATGCGCCACCAACCTTGGGAATTAAGATGCTATGTCCCTTGTGCCTGTAGTTAGACTGGCTCACTCGCCCTTCAAACCAGAACACAACAATATTGCGTACTGTTGTTTAGCGGTAGAATATCTGATGAGTGGGTGGTACCTACCAGGCGGGCTTGCGCAAAGTCCTTCCACCAAGTAAATTATATTATGTTTTTTTTATTATTTTTATTAATATAAAATCTAAGCTTCCTTGCCAAAATGGTTAAATGAAATACAATTCAATTTAATACCAAACTCGCAAATAAAAGTATAAACTAAATAAGTAAGAATAGTCACAATAAAAGACACATATTAAGCATTGATAAGCATTTTCTCGCGCGAATATGATACGAAGATATGTGTCTAGTGTTAGTATAAGTCGCTTAGTGTAACCCAATAATATATACAAAGGAGCTTTAAAGGTGTAGTCTCATTGACTCAACATATTTGTTAACTCAACCTGAGTTAATTGTGGGTACTTTTATCAAGGTGGCTGTAAGAGTACCTTTGAAATGTTACATATAGAACGATACAACTTAGATGTAGCATCGGCAAAATTCATAAAACCGATCACATCCGAATTAAGTATGCTATCCCAAAAATTTGATCTTTATATAAACGTAATAACATGTCATATCATATGATCTAATATATTCTTCAATTTGACACGTCGATTTGAATGCACTTGTTTTCTCGGGTTGCACTGACGTAAGAATCTATAGCGAGGAATAGCGTCGAATGGCGCTATATCGGTTGTATAAATCGGCAGTAATCGATTTTATTAATTTGCCCATGCTACATCTAAGTTGTGTCATACTATACGTATATAATTATATTGAATTTAAAGCTATACATAGATTCAACAGGGCTAGAATCTTATCTATTTTCCTTACTACTACTTCACTAGTACTTTACGCTTGTTTGTATTGTGAAATAAACCAAATTGTATTACTGTTTTCATACAAATTATTTTTTCCGACAAATCTTTATTTAAGTAGTATATTAGTATAGAAATGAATGCCTTGCTCTAGGAAAAGTGTCATTTATTAGTCTGAATCTTATTGTTATACATTGTGTATCACTAATTTTATTTTCTGTAATGAAGTGTATTTTATTATTTGTGATTATCTTCTTCATCACCAAGGTCTTTATTAATTTCATTTTTAAAATATTTATACACGTTTTTTTGCAGTGAATGATGGCAATATACAGATATAACTTATATAGTATTATGTATTTACAGTTTTATTTATTTGATTTGGTATTTTGGGAGTGAATTCACGTATAATGGATGGCGTAGAAAACTTGTGAAGTCATCAGAGGCCACGCTGAGCTCCCAATCAGCTCGTAAATACAACATTTTCTTAGTTTAAGCCTTCTAAAGAGTCAGCTGGACGAGATACATCACGTATATAACTTATAATCTCGACGAAACGTGGTGAATAGACGTCACGAACAATGTTACAGCATACAGTACAAAAAGTACTGAAAACAAGAACGTACGTTGTTTTTTAAAACGTTTAAACAGAATTAAAATTAAGAGGAAAATATGAATAAATTTATCAACGTGATTTTTCTTACTTTTCTTTATAATGCAATGTCTATTTAAATATAATTACTAATTGTAAGCCTATAAAGTATTTTAAATATAATATTTATAAATAATCATTAAAGATTGGATAACTTCTAGCTGTTGAGTTATATTCAGTCACAGAATTATATAAATGTCATAAATACTTTTTGGTTTGACATTTTTATAAATAAAAGTAGAAATAGAATATTATTGAATTTGACATGGGAATTGTTAATCTGGGTTTAAATACGGAAGATAATGGATGATTGTAAAGAAAACTGTAAAAATAAATATTGTAAACCATATTAAATATTATTAATTATTTGATGTTCCTGTTTACTTAAAGCTGGGTCAACATAATATACATGTTTTCCTTTTCACTTAAGCGTAATGCTTGAGTAATGTTCTACTTTATTCTTCAAAAGAAAATTTTATTCTCTTATGAAATTTGATTCGTAAATGTCTTCAATGAGGAAATGTTTTATTTATGTAAATTACATACAAATATATTCACTTGATGCTCTTAACTTTCTTTTAGGTGTGCGTATGATAGAGGCTCGACGAACCAAGGTCATTATAAAAACGTGTACCCAGTACCCAAAACTGTCATCTATTAAGGATACATATACAGGATATACTTATAAATGTATTTAACGACAATATTGCATGCACTTATAAATGTTATCTAATTTTTTTGCTATCAGTACCTGAGTCACCTCACTCACACCAATACATCTCATACGTACAAACAACAACAACAGCCTGTAAATTTCCCACCTTTGAACTAAAGCTTTCTCTCCCTTTGGAGAGAAGGTTTGGAACATATTCCATCAAGATGTTCCAATGCGGGTAGGCGGATTATACATGTGGCAGAATTTCTATGTAATTAGACACATGCAGGTTTCCTTACGATGTTTTCCTTCAACGTTGATCACTAGATGAAATATAAACACAAATTAAGCACATAAATATTCAATGGTGCTGCCTGGGTTTGAACCCGCAATTATCGGTTAAGATGCACGCGTTCTAACCACTGGGCCATCTCGACTCAGATCTCTCATCTCTCTTATACGTACGAGAGTCATTAACTATACACGTCGATAACTAAATGTGGAGGCACCCTTCCACTTCCTTATCTATGAATTAATCTATACACAGTTCGTGATCTTATTTGAGTATGAACGTTACGCATAGCCAAGGTATGTTTAAATTGTCAATGCTCCAACAGCCACAGTACTTAGAGTAATTTGTGCCTTAATTGCACCAGCTGGCTCACACTTCACTTAAATAAGCAATGTATAGGATAACTATTATATAATTTATGGTTGATTTGTCTCTGGCATTACGCTTGAGCAGGAATGTGTATGTGTGATGCCAATGCTCCATCAACCATGGGACTAACAATTGTGCACTGGTTACAGTAGTAGTAGTAAACAGTTATTATGATATTGTATATATTTTAATAGATAATACAGAATTTGAGGTACAGATAAATATTTGTTTATATAGGCTGGCTAAAATTAATCACATCGCAGATTTCCGTAAAAATATATATAAAAAAAGAAATTTCGTACTAATAATTTCATAAATTTGGAATTCATTAGTTTTATTGCTACGAGCTGAGATGGCCCAGTGGTTTGAACGCGTGCATCTTAATCGATGATTTCGGGTTCAAACTAACGCAAGCATCACTATATACATATATATACATATATATATATATTTATCCCGCAAACAATTGGCCGTCCACTGAAGGCGAAAATGCATTTAAACTGGCGTCCACCTGCTTTTGGCGTCCGTATACCGGACGCCACTTTTTTAGCCGGTGGCACTGAGGTCCTATTCATCATAGCTAGCCGTAGTACAAAAATCGACGGAAGCTAAAATTCGCTTAAAATAATTGAAATAAAATATTGAAAAGTTCCCGAAGAAATCACCGCGCGGACGAGGCGCTGCCGCAGCGCGTATATCGCACACTGTATATCGAGGGGAATTCCTGACTACGGATTCGCTTATTTGGCGTCCAAAATTGCGACGTTGCCATCTCGCTCATTTCATTTACGACTTGCATAATACCTATTCGGTGCTTGATTATTGTTTGTTTTACATCAGTGTGTAGAAATAAACTGTTATTGAAACTTATTTAATGTTTAATAAATATATTAATAATGAATATATGAATTCCCGAGGACTTCGTGGAAGAAAATTTTTAAATATTTTACAATAATTAATATGTATATTATTTATTCATAATAATAACATAAAGTATGTCTGTCTGTCTGTTATCTTTTCACGCATAAACTGATTTAGATTGAATTTAGTATGGAGACATTGTAGAGAAGAACATAGGATAATTTTGTCTCCAAAATCATACCCTAACGAGGTAAAAAAGGAAAGTAGAAGTTTGTACAGGGAATCTATATCCGCTAAACTGATTTAAATTAAATTTGATATAAAGATAGGATAGTTTCCATCCACGAAATCATCCTCTAAGGGACTAAAAGGGGGTGAAAGTTTGTACAACATCTACAATCAAACATACAATGTATATCAATCGTGATTGGTATCTGTACTGTTAAATCTTCTGTGTAAACAAACCGGCGTAAAGCTTAGTACTTTGTACAGGCGCCAAATAGCCATATACGGACGCCCAATAGCTGTATACGGACGCCCAATAGCTGTATACGGACGCCCAATAGCTGTATACGGACGCCCAATAGCTATATACGGACGCCCAATAGCTGTATACGGACGCCCAAAAGCTTTATACGGACGCCCAATAGCTGTATACGGACGCCCAATAGCTGTATACGGACGCCCAAAAGCTTTATACGGACGCCCAATAGCTGTATACGGACGCCCAATAGCTGTATACGGACGCCCAATAGCTGTATACGGACGCCCAATAGCTGTATATGAACGCCCAATCAAAAAAACATAATCAAAAATCAAAATAAACTTTATTCAAGTAGACTTTAACAAACACTTTTGCATCGTCATTTTACAATTAAGTGAAGCTATCAAGCTACCACCGGTTCGGAAAGTAGATTCTATCGAGAAGAACCGGCACGAAACTCAGTAGTTACTCTTTTTCAACATTTAAAAATACAAAGTCATGTTAGTTAATACAATTATATAAATTAATATATCCTGCTAGGAAGTCAACAGGTATTACACGCTCAACGCTTTTTTATTATCTACAAAATCTTGTTTCGAAAAATATGCTTTTTTTACCAATGTATTTTTTACAAACGATTTGAATTAACGAAACGGCAAAGTTAAAAAATGTCTGCAGAATTTTATTATAGAATCGGATACCTTGGCCCAAGAAGGATTTATTAACTTTGCGGAGTCGGAAACTTGGCGTTATAAGCTTATCTTCAGTTCTAGTGCACATACAATGATTATCACTGATTTTATCAAAGTGATCAATGTTACTGTGAATACACATTATATTGTTGTAAATATATATAATATCTATATATATATATATATATATATATATATATGTACTTAATTTGTGTTTATAATTCATCTCGTGCTCGGCGGTAAAGGAAAACATCGTGAGGAAACCTGAATGTGTCTAATTTCATCGAAATTCTGCCACATGTGCATTCCACCAACCCGCATTGGAACAGCGTGGTGGAATATGTTCCAAATTCTCTCCTTAATGAAAGAGGAGGCCTTATCCAAGAGTGGGTAATTTACAGACTGTTACTTTACGTCACTTTATTATATACCATATTTCTCAATTGCTTAATAGATTGTAATTTTGAGCAAAGGTTGTGAGTGGTATAGTCGAATAGTTGTCAAATGTGATGTGTATGTGACCATGGTATTTTTTTTAATAATACTATTAATCTAATATTAACATCTATTGGGAAAATGGGTTGTTATAGTTTGATGGCCAATTCGCCCCGCGCGCTCATTGGTGTAATCAAATAGTGCGCATCACGGATTGGTGTTACACATTTCCGTCCCTTTTCAACCATTCCTAGAGATTGCAGGTAAGTGCGAGACAAATATATATTTTTTTGTTTTATGTGTTATTTTATATATGAGTCATTAGGTAACGTGATAGACCGTTTTTCTTATATCACATGTTTCAAATATAAAGTGAAAGTTCTAACATTACTCAACAATGGCCTCTTTTCTGTCATATTAGGGTGAAAAATCTGACTAATACGAACTGACTGATTCATCTATCTATTACTACGTAAAGTTAGGGCTTTGAAATTTTGGTTAATAGGATCATTTTATAGAGTATGGGTGTGTACTCTATAAAATGATCCTAAGGAAGAGATTTTACAAGTTTGTATGTAAAGCCGTAATTCTTTAATGCAAAAACATGAAGCTTTATTTTTAGACTACCGATTCTAAATGTGTAAGGTGTAGAAATATTCCCTAAGGGGTGAACACACCGATGTGGTACACAAAGAGGTCTTAAGTTAATCTATTATTTTAAGTTAATCTGTGTATATCTTAAACTTTCACGAGCAAAGTCGTGGGGTACTAGTAAAATATAAAAATAAAACTTATGCACTAGTGTTTTATCTCTATCACACATACGCTGTGTGGGTAGGTGTGATAGAGATAAAAGTATAGCAGAGTGCAAAAATCACGAAGTTTGAGAAGAAAATTAATGTAGAAATCGTGACAATAATGACAAAAATATTACTTGCAGACGATATGATGTCGCTAACTTTCTATTCACACTCACGAGAGCATATTATATTCTCGCTGCAACTTCTTGCTATCTGTTACAAGTTTATAGCCGTTTCCTTAGAAAAGCTCTCAGATCAACGATTTTAATCCTAAGAGTTTACCTTAGTTGATATAAATTCTTTTACAATTCAAACTTGTGAAATATAGATACGTGAATGTTTTTAAGATATATGTGGGCAGCGAGCGAATAGGTCACTTGGTGGTAAGTGGTCACTACTACCTATAGAAAATTAACAAAATCAGGCTTTCAGTTCTATCAACTATCAGATTTACATTTTAAGATTTTACTCACTAAAACAGAGTTACTAATAATCAACATGAACCAGAGGTAACATGACTAAATATTAATGTAAATATTGACGGCGTTTTATGTTTCTCGTGAATATAATAAAAATATAATTAAAAAGAATAATTAATAGTCAGTGTTTATGGATAAAACATATTAAGGAATTCATGAAATGTGAATAACATTCGTTGCGACCGCGGCTCAGATTGATATAAAATTATTTAATCACATTGGGATACCCACGCGGTATTTATAAAAAAGTCTAGTATATATTTTTTTAATCTACCAAATGATAGCGCGATTCAATATACTTGTAATGCCATCTATTGACCGAAAGATGAAACAGAAATTTATTGTAACAAAGAAAGAAAAAATAACGAGTGTAGCAATTTTAAATGCTACGCTGTAATGAATCAAATTAAAAGGATATACAGTGCAGTGTATACAAAAAATTAAGTCTGGTCTCAGTACTACTTCAAACTAACTCTTTACTAATTGTAATTAACTTTTGAACAAATAAACTTTAACGTTCCTCAAGGAATTTAATTTTTTTCTATCGGAAAAGTTAAACAGAACTAGGAGAGGAGGAGAGTAAGTTTATACACGGGCGTGGTGCATTGCTGTCAGTTTGAATAATCCGATCTTTAATAAGATCTTACCGGGAGATGCTCGAGGAAAACTATTTACTGTAATAATAAAATTACCCGTTCCTAACGGTTACACTAAAAATACAACCGAGAAGTTTGTGTTTTCAATACAAGGTGTAGTCACAATATTTTTCTTTAGATTAATTTTGTAAAAACATTTATAATTAGTTCGTATTATTAGTGGATTTTTATATTGTGTATGTGTTTGGTAGTGAAGTTTAAAAGTGGCACCGATAGCCGAGAAGTTATGTGGAAGCCGGCTACCATGGTATGCGAAGGAATGACGAACATATTGTGAGGAAGGTCTTGAATGTGGATGGATATAGAGTAAGGAGAAGATCAATGAAACGATGGATAGATCGTGTAAAAGATGATACGGCTGGAAGGAATTATTTTTGACAGATGACATCAGATAGGGAAGTATGTAAGGAGAAGACATGCTGCACTGTCCGCAAGTAAATTGGGATAAGGGCAGGATGATGATGGTAATGAAAAATACGGATGGTGGGTTAATAATATATAATTTTACCGTACTTATTGAACCTGTGACCAGTTGAATACGACAAAAGTCGTTAAACTTTACCGCTTGCACCATGAGGCATATATTAAAAGAAGAGTAAACTCCATGAAACTTAACTAACCTAAACTATCTCCATAACAAATTTGATTTAATTTGATTTAGCAGTTTAAGCGTTAATAGAGTTATTTTCGCATTTATAATATTAGTATGGATTAAGTATTTGTTGACAGATAATATTTATTGTGTATGTTTATTAAATAATACGTTGGATGTTATATCCATTAAAAGAAGTCTGTTTATTTGATGTTGATTGATGATTTTCAACCGACTTCCAAAACGAGGAGGTTATCAATTCGTCTGTATTTTTTTTTTTTTTTTTTTTTTTTTTTTTTTTTTTTTTTTTTTTTTTTTTTATGTTTGTTACCTCATAACTTTTCACTGGGTGGACCGATTTTGATAATTTTTTTTTGGTTTGAAAGGTAGTGCTTCCCGTGGGGTCCCATTTTTTTATTTTTTTTTCCGATGATGGTATCCATGTGAAAACGACATAAGTTTTAAATTTGCATTACGTATATGCGCGACAAATAGGTGAATAACTGAAAATCACGTTAACCAATTTTGATAATTCTTTTTTTATTATAAAATATATACTTCAAGGGTAATTTGGTGAAAGTTTGGTAAGGTTCTGAGCACAGGATCCATGACAAAGTAACGGAACGGAAGGGAACGGAACAATTCTGAGGAGCACGTTAGCGATACTCGGTCGAATCTTTTATTTATAGGTTATTTGGATATTTGAGTCACCTTCCGTAATGTGGTTATGTTTATGTAATTATCATAGTCGAATATTATAATCAACTAGCTACCCACCCCGGCTTCGCACGGGTGTAATACTGATACTAAATATACTACAGAATTTGTTTATATACGACATCACATCGCAAACTTCTAAAATTATCAGTGTTTCTTTACTATATTGTTCATGTATTATATACACAAACCTTCCCCTTGAATCACACTATCTTTTAAAAAAAACCGCATCAAAATCCGTTGCGTAGATTTAAAGATATAGGGACAGAGAAAGCGACTTTGTTTTATACTATGTAGTGATGGAACTCCTATACGGCTCGCAGTTAGGGTGCGATATGGGGCAGAATTTCTTACTATCTTTAATCAAATTTTGTGTATGTGATGTGATGTCATATGATGTACGAAATATAGTTGGTCTTTTTCAAAGTTTTTTTGCTGAGTTCGATTACAGCTCTTTCGAGGGATCCTTGTAGTTTACGCCGCGTGACGTATTAAATCCGCATTTTCGAAAGTCTATTTTTGCTTTATTCGCAAGTTTTTTTTGTAATTGTCCTCGAAGTAGTTTCTGACTCATATAAACGGAACGCTTAATCTATCCATATTAAAAAAAATTAGTTAGTCAACATCAGCTTCACTTAAAATCAAAAAATAAATAAAATTTTAACAAAAAGAAAAACCGACTTCAAACAAAACACTATTTTAAAACAAATGAATATGCACGAAAAAGAAATAAAAATAATTGCGTATTCAACATATTTTTTAGAGTCTTCCTAAGTAAAATGAAATAAAAAATATTAGACTACTTAAAAGTCGATTAACGATTATATCATGTAGTTATAATTATTGTTATATTTGGAGTCGGTGTCAGCCAATAAAACCCTACAGTATATCTATCAAAAAACAATACGAGAATACTTTAACAAATATGTTTTTTACAAATTACCTTTTACACAATAATATACTGGATCAATCAAGGGGCTCGTATCGCTTCTTTCTTTTGATTGTTGGGGCAAGGGCACCGTGGCTGACACCGGCTCCAAATATACCAATAACTATAACTACATGATATAATCGTTAATCGACTTTTAAGTAGTCTAATATTTTTCATTTCATTTAACTTAGGAAGACTTTAAAAAATATGTTGAATACGCAATTATTTTTATTTCTTTTTCGTGCATATTCATTTGTTTTAAAATAGTGTTTTGTTTGAAGTCGGTTTTTCTTTTTGTTAAAATTTTTATTGTTTAATCTTATATTGAAAAAAATTAATGGCTTTATGAATTGTTTTTACTTAAAATTATCTCTTTTAGTTCAGTCTGTGTTTTCAATTACAATTATTTAATTATTCTGGTTTGTTATTTCACGTTGTTATTTTATTTTATCGTCTCGTAAAAGTAACTTCATCTCGGAATACAGGGTGTCACAAGAAACTTCATTTAATAACAAAAAAAATATTGATGTGCATTATATATAGAGTCGAGATGGCCCAGTGGTTAGAATGCGTGCAGCTTAACCGATGATTGCGGCTTCAAACTCAGGCGAGCACCGCTGAGGAAACCTGCATGTGTCTAATTTCATAAAAGTTTCATGTGGCAGACATGTGCATTCCGCATTCCACAACCAACCCGCATTGGAACAGCGTGGTGTAATATGTTCCAAACCTTATTCTCAAAGGGAGAGGAGGCCTTAGCCCAACAGTGGGAAATGTCAGGCTGTTGTTGTTGTTTGTATGCATTATATAAATGGTTTACTTCATGCACTTGTTTTCAAAAGTAAAGACTAAACTGTCCCAATTTTTAAACAACTTTATCCGTGTAATTTAGAAAAAGGCATACAAATTGTTAACTTTAATATAAATATATCGGAGTAGTTTTACGTATTGTAAGGGCCGACACGGTATTTTAATTAATTTTTCAATACAGCCACCCCTATTTGAAATTAGAATTAATATGAAAAACATATTCAAATATTCCGCAGGAATATTAACGTACTAGCTCAACACAATTTAATCTTTTATCTATATAAGAGCTAGGAAATAAATTTACAAAGTAGGTTTCTTTTATGAAACTTAACAAAGAAAATGACTAGGAAATTCTTTTAAATTTCAATTTCTACTGAGATTAAACAGTACCTTATATCCGGTTTTTCATTATACGGAAAAATAATGATTGTTATCAATTTATATCGTATAATCGAATGAAATCATACTAATTGGTAAGATTTGTAAGAAATTGCTGTATGTATGGTATTCTAGTCAAACCTTAAGAGATGAAATCAAAGATATTACCTTTATCAAATCAAATTAATATATTCTTAATTCAAGTTGAGCTGAGATGGCCTAGTGGTTAGAACGCGTTCATCCTAAAAGATAATTGCGGGTTCAAATCCAGGCAAGCATGACGTTTATAATTTATCTCGTGCTCGGCGGTGAAGGAAAACATATTGAGGAAACCTGCATGTGTCTGTCTAATTTCATCGAAATTCTGCCAGATGTGCATTCCACTAACCCGCATTGGAACAGCGTTGTGGAATATATTCCAAACACTCTCCTTAATGGAAGAAGAGGCCTTATCCAAGCAGTGGGAAATTTACAGGCTGTTACTTTTCATACTTTTACTATAATTCAAGTTGTTTATACGTTACATGTAAATCTACCATCGGTTTCGGAAGTAGATCTACCGATAAGGACCAGCAAGATACTGAGTAGCTACTCTTTTGATTACAGAGTATGTCAGTAAAGAACAATTACTATGGGCAAAGCTACTTTTTAAGTAATATGACTTATTCATGATTTTTTACATCTGGTGATATAAAAAAGTTATATTCAATTGTTAAAAATGATTGTCTCTTTTCTGTATGAGTTAAATAAATGAAGCTGTACTTTGTTTAATTATATTTATTATAAATAAACATAAAATTTAAAAACTTACAATAATATGTATAAAATGTTGTATATTTAAACAAAAAAACAAAATAACCTATACTAGTTATTTTAAACAGATGGAACTCTAAATATTTCCTGAATATAAAATATTATAATCATTATTATTTTTAAAAATGATTTATTACAAAAACGCAAAACCTTACTGCTTGAAATCCGTGACCTCATCATCCATAGGCTCATAACATAAGACGAGCCTGTCATTCAAAGTGTAATAATTACTCAAAGCTAAAAACATTTTAGAAAAAATATTTTTAAAAGAAAAAGGGCGTATCTTCTCACTTTCCCTTTGAATCACTCATTTACATCTCCATTTAACAAATGCCAAGGATTCCAATTCGTTTTCGTTACGTCATTTTAATTCAGCCACGACACTACCGTAAAGCAACGAATGGTTCTAATACAAAGCAACGATTGCAGCACAATGTTTAAACGATCGAGAAAATACCTCGAAGACGGGATCTTACTGAATCAAAGGATTCCATTTATACGCTTTTCGTGCATTCCAGAGAAACATTAGCTATCCTCAAAGACTTGCTTAAATATCTCAGTTCATTCAAGCGACTCTGTTCGATAACTTACCCTCGATTTAAATTAAAACTTTAAAATATTCTTCATTCCTTTTTGTTTTTAGAATGACGTTATAATGATTTTATAACGACGATTTAATTGAATATTTAAACCAAGCAATTGTTAATCAATGATTACGACAATTGAGTATGTAAGGTTATTTTAATGTTTTTTATTTTTATTTGGTGTAGCTCGATATTTTGACATTATTAACGAATTTCTTGTTCACAAGTCTCGGATACAACAACATAATAATGACCATATTTAATTAAATCTTTGATATTGATTAATACTTATTATTTGGTCTGAAAGCTAGTATGGCGTCATTCATTTTATTCCAGGACATCCAAAGCCATCATTAACTCAGTTAGGTCAGGTATAAAATATAACAAAGTAAAGTTGGCGGGCTACCCCAAAAAAATACTTTTTATGTAAGTCCGCATACATAGTTATACTTGACAGATAAAGCGGGTATAATATATCATAGATTAACGGTTAATAAAACATCGCACAGATAACAACAGCACAGTTAGAAATCAATTAATATACATTCACAATATTGTCAAAAAACGGTCTTGAGTATGGATATGGATGAATGTAGATGTAGAGGACGACCAAAGAGATGATGGATTTTGTGAAAGACGATATGGTTAGAAAGAATGTTACTTGCGAGATGACGTCTGACCTCTGTCAGAATCTATATCTATATCTGTGAGGTATGGAAGGAGAAGACGTGCTGCACCAACCCCAAGCAGAATTGGGATCAGGGCAGGAGGATGATGATGACGATGACACAATATCGTCAAATTTTATAGATACTTATAATCATTTATATTCGAGTCGGAACTAACTATATATATTATGTTTGAATATGCCGGATGATAAATTTCAATTTCACGTTAAAAAAGAGCGTTAACGTATGATAAAGTAAGTTGATTTATTATTAGAAATTTACATAGTCTATTACCACCAGATCTTTATTGTTGAATTTAAGATCTTCTATCTGTAATATTATATAAAAATCTTGTTAAATGCACGACCTATCTACTGCGAAATACGAACAACATATATTATCGTAAATTACTTTTGCGTAAGAGTGATATTATGTCAAAAGTTACAAGTAGGAAACGAGTCTGGCCGCGAGCCAGCGCAAGTGCTTCGGAACGAACGATCCCTCATATCGTAAAATATAATTTGCCTCGAATTCCTTCGAAAACGCGTATAGTCGTATAGAGTAAAAATAATAATTTGTATATTTTGATAAATTCATGTACTTTTATTCAAGTAATACTATTTTTGGCGTAAGGAAATAAAAGTTTATAAATTTGAATTTAAATGGTACCTTGTACATAGGATATTGATTCGAGATGGCCCAGTGTTTGAACGCGTGCATCTTAACCGATGATTTCGAGTTCAAACCCAGGCAAGCACCTCTCAATATTCATGAGCTTAATTTGTGCTTATAATTCATCTAGTGCTCAGCGGTGAAGGCAGCCACATGTGTATTCCACCAATGAATGGACCAGCGTGGTGGAACATGTTCCAAAACCTTCTCCTCAAACGGTGAGGAGGCCTTAGTTCTGCAGTGGGAAATTTACAAGTTGTTGTTGTTGTTGTTATATATAGAATTTTAAAACAAAATCTTTCTGATGCTTTTACTTCTTCACGAATAGATAACATGTGATTATTTTCATAAATTAAAATTAGAACCAACTTGGTGTAGAGCTGGTACAATTTTTTAATAAATCAAAGGAAGAGATTTATTTTGTTAATATAAATTCACAAGCTATCCCCCATGCCACGTCGTCACGGGTGCAATACTGATATATAATGTACTACATTATATGTTTATTTACGACATACTATTAGAAACTTTTAAAATTATCAGTGATTTCTTTATTATATTTTCCATGTATTACATAAATAAAATTTTAACAAAAAGAAAAACCGACTTCAAACAAAACACTATTTTAAAACAAATGAATATGCACGAAAAAGTAATAAAAATAATTGCGTATTCAACATATTTTTTAGAGTCTTCCTAAGTTAAATGAAATGAAAAATATTAGACTACTTAAAAGTCGATTAACGATTATATCATGTAGTTATAATTATTGGTATATTTGGAGCCGGTGTCAGCCACGGTGCCCTTGCCCCAACAATCAAAAGAAAGAAGCGATGCGAGCCCCTTGATTGATCCAGTATATTATCGTGTAAAAGGTAATTTGTAAAAAACATATTTGTTAAAGTATTCTCGTATTGTTTTTTGATAGATATACTGTAGGGTTTTATTGGGATTCCCACGGGAAGCACTACCTTTCAAACAAAAAAAAAATTATCAAAATCGGTCCACCCAGTGAAAAGTTATGAGGTAACAAACATAAAAAAAAAAAAAAAAAAAAAAAAAAAAAAAAAAAAAAAAATACAGACGAATTGATAACCTCCTCCTTTTGGAAGTCGGTTGAAAATGCGTCTTATGGAACTAAATAATATGTTACAAAACGAACTATTATGCAAAAACACGTCTGTAAAACATGTGTTATAAATATTAATGATATTATAATGGTCAAGATGGCTGAGTATATATAATATTCATTTCAAACTTCGTGAGGTAACCTGCACGTGACGGATAAAATGTTGCCACACACGTTACTGGCAACCCGCATCGGAGCACCGCGGTGGAAAAAGCCTTGTCCTCAAAAGGTGAGTTGTCTAGCCCTTATTTACTATTTAAAATAGAAAAAAAGCCGCGATAGAGAATTTATACATTCGTGTATTGAACGTCAATTTTACATGGAACGTTTGTCGAAATTTACATAAGACGCTGATACGATGAAGTCACTGGGATTGTTTGACTAATATAACACGTGACTTGTTTGGCAAACACTATCACACAAATTAGATGATGTAAATTATGTACAACATGGAGAGAATATTATATTAAAAATCCGTTACTAATTTTTAAAACAAAGTAAGTTTGATTTGTTCGTAAACTTAATTTGACGTTATGGAATTGTTGAGATGACACAGTGGTTATAACGCGTGCATCATAGCCGATGATTTCGGGTTCAAACCCAGGCAAGCACCACTATATATATGTATATATGTGCTTAATTTGTTTTTATTATTCATCTCGTGCTCGGTGGTGCAGGAAACATCTCGAGGAAATGTGCATATGTCTAATTTCATCGAAATTCTGCCACACGTGCATTCCACCAAACCGCATTGGAACAGCGTGGTAAATATATTCCAATCATCTCCTTAATGGGAGAGAAGGCCTCAGCCCAACAGTGGGAAATTTACAGGCTGTTACTGTACTGTACTGTATTAGGTCTACATAAATTCAATTTTGTTGTTAATAGCCTTCTGAATATGCATCAATATCACATTATACAAGTAAAAATAATGGGACCTTATCTCAGTAAACGTTGAAGAACCAGTTTTATAAATTAAGTAACAAATTCCAAAATTATAAAAAGATTATTAAAATACCAGGGATTTCTTAAAATACTGAACCATATCCGCTATTCCAGCGGAGCTTTGATTTAGAGCCTCCATTACTTAGATCAGGTATTCCGATGCCCCCGTTATAGGAACTTCGAGATATTTTTCTTGGAGATTCTTCATTTAAGGCGATTATAGTACATTGTAGATACGAAGAATATATTTAAAAAATTTGAAACAAATTTATATATATTTGTTACTTAATTCTTTCTTATTCTGAGAAAATATGGAATACATTAATGTGTAATATTATTCAGGTAATTTTAAAAAGCATTTGTAAGTTTTTTTAAGGAAAATTGTAACTCTCCTTATAGGCGGTGTTACTTGATATAATTGACTATATGTGCCCGCGATCATGTACGCGTTTGAATTAAATAAAAAATAAATTGTAGCCAAAGTTACTCCTACTATATCTGTTATCTGCCAATGAAAGTCTCGTCAAAATCGGTCTAGCCTTTCCAGAGATTACCCGGAACAAACAGACTGACAGACAAAGATTGTAAAAAAAGTTATTTTGTTATGTATACGGTGTATACATGAATAAGCATTGAGTTAAAAAGGGCTATTTTAATATTATAAACAGACACTCCAATTTTATTAAATGTATAAATGATAGTCAGTGATCATCACTACCCATACTCATTTGGTGTTGTAAGAAATATTCGGTTGTGATGCATATCCTTAAGAACTAAGATCTTATGTTTCTTGTGCCCTTAGTTAGATTGGATCACGCATTTTTCAAACCATAACACACTCAGTACTGCTGTTTTGTTTCTACAAAAAAGATCTGAGAATATCAGATATTCTTATCTGATGATTGAGTTGAGATCTTCCCAGGTGCGCTTGCAAATATCCCTAATACCAAGTAATGAGATATAGTCACGACGGCTTCATTGTACACAAGCCTAACCACAAAACCAGGTACCCTCCGTATCTCAACACTCTCATAATCCTATTGGATGTCAATTCAGAACGTCTGAAACGATTACGGAAGAATAATATCTTTGAGTTCTTTCTGAGGAACGATAGTGTAACGCTGTCAATTTTCAAGCTATGGATAACCACTCAGAATTTCTAGATAGAAAAGACCAATATCAAATTTTTAAAATAGGGTATGAACTTCGTAGCTGATACAGTACCTCAAGTTTTATCACGGTAAGCTTTTACAAACAGCAACGCTATACGTAATTGTTTTGTCGCCGTGTGTTATAGAATTGTACAGCTCAAACTAAGCTATTGCCAAAACACACAGCCACTAATTAGTGCTTTAATGAAGATGATAATATAGTTGTATGCTATCTACATAGACAGAGAATCATAGACAAGATTATACATTTCTTAACTCATGTTGATGTCTTTTCTTTACACGACATAAATCTCATGGAAGAGTCAAGAACGATTTTCGATGAGAGACTTATAACAAATGATATTAAACATAAAGAATAGTTAATATATACGTTCCATATTCATCTCATAGTCTTATTTATTATTACGACTAGCTATACCCGCCCGCTTCGCTGGGCATTAGTCGCAGAAAAAAAAAAATAATTTTTCATTTTGTAATTAATTACTGATCATCAACAATGGACAAATAATAAAGGAACAAATAAAGAGAAAAAAACATGCGAGATCTAGTCAAATTCTTAAAAAAAAATTAATATTCGTCATCTATTTCATCTTCTTCAATGATGTTCTCGATAGGCTGCAGATTGGTCATAACACCTATAAAATTATACGATGTTATATAGGTACGATGAAATTTTTAATTAACCCTTCGGGTGCCTGGTGGGTCAAACTTACATGGCGTGCCTGGTGGGTCTGTGGGACCCGGTTACAAAATGCTTGTTTTTTACTTAATTCATTAGTCAGAACGCAAAATAATGTGTTTATATTTATTTTAGAGCTGTTTAGTTATATGAATTAAAAATAAAATGAAACTAAAGTTCTTCTACAAAGTCACATTAAAAAAAATAAAAAGACTCTAATTTTACGTAATAAAAATAAACACTTATGTTTAAATCAACAATATTAAACGTTTTAATTGTGATTAACAATAAGACTTCACATTAATTTAAGGCACTAATTAATGAACTTACAAATTATTATATTTTGATCTAAAAGTAACAAAGGTATTGCTTATAACTAATCAGTATTTATGGGACAATTTTCGCAAACGAAAATTGCGTGTTCCAAACAAATATTACTTGTGCAAGAGACACTGATGAATTTAGACTTGAGATCTTTTTGGCTAGGACATACATAACAACACATTTTTCTACCAGCGTCATGTCTTTTGGGTGGTGGCTCTGAGGGTTCCCCTAAATGAGAGCTGATTATCTTACGTAAAGTATTTGTAAGATTTTGTTTCTTTCAACTATTACGTCGTTTAGTCTGATGTGGAGCAGTCAATACCATGCCCATTTTTTTATAAAGTTCCATCTAGTTGTATTTGTATCAGAATTGTTTAACATATTACTAACTTTTGCGTTTATGCCAGTAGTGTTGAGAATAATAATCAAGACCTTTATATATTAATCTGTGACCAAAGTTACATAATGGCTGGGACATATAAATCACTTTCATTTGGTTGTGTATATGATATCACTGTTATTTGGTTCGTTATAGACTTTTACTTCTTCCTTGTCATCATCAGAATCATGTGTCTGATTCACATTCACTTTCATCAAAAATTACATCCTCATCTTCATTTTCTTCAAAATTTCTCTCTGAAGCTTGGCGAATTTCATCATTTATTAATCGCCAAGCCATTATAACTGTATTCATATTTTTTCCACAAATAATTTATCACCCAATATAAATTAAAGAGCCAAAACAAAAATAATAGCTTAAAGATCAAAAGTTACGCCGCGTGCCTGGTCGGGTCCCTGAGACCCAAGCGCACACAAAATGCGTGTTGTTCGGATTGATGTACATTGCGGACAGCGGATGAGTAGTCAAAATAGCCGTTAGTTTGTATCGCGAAGCTACTCAGGAGTGCAGAGGGTTTGCTCCAAAAATTTAAAAGTTATCGTTGATTTTTTGAAGTGACGGGTCTGTCAGACCCACCAGGCACCCGAAGGGTTAAATTTCTATAGTCTGTTAAAGTTTGCATCAATCAAACCAACACGTACTCTTTTATCCGGTTCTATCGAATATCAATGTTATTACATTTACAACCTTATCAATACTTGCGAACGTACGTCAAAGCATCCTGAGTATATTCGTGCATATGTCTTGGACTTCCACTGTACGAAGATCTTTGTCCAATATCAGCAGATACTTTATCATTCGATATTGTATCTAAATATAAATATAAATGTACTCTTTGGCTCAGAGTTTTGATTGGTTGTATCGAATGTAGTTTAATCGTTCGTTCTCGACCATAGCGTACATGTCAACAATGAATTGTTCAAACAGTTGACGACACTTCAGAATATGGTTACATTGATTATCTCTAATCATTATACGATACGCAAAAAAATCCATACAACTAACTCTTCGATGTCACAGAGCCTGTCGTGAGAATATTTTGATACAGTCCGAGATGATATCCATCTATAATTGGATAATCGTAATAATTGTCATACGATTAATGTGTTTCAGCGACACCTTGATTGTTTTTGTGTCGCTTAATGTCGTTTTGTAATTTCTGTACCGACAACTACAGCTGTGACTTCAGGAGCTACGGCAGCATTAAAACGCCTTTCATGCTATGCATTCAATGGCGTTCTATCTGCATTGATAATGACTTTGAATCATTTGTCGTTTCACCTTCTAGAGCAGTTTTAAAATCTTTTACAAAAACATTTATTTTCATAAAGCATAATCCTAAATTTAGTGATGATTTCTAGATTAGTTGTGGTACTGAACATGCAGCGAAGATCAATCTTTTTCTACGTTGTCCATGGAATAAATGTCCAGAAACTGGATTTTATTTAGATACTGAAAGAAGTGAACCGATCATATGATACTCTTTAAACGTAGACGCGAAATTATTGTATTGTACAATATTTGTTGCTCCAATTGATGTTATTTCAAAGCAAGAATTGTAATTTCTAATATGTTGAAGGAAATATTCAAACTCCTCAGTAGTTCCCGTAACGTAGATAAGAAGAGGTTCTGGTGGTTCAACCAGTTGTGGTAAATACATTTTGTCAGTGGAGTAGCACTATATCAGCAGTTTATTTTAAACATCATAGCGTGACAATATGGGGCATATTCATTGAACCAATGATCACATCGGGATTTATTGAGATTGGTTCTAGTTCTTGACTTAGTCTATTTTAATCGTTGATCATCCAGTCGTTGGGCTCGCTCGTCAGGTTTTTCTGTATCTCTTGATAAACATTCTTGTTCGAAGATCTGGAACTTGATCATTACGTTGACTAACTGTTATGGTACCAAGTAGAAATTCGGATTCTCTTTGTTTCTAAACGTATTTCTTGTTGGTGTGTTGTTTCCGTAGCTCTTTTGGATGACGCTGCGCATATATTGTTGATGTTCCGATCTTTTGTTTCTTCAATGTCATGGTACTTTCTATTTATATAAATTATTTGATTCAATGATGATCAATGACTTGCATTTTCATTTTTATTATTTTTTTTAGTATAAAATATGAAAACTTATCGGTTGATCGACATATAAATGCATCGTAATAGTCGTAAGGGACATCTGTTGGTTATTTTTAATGATTAATCTCTTTATTCATTTGATCTTAATGATCGATCAAATAGTTTCTGAGTTTATCGATGACACACATACAAACACATCTACTTTTGTATATAGATAGCCTATCATTAGCGCTAGCACATGTTTTTCCTGTATACCAATTCTTATAAAGATCGGTGCATCTGTTCTCGAGTTGTAGCGGAACATCAATCATTGGCCTTTTCATCTATTACAGATGATTTAAGACAGTGTGTGATTATAATGGACACTTTCGTTGGTGGCTATGCAGACCGATTCTGGAACGGCAAGACCGGCCGCATCTGGAGCAGGCGTATAACGCGACGGATGCGCCTGCTGGCATGTTATCGCTGTCCTGCTGTTTGGCTCTTTTGGTGGCGAGTTTTTCGAACCACGCTGTTTCGTGTAGCTGGACCCCTTGTGCAATCCGAAGCTTCCATCGATCCCTGTCTTCCGCGAGTTTCTCCCATTCCCTATGCTCGATACCAAAGGAAGTGAGATCTCGCTTGACACAATCTTTAAAGCGTAGCAACGGACGTCCTACATTTCTCTTGGCATTCGCTACAGCGCCCAGCAAGACCTTTCTAGGTAGTCTAGAAGCATCCATACGGTGCACATGTCCCACCCAGCGCAAACGACGTTGTTTGAGGAGGGCGCTGAGACTAGGAAGTTGTGCTTTCGTTAGGATTGCTTTATTTGTGATCCTGTCCTTCCACGTAACTCCCAAGATATTGCGCACACAACGCATGTGAAAAGCATTAAGCCTGTACTCTTGTTTTGCATACGATGTCCAGGTCTCTGCTCCGTACAAGAGTATGCTCAAGATACACGCTTGGTACACGAGAATTTTAGTTCGGACAGTAAGGTGGTTGTTGTCCCATACTCTTGTTCTAAGCTTCCCAAACATGGTCGCCGCTTTACCGATGCGTATATCGATCTCCGCACTAAGCGACAGATTGCTCGTTACGGTCGAACCGAGGTAGCAAAACTTATTCACTACGTCCAAGGGAACGCCATGCAGCAGTATGACTGGTTTTTCAGCAAATCCTTGGGCGAATATAAGAGTCTTCTTCGCATTGATGGACATTGAAAATAGATTGCACGCATGAGAGAATTTATCCATCATGGTTTGAAGTTCATAAGAAGACGTGGCAATGAAGGCGGCATCATCGGCAAAAAGAAGACTATCCGCGAACATATCTACCCGATTGCGCTTTGACTTTAAGAGAGCAATATTGAAGAGTTTCCCATCAATTCGTGTGTGCAGATGCACACCCTGCTGTTTGTCACCAAAGGCTACTTTTAAAAGCAATGAAAAGAAAATGCCAAACAGAGTAGGTGCCAGTACGCAACCCTGTCGCACGCCTCTGCGCATATCAAATGGTTCCGACATTTTTCCGTCAAAAACGGCAGATCCTTTCGTTTCTTCGTGGAATGATCTAATGAGTTTGAGCAGCTTTGGAGGACACCCAACTATTTCGAGTAACTCAAACAGTCCCTCTCTGCTCACGGTATCGAAAGCCTTATTTAAGCCTTTGTAGACACAAAGGCTATGATGAGCGGCGTCTGCTGCTCCCTGCACTTCTCCTGGATCTGACGTAATGTAAAAATCATATCGGTGGTTGATCGCCCGGCCCGGAACCCACATTGAGCCTCAGGATAAACGCGATTGGCAAGACATTGTAGTTTACTAAGAATCACTCGACCTATCAGTTTACCAACGACGCTCAGAAGGGATATGCCGCGATATGAGTTGCAATCACCGCGGTCACCTTTCCCTTTGTACAGGGTGATGATATTAGCGTCACGCATATCCTGAGGTACCGTCCCCTCGTAACATACAGACAGACAAAAATGTCAAAAATGGTAAAAATTATGTCAGTCAATCATAAAAAGAATACTTATGACGAATTACGACAAAAATAAGTGTACAGGCAGACTCTAGAGATTTATATAGTAGTATAGATTTAGTATTCACGGGCGAAAGCTTTATTATTAGCGTATTTCATGTATAACTTGGGTGTTTCTATACCGATTTTTATGCTTCTTTTTTATGGAATAGTTAATACTGTTAACTTTTTTAATTTGGGATGATTGAGAGTGTTATAAAGGCAGGGATAGACAAATCTAATCAGAAAGCTTCGAACTACTAAGCTATCGGGAGTGGCACGTGTTATTGTGAGTCAACCATAAAAGATAGACAAAGGCTGTGATGTGATATTTTTTATATAATTTTAAGGAGAACATTTCCGTAATACACAATTTCTATGTAGCTTTAACCATTAAGGTTGTACACGCAATGGAAGCTTAAATATGGAGTAATTTCTCCCGCTTTCCCAACATTTCCCTTCACTGCTCTGCTCCTATTGACTGTAGTGTGATGAAAAGTATACTATAACCAGCTCAGGAGTATGAAAAATAATTGTACCAAGTTTCGTTAAAATCCGTCGAGTAGTTTTTGTTTCTATAACTGTTATACGGACAGACAGACAGACAGACAAAAATTTTATTGATTGCATTTTTGGCATCAGTATCGACCCCTGATCACCCCCTGATAGTTATTTTGGAAAAATATTTCATGTACAGAATTGACATCCCTACAGATTTATTATAAGTATAGATGAAGCATAAATTAATCGAGTGAGTCACTATAATTCTAAAAAGTCTTTATATTTTTATTTTCAAGAAATAAGCGGAAAAGCAAATGGCTCACCTGATGGAAAGTGATCAGCTCCACCTCTAAACACTGGCGCAGTAAGAATGCCAACACTTCACCAACAGTGGGGAGAAAGATGTTACCTTTCATGTGTTAATAACGAAATGTTTTTTTTTTATGGTATAGGTTGGCGGTCGAGCATATGTGCCACCTGATAGTAAGTGGTCACCATCACCCATAGACAATGACGCTCTAAGAAATATTAACTATTCCTTACATCGTCAATGTGCGGAATATTTAATATGTTACGTCCCTTGTGCCTGTAGTTACACTGGCTTACTCACCCTTCTAACCGGAACATAACAATACTGAGTACTGTTATTTGGCGGTAGAATAACTGATGAGTGGGTGGTACCTACCCAGACGGGCTTGCACAAAGCCCTACCACCAGGTAAAGTTTGTTGTGTGTTGTAGTAGTAAACGTTCACTAAGGATTAAAATTCCTTGTGACAAACTTGGGTAACAATAATAATTTTTTTCCGACTCCCACGTTGGTCCTGTGATTTTAAGTTTTCAAATCCCAAGTGTTAAAATTTTTAAAATGAACTTCATTTTTATTTTTATTCAAAAAAGATATTACAGTAAGGTGAGTCATATAAATAACGATTAAAGATGTTTTCATTAATAAATAAAACTCACAAATAAATGCAATAATAAGTTGCAGCTCGCAAACTTAAGCAAGAATACTTGATTCGCATTAAGCTGTTATCAGGATAGTGGATTATATCAAGAGCCGGCTCTCTACCAAGGTTTGAGACAGCGGGCGGTGAACTTAAGATTAGTGAGTTAACTCATCTACGAGTAAACTAACTTTAAGTACGTAAGTTATTAGAAATGCTGGCAAGGAATATTTGATGACGTTGACAGTTTATTTGTTGGATAGTTGGACTGCTTGAATCCAGCTCACTAGTATAACTGTAAATTTATTTACTCTATATTATATCTATTGAAAAAATGTAGTTTTAGAATATAATTTATATTAATATTATAAATGTGAAAGTAACTCTATCTGTCTGGCGCTCTTTCACGACCAAACCGCTGAAAGATTTTGCTGAAATTTTCCTGAAATTTGTTTTCAATAAATTCATGGACAAACATACAAACATACACGATATTAAGCACATTTGCATGGAAGCCTAAATGGATCATTATACTCAAATATAATTAAATTTTAACAATGCTACATATCGAATTGATAACATCCATTTTTTAGAATCATAAAATAAGTTTTCAAAACATTTACAGTTTTTAATACTAGCGATAATTTAAAGTAGGTTAATTAGATATAATAAATAATAATAATCTCGTGACAGCCGTTCGAAAGTTTAAGGGGGGGTGCGCGCGTGAGGACCTGAGTTTAGTGGAAGGATAAAGTTTGGGTATTTTGATGCAATTTCATGAAGATTTTGATTAATTTATAAAATACTATTCGTCGCCCGCGGGTTCGCTCGTAGAGGAGGTTGGTTTTCATGTCTTAGGCAAACAAAGTAGCCTATGACCTTCCTTGAAATTCAAGTCTAAAAAAAAAGTAACAGCCTGTACATTTCCCACTGCTGGGCTAAAGGCCTCCTCTCCCTTTGAGGAGAAGGTTTGGAACATATTCCACCACGCTGTTCCAATGCTGGTTGGTTTCTTTCGAATTTCTATGAACGGGTTTGAACCCGCAATCATCGGTTAAGATGCACGCTTTCTAACCACTGGGCCATCTCGACTCTTCTTCATACTAAATTTCGTCCAATTCTGTTCAGGGGTTTGCCAGTGAAAAAGCGATAAACAGACATACGGATTTACTTTCACATTTATAATATTAGTATAGATAAAAAAAACGAACAGATTCCTTAGGTAGCTACTTGAAATGAATATCCACGCTATGTACTACTACTAAATAATATAAACTAGTACTAGTAGTAAGTCTAAATATAACTAGTACTAAGTCTAAATAATATAAAACAAATCTGACAGTAAATATTGCAAAAATAATTTGACATAATTTAAAAAAAGAACACGTGATTAATGATTTTAAAATACGAATACTCTGAAAGCCGTATCGTGTGAAGAGGAAGTTTATCTGAAATTCATGTTATCTTTACACATGACTGGCTTAAAATATTTGAGAAAATTATACAGTTTATATCGAAACAACTTAGTCTGGATACTTTGATTGACTCTTGTGTAATTTGTAATTGATGATTACTCAAATCGTAATATCAGATATAATCAACATTCTTCTTTACATTGATATTCTTTTGTTAAAAACCAATGCTTCGTTGATACCCATGTCTCATTTTTATAATGATTTACTATCATTTGATTCATGATAACAAGCTTAAATAAAATCGGTTTGTAGTTACTTCATAGTCACGTGATTTTGTTACTCAGTGCCACTTATTCTGTTTTATGACTATTGTTTTTCCACGATACATACATTTTTAATAATACGTAATTTAGTACGCTTTATAAAATAATACGGTTAATACACAGGCCCACTCTCCAATACGATTCTCTTAATATGATTATTGTTTTTCTATGACACGGTTATGTTATTTTTTAATAATACCTATGCTATTTAGCACGTAATTTAAAATTTAACTAAATGTATTATGAACGCGTATATACAGTTTATATCAATCAATCAATCAAAATAAACTTTATTCAAGTAGGCTTTTACAAGCACTTTTGAATCGTCATTTAACAATTAAGTGAAGCTACCACCGGTTCAGAAAGTAGATTCTACGGAGAAGAATCAGCAAGAAACTAAGTAGTTACTCTTTATCGATATTTGAAAAATACAGTCATATTAGTTAAATACAATTATATATGTGTGTAATGTATATTAGCAAAATTATCGGCATATTACTCTATTTCAACATTTAAAAAATGCAGTTATATTAGTCAAATACAATTATATATTTGTGTAATGAATATTAGCAAAATTATCGGCAAAGCATTGTATGCCATACTAAAACCTTAACGGAAATTATAAGCTTTAAGTATTAGTTAAATATAATTTTTCATATAGAGAGTACAATGAACGTTTCTTCGTTTAGTAGCAAATATATTACAGTAAATATTTTTGTCAGTATATATATAGTCTGTAGTTGATAGCGGTCTTAGTTCTACAACCATTTTATTTAAAAAAATCCTTTTCGAATGCAGAACTAATTCCGCGCTTCGCTCTGAAGCGGATGTAGTCGTAAAAGCCGCGCGGGAAATTAAATAAGACAATGTTTTATTTTGATCTCTGGGGTTCTCAAACTATTTCTCAATATATAAAACATATTATGTAAATATTTCTGTATCGATACGGTTGCATAGTTTTAAATAACTATTATAGAAAATTGTTTTAAAATGTTTTTATTTAAAACTAGCTGTACCCGCGACCTTGTATGCGTTTGAATTTAACAAAAAAGAAATATTAATGTATCCTAAGTTACTCTCTATTATGTTTGTTATCTACCAGTGAAAGTCCCGTCAAAATTGGTCCAGCAGTTCCAGAGATTAGCCAGAACAAACAGACAGACCGACAAAAATTGTAAAAAATGTTATTTTAATATTACAAACAGACACTCCAAGTTTATTATATATCATTTATTATTTAAAATAAAATATACATTTAAATAAATTTTCAGTGACTTTGCAAATTAATTAAATACTAATTGCAAATTACGATAAACGCAAATTACAAGGGAGACTAGGCTACGCAGGTACCCACTAATCAGTAGTTTAGTATACTACACAAACCCGATTACACAAAGCCCTACCACAAAGTTAATATTAACACTTCAACAATCATTAAATTTTAATTTTCATCATTATTTTATTATACAAAAAAAATATATATATATATAATAATAACTAAAAACAATTCTGGCTTAAAATATACACGTGAGATGTGGAAGCGTTACGTTCGATATAATTCCGTAGAATGACGATTGAAAAGTGCTTGTAAAGTGCAATAAATTACATTTTGATTTGATTTGATTTGCGTTACAATTTCGTTATTTGTCGTAGTGTTATATTAGGAATGTCGAAAGTTCCAAAGTCACATTGTACTTGTACAATCGGGGTAAGAAAAGGTTCGTCACCTTAAGATCTATTTTCGTGTGCTCAGTATGAGCGATAATCTGCTTTACCGATCGAAAATGACATATTGCGTCGCAATTATTTCATGTTTAGATTTAAAAGGTACTAAGAGTTTTAGACTTGATAAAATAATGTATTTGAAAACTGACGAAGGTTTTCTTACACTGACTGTACATGGATTTTATTGCTTTTCCCATGAATAGTAAAATCATAACGGTATTCTCAAACAGTGAAGCCAACTACGTTTTATTGCACAATGGACTGAAGAACTCGGATCGCAGAACTAGAAATCAATTTCGATACAATAGATTCTTCAACGTATTTTTTTTTTATAAAGTGTTGCCAGATTCGTTATTGTATTAGTCAGTTATTTATTCTGTAGCTTGTTTAACTGTGCTACCACATTCAATAATTTTATAAAACGACAAACTATTTTGTTTTTAATATTTAGGCCAATGCGTAGAATATATAGTTTTTAGCCAATGATTGGAAGTTCTCTACATGACGGCATGTGAAAATGATTAAAGTGACAGATTAAAAATTAGATTAAAGTTCATAACTTATTCATTTTTAAATTTATTTCTTAAAAAGTTAGAGCTTCGTAGCTATTTATATGGCCTGTATGTTTATGTGGTAGGTGATCTGGCGTGCATATAAAATTATATTTTTCTGTAAAAGTTGCGGCTTTCGACAAGAGCTTACTCCAGGGAAAACGGAAGCATAAAGTTGTGTCCGAGCGGCTGTGAGATGGTAATAAAAGAAGAGCGTTATAACACCAACAGTGACTGCGGTCCTCGACTAAAATATACGTTTATGGTATGACACAAGCCATATAATCTGTATTTTGGTTTTAAATAATTATTAAGTTTTTTAAAAAAAAAAATTGTAAAAGGTAAAATTTGTATATTCTATTACATTAATATTGTTAAGTTAATTTCCAGGCCTCCTCTTCCATTAAGGAGAGGGTTTGGAACATATTCCACCACGCTGTTCCAATGCGGGTTGGTAGAATTCACATGTGGCAGTTTCCTTCACCGCCGAGCAAGAGATGAATTATAAACACAAATTAAACACATACATATAGTGGTGCTTGCCTGGGTTTGAACCCGCAATCATCGGTTAATATGCACGCGTTCTAACCACTGGGCCATCTTCTCATTCTCATTTACAGTTAGTATTAGTTTATTTACATATAGGGTATTGTCGAATGAAAATTGAGTGACGTGGCCAGAGAAGTAACGTCACCGGACAGACGACTTGGCATTATAGCGCGTCAAGTGTAAGTTGGCGCGTGGCAAAAACATGTACTGATTTTTTTTGTTCATTTATATCTTATTTGTTTTATTTACCCTTATTAAGATAACTTACCCAAAATCTATTAAAAATGAGACGTAGAGAATTATTTTCTAAGGAGACATTGGTAAAATAAACAAAAAAGTGGCAAGACAAAGGGTGTAGCATGTGCTGCCATAGGAACGCCAACTTATACTTGACAGTCTGTTGAAGAGATATGACAAGCAGGCGGTGCGACGGCCATATTATTTCAGAGAGGATAAAATATTGATTTGTCAGTTGCATATTTTATAAGTTGCTTAATATTCTTATCATGTTCTAAAATATAATTATTATTACACTTTGTTAGCTAATAAATGTTTGTGAATAGTTTTTCATTATTTTGGTGAATTTTAGCTTAGTATATTATTTTTAGTATTTAAGTTAACAGCGTATAATTATAATTCATGTAGTTTTTAATGAGTGAATGATTACATCAGTAGATCACATTTAGTTTGTATTAAACGGTTTAGTGTAATTTAATATTTGATAAACACCTTTAGTTTTGATGACAATATCGTTAAATACATTTAGTGTAATTATAAATCCAAGATGGCCGCCAATTACCTACTTTATATTGATTATGAAGTTCAAATTTGGAGGTAATCTGATAGAAAAATGCATAAAAACGTTGATCGTTTCCCAAATATTGAAGGGCCTGCGCATGCGAACAATACGTAAATTACCCTTATTCCCAATTGTACCTCATATATGTCAGTCAGCTCGAATCGACATAGCAAAAAATGTATTGTTTTCATCAAATTTTAACAATAGGATGGTAGAAAGAAATGTGTTGCCCTTAGTTTTGTCTTGGGCTTCAACTGTCTATAAAATACAAGACGGTAGAGATTACGCCATTATGCATTCACGCCATTTTTATTAAGGATAAGCTTTGTTGCACTGCCTCGAAAACAGTCTTTGTGGAATTCAGAAGTGAGACTGAAAAAATGGAGTTCGATGAAACTACATATATAATTGTATTTCACTAACATGAATGTATTTTAAAAGTTGAAAAAGAGTAACTACTATATTTCTTGTCGGTTCCTCTCAATAGAATCTACTACCTTTCAAATCGATGGTAGCTTCACTTAATACAGTTGTTAATTGACGATTCAAAAGTGCTTGTAAAAGCATACTTGAATAAAGTATATTTTGATTTTGACTTGTATGGTGAAACATTGTCGTATGAGGCACTGAATACTTTAAATAGATTGAGAAATATTTAGTAACGGATTCAAAACTAAAAAATAAAACAAGTAAAAAAACATAGTTATTATCTTTCTTTTCAATAAAATCTCTTGACCTGAATTATTTTTTACTTATTTTATTTTGATTTGAAAAACCATTTTCTAGATTAAATTTTCTATAATGCATACTGGTTTGTGAATGTACAAAAAAAGGTTTTATATTCTAGAATGACTTGGCATCGTACTCAAACATTTTTAGCAATGTAAAGCCTTTTATTAATGAACCCAATTAAATAATCAAGGCTGTCGATTTTAGGGCACAAATGTAGCACTTCACATGAAAGAGCTCATTATGAGATGTACAAATACATACATATATTCAAAAAATAATGATAGTAATTATATACTAAAATTGACTGTTATTATTTATAGATTACAAGTCGATTGGGCTCAAATTTAGTACAGCTATTTATGTTAATACAGTTATAAAAGTTATAAAAAGTTCATAAATATATTGTAAGGAATTTTTATGCATAATTGTATTTGATTAACATGACTGAGTTTTTTTAAAAGTCGAAAAAGAGTAACTACTGAGTTCCTTGTCGATTCTTCTCGGTAGAATCAACATTCTGAACCGGTGATAGCTTTAGTTTATATTTTGATTTAATTTGATATTTTTTTATGGTATAGGTTGGCGGATGAGCATCTGGGCCACCTGATGGTAAGTGGTCACCATCACCCATAGACAATGACGCTGTAAGAAATATTAACTATTCCTTACATCGTCAATGTGCCACCAACCTTGCGAACTAAGATGTTATGTCCCTTGTGCCTGTAGTTACACTGGCTCACTCATCCTTCAAACCGGAACACAACAATACTGAGTACTGTTATTTGGTGGTAGAATAACTGATGAGTGGGTGGTACCTACCCAGACGGGCTTGCACAAAGCCCTACCACCAAGTGAATAGCTAGCTTTAATTACTCGTACATGTTTATATTAATGTCTCCCAATTGACCAGTCTGTGAGGAGTGACGAAAAAAATGCTCCACTATGGAAACGTATACTGGACTTTTTAAAAATTTGATCTTTCATATTATAGCGATAGTGATAACAGTTACGTATCGGCAGCGAGCAGACAAGTCTAGATTATCATTGGCCAGTATTTGGCATCACGCCAGTCCGCAGCAGACGCAATGGTCATATCATCAAGTATTGATTTGTTGAAGTAACTCGCTAACCCATAACGTCGCACGAACACGTTTCGACGTACACTTAATTAATTGCGTTTTGCGCACGTATTGTTGCGTGAACATGCTAATTCTTATTGATATTATTAGGTGATATGGATGAACCATATGAAAAAAATTACTGCTACTTATTATTCTTATGTCTAAGCCTGTCTGTCTGTCTTATGTCTAAGTTCCTTGTGATATTTTTCTTTTTGGGTAATATGTCTTTTTTTCTCAAGGATAAGGGCTTTTTAGTTTTAGTTTTTTGTTCTTATGATTTCATTTATTTATTTTCGTGTGCGCGTTTGTTTTCCCAATAGTCAGGGGCCATCTGAAAATCAGTGCTGTGCATTAGCACAGCTTATACTGAGATGAACCCCTTGCTACCTACACTGTGTTCTTTAAATTTAATTATATTCTTGTGTATAATCTATGTAATGTATGTGTGTAGCAAAATAAATGGTTTAAAATGTTTTATTAGTAAACAACAACACAATACGATCGTACCATCAAGTTCTTAGATAAGTGAGTTCTGTTTTGAGTGAGTTACTAGTCTATAGTTACACTGGTAATTCACTCAAAGTTGAAGACAAGTTCTATTCGAATTTTAGTTTGAAATTTTATTCCATTCACTGAAGGACATTCTATCATATATAATTATGTTAATTTCATCACAGATTTGTCAGTTGTATGGCATATATAAACTTGCAGGATTGTACGTATATATAGATCAAAATCAATATACTTTATTCAAGTAACCTTTTACAAACAATTTTGTATCGTCATTTAACAAACTATATTAAGGAAAGCTATCACCGGTATTATTGATTTGAATTTCAAAATCCCTATTATGAATAGTAGTCTCAATTAATATTACGATTGAAAAAAATAATTTAACAAAACATGGACATGACATTTCAGTTTCCAAGGCTGATGACACAAAGACGATATAAGGAATGGTTAAAAATTCTGAGGCCAATGTCTACGGGCAGCGCTGACCATTTATCATTAGGCGACATATTTGACCGGCCGGCTACCTACGATATCTATACACAGCTTATATTTCATTGAATATCTAGGTTTTTAAGTTCATTGAACTTTACGTCACAATAAGCAGTGATATTGACAATTATATTGTTGGTATGAAACATAAATTAATCTGCAAGGTCAGACAGTCTGAACATTTAAATAACATATTTCATGCTGACACCTATTAACCTAGTATAGAAGTGCTATCTATCATTAGTTTTTTTATGTTATTGTAGTCATTTTTGCTATCACCAAAACTATATATTATAATTTATTTATTTTATTTCATTCTACT